>NC_086248.1:84110433-84710433 GCF_021018805.1 Prinia subflava
ATCAATAACCCAAGCAGCGCTCACAAGTTCAAGGCACACAGGTCCCTTTAACTCACAGCCTGCTTCTAAAAACTCACTACACAGCACACTACTAGCTTCAGCTTCAACACTAAGCACTTCAGGTCTCAGTAATGCAGCAGTAACCTCCAGGTGCCAAATTTACAGACTAGCTAAAATCAGAAAAATAGACTCTTCACTAGAATGAAATCATCCCCTGATGAACATGACCTGGCTGTAAAAGACAAGATACCAGCTTCAGTCAGACCGGTCATTTCAGCAGCATACAGCTATCTACACTTTCTTCAGACCATTGTCTACATTGACTCAGTCATCATAAGGTAACAGGGAGACTAGAGAAAGGTTCTGTGGTCTCAGACAATTTCTGTACCAGTTGGGCAAGCTCCAGTTCATACCTCATTTTCTTCTCACCAGTTTCAAATCCATTAGATTTGACAGCAATGAAAAGCATCAGTCTTTCAGGCCAAACCCAAAATGAACTTTGCTCTTGAAAGAACACCACGACGTTTGAGGCCTGTAGAAATACTCTCTCTAGGTTCCCAAATCAGCTGGTTCTTAAATTCTGGATAGCCTGAGTTGAAGTAAGAAGGTAACAGTTCCTTCAGGGAAGCTTCTTGAACCCTTTACTGAAGAGTAAAAACCACTAAAATACAGAGAAAATGTATTCACTGCTGAAATTCACCACTGCTTTTCCGGCTTTGCTCCTGTTGTGACCATTTAAGCAGCAACCTTTTTGTAATTACTGCAATATTGACTGAAAATTTCCCGTCTTTAACTATGCCCACCAAAGTCTCTCTCCACATTAGCATCTGTCAGGGAAAGACTTAGAAAAGCGTATTTACAATATCTGTAAAGATATTTACAATATCAATTTTTACATTGCCAATTTCAATTTGAACTACATTTTTACACTCCATGTGAACTTTTAAGTTACCAGCTGCTGGTTATTCTTTCTGTAACAGAAGTGAAGATGGCTGCTCGAGCAGTCACACAGAAGCTGAACTGCTTCCAAAACCCTCCATGCGCACGACACAGCCACAGCCCCAGATAAAGGCCACAGACTGGCTGGGGCTCACCTGCTCACAGAATCAAGACCATGGAACTCCTAAAGCAGCAGCCAATGGGTATTGGCAGCTACACATTCATTTCTGCTGTAGGAAGAAAGCCCATGCAGGTTCCACTTTTTGTTGAAGAAGACTAGCACAGCAGTAGCACTGCTCAGAACAAAACCAATTCAAAACTAAGCTTTGGGATGGAAGTGTTCTGCTGGTCACTTGGCAGAAGCCTAACAGATTTTCACTTGTCTGGAGAATATCATCAACACAGACTCATACCTTTGCATGCTATTTACATTTCTATTGTTTGAGTGAAGAGAATGATGTGCTACATTTCCATAAGACATTCAATCCATAGAAAACTGTAGATCAGATTTAAGCAGTAAGAACCTAGTTTATTTAGGTCAATTCTTATGGGTTACCAAGTTGAGTCAGTTTTATATAAATAATTTTATATGGAGACATGACACAGCAGTATATAAGTTGTTAAGCATTCCCGAAGTCTTCCTTCTTCATAGAGAAACTCTTCCAGCAACTTCACACACCCTAGCCATGGATCTGGATGACCTCTGACAGTACCTGTAAGAGGT
Source organism: Prinia subflava (assembly GCF_021018805.1). Classification (NCBI taxonomy): domain Eukaryota; kingdom Metazoa; phylum Chordata; class Aves; order Passeriformes; family Cisticolidae; genus Prinia; species Prinia subflava. The sequence continues at coordinate 84,112,097 of NC_086248.1, forward strand.
CCAGTGTTTGAGAAGAGCACAAAAGCTTATTAGAAGGCATAGGTATGGAGCAGTTGAAAGATAAGTGGGGAGGTGGGGCAAGGTTGAACAAACACCATCTGTACTCTGCAGTGCTGGGCTCTGCAGGCACTGCTGCGCAACAGCAGTAAAAGGCGGAGCCAGCGAGCCTGCCAGCTCCCTGCCTCCCCTGCCACCCAGGTGGAGGGCTATCAGCCTGGAACCATGCCTGCCGCTCACAGGCCACCGTGGCCTTCCTAGAGGGCCCTCCCCGAGTTCTCCATAATGGTGCACCACACACGTGATAGCGCGCACACCTTCACCGGCGCAACGCAACTTCCAGACCAGGCGGTCAAACGCTGACTGTGAGGTGCCCACGCTGAAGCTCTGACATGCCCTTTTCACGGTGGCCGAGACCCACCCGAACCCCTCTCGTTTGATGCCATGACAGCTTTGACTTGGCTGTCTGTGATTCACATTGCAGCACTTTCATTTCCACTGCAACAGCTCCCATCCCCCACCCCCAGCCTGCGCGGAGGGCCTGACAAAGAATGCCAAGCTCCCGGGAAAGCCGGGAGCCGCAGCGTGCGGCCGTGCCTGTGGCACACGCAGCCTCTAGAGGTAGCGCTCCATTACAGCCGCTCTGCAGCAGCAGCCCGGAGCTGCCCGGGAGAGCCGGCACACGGCAGCGCAGGGGACACAGCTCCCTCTGGAACCGGGCTCCTCGCTGTCCCTCGCAGGCATCACAGCTGAGGGGCACTTCTGTTCTGGCAGGAACAACCACCACACTAGACTACGCAAACTAAAATTAGGTTTGTGGTAGGTTAGCTGGTTTTGGGAGCAAATCATTCTGTCTTATCTCGCCTGGCCAACACTGGACAGTCACAGGCTGAGCCAGTCTGGTGTGTGAGGATGAACTGTAACCACACTCAAAGTGTCACTGTGCCTCCTGGACACACCCATTTTTACTCAGACCTTGCTTGAAGATACTCCATTTTTGGTTCTGTACAGATGATGACTAAATGCAGTAAGTCTTTTGCTGCTACATTCGTTGCTTTTTTTTTTTTCCTACTTTATGGATGGTTTGCTGTATAAGTTCACAATTCAAGTTAAAGAATAATTTCAGGCTTCTATTCACCAATTTTCTTTGCCCAGAGACAGCAACTCAAAAAACCCCAAATTTGACGTAGCCATCGTTCACATTAGACATGATGAGCTGACAGTCATTTGATTCCTCAAAAAACATAATGAATGAAAAGACAATTCCACTCTACTGCATCGTCTCTTAATGCAGAGACAGCACTAAGTGGTCATTGGTGCTGCTTTTGCAACAGAATCGCTCCTCTTAATATGTTTCTCAGTATCCACCTGTTTTAATTAAAAAAAAACAAAACAACAAACGCTAAACTCACATCCTTTAGACTGCACTTGAAACCATTCGCTGATTTCACAAAATGCGCTCTATTTCGACACTGGATTACAATACTAAACGCATCCCTAGTAAAAACGCAGGACTGTCCTCTGCAATGACCAAAACGGGAAGCAAAAATTGTTTAAAAAAAAAAAAAAACCAACACAAATAATCCCTTGTCCAACAGAGCCACCAACACCATAGCGCTACCATGGAATCGACACGGGCTCTAAAGCGAGCTGACAACAGGTCTAGCGAGGAGGGCGATGGTGCAGTGAGGCACAGCCTGCCCCTCATCATCATGCTGCTCAGAAGCTGCAGGGCTCCGCAGTGCATTATTATGACCAGGCGCAACACACCTCGCCAGCGAGCCGGACAGCTAAGGCTGCCTCACTGAGCCCCATTCAACCGCACACGCCGAGAGCAGGGAAGGAGGAAGCGATAAGAACGCAGAGCTGGTGCCATCGTGGCAAGCTCCTTTCCCCCCTCCTCCCAAGCCCGCGGGTCCCCTCCCAGGAGGGACCGCTATCCGCCGCTCCCCCACGGCAACGCCCGGCGCCGCCTCACGGCGCTCCCGCCGACCCAGGGGCCGTTTGGATTTGAATCCGCACCAACGCCCCAGGGCGGGAAAGGGACCCGGGCGGGACCCGCCGCCACCGCCACCACTTCCTCCCACGCAAACGGCGCCTCCGAGCGGGACCCTCCGCCCCAGGCTGAGCCTGCCGGCCGCAGCGAGGGACAATTTCATCCCTCCCCACACCCTTCTGCAGGCGACCTCGCCCCACAGCAGCCAACCCCCCCTCCCCCCCGCCCCCCACCGCACCGAACTCAGCCGCCCCCATCCCTCCACACCGCACCGCAGCAGCGCCCGCCGAACCCCGCAGCTGCCCCGTGCTCAGGGACTCACCATGGTGGCCCGGCCTGGCTGCGGGGTGCGGTGGGAGCTGAGGGCTGCACGGGGCGCACGCTGCGTGACCTGCCCGCTGCACGGCTCGCCTCACACTGAGTCCTGCCCGCCCGCCGGCGGCGCCTCATAAACCGCCTCACCGCCCGGATCGCTCCGCGCCGCTCCCTCCCCCTCCCCTTCCCCCGACCGTGAACCGGGTTGCGAAACGAGTCCCGGCTCCTCGCGCGCTCCTCGGCACGGCAGCGCGCTCCTCGAGCCGCTCCTTCTGCCCCGGAGCCCCGGCGCAGGACGGAGCGAGGTGCGGGAAACAGGTGGAAGCAACGCTTGTGAAACGGCGCGGGAAAGGAGGGGGGGAGGTCGAGAAGGGGGGCGGGGACCGGGGCTAGGGACTATTTCTCTGGGCGGAAGAGGATTTTAGGAAAAAAATGCCGAGCAGTGTGGGGACTCCGCAAGGAGGGCGCTGATTGGTGGGTTCGTACCTGCAATGCGTCACTCGGACATGCACACTCTGGGCTGGGAAGGCGGGCACCCCTCCCCCCGCCCGCAGTGCGTGAGGGCCGGAGCGGCCCCGCAGCCCCGCGGAGCCGCCGCTGCCGCGCCGTGCCGGGCCCCCAGCCCCGGGGGGCAGCCGTGTCCCCGGGAGCGCCTTTGCCACAGCGTTTCGAACCATTATCTCCGTGCTGGGCTCCGGAAAGCCTCACCCACACAGCGTTACCAAATGAGACTCGCTCTGCATCTAGCACAGTCCAGAAAAATTCCCACCTCGCCCTGCAAGCTAGAGATGCTTCGTCGCTTGGTAGCGTTGTTTAAAAGAACAGATTTCACAGAGTCAATTAGGTTGGAAAAGATCTCTGAGATCATCGAGCCCAACCCGTGACCGAACAGCACCGTGTAACCAGAGCATGGCACCGAGTGCACATCCAGGCTTTCCTTGAGCACCTCCAGGAACAGTGACTCCAGCACCTCCCTGGGCAGCCCCTTCCAATGTCTGATCTCCCTTTCTGTGAAGAAATTCTTCCGCATGTCCAACCTAAACCACCCTAATTAGACATTTTCCCTGTTCCTCTGCCATTTCCCCTGTTAGGAATCACATATGCCCTGGTCCTGTACCTAAGGACAGGTGGCCAGCAATTCTGAGCTAAAATCTGGAGTCTTGTGAGGGTTTTCTATAAGATGCATTTGGACAAATGGCTCCAGGTGCAATTTTCAAACTTGCACGTGTATTTTCAAAGACAATTCAACAGAGAGCTGCAATATTGGCTGAGTCCAGTGACAGCAGATCTACCTGTCCTCTGAGAAAACCACAACACTCATTTTTGGGACCATAAATACATTATTAAACTTTGAGGGCCTGAGTTAACGTTTTCTGACCTAAGTTTGAAGACAAATCACAATACAAATCACATTTCAATGAAAAATTATCTACTTCCATATCTATTGAAAGAATTACTTAGTTGATATTTACACAGTATGTAAACAAATAGTTTTTTATACCTATCTATGCACTGTCACTACACAAACTAGAGCAATGGCTCTTACTTCGCACACTTAAAAGGTTTTACTTATCTCAGCTCTTCGCAGTCTTTGGTTTATAGGCCACAGAAATAGGATGTGCTTGGGAGGGGACTGGCGTGAATAAACTCATAAAACAAAAATTCTGTGAGTTTTTCCCCCTGAATATCAATTCAAATTCGCAGGACTGCTTTCTTTTCAGGATGGTCTTGTATCCACTGAGTTCATTAAAAAAGTGGGCCTTGAAGAAGAAGGCCTTGTTTCTTAAAATAATCAAGGGCCTCTTTATTAAGTACAGTGCTTCATCCTTGCATCCTCACTTTGTGGTCATAGGCAATACATAAAACACCACCATATACTTAAAGCTGGCCTTCAGCCTTGAAATCTATCTGCAGTCACTGTTCTGTGATGGTTTGTAAGGCCTCCTTTCCCCTTACCTGTATTTATAGTCCACAAATCAAGCACAGCTGAACTACTGTCTTTTCAAACTCTGATAACATTTTTTCAGTGTGCAATGTGAACCTAGATGAATAAAATACTTCCCAGAGCAGGCAGTGACTGCCAAGGTTATTGCTACACACGCCTCCTCCAACCACTGCCATAGGAAGTGGGAGTAAATCCCTGCCTGTGGTCAGGCTATGCTGGATGCAGACAGATGAGCCTCAGTCGAATTTTCCTCCTTCATGATGCCCCCTTTGGTTCAGTTTTAAGGATTGCTCTGACATTCCTCACTTCTTTACATGTCTAGAGGCGTGAATCCATGCAGAAAAATTCCTAACCAAAAAATTCATCACCTGCTCTAGATTTGGGAGAGAAGTGGCATAGCAGCGCTCAGGGTGCATGCTGGTCACACCCTCAGATCTGGAGCAGAGCAGAGCAGAGTGCCGGTGCATTTTGTGGAGCAAAACCATCTCCTGTGGAGACCTTAGCCTGGGTCCTGGCAACAGAACGCCCACGGGTGCATGGTGCTGGGCCTGACATGCCAAGACCTCTCCTTGGCATCTGTGTTTTATCCTCACATTACCTCAGAGAGGCAAAACATTGTGACACCTAGGTTGCTCAGGTGCCCAGGCTCAAGGGATCCATTGAGATGTTGTAGATCTGCATTTCTGTGAAACTTCCTGATGAGAAGTATGTGGAAGGGCTGTATTGAGACAGCAAATTCTGACTGAGTCCTGTTCCTGGAGTTTGCTACTGGCCATCACGAGCATGGAGGCTCTAGTAAACATGTGGTCCACAGCATGAATAAGATGTAAGCTCATTAACTGTGGCCTAAGGGTCTGCTGAGGAGCAGGGACTTGAATGCAAAGGTCCCAGAGAACCTGACCACCATACTTTATGTTTTTGTGTATGTCCCTTAAAGGATTTGGTATCTGTAATTTATATTAAATACTTCATACTCAGTTACGTTCAGTTTTCTCTAAATAAGTGGTCATCCAGAGCATCCTCCCTCTGCCATATGTTTCTTAGGCCCCCTGGTTCCTTGATTTCTCTCTCTCTCTCTCTCTTCCATTTCTCTGTTCTTATGTGTCTCCTTTTTCCATCTGCATTTTCCTACAGCAGCACCCATTTCCTGTGGGTTTCATCACCACCCCCACCCTGCTTCCATCTGTTGAAGAGATCAGCCACGAAGTTAACTTGCAATTACACTACCCGTGAAATTACACCAACACTTCCAGTGGCATTACTAAGCATTAAAGGGAACACCCTGGTGAAATTAATGGGAGATGGGGAAATCTGCCCCTTGCACAAACAGGTTGTTGGCAGTCTCAGGTAGGTAAACCAGCAGATCCTCAGGTACATTGGGGTAGCCTAGAGAGGCAGAATTGCTTTTCAGCAGCCTAGCTGACACTCTCTGCAGCCCTGCATGTGCCACGAGAGGCAGGGAAATACATCGAACGGCTGGCCCCAGCTGCAGGCTGTGACTGACACCTCTGACAGAGCAATAATGGGACATGACGGTAATTTCTCTGTTGCAATGGTCAGGTGTAGTCCTACCAGCTCAGTCTTTTTAACATGATAATTTCTCTGTCTGCTATGTAATTTAATAGATTTGTCAATGGTTGTGGTTTGTGCTTTTTTTTTTTTCCCTCAACACAGAAATACAGTTTTATAGAAGTCCAGTCTCAGCATTAGGGCAGCAAATTAGAAAAGCAATTTGAGTTCCAAGGTTAGATGAGCTGTATATGCCAGCAATCTTCACTGTTACCCTTTGTGGTATATTTAATATTGTGTAAATGCAATTTGTTCTATCGTTTTAATAATACTTTAGTGGATCATCTAGACTGATGTATACAGAATGCTGTGCCATGGTATAAAATGCTATAGCTGCTTCCTCAAGATTATTGTAATAGTTTGAACAACCTAATTAGAAGTTAACTGCAAATTTTATAAGTGAATTTCTGATAAGAACAAAGAAGTTCTCTACATATCACAAGTACTAACACTTAGCATTTAACTGCTGCATACAGAAGGAAAATTGCTCATAGCTGTTTTCCCATAATGGGTCTGATTTTTTCTAGCTTTTTCTGTAACAGAGAACCTGCTCCCCCTGAGAAGAGCCTTAGTCCTCAATTCCAGCTTTATGGGCATAAAACTAAGGTGGAAATCAATATTTATCCACCCAGATGTATTTGGAAGGCCCATTCAGCCCTCAGCAAGGAAAAACTTAGTTGTCTACAAAATTTTAAGGTGTTAAATGAGACATCTTGGTTTCTGGTATTCTGAGAGCATCTATTGATGAAACAACCCAGAATGCTGAGAACTGGGAGGCTACCCTCACCTCACCTGCATGGCAGCAGTAGATAAAAAACCCCAGAGGTTTATTGACTGTGTTGGATGGAAGACACCTCCTCTAATATAAGCATGGTTTTGGGAATAATTGCACTTTCTCTGCATGTTGAAAGGTACAATATCTAATCATAAGATCTAGACTAGGATTAACAGGAAAAATCCAATGGGACTCACAATCTCTCTCTTCTTAAAAAATTTTTAAAGAGATAAACAACTGCTTCCATTTTATGAGGATTTCTAATGGAACACTGTCCATAAACCTGCAGTATTTTCTGTGCTACTGTGAGGAAAACCTTGCTGTAGTACTTCATCTCACCAGTGTATCATTCTGGAAGATGAGAATGCTGCCTGGGCAGAGGCAGTAAGAGATCCCATTTCTAAACTGTGTTCTTGAAGTACAAGAATAGATGGCCCTCACACTAACCCTGAGCAAGATCTTGCTTTTTTTGTGTGTTGTATCCTCTAAAATACCTTAATAGGACAGAAAGCATAAACCCCACATTTACTCCAAGATAACAGAAATCACACAGTCACTGTCTTTCATACAGTTCTGTTTTCCAGGGACTGGAAATAATATTGTAGCACTTACAAAAGGCAGCATAAAGTCCAGGAAATTGCAGAATGTATTCCAATATCTTCAGATTCTGCAAAGGCTTCTTTTTCTTTCCTTTGATGAGCTGTAAGAGAAAGTCATCAAGAGTCACCAGCTCTCCGTCCCATGGGGCAGAAGTCTTCCTCTGTGAGAAGCACCACCCCGTTGTTATCATCACAACTTGACAAAATGCATCCAGGCAACTGTTTAAACTTCCCCTCATGTGAAGATCTAGGAAGACAGTGGTCAAGGAAGTACTTGGCAATTCTCCATTTTGACAGGAAGAAATAGAAAAAAATATGGATCTGAAGTCTCTTAGTTTTGGTGGCTTTCTACATGGAAGGTTTTCATCCTAACATATTTTTTCTTTGTTAACAAACAAAAATGACAGAATAATAGGTAACTCCTATTAAAAAATTCCCGGGGGAGGCAAAGCACGGCTTATAATAAAGTTATTGCTGCAGCCTTAATTAGGGCATGGTGCCAAATACCTCTGTGATGAAAAACAAATCGATGTAATGATGCTTTCCCATTACCTTTTTTTGGAGAAATTAAATATCACAAAATATTTTGCATACTTCCTACTGGGGACCAGGGCATATGGGACTGATTTACACCACAAGTCAAAAGGATTTTCTTTAAAAGAAATCCAGGCAGATAGACAGCTGCTGGAGCTGAAAGTTAAAATATACTTTAATTTTCACCACAGCAAAGGGTGAAGCACTTATTGACTGTAAAATCTGAAATACAGTGTAGAATCTGACTAGATTAACATAGTATATCTACTTCCCTTTTTCACCCAAACAGACATTGTTTCACCTAAGCTGAAACTGCTCTGGAAATTCCAACTCTGTCATTTAGTCTTGTGCTCCAAGATCCTGCATGTTTAAAGAGATTTATGTCCACACACACTGACAGCTGAAGAATCCACCTCTGTTGAATTCAGTAGGCTTTTCACTGGCTTTCTTTCAGCAGGTCACATCCTGAGCATCTTACTCACTTTTTCCTCTATCTGCACTCAGGCATGCTTTCAGAGGGGTTTATCCTACACAAGGGCCAATTAAATACTGAGCAAACAGTTCAGAATTTGGCTGCTTTTATAAATAACGATTCAAAGGTTTGATTTAGCTACAGATGAGCCTGAGCCACAAAAAAAATTGCATCTGGATCCTAAATGTGTCAACTCCCATGGCAGAGATTTTTTTTTTCCCAGCCAAAGCTTGGCCTGAAAGTTCATGCAGAAAGACAAGCTGTGAATCAGAAGGCTGCACCAGTGCCCCGGGTGAAGTGCGTACCAAGATAGCCTGCAGCCACATGCCAGCTTGCCATTGACCTTTTATCTGCATAAATAGTCGTGACCTTTGGGCTGCTCAAATTAGTGCAAGCTGCTCAAGCAGGCAAGTATCACAGCCCTCTGCTGCTCAGGCTGCATCTCTGCCTCGTCCCTCTCGTGCCATCTCCTTCACTGGGCAATGAAGGCAGGCGGGGACATGGGACAGCTTTCTTGCCTCTGGGGACATCCTCTGCCTCAAAGGAAATCCACCACGGCTGGGTAGGACTGTAGTAAACCCTCATTACATCAACTCAGTGACACAGAGAAGACCAAGTTAAGGAGCTGACAATCCACCTTTGGATTGATACTTTTCTATAGGGCACCATAAACCAGCCTCTTGCTGTGCCTCTCATTATCTTTCATTACGTAAAGGAAGACCTAAGAGTTTTAAAATCAAAAGAGATAAGTTGTCAACGAACTAGTTATTCTTATGCCCAAGCCTCAAAGCGAGTTGTTTTTCTTAAAAAGAAAAGGTAGACCAGTAAATCACTCTAATCTACTTTTTATTCACTGGACTGTATGCTGTATAGGGTTTAATGCCCATTATTTTCTCAGTAGACCAGAGCTAGCATGCTCTCTCATGTAAATAAACATTTAGTCCTAATTCAAAATGCATCACTTGTGTCCCTGAAACAACAGCCGTTTTAGTTATTTTTGGAAACAGGTATTTGCACAGTTTTACAAGCACATCTTTTCCAATTGTTTAGAAGAGGTCCTTCAGTTGCTTAATGACAATATTGATGAGGCCTGAAGGGAAGGAAAAATGAGTGGGGTATTTTTAAGGATATAAAGTAGGAAAAAAAATACAAACATTTTCAAGGTTCTCCAAGACACTGACTGCACACACACATTCCAAAGGGAGGTCACTATCCCTGAAATTATCTCCAAAGCTCTTTTTTTCTGATTTTCTTTACCCAGCTTTTTTCTTTGTCTGTTTCAGTCATGGGCTACCAGATCCCAAGTGTATTTTTCCACATCATGTACACTGTCTGCATGATGCTTTTAAAATTCGATTGACTCTTATTATACATTCTGGAGACATTTTTAATTGCACCAGGGAAAACTGTTGGGCAGGTAGTGAGACAGCTAATAAGTAGTCACCTATCCCCATGTTTTTAAAACTAAATTTGAGGGAGTCATCCCGCAAGTAAGAGTGGGAGCTGCATACTGAGGCACGTGCCTGCTGCCTTTGGCAGATGTGTTGGAAGGGAGCTAATTGTTCTGCTGCATCACGTCCTTCAGCTCTGCAGTGAAGTCTAACCCACAGCTTGCTGGGTGAGCTGAATTTCACCCCACATTTCAGGATTATCTGCTTGCTGGAAGGGCTGCAACATCACCCATATGGTCCTCGGTCAGCCACCCAAAAATCAAGTCTCCTGCCTCTCTCCTAGAAGGATGGTATGGACAAGTGCCACAGGTTCTGAGAATGAGCCGTGAGGGTGCAAAGCCTGCAGATGCATCTTTGTGCTGTGCAATTGGAGGGGGTGCAAGAGAGGGTAAGAGCTTCTTGCTCCTATTTCCATGAACAGTGCCACAGAAACAAGACCTTGTGACTCTCAAAGTCCATTTGCCAAATTACAGCATCTCCCTCTTTAGTTACACCTGAGAAAGGGCATTTATGTTTCACCAGAGAAAGAAATGCAGGGAGGGCCAGGAGGGCTGGTCTGCATCCCTCTCCTCTGGAGCCATGGAGCCCCTTACGCACAAGCTGCGCTGCAGCTGCAGAGAGGAAAAAATGTGGGCTACCCTTGCTGAAACATTGGCAGCACATCATTGTTTACAACTGGAATTTTTGCTGCGGGCTTTTACCAATGACAACTTAGGACAGGAATAGGAAACTTCACATGATGATGAGGTCAACTTTTTTTCACTTGTCCAGTGCCCCTAGACGAACACAAAGCTGCTGAAGTTAAAATTTATGATTGCTTGCAAAAAAATTGAGCTTGAGCCACGATTCTTAGCTGGCTCTTTTGTGCTATCTTTTATAGCACTTCCAGCAGCGTACTCATTTAAAACTTTTAAAAGCAATTTGGGTTGCTTTCATTTGATCCTCATTTCTGCTCTCCCACTCGATTATCTGTGCCTGTCCAGGAGCAATTTTAAGTTGACCCATTCTCAAGTAAATGAGAGGGCACTGTGTGTGTTTGCAAAGCATGTTTAACTTCTGTCTTTCATCTGTGATTAATATTAAATCTATTGAACTACATAAATAAGTAATTCACTTACAAACCTGACAAACCGACCGTAATTTCTTCTCCTCAGAGTTTACAGCTCGCAGGTATCTTTTTTTAATGGTTTCATTTCCTTCTGTGTACCTGGAGATAAAGCCAGTGAGCTAGACAACCATGTGCAGAAGAGGGAAGGCTGCTTGACTGTTGTTCTCTGCCCCCACCCCACTACACTCAACATACATAAACATGCATAAAAACACAGAGTGAGAATAAAATAACCACTTGCATGTCACTTCTGCTGTCGTGGTTTGTGCATGAGAAGCAGACTCCAGCTCGGCCTTCTGGTTTGGATAACAGCCCTGTAAAATCATTTCTACCAAGACACTAGAGGTCTGGGTTTGTTCTCATGCAAATGAAATTAATGGAATTATATAAGCATAAAATCAGGGACAAATGAGAGGAAACTCTTATTTGCTCTTTTGTATTTTTATGGAGTTTGGCTCCTTACACAGAAGGCAATGCTCTTGGAAGAGAGCATTGGAAAGTGTGTCGATAGGCACCTGGCCTTGGGAGGACCACGGCACTTCAGCCTTGCAAGCTGTGTGAGGCACACACACGGCTGGCTGTCAGAGGGGGCTTGAAACAAAATAAACACCCCAGAAGAGGAAGCCCCTTGGAACTAAGCAAGAGGAAACACTCAGTGCAGGGGGTCTAGATGAAATCCCATCCACTCTCCACCTTGTCCAGGGGCCTATATCAAAACTGTAGGAAAGGATGTCCTAGCCAGAAATCCTTTCCTAAAAATAATAGGACCTCTCTTTGGAAGCAACGATGGGAGGCTTTTCCTCAGAATCCACCCCAGCACCACTTCAGGCTGTGTGCTGTGCTGGTACTGGGCTAAAGCTCCTTACCCGTGGGAATTCTCCTCCCTCCACCATTAGCTGCATATGTAAAATCCTGCATAAGCCATTGTAGTCTCTGGGATCTGGGGGTGGAGAGTGGAATGGAAGAAATCTTGTAGCAGAATATATTTAGCTTGCATCTCTTCCAGGATGCTCCTTCATACCTCCCAGTTAAGTGCATCCAGCCCTGTACTGAGCCATGAAATGCAGAAGAACCAGCAGAGCTTTCTGCCTCATTGAAGGGGCTCAGATTTATACTTCAATAAAGCAGCCTCAGTACCTAAAACATGAAAGGGACCCCCAAGTTATTAGAAAAAAGACATTTTAAACACAGTTCATGGGAGAGAACCTAAGTTGGTTCCTAATGCTATTCATTCATACTGAAAATAAAATTCCATGTCTGTTCAGAACTTAAAAATGGCATCAAGACTATTGGCTAAAAGGCCAGAAGTCACATTAACTGAGCTGCCTTTTGCAGTGTTTGGTCTTTGGTGTTTCTCACTTACCAATGCTGCAGGACTTATCACTTGTCCTTAAGGAGTGCTACTGAAGGCAGGGAGTAACAAGCTCATGGTTATCTGCTGTGATCAAAACCCTGAGAGTTGGAAATGGACATTATTCATCGCAGCCGCTCTGACTGAGGCCATTTCATATGGAAACAATTAAGAGGCAAAAGGCATATCACAACAAAGGAATGAGAAGAAAGATCAGGAAATACAAGCAGATTGGATCATTCTCTAAAAATGGATACAGTATTTACTGTTGGCAAATATAATAAATCTAAGATTTGAATTACCCAGGACTGCAGACAGGACTCTGAATTGCAGATTTTTTTATGCAATCTAAGAGGAAGCAGTTAAGATTAATGGTGAATGTAAAATTTAGGTCTAGAATAGAACAAAATGTAACATTTCATGTGTGCAGAATGGAATCTGAACATAATGCGTTTAAAAAGTTACAATGGGAAATTACGTAGAAATGAAAAGCAAAGAGGAAATAAAAAAATATGGTCCATGAGCATTTCCTTAAAAGTAAGAGGGAAATCTAAATAGACATTGAAGAGCATCCACAGGGATTTGCACATTTTCTTGAGACCAATGAAAATGTAGCCGGAAACAGAAAATGGGTAAAGAAAAAAATCTCTTTCTAAGAGGTGTTTATTCTTACAGGCAGAAAAAGCCAGGGGGAGGGTTTGTCCCCCACTGATATCAAGAAAAAGTGAGGCAGTTACTGGAAAGCATATACCATAATACAGAATTCTGAAACACCATTTAATATTTCTGTCTGGCTAAGTAATTAAATGAACAAATTTTCAGCACTAAGCAGTATGAGAGAGACAAGACACTGTCAGTCATGCACAGCTGGGAGCCAGGATGTCCATGTCTCTCAATTCCTAAAATAGTCATCTGTACTTGCAAGAAAGTTTGGAAATCACTTTCAGTGGCTAGCAACACTAGGTCTCCTAGGGCTGTACTGACATGCCCTGGAGCTGTATGCACACTCACACACCAGTTTTCAATATGTCACAGCCCCGGGTGAGTTTAACATAGAACTGCATTGTTAGGTGATAGCAAACTGCCATCCAACTCCTCCCTCTTGACCACTACCTAGAAGACTAATTTCTGTTGCTGCCGGAATCAATTTGAGTTTTATGACTGGCCTCACTCGAGCCAGGATTTGGCTTAGTGTCTGGATATAAGAAGCTAATGGTTTTTCTGACAACAGCTCAGAGCTGGTGTAAGTCAAAGCAGAAATATTTAATGCCTTGAGACTGGCAGAACATCTCATTCATGCTGTTGGCTTACCTAGTAAAAGGGCTATCAGGTATTGATGCCTTCATTCCTGTTCAAACACCCTGCTTCCCCCCTTAAATATCAGGAATGGGTATGTGGAAGTCATCTCACTTCTTCAGAAAGCTGAGAACCGTGCAAACACCCGCTAAAACTGGCCAACATACACTGAGCAAAGAGTTGGTCAAGGGAGCACCTGAACCTCTGAAATGGACACCACAGACCCGGCCTAGTGCCTTCACTGTCATCTTCCATCATCCTGTCCTCCCTCTGCTTCCCTTGCACCTCCACGACTCCTCACAATATGTGACATTCTGCATGTCACTTGTCTGAAGCTACCAGAGCTTGAGAAAGCTGTGCTTCTGGGCTGGGGGGCATTGGCCCTCAGTGTTCTCCTTCCAGCTGCTTCTCCCTTGCTGAGAGCATCCCATGGAGGCAGTGAGCACACATCCTGCACTTCCTGCTGCTCATCCCCAAGCCACTGGCTTTGATCACTCAGGTAACCAAAAAGGCCACCAGCTGCAAATCCAGTGATTTCCAGTCCTTTCCCGACTTTGGCAAATGCTTTTGCCTAAGCAGTGGTGAAATGGAGCATGGCCAGAGGCAGGCGGTTTGGGGAAGGGGTAGACCCACACAGGATGTGAGTTTCATCCATCTGCTGGCTGGAGACAGAGAGCAGAGGTTGCAGAACAAGTAATACTGGGTGCTGTTGGCGTTATAGAAAGAGCTACATATTTGACACAGTTTCTCCAGAAGTTCCCTTTAAATAGTAAAATTTCTGCCCATTTGTATTCACAGGTCTTACAATTCTATTTTTAAACAGAATGTAGGTGTTCACGAACAGTGGGCGTGAGACTGACAGCACTAGACCAGAACTCTCCATTTGCTGCATTGACTCTACTATGCTGCAAACTCCTGTAATGGAAAGGAGTATACCAAGAATACCAAGGACTGGGCTTATTTTGCCTTTGTCCTTGCAGCTGAAGCTGCCCCAAGGGGAACCAGCAGCTACGATGGGCTGTGGATGTGTGTGTGTGTCCTCATGCATGTTCAAAAACTTGCTATAACAGACACAAGATTATCAATCCTTCCAGACAGTAATTACTTAGCAATTCATTTGGATTTTGTACTTCATTGCCATAGAAGTAGCTTTTCACATGATTCTTTGAGTTCTCTGAGACATTCTTGAGCAACATGTCTAGGCCTCCTTCTTTATTTGCTAACTCTTTCATTCTTAAATATAAACAGCTCAGGCTCAGGTACTTGTACCCAACTTCAGAAATACCAAAGGTTCTTACCAGTTTTCAGAGAACACCCTGAAGTACACTGTTGTGCATAGCCGGGGTAGCTTATGTCTCTAACCATCATTTAACAGGTGATTCTGCAATTGAGAACAATCATGTTGGGCTTCTGATCCTTTCTCCCACTCCAGCTCACTCAGAAATGCCTTCTGAAAGAAAACTCCATGGCAGAATCCCTGTGACCATTTAAAAAGCTGCCTTGTATTCTTACCTGTCCCCTGAGCCTATTCTGCACATGACAAGGTCAGAGCCAATACCTCCCCTTTCTTGAGGCCTGTGTCGGGTATGTTACTGAACTAAGGGAGTCCCTATATTTTCCTCCAAGGCTATAGGCATGCAGTTTCCAGCTATTTCTCCAAACCCTCCAGTACTCATATGTTAATGTGCTCTGGCTTTTGGTTCAAGTTATTAGGAAGGAATCTTCTTGAGCCTAAATTTTACTTCTTTGCTTCCTCTGAATAATATAGGGTCAATTTATAATTTTCTCTTACTCTCTCTAGGCTTGTGTAGAGAAGAGCAAAATTCTTTTCATTTTTGTAATTTCCTGCCCCTTCCCCCAGCTCACTGGAATGGTTTTGCCAATGTGCTATGCTTGTATGCTCAACCCTCTGCTAACTGTCTGAAGAGTTGCTTTTTCCTTGCAAAACTAGAAGTGGATCAAAGCATCGTGCCAATTCTGGATGCTGGAGAAAGCATAGGCAGAAACTGCCTGACACAGGATTCCTCTAGAGGTAGCATCCCTCTGCCACATCAGAGGTGTCATGGGCAGGCAAGGAAAACGGGAAGAGACCAGATCCTTGGCCCTGTCTTCCCATGTTCCACCTGGGAAATCTGATTTCTGAGCTTTGTTTGCTTTCACAGTATTAGAAATGTCTGTTATACAGACAGAAATTCTGTTATAAAATGAATATAAATGCTGTTATGCAAAAAGATCAAGCCCAAGGCTCTTAAGTAACTGGGAGCCCAAAGACTAGATTTGGGATGATCCAAGGCCTGACCCTGCAGAAAAACTGTACTCAAAACAGCAATACAGCCTCTTGCTGCAAGGTCATCTAAGGCTTCTTGTGTGCTCTCCTGATTTTATGGTGGCATCTTTTGTGACGAGTTCAGCCCTGCCTTCCTTCTGCTCATTTTTTTAAAGTACTTTTGCAGTAGTCAGTTCTCTGAAGTGCCATTCTCTTTCCTTTGAATTGACTGAGAATCTGGGTTGAAGTGACTGACTGATGTGACAACAAAGGAGGGAATGTCATCAGGTCCAAAGGATTTGATATGCTGTTGGTTATAAAATGTACTCGGACAGCCCAAGTTCTGTGCCAGATTAATATTTGATGTCATGGGACTTGACTGGCTGTAACTGAAAGAGCTGGGGCCATTGTTGGGAAAATGGCCATCTCCCTTTCAGGGGAAAGTTAGGACTCATAGGAGCTGACAGCCTGACAGTCCGATCTTCCATTCAGCCATAAGCACCAGCCAGAGTGAGCAGTGACAATGCAAGTTCCCCCATATTTAATTCACTGATAGGCCCAATTCTTTTTGTAACCCCTAAGTATTGTGCATACTTTCTATTATCAGCCAGAACTTTCCTTCTTCCAACAGTTTAGAGGGTATCAGTGCATGCTCCCCTTGACAGTAGCTACTCCCTCCCTCTCCCTCCTCCCTCCTCCCTGCCAGCCATCCCCACCTTTCCCAGTGCCTGTGGCAGCTGCAGTAGTCTGCTTTCTCTGGGTGACACACCACCCCCTGTACCCTCCTGCCTCGGGCTCCTCTGCTCATTCAGCAGTGGCAGCCACTGTTTAGTCACAGCAACAGCAACAGCAACCCATGCAGCAGCTGAGGGGGAGCTGGAAGGGTGCATGCCCAGTTGGTGTAAGAGCCCCGAAGCAGGGTCTGCAGAGAGGATCCCAAGCCAGTATCCACTCTCAGCACCTGCCTTTCAGCACCAGGAGGATTCTGGCTTGATGCCTTGCAGCACTGTGCTGGGCAGCACATAGTGGAGTGCAAGGAAGGGTCACACAGGAGGACAGAACTTTCTGCAAGTAACAGTCATGCAGTCACTACCATTATTTGTTAAGAGTCATAAAAACAGCACCTAGGATGCAGGTGTATAACCCTGTCTATGTATGTGTGAGGCCTCCCTAGATAGTCCATGACGCTGTATAGTCATCCAATATGCTCAGAAATCCTAAACTCACTCACATAAGGAGAAAACAATTTTGGGCTGCGTCATCAAGGCTTTCCCAAAATGGCCCTGTTTTGTCTGTCTGCTGATCCTTCACTTATCGAAAATCTCTCTCAGCTTATAAGGACCACATGCCAGTCACACTTCATTTAAAAAGGGTGTGGGGGGGAAAGGAAGTTGATGTTGTGGCATATAGATATTAAAAAAAATCAAATAAAACTTGGCATTGTAAATGGAAATCAATGGACTGCAAAATTGTATTTGTTCTAGCTGGATAGAGTACTTGCCAAGTTCCAAGCTGTTTGTCCCTTTCCAGGGAGAGACGGGGTCTGCTCCATTTATGCTGTAAATGCAAGGCTGTTGAGAAGTGAGACTTGAACCTTTCCACCTTCAAAACAGTTTATGCATACAAGAGAAAAATCCCATTAGACAAATGAGACAGAAATCTTAGCCCTATTTTAAAGAGGGAATGAAGGGAGAGTGGGTATTTTGTCTGAAGCCATGAATCTCTGTTAGAAGTGAAATGCTTGGCTTCTGGTGTTATGCTGAGAAATTCTGACTATGTCCCTCTTAAAATTCTTTCAGTATCTACAAACTGCAGGCAACGTAGTATCTGGACAGTAATAATTCATGCTAAAGCACCGTAGTGGCTAGCAGGTACACCACTGCCCTGTGACTCCATGTGACCTTGGCTAGCTGTAACTTTCAGCTCAGGATACCTGAAGGTGTCACGGGAACAGTGTTGCTTCTCATCTGCACTACACTCAACTGCTGCTTTTTTGAAAATCTGATTCTTAATCTTCTATGAAGCCTAAGAAAGCTATATATGACCTAAAACTCTGCTCAACTAAAACACTTATATATTATCCCACAGAACACACAAAAATATTCCTGTTATGAACAGTCCATTATTACCAAAATATCTATGACGTCTGCTTTTTGTCTTTTTCTCTATTCTGTTAATAATGATGATTATTTATACTAGACACAGAAACAAATAGCATTTCTAACGCTTTCTCGTTGACTCTAAGTGCATGTAATTACCATATAAAACCTACATTGTTCTAAGGAATTTTATCAGACTGACTTGCATTGGTCAAAATCCCTCCAAAACTGTTTTCCCAGGATTTTCTATATACAGTCCTGAGAACTGAATTAAACTGAAGGTTTAATTTCATTTCCAAAGATTATGTTGTTTTAAATTCATCACCTTGAGGATGGGAAGCCAATCAAATGAACCTTGCAAGGCTGAAGGAAATTGTTTTCAGACTTGAGAGGGTACTACTGGGTAGGAAGTTTGGCAATCAAACTAAGACCTGACAACAGGGTAAAATGAAAGCTGAAAAGAGAAGACAGTGTTAACGATTACATCTTTTTCTTAGAAGTCCAAGCAGGTGATACTGGAGATTAGAACAAGGCAATAAAAGATTATTAGGACAAAGAACCTGGAATTTGTGACTTATAGCACCATAGCTGGTGCTCTGCAGGAGGAGCCTGTTCATGCCACCAACCAGGATTCTTCTGTCCTACCAAAGAGTTGTGTCTTCTAAAACTGTTCTCAAAAATTTTTAACTGTATGGAGTATGCTATGCAAAGCAGTTATCAAAAAATAGATACCAGCTCTGTCCTTGATATTAAATAGGATCATTTGGATTACTGCAATCAAATATTAAAAAAAGCATTCATTATGAATGTGAATTTACATCCCTTCAATTGTAGAAATGATCAGAAGAATATCTCATTTAAAATTAGCATTCTTTAAGTAAGACTTAAAAATTGAATTGATTGGAGAATAATAGCCTATCCAAGTCTTTGCTGCCTTCAACTCTCTTCAAAATAAGAACTTTTTCTTAAGAAATATATAAACCATTATTATTTTCAGCCCATATCAGTTATGCAGCCCCGATCATTTTGGGGTGAGAGTTATTTTAGGTTGGTTCCATTGGGATGAGAATGCTGATGGAGTTGGTAATTCCTTATACCAGTGCTCTTGATTAACACCGAATGCACAAAGCTCTTTGCCCTTGAACTTTTAAAACCAAGGCCCAACCAGAAAGAAGGGGTTTTGTTTGCAATTCTAAGAGTCTTTCTTGAAAGCACTGTGCCCAAAATCCTTCCCTCAGGTTTTGTTTGGGGTCCCACTGCTGAGGCCTCCTCCAGCTACACCTGAGCCTGCTTGGTCCTCTTCTGTTTCTGCCTCTCTCCTACCGTCCAAGGAAATTGCTGCCTCCAAGCTGATCTCTGCCTGAATGGGTAGATTAGTCCCTAGCAAAACCACCCTGCTGCTGGGTTCACATTCCTCAAGAGCCTGACAGGGAGCCTGCCCAGCTCCAATTGTTTCAGTGATCTCTTAAGACAAAGAATGGCTAACACCCTAAACTCAATTATCGCTGTTGTCAGCGCTGTCCTACCACTACTGCCACTTCCCAAAACTACAGCCAGAGAGCTCCAGTATCCAGTATCCAATACCCAGCCCAGCACCAGGGCTTCTCCACATTTTCTACACCCCTTTGGCATTTCCAGACACAGCTTTTCAAAACAAGTATTAAGCCGTGGGAACTATTTAGGCCTTGGCTTTGCTGCTCCTTCTATGATTATGACTTTGAACTAATGTTATTTGTGATGGCTTTTTGTCAGTCTGCAACTCCTTGGTATTTTTCAGCTAGATATTGCACTGGAAATGTTGTTTAATAGGAACCTACCTAAGGCTCCTGGGTACCATTGTGCCCAGATGCCATCCTCCGTGGACTCTGCCACTCCTCCACACTGCCACCCTTCCACCGTGCTATCCAGGCTGGGGACAAAGCTTTCAACTGCCCTGTTGACAAAAAACCAAATTCCTTTTCTTCTTCAGAGGTTACATAGAGGGAAATATGTGTTGTTATGGTAAAGGAAAAGGCTACTTGCATTGAATGAACCAGCTCTGTCTGTCAGCATTAAACATTCACAGAGTGCATGCTGAAGCCAAGGCAGATTTTTTTCTAGGAGATCATAGTCCTTTATTCAGTGGGATTTTTACCCAGCTCCTTGTCTGTTAGCAAACTAACTTCCCTTATATTTCAGAGGAAATGTGGTGGATGGCAGATCACAGGCCAGTCACTGGACTGATGCCAGCTGACATCTGTACATTAAACCAAACCAAGCGATCTTTGGCCCTGGCAGAGACAAAAGCCAACCATATGTACACAATGTATATGCACACAGAAAAAGACCCCACAACCAAACCCGGGCCAAACCACTCCAAAGATTATAAGTAACTAAGCAGAACAAAGCTCTATCCCTAAATGCTAAAGGTCAACATAAGGGCTTTTTTATGGCTAACCATGCCCCACTGTTAAGGACCTTTTATAGCTGAACAAAACCCGACAATCAGTTTTTATGTAGCATATCTCATAAAAAAATGGGAAAGTGCTCTGCTAAGAAGGTCAATATTGTTATCTCTGTTCCTCCTTCCCTTTGGAAAGCTGAGCAGCAGAGTGGAGGTGAGGGTGCTGAAGGAGCCTTACTTAGAAGGCTGTAGAGTCCAAAAGTCTTCTCCACCCAAAAGTCAGAAGTATGAGAGGGCCAACCGCGCTTTAGTAGGTGCTTACATACACACTACCCCGTCTGCAGTAGGAATGTTTCCCAAATCCTGCAAACACTAATACAGCTCCACCAGCAGCGCTGGGAGTGCCTGTGGCAGCCAGGGCCACCCCTGGGCCAGGGGACAGGCAGACAAACGAGTCGCTGCACCGTCAGCTGGAGTATGAAATTACAGCGCTTCAGCTGCTCTGCTGCCACGCTCCTGCGCCCGCCCGGCCGCCACCGCCACGGCCAGGCCGCTCACCCTTCAGTGAGGGCCTGTCACCCGCTCCGGCTCAGGAGGACGGAGCAGGGGCAAGGACAGGCTGGGAAGAAAGCCAGGAGGGGGCATTTATTGACTCCATCGCTGCTCTGCTATCCCAGCCACTGCATCCCTCCCACGCCGCTGGGGCTGGGTGCACCTGGAGCTGGGGCCTGCAGCGGCAGCGCCCAGGGCGGGTGCAGGGCAGCGTGTGCAGCTGCACGGGGGCACTGCTGCCCTGCAGGGCACGCCTGGGGACATTCTCCTGACCCCACGGCCATGCTCCCGACCCTGCTGCCAGGCAAGTAAAAATCCACATTCACCGTTGGATTTGACATGGAACACGGCACTGGCCTGGCCTCCGGCTTCCTACACATTGCCAGGGAGTGGAAAGAAAACCTCTCACCACAGAGTTCAGAGTTCTTCACCAGGGAGAGAGGACTGGATCACTCTCCCTTTCCTTCTACATGTGCAGAAAAAAAACCCCTCTCAGGATAACTTATTAACCCAAATTACCTTCCATTCTTATCTCATTATGCTTGTAAGTCACACTGACAAGCTTTTGGCAAGACTTTCAGAGCCCTGCAAAAGTCCTCCACATGAATTTTCAGACTCAGTGGAGACCTGCCAGTGCCCATTCCTTTACTTGACCAAGCAGCCTCAGCAAGGGAAGCTGTGATGCAAGGCTCACCTCCTCTGTAAGGCTGCTCCATTTGCCTCTGGTCTACCCAGAATGAAACATGATCTTCAGTTTCCACATTTAAATCCCAGCAACATCCTCTGCAGCCTGTTGGTCAGTCTGCCTTTCAGCTCAGCGTGGGAAAAAGCTAGGAGCAGTCAGTCTGCCAGTAGGGATGTATATAGCAGACTATGCATCTACATGTTGTCATGGAGATGCCATGGAATTCATCTGAGGGTTTTGCTGGTTGGGTTTCTTCTGCATCACACATTTGTACAGAAATTAGGTTTTGACAAAAATACAGTATCCAAAGTTTTCCAAAGCGTAAGTGGAACATAGATCTGTGTCAGAGCAGATCAGGTCACCTTACTCATGATGACTTGCATAGGCCTTAATTTTTTATTTTCCACTTAAATTGCTCCTGATTTCATATCCACATAACATCACGGAGTTCAGAGAATTAAACTAGTCAAAAATAATCGAGGGGAAAAAGAAGCAGGCCATATGTTTTAAAAGCAACCATTTCAAAATGCAAGATGACAGAAGACAGTAGTCTTCTGCAAATACAGTGGGACTTAAAATACCAGTCAGGGATTTGTCCTTAATAGTTGACCTGAGACATCTGAAACCTCCCTCCTTGCCCACCTTTATGTGATTTTTTTAAAAGATAAGCAATTTTACTGCTTGTGTCCCTCTTATTTTTTTCCTATTAGAAGTCTCAAACATTTAATAAACATTATTTTTGGTTGAACAGGGCTGTTAATTTTTTAATCTTTTGAAAGGAAAAAGAATTAATCCATTTCCAAATTGCATCTTGTCCATAAAAGACAAATCATGTGGCCCACAGAAATTATACTTGAAACAGTGCAGGAAGCGCCTGCAATCAAACAGGCTGAGGACCTAGCAGCTAATTGGGTAATCAGAAGCAAACCTGAGGAGCCACCATCAGCTCACAATCTTCAGACCATCTTCAAGCTGAGAATCTTTTTCAAAAGTATCACCTCAGTCTTTCTAGATAATGTCCTTATGGTATAGCCTTTTCTATCTAACCACACAGTTAAACCTCTCGCCTATCCAAGCTCTCATCTAACTGTGCTAGATTAATTTTTTAATTTTACTTGGAAATGGCAGTCTGCTGCTGGCCTCCTTCTAAAGTTATTCAGATTTGAGATTACTGTAGAGAACCTGCTGCATTTTTATACCACTGCTAGTGCAGATCCACTGACTGAGAAAAGCTCCCTTGTGTCTGTTGACATGAATAATCCCCAACATTTTTAATATAGGCTGCCTTTGCCAGTTGGCTGACACTTGTGCTATGCCATGAATAAAAGCTATTTGATGACAGTTGAGAAATGGATGTGAGACACTTGCTGCTGTATTTCCTCTGCTCTGTGGGAGCTAGACCCTATTATTTGTCATGTGCTGGAATGTAAAGATGTTAAAGGCAACTTGAACGCAGTCACTGATGATGTGCTAGTGCAAAACAATGTAGAAGTGAGACCCCAGACCTCTTCTGATAGGCTGCTCCTTCTGTCCCTCATATGTCTTTGCCACCTATAGGAAGCTTCAGTCACTGCAAGTTTAAATAACACTTATTTTTATGCATTTACCTAGTCTGAGCATTCAAAGTGTGCCTTCACATCAACAGAAAAGATTCCTCTTATTAGCCAGGTAGAGAAAGTTTCCTGTGTGTCATGTAAGCAACAGGATTAATAATGCATGGTGACTTACCAGCGACTGCTGTTCTTCAAAAGACCCTCGTGTGTTTGTATCTGTGGGGTGTGCACTGTAGGAGAACCACAAATTCCTGAAGAACATGCACTCCAGGAAAACCACACGGGACAGCAGCTCAGATGGCTCTGCATGAGGGCATGTGGTGTGTTCCTAGCAAGGAAGAAAAAGGGATTTAACGTAGAATTGACAGAAGAATAAGTGTTTGGCTAACAGAAAATGGGAGATGGATTGAGGTGTCTGAGGAGTATGAAGAAAAAAAGCAAGATTGAACCATCCAAGAACAAGATAAAATGAGCAGAAAGAGAGATGACTGGAGAATAGGGGGAGGAGTGGGAGGAATGAGATTAAAGGCAAAGTAACTTACAGAGGACCTTGAAGGGAAAGATAGGGAGATTTACATGCAGGCTGAGAGAGACGTGTAATCAGTGGGATCTGAGAGATGGGCTGCTGTGTCACAGCTGGGGGATTTTTAGCAGGAGACTTCTGAGCAAACAGGGGAAGAAAGTCAGAGGAGGGGATGGGAAGGACAGACTGCTGCAGCACAGGCATCTGTGGCATGGATAAGAGTCTTTTGAAGATGGACAGTAAGGGAAAGGTAGATTTAAAGAAGATTTAATGCAACCCCATACTGGGGAGACAAAGCTTACCGATAACCCATTAAAGCCCTTTTATTACCAGAAAACCCCAACAGACATCAGAAAGTTTAAAGGCCTGTCAGAAAGAGGCAGCACATGCTAAACACAGCAGGCAAAAGTCCTTAAAAATATGGTCAGTGGCCTGCAAAAAAAATCAACAAGGGCTGCTGTCCTCAAACAGAGCATTCACTTGATTCCATTCCAAGCTGATCCTTGCCCTAGGTTTTGCCCTCACTGATAAGTGACATTAAGCAGATTTACAGGTTAGTCAAAATTTTTTCTCCACACAAGTCCTCACCAGGGTTTTCTCTGCAAACCTGAGCCAGCTGGGAGAAGTGCTGCCCTCTCCCCTGATTTCAGATCAGAGCTGAAGCTGACAAAATGCACCTGCCATAGCGACTCACCAGTAACAACCCTGCACCTTCAATATAAAGTTTCAAGCACCTGATATCAGTGTGACACTGGCGAGCTCTGCTGTCTCTGCCTGCAGGCCTGGAGCTCTGCAGAGCACTGAGCCCTTGCAGGCACCCAGGGAGAGGTGAGGTGGCCATGCTTCATAGCTGCCTCTGGGGAAGGAAGCCCTGTGCTCTCCAGCAAAATGGCCAAGACAAGAAACTGCACAAAACCTGCTGAAGCTGCATGAGAAAAATCAGAAGCTGGAGAGAATCATTTTCCATCAAGAAGAGGGAAGAAATGGTGTGCATACACAGACAGTGTCCTGAGGGTTATAAGGCAAGACATGGTGACACAATGATGGAATAATTTCCAGATGATCTGTCGAGCAGAAGATGCTTTGGGAAGCTCTTTTAGCCAGATCAGCTTTTGGGATGTGTGACTAACAGCAATAGGCCATAATAATTATTTTTTAGATCTCACTTCAAGCACAGTTTTCTCCTGGTTATCACTAGAGCACATTTCTAGCACAATATATCTTGGTTGTATCTGAAGCTAGCTCTAGGCAAAGATGTTAAAAACAGCATAGCATTTTGCTCTTGCAAGGGAGAAATCTCACAATTAGGCCATCTGCTACTTTGCACACCAGTGACAGCTCGGCCTCCTATTTGCAGATAGAACCAGGGCTGGCAATTAAATAGCAGCCCTTCCTCCCTACCCTCCTCCAACCTCAACAGCTCTGCCCCTGTGCCACAGCTCCTCCTGTGCATCACCCACTGAGGCTTTCCTTCTTCACCTCAAAATGGATGAGCTGCTGTGCTCCTCTGCCTGCAACTGGTCTCTGCCCCTCTCATTTTGCCCTGGCTTTGGCTCCCTTCAGCCACAGCTCTAGGTGAGGTGGGCTGATGAGGCTGATGTTACTGAGGATGAAGCAACAGCTCCTTCTTGGCAGGACACTTAATCTCAGATCATGTCAAGTCAGATGGGAGCTGCCTCTGCACCTGGTGTGACTGCTTTCATATAGCTTGAGCCTCCTCAAGACAAATCTTCTGTTTCAAAGTAGACTGAGAAAATAGCTGAGGCCACACCAATTTCAGCCTTCCTGCAGGCAGGAAGAGAGAGTCTCATTGTACTCTGTCTCTACAAATAGCTGCACCCCAGCACAGAGGAATCCAGTGGGTCAGCTGTGGTGGTGTGGAGCTCAGCACTGCTGGGCACCTTTGCACTTCCATCAAACCCAGCTTCTCCCGGAGCTGAGCAGCCCAAATCCACATCCTTGCAGTACATCACAGTCCCTGGGCAAAGTATCTACTAACTTTTTCTCCTGTGTGCTCCATGCACAGCACTGGCACCCTGGCATGAAGACTGCAGCTGCAGGAGCTGTGTTCTCCTCTTCCAGTGCCAGCCTGTGCCTCACCCTTGCTGCACTCATCAGGAATCCTCCCGTCCTCCACCCCTCTGCAGAAGACAGCTCTCTTCAGTGGGCTGCTGCCAGATAATCTGCCTGACTCATCATGGCTTGCTTTCTTTTAAGGAAGATGGGTATCTGTGAAGTTGGTGATTTGTGTGTCTCTGAAGCTCCTCATGCTGTGATTGCTGCGGTATCAGCAGCAGAGTTCCTACAGCACAGCAGCTGGATGCAGCGGCACGCAGATAAACACGGTGCACATGCTTTGTAAGGCACTGAGACCCAGCGCTGTGCTCCTGATCAGATACGATGCTTTGCCTCCTTTCAGCACATCGAGCACGTTGGTGTGTTCTCAGCAGGACCCGAAACCAAGAAGGCAGACCTAGGGCTTAGCTTCACACTTACTTTCCCTCTGACAGTTTTGTATAAAGCTAAATATTCATGTAATTAGCACGTGTTTCTTTAAGGGAGCTTGTGGTAGTGCTAATCGGGCTGAATGGCCAAGCGCTCGGCATTCTGCCTGTGGTGCAGGATGAATTCACCTGCGGGGCAGCTGATCAGTGCAAGGGTCCCCGCACTGTCCCAGGGAAGGAGCGGGGCTCCCTCGGCTCACTTCGGCGAGCTCCATTTCCCCCTGCTGAGCTCTGCGGCTCGGGCAGACATTTGAGACGGGAGGTGGTCCGGGTCCATGGAGACGGTGTTTGTCGTGGGGAGGAGGACGCGCTCCCGCTGCCAGGCAACCGGCGCTGCAGCGCCCGTGCCAATGGCTGCCAGCACCTCTGCAGAGGCAGGTCTGCGGGAGGAGCACCAGCCCGGGCTGCTCCCCCGGGACCCCCACAGCCTCGGCGGGGAGACGGTGCTGTGCCCCCTTCCCTGCCCGCCGGAGCGTCCCCGTGCGGGCCCGGCAGGGCTCTCGGGGAGCCCAGTGCCCGCTGCACCCAAGGAGCCCTCCAGCCCTGCTCCCATCAGCGCCGCTCGGCGGGACGGGCCCCTGCACTGCGGCCCCGGGTCAGAGCACGCAAACCTGCTGTGTGCAGGGTGCTGCTGTGGGCCCGAGGAGCTGTCTGCAGAGCCCCTCGTCCCCCCTCAGCACTAACCTTCAGGTGCTTGGGCGGTTCTATTCACCCATGCTGCAGCCAGCTCTCTGCTCCTGCCCATTCATCCCTCTCCATCCTGTGGCACAGCCTTGCTGCAGGGCTGGCAGGACCTGGTAGCTCCACTACTCCCAAATTTTCACTGTAAAACTGTGCCCCGAAGAACAAGCTCCTTCTCATCATCCTCTCTGCTGCATCTTCAGCCACCCTGGCAGGGGTAAAAGGAGGGGAGAGAAGAGGGGCCCCCAAAGTGGTGTTGGGACCAGCATGGGGAGGCAGTGCTGCTGCTGTTCTGGGTGATGAGCTCCAGAGGGAGGTCCTATACTCTACTCTTAGCCTAGGTCATGAATTTCTTTCCCCAAACCCTGCTGCAGTCTGCCAAACACAGCTTGTCAACTGAGGATACCATAGATTTTACTCAGGACAGGTATGCATACACACACACACATATATATATATATGCATGAAAAGCTCATTCGGTAGGATTAGGCAAAATTACCAGAGCATGTGCAAAACAGCAGTGCCATCCACTGAAAGCGTGCCCTTTGCTTGCTCATTTTGATGATTGAGTTTGATTCCTTCCAGTCTCTCACTCCAGGAATATTGCTGTGAAGACAACATGGAGATCTATGTACTAATTGTTTCAAGAAGTTTTCATGAAGTGATAGTTAGGCCTCTGAGGTCTTACATTCCCTGAGGAAATTTTTTTCAGATTTTCGGTTAGTTTTTATTTTACAGTTTAGGGGCGGATACCTGGAAGTAGCTTGTTCCATCATGCTTGGTCCTTCATGGGCAGGCTTTGGCCACAAGTCCAGTGGGAAATACATAACTTATTCAGAGTCCTGCAGATGACGTGTTCTCGCCTCTTCGCACAGCTTAAACCCTAGAAACTCTAGAAAAGTGAGGTGACAGAACATGAAGAGAAAGGTAAGATCAGATCGTTTATTGCGGCTCCCCCCTATTGTAGATACAGATAGATCTCAATGGATGAAGTGTGATCTGCAGAAGTTTGAAGCCAGGGGATAGGAGTCATGTCCCTTCTGGATGCCAGGAGCAATTTCCTTGCAGTGTGGGGCCTAGACCCTGGCGACAGTGAGCAGTGGTGCCACAGCACTGGCGAAGGGCCATCCAGCAAGCGCTAAAGTTGCTGAGGCCTCTTCCCCTTTCTCCCTCCATTGCTGGCGTGTGCTGGCAGCAAGGTGGGAGCTGTGGCTGCCCAGTGCAGGTGGCAGGAGATGGAGCACGGCTCCTCCGGGGCCGGCGGGCGCAGGTGACGGAGCCCCTGGGCCCGAGCAGCCCGGCCGGGGAGGCAGCTCTGATACAGCCGTGCGCAATGCTGCCTAATGATTCACTCAGCTCGCTTTTCATTCCCTTGGGAACACAGAAGGGAGCCAGGGAGCACATCAGCACCCTGCAGACACAGTTTCCCCATGCATAAGCTTACCCTTCCAAGTGAGCCCATGTCCTTACTTCAGGGGAGTATGGAAAACCTGTCAGAATAAACACCAGTGAGGATTATTGTTGTGAAGTACAAAGTGAAGATTTAGCCTACCGCCTCCAACACTCATCAGTCCTAATAAGAGGTGAGGGGTGAGCTTGAGGGCTGTCCTGCAAACTGGGCAAGGTGGTGATGCAGAGCGCTACCAGTAGGTCACTGGGCTGGCCGGGAAATGGTTTCTTTAGCAGAGTAAAAATACCTGACTTTGACAGCCAGCATGCTGGTTTGTGTGTGCATAATTTGCTGTGATCATGCTATAAATCAAGATGAGACTGCTAAAATTATGTATGACCTCATTTGATAGATTATCTAATAAGAAATTTGCTAATGCAGTTTATCACTTAAAAAGCCATACGACTGCTAAGGATGAGTACTTTACTGCAGCACATTTAAACCTAATTGTCAGAGGAGAAAAGCAAGCGGATTTCAGAGGTGAGTTAGAAGAGCATCCTTATGAGGATGATGTCTTCACTAAATCAGTGGTGCAATGCAGCAAGCAGGGTGGAAAGGAGTCTCCTCTGGATAAAGGTACAGAAAGCTGCTAGACAAGGCTGTGCTGTGTGAGAATACTGCATGGACTCACTGATCAGTAGCACCTTTATAAATACAAATAGTTGTATCCTAACTGGCATGCTTGCTTTTTTTGTTTAATCTAGTGTTATCTTTTAATTTTTCTGACATTTCAGTTCTTTTTCACTGTCTTGCAACCAGATCTAAAATCCCTGATATGTGCTAAGAAACTACCAGCCTAGACCTCTAGCTCTAACTTGCTATTCTGGTTATGATGCCTGTCAGAATAAAAAGGGTAATTGTTTTGCTGCTATATGTTACCATCAAATATTTTTGTTCTTCCAGTCCTGTGACTCATTTAAAAAGACTGAACATCACTTTGACGTACACAAACAGAACTAGAAAGCAGCTCAAGCCAATGAAACAAAGCTTGTTTTGCAGGTTTGTTAATCACTTATTCTGTTCCAATCCCAAATTTATGATTAATATGATTAAAATATAAATGCTGTTTTCTTTACTGATGTTTTTCTGAAGCTCATTCTGGGGTCTGAATACCTGTATGTACTGCCTGGATACTGTTCAAAGCCTCTGAGATAAACATTAAACCTCCTCACAACTCTGTGTGTGTGTATGTGTGAGTGTGTGTGAGTGTGTGTGGAGGGGGAGGTGTTAGAGAAGTGATGATTTTGAACTCCATTTTAGGATTGGGAAAAATGAAGTGGAAACATGAAAGAGCTTACAAAGAGCCACACAGAAAATCATTATCAGAGCCAAGACTAAACCTCTGACGTCCCTGATCCCCATCTCATCTCCTTACTGCTGGAGCAAAACTTGCAAATGTCCCCTTTCCACACCCCCGTACCTTGAGCAAATCCTGCCTCATTTGCACCCTGCCCAAAAGGGGGAATTTGTTCTTCTCCAGGGAAAATGATGCATTATGGCAGAAATGGGGAAATCAGATGTTCCTGTACAGAAAATGTGAACGTTGGCACAAGAAGGCTGGAGGTAATTTTATTGAGCACTGCTAAGTCAAAATCAAGGTAGGTGATACCTCCACATTGACTGAGGTGTGTGACTAATGATTTGGAATTGTAGAGGAGCTACTGGTGTCAGAAGAAAAGCAAAGATACTTGTAAAACACAGTAAATTCCAGGGTCTGGGATCAAGGAGCTGAAGAAAGATGTTTTGGGAGAGGCATAAATTAGTGTCAGGCAGGGGGACTCCTGACATTTGCATAGGAGGCCCACCTCAATATTATGATGCCTGTGTTGATAATGTAGTGGCAGTTGAGTAGCTGGACCTGTTCCTGAGAGGCCTGGAGCCTGCGTTTCTGTGTGAACACACAGAGCTGTGTGTGTACATCTGACTGGAGTGATTTACTTACAAAAGAGAAAAACACAAAGTAATGGCAATTTCATCTGCTCATTAAATGGCCCAGCTCTAAAGGGGCAAAGCCACTTGAGGAGTAGCAGCATAGTTCACCATTAGTGCCTTTCCCCACTGACATTAATTGATACAAGCTGAGCTAGTGGATTTTACACTGAAGACACATCTCTACAAGAAGCTGGACTCAGGGCATCTGCTCACTCACCCTAGACTGTCAAATAACTCCCTGATTATAATTTTTGGTCACAGTTGATACGCCTTAGGACAGAAGCTTCATCATAGAGCTTTCATTAGTCATTCCTTGAGTCATCCTGTTCCATGAGCTCTTATCCCTACCAAGATAAAATCTAGCTATCAGTAGCAATTCTCAGAGACCCACCAGTCAGTGATTCTGTGATGCAACCTGTAGCAGGCAGGCAGAATTTACTCCTCCATATTTCATCTCCTGCCAGCCATCAGCAAGGCAAAGTAAAAACAGCTGCTGAGCCCACATTATTGCAGTGAGATTCCAAGGGAGAGATGCTGAACCTCATTTAAAACCAAGGGAGAATCAAGAGAAGAAATAAAAGTCCTAAGCCTGTACCCTTGAAGCTGAATGGGTTTTTTCCTCAATACACATCTATTCAAAATAAATGCTCCTCATGCCTGCTGGGCAGTAAACCTTACCATGTAGCGGCATATACTGTGCTTGGCCATATGGTTAGCAATGCACCATGACGAGAGACATATCATAAAAATAGTACTGGTAGAAATATTCTTAAAACACCACTTATGGGCCAAAAATACCCTCTAGAAGAAACAGACCGTGAAAGTACATATTGAGGTTGCTATCTGGTACAACAGGCAAATGCTCCTGCTGTGCAAATCAAAAGGTGGATTTTTTTCTTTGAAAACATTAGGTAAATATTCCTAGAAAGACAGATCTTAAATGCATGGCAGGGACTACAGCATGCATCCACTGATCAATGGTTAAAGATTGCCCAGAAAAGTCCAGGGGATGTGGGAAGAGGGCAAGGCTGCAGCTGTGGTCATAGATGAGGACTAGGATACATTGCTCCAAAGGGTGGAAATCCCACCCTACCGTGCATTCTCCTAGATCATATGGGAGATCTTTAGCTGAGTCACCAGAGAAGAGCAATATAGAAATTTCCAAAGCTGGAAGGAGCAAAGTTTAACAGACATCCTATTATGTACAACTTACATAATCTGAGTACTGGGCTGCTGAGATAATATAGTGATAGAACTTCATAGAATTAAAAAAGAAAAAGCTTCTCACAGATGAAAATATATCAAGAATGAAATTAAAATGCTCAAAAAATTGGTAAAATAAGTCCTATTTTCCTTCTGGCTTTATTGGCCATTTCCAAGAGGGACTTAATGCAACAAAGATGATGCCTCAACTCCTTAGCCATGACATCATTTACACTGAACTGTGGCTTCTCAAAGCACTCCTTTGCTTTTGGAAACAGAAGCTTCTGGTGACTTAGACACAGAAGGCAAAGATCAGGGTTCAAACAGTAGTCTTAAGAGGACTGTTTTTTTCCTGTTGAATTGCAAAACTTGTACTAATTTCAGTGTGGATTCCTACTCTTGTCTGTATGCAACACCCAATGTCTTGCAAAAGATGAGTAACTCTTATCTCCATGTACATAAAGATAAACACAAAAATCTTGCACAAAGGACTGCAGCTGCAGCAAAGGACTATAACTAATGTGGAAGAGTAACAACACAAACACGTTATACCTAGAAATATTTCTTCTTTGATCACAAATTTTGGGCCTTATCTATGTTACATAAAATACTGAGGACTTAGATCCTCCACTGGCTTAAGTCATAGCTCTATGTCAAAGCACATGGCATTCTCTTGATTTATATAAGATGATCACATATTTGTGAAACATATTTTGGCCTAGATGGCTGAGAGACTAGAGTAAGGGAGTAGAAGGAAATAAACCCTTTTAAAAGATAATAATCACGTACTTTAGTGAGGTGAGCAAGAAAGAAGTAGGTCCTACCCAGTGAGAAATGTACCCTTTTTTCATACGTACAAGCCACGTTATCTCTAATGAAATAACAACACTTTGTGCTGCAGAAACAGGATGGACACACATATGAACAATATAAGGAGGGGCTTACTTCAGAATTGTTTCCTCTGCACTGCTTCTGGCACCTTCCTCTGCTTGCTTTTCCAAAGTAGCACCTCTGTGGTGGTTCAGCTTCTGTGCAGGTTATTCAAGGACTCTTTTTCAAGTACCAGTACTCTTGCAGGGATAAGGTTTATCTGAAAGGCAGGCTATGCAAACAAACATACAATAAACTCTTGCAGTTCTAATGTTTTCCACTCCAAAGATTGTTCTTCCATCACCTGACACTTTGGGGCAAAATGCATCAACGGGCTAGAAGCTAGTATGTAAACTTCACATGCCAAACATAGGGAATGCTAAGCACATCCATAGCTGAAGAGTTTCCATGACAGGAGGAATCCATATTCATGTGAGGGGGGAAAACTTCATTTATCAACAGTCAAGCCATTTGCTTTGGAATAATTTGATCACTGTTGGCATTAGACCAATTAATAGTTTACATGTTGCAACTGTGCTTGGGGAAGCATAGGCTTCCAGCCTCCATGACTAAACACAGGACTGAAAAGGGCAAGGAATGATAACAAAGGAACTCAAGTTATCTACTACCAGAAGGCAAACCTGATTTCCAACTGAACACCTGCCATTAAAAAATGGTTTCCCACAAATTCCTCATTTCCTTTGTGGAGTCTCATATCTAAGGTTAGCCAGAGATTAGAGGTAAGATGCCAAACCGTTTTGATTATTGGTAATAAAAGTCTGCAAGTTCTTTGCAGCAACAGTAAAAAAAAAAAAAAAGAAAGGTGCACCTGTGGTGCTGCTCATCATTTTGAAGCTGTTCTTCAGGATATTGTATTACTTTTGTC
This sequence comes from Prinia subflava, assembly GCF_021018805.1. Lineage (NCBI taxonomy): Eukaryota > Metazoa > Chordata > Aves > Passeriformes > Cisticolidae > Prinia > Prinia subflava. Next base: position 84,145,092 of record NC_086248.1, read on the forward strand.
TCTATTTATTTCCAAGTGCTATTGCTTGGCAGGCAAAACTCTTGGACTGTGTTATGTACCAATCCTTCCAGCATCTAGGTTTCCACAGCATTATTAATACTCAAGAACACAGGAAACGGATCTAAAATAAATATCCCACTGTACTCTTCTCTGGGTCCTATGCACCAGCTACTGCACTAGGATAAAGAAATGCTTGGTATTCCACAACTGGATGGAGAACAGAGAAGGGAGAGCTCCCAGTGAAATGCCGGGAGCTCGCTGGCTGTAAGCAAACAGGACGGGAGATAAATCAAAGCTGCTCTTTGATCCCAGCAGTCCGGGCCGTGTCTCTCTGACTCCGCGCCGGCAGCCAGCAGCCCCTTTGCCCCCGCAGTCACCAGGCACAAGGCATCACTGGGCCTCCCCATCCCACTGAAGGGCTGGGCTGGTGCAGCATTAACCAGGCTGGGGTGAGCCTGTGCGGGCCAAACAGGGCCAGGGCCCTTGCTCTGTCCCCAAGAGCAGCACAGGAAGCCTCTCGTGGAGGGGCAGCAGGCTCTGCTGCTCAGTGCTCCCCGTGACCCAGGTGCCTCAACTGCAACACTCATCATGTTTCCCTCTCTGCTGCTCCCAGAGGACTTAAAGGTTTTCCCTCATATACTATAATTTAGCCCTTGCAGGCATCAGTCCTGCTCACCCATGTGAGGACAACAGAGTATTTAAAGCTGAAGCAGCCAAAGAATACATTCAAGAATCTATGATAAAAGCTACAATTTTATGCCCCGTGGAGCATCCATCAAGGAAATGCACAGAGCTAGTGCCACAAAATAATTACATGTGCGGAGTCCATTGTAAACACAGCTTTTATGTGCATCAGCACAGCTGGGGACAGTGTTTAAAAATATAATTATGTAATGCATTTTATGTAGTCTGTGAGCCATTCAAGTGATACCATCGGTTCAGCAAAATTGCATGCAGCAGGTCTGTATCTATTGGCCTGAGCAAAGAAACATTTTTCAGGAGCATTATTTTTTTTTCCTGCCACAAAATAGATTTGTCTCCGATGCCTACGGGGGATTCGTGTCTCTGTCATTGGCCACTTTCTCTCCTACTTTCACCAATGAAGGAGAAAGAAATGGGGAGTTATTTTTGGCCTTGCAGCAGACTCCAGCATCTAAATCAGTTAGTTCTGAAACCACTTGGGGTGGTGCCGGTTCTGTTTTAATGGCTTTACAGGGAAGGAATTTGTGCTGTCTGACTGTTAGTGAAAGGAAACAAAGCAGCTGTTGTAGGGTGGAAGGGCAAGGCAAGGTTAAGGCTCTGTGTAAGGAAGCAGGGTCCAGCCTTCGGTACGAGATGTGCAGCAAAGGGTGAGCTGTGGCTAGGGCAGCACAGAGGAGGCTATTACCAAGCCACACAGAGGCTTCAGTGAGCAGGAGATCTCTATTAAAATGCACAGAGAAAGCAAGCTGACAGCTACACTAACTGTGACACCCTCATACCCCCTCCCCACTGCCACCCCCCCCCATTTATTTTATCCTTGCAAAGCTTATATTGTATGAGCTGCAAAACATGTAGAGAAAGCTTTGCTTTCCTTCTTTTTCAGTCTGCAATTGCAGCTCAGTCGAGGTGATGCAACAGGAAAATTTCTGATACAGTGCTTCACCGTGCTGCTAAATGAGTGGAGCTGCAGCACCCACAGATGTTTATCAGAGACAAAAATTGAGGTTTGTAGATATTACTTTATGGTCATTTTAAGGCCCCAAGGCTTTCACTATTTTGCAGACAGTAGATTATATGTCTTGGCTAAATCCTACATGAAAAATGACATTTGAGCTGTCAAAGTCTCCCCAGGAGACCCAGAAGAATGTTTTTTTCATTTAAACAGACCATTAAAGAAATCTGTACCTAGTTTCATAACAGAAGATCCACAGGTGGGAGTAGTGAGATAGCTTCTTCAGCTAGCCAGGAGCTGCCTGGCACAGAAACAGCATTTGATGCTAATTTCTAAAAATAGGATCTGATATCAGAAAAGAGATTTCCTTTTTTCTGTTAGATGCTGGGTCATGTGTAGCATACAGAAAAAGAGAGTGGGGATCAAATCCTGGTATCTGCATTCCTGATTGCATGCTGGCATCATTGAGAAAGAGAGTCATAGCTGCTTGCATTCTCTCTTCCTTCCTATGAATATTGCATTTCTCTTTGCTTAGTGGGACGGCATTGATCGGAAGACAGAAGATTCCACAGCCAGAGGAGTCCATCACTGGCTGCAGCATGGCACAGCAGAGCCAAGTGGGAGCACTGCTGCTGGATCACACTGGATGATCAGCAGTGCTCGACAGAAGAGCTGTTTATGTGAAAGACAGGCACAGCCATCATCCAGCCACACTTTCAAAAGGGAGCAAATACAGCGCTCTTTGAAAGACAGCAGAATTGCCATATGTTTGATTCCTGAGCTCCTAAGGTATTTAGACATTTCCTTCCCCACAGGAATCTCTGTAAAATACATTTTGTAGATGAAGCTTTTTGTGTTCTCTGTGGCAGATTATGCAGATACAGACTAATACAGTGCATACCACCTAATTTCAGAGAAAGCTAGGGCAGCTATCTATGCCTTGCCCCCAGTGCACAGCCTGCCAGCACGTGTTGGTGACCATATTTCATGTCACATTACACAAGGAGGATAAGGTTTCCCATGAGCAATTTAAGTAAGCAAATATTCACACACATATATACATTACATAGATACTGAGCAGAATCTTTATACATTACTAAGGAAAGATTGATTTGGGGAAGGTTTAAGCAGTTAGGTGGTTTCTGTATTTAAACTCGAGGAAAAGCAAACTTTTGCATTTCTAAAATCATTCAATGTGATTTTTAAAGTTGCACATAGTGGAATATTTTCTGAGGAACTTTGTGAACACAATTACTGCTTTGCAGCACAAGACGTACTGTGTTGTTAGTCAAAATGAAACTATTACCTCCTATCATGCACACAAACAGAAGGTAGAGATAAGCAGTACTTTAAAAATAATTTTGTGAGCAGAATTGGTCAGTGGCCAACTAAAAAGTCCTTCAGTCTGCAGTATCAGTATCAAATGTAGGAATTTTATGGTAGGGATTTTTTAAAGATGTAACATTTTATATTCTCATGGGAATTTGTAGCTGTCCACTTGAATGTGCTTAATAATTTAGGGCAAGACATATTTAACATAACACCTGCAGACAGTGAGCTGGATTTTCAAAAACACACTGTTGAGCAAACACGGTCACAAGGTTATATTGTCTATGGCTTGTTTATACACAAGATAATTCCTTTGTAAGTCTGGTTCAGAATGGATGATTCACCAACAGGTGAAGACCAAACTCCTCTTTATATGTCTTGTCTAATCCAACTGGTGCGGTATGAGTATAAAATGAGTTCAAAAATTTACAGTTTTGGACCCTAAAATACTGTATTTACTACCTCCCAAAGGAAACATGTTAAGTACAAGTCTGTCAGCAGATGAGACATGGGGAAGAGGCAGGAATGAACAGGCAATGCAACTTCCTCAGGATCACATAACAGCTTTGTAGAGGAATTCACAGCAGAGCCCCTGACTTGTGTTCCACAGATTGCTAACCACTCTCAGGTCCAAGCTGCTTGCAGGGAGCCTTTCCGTGGAGTATCACAACACTGCACTACCACAGAAGCAGCAGAGACCACGTTCACTGAACATTTGTAAAACAGATCTGGTTTGAGGTTCTTAACAAAAAAAGTTACTTGAAAGGGTATGCTCTATCCAAGTACATTCAACAGAGCTTTATGCCTTAAAAGCTAAAAGCAAATTTGATTACAAAAAACACTTTCAAATGGAAAGTGTTTTATACGATCACAGGGAACCTTCAAAACATAAAATTAAATAATTTATGTCAGTAGCTTCTGGGTGAAGCCTGGCTGTGAATTCAGAGGTAGAAATATGCAGGCAGAATGTTGTGTCCTAGAAAGAACAAATGCTACTACTACCTTTCTGAGAGAACAGAGAATCCCAACACTGACATGAGCACAGAAAAAAAAATAGTTAAAAGCAGGGAGAATCCTTCAGACAGTGTGTGCAGACACTTCTGAATATCCATAAAGAAGTTAGTGCTAACTATTTTTATTAGCTAGCAGAATTACCTAGGTGTAAACTAAAACTCTGATTCCTTGAAGCCAGTCACTCATTCTTAAAATATGGTACATATGTGAAACTGTTACCTCTTCCAAGAGAGACAACTGCCTTGGCACAGCAGAGTAAGTATTGCTGCAGGGTAAAGGATGGGATTTGGTCACAGGTCTGAAGGAGTGTTGTAAGGACAACCCATCAACCCCTTGCCCTTAAATTCCTTCAGTGCTCTTCCTTTAATCCTTCATACTAATGTTATTTATACAGTGTGTATTAAAAGTGGTTTCTAATTGCAAGTGCCTTGCTAAAACCACCCAACTGCTAGAGGTTTGCACACCTCCACCTCACTCCAACTGAGATAATGGAAGCAATGGGCAATACCTGGTCTCATCTCCTTCCCTGTGACTGCAGTAACACATTCCCACTTTTTCAAACACCACCACTCAGCAAAAATGGCTACTCGAGCTGTATCTCCTTAAAAAGGTGGGAGTTGGGGAAGCATTGGCTATTTGGGGACTTGCAGGCAAAATATGTTTTTTTAAGTGAGAAGATACCAGCAGATGGATTCCATGAAGGAAAAACACGGAGCAAAATGTGAAACTGAAACCCAGCTTGTTAACTGTATCTTGGCAGTGTGCAGTTGCAGGTAATAATTGTCTTCACAGTCCTATGAAATGGAAAGTTGAGAACGTGATCACCCTGACTGGCAGACAGAGCAAGTGGATGGCCGCTTTGAGCTACTTGGAAACTCCAAAAGTGACTCAGCCTTTAGAACAAGTAGGTGCTGGTCAGCCTCTTCCATGGTGACCCTCAAAGCACCTCATAGTGAGGATATTTCCTTTACTCACTATACACAACTAGAGAAGTGCTGGTATGGCCTCATCAACAACCAGGACAACAAAACAACTTCTGTTACTGTTTTAAGGACAAGGAGAGGGCAATAACCAACATCTACCTGCAGCACCATGTAAGAGCACTCTGAGTGTTTTTTCCCCCTTGGAAAATGTAGGTAGATGTGGAGAAAGGTTCACAGAAGTTCTTACCCTCAATCCCACTCCGAATTTTCTAGAATTCATGGCCACTGGCTCAGACCTAAAGCAAATTTTAAGTATTCACTTACCTGGCACATGCAGGTGAGAAATTGGTCTGTTATAAAGTGAGAGAGTCAAAGACAAGGATGGACCACTACAATCACCCTTTCTAATCTCCAATATATTTAATTTCAATTCAGTAACCCCCATAAAGAACCTCATAACCATCTATTTAAGTAAATATCTGGCTAAAACATGTCTTCTGAAAAGATATTAATTCTTGTCTTAAAAAGAGTGTATGAACAATCACTCCTTAGAAGGTGGGGTTTTTTTAGTAATAAAAATAAATCATTTCAAAATGAAGTCAAATTTCTAATTTGAGCTTACTTACCCTCAGGTTCCAGATGTTTGAGACATACCTTACCAGTCTCCACACATTCTCTTGAGCCATTCAATCATTTTTGGGTAGTTCCATCTTATATGAGAGTATTTTATACTGAGCAAGTCAGCTTTTATTCTTCTTCCCGATAAAGTCAAACCAGCTCTTCATTGAGGCTCTCTACTAAAGATTCCAGGCCTCAGATCCATTTATGGTTTTCTGTGAAATCTTTAATCAATACCTAGGCAACTAAAATACTAAATTATCTATTACAAAATAAAGGACATTGAGACAGAAAAGGAGGAGGAGTGTGCACTTTAAACAGCAGGTGTACAATGTTACAAAATACCATGTTTAGATCAAGGCTTCATCTGTTTTACTCTGTTTTGTTAAGTTCCAACCTTACCATTAAATGTCCTAGACATACAAAAACAAAAAATTAGGGAAATCATTGTATTTTCATGTCAGAGGACAAGTCTTAGACCGTTCCTGCATTACAGAGAGGCACTGTGCAGGGCAGTGTTCAGGGCACTCTGTGCAGGGCAGTGTCCAGCCAGAGGCTGGGATTAAGGAGTTGTGCAGAGTGTACCCAGGCCTCTGGAGCTGCCTGGAGGGCTGCTCTGCCAAGGGCTGCCTGGGACTGCTTCCACCCTGCCCGGCTGTAGGTCACCTGCTTGCACCCAAACAGGGCTCTGATATTTGGGCTGCAGGCCGTGGCTATTCACGGACCCAGTTCATATTTGCTAAGCTGTTAATTACAGTGTAGGACTTAGTTTCTAATACCAGTGACATGGCAGGAAGCTCCCAAAGTCCCTACTTCACCGTTCTCCACCAGCACCAAGGGGACTCCATACTACTACTTCTTTCACATCATTATGCTTTTAAAAATGATCAGATCCCAGTTTCAAGAAGAAGCCATCCTTGGAATGGCATATATTTACAAGAAAGGCAATTTCCAATTACTACAGTCAGTAAAAGCCAGAGATCAGATTCAATTACACTGCACTTGGCAATTTACAATCTGTTGGTGTTCATTTCAGCAGAGGCTTGTTAAATCCTCTCTTGCTGCAGACCTTCAAATTGTTCTTGCCAACTGAAAGAGCAGTGGTTCTTAGTCCAGAGCCTCACCACAGCTCATACCATTAAAATCAGGGTCACATTCCAGCCTCTGCTCAGAAACCCCACTTAGGCAAGGATGGCCCATGGCTGGGTTTCAGCCCAATGAAGGAACCCTGTGGGCTCCTGAGCAAAGCTGGTGTGAGCCCACACTTAAAATGTGAAGTCACCAGAATACACAAATATGCAAATATCAGATTCTGACAGGCTCACTGAGCTGTCACATGATTCTAAATCCAGAATTTGAATGTCCTTGGATTTTCCTTTTTCGAAAGTGAGGCTGTGTGGCTTCACAGTTTGGTTGCTATTGCTGTGGCACCTAAGTCCTCAGAGATAACAGACGTGGTCAAAGTGCTTGCTCTGATGTTTCCTGATGCACATTCAGCAGACCCACAACCCAAGGCAGGTGGTGAAATCCAAGGGAAGGGCCACAAAGGCAGTAGATTCCCAGGCAGGTGATCTTGGCAAGCCTCTTCTTGTAAATACAATGCAAAATATCCCTTATGTATACTACTATAAAAGTTAAGCAGCAGTGGTAAAGCCAATAGAATTGTATCAGTTCATACCAAATCAAAATGTGTTGCTCTCTAGGAAACTATAGATCAGTGGTATATAAAAGTTAATTAATTGAAGACACAGGCTTCCAAAGAATCCCTGGCTCAGGAAAAACGCAAAATGTCTTTTGATGTGTTACAACAAAGCAGATTCAATATATACCATTACAGTTGATAGCAAAAATATTTGCAAAAATGGAAAATGATTACCTTTCTAAACTCATCCCATGGCTATCTCAGTCACTCCTTCCCCCAACTTCTGCACATCTACTGGTATGGACCTTGTCAAATGCCTGCAAACATGAAACTAAAGCAGGGGAGAAGAACAACAGAAACAACAGCCAGCATCCCTCTTAGTATTTAAAGATGAGATCTTTTCAACAAGAAAAGTGCCAGAAACACTGAACTGATCCTCTAACAAAGCAAATCAAAATGCTTTAAGATTTTTTAGGAGATTAGATATCAACAAAAGTCACTTCCATTGAATCTTGCCTGTTAACAATGGCTTAGTATAAAATTAGCATACTCCTGAATGGAGCATTGACCTGAGGTTGTGGTTATCTACCTGCAGTGTAGCAGTGCAGTGCACCATGGAAGTGCAACGTGAGCAGCTGCCATTGCAGATCATGGCATGCATTAATTTTGTGTATTCAATTTGCTTTTACTTTAAATATAAATGACCTCTTTAAATATAATATGACCTCTCTGCTCTCCTTTCTGCATTTCAGTTTTTAAGTTTGCCTTAGTGGATGTTAGTAATTTTTCATTTTTGTATTGGTTTTGGGTGTGGTTTGTTTGGAAGCCAAACATCTGCTATTGTTCTACTAGTACTGAACTACATTACCAGTGACATGGGCTACAGGGGTTTTGTGGAATCAGGAAAAATCCGAGTGATTTCAGAGAAATGCGTGGAGTCAAGCTCAGATTGCACAAATTGCTCCAAAGTCAGAGGAGGAACCAGGTCATGTAGCAGACAGCAATCTAAACCCTAGATTTGAACAGGTGTCAGCTGACCCCCCTGCCGTGAAGAAGGATCAGGAAAAGCACCAGGGTTTGAACAGGAATGAATCCCGAAGGAGCTGCAGGCAAGAAAGCCCCGGTTCTCTCCAAAGTCCAAGGACTGCAAAAGCACGCAGCAGCCTGCAGGGTTGCTGGCTCTTACCGTGCCAGCCCTTGGGGGAGCACAGCCAGGGCTGCCCTTGCAGCACCCAACAAGGCTTTGTCCCTAAACACTGGGGCTAAGCAGGTTCCAAGGAGGAGGTAAAGTTGACTTTGGCAGCCTTGAGGAAAATAGCAAGGCAGTTTTTGAGGTGAAATGAGGGGAAAGCTAGAGACAGGCAAACTTGGAAATGCAGCAGCTGCAACATTCATCAAAATCTAAGTCACATATGGATTAAAAATGAAGACATAACTTCTGAGCTATGAGTACCACTAGGAAAAGGAGACAGGCAATTCAGGACAAAGGGAGTTTCAAAGCCCTGTGTTTTTAGCTAAACAAACTAAATGTTAACAGGAGACACTGACATGAAGTTGGCTTTTATAAGGAAGAACTTTCCCTTCCTCCTCCCAGCACGGCAGCAAGCCAAGCTGAAAGCCGATGATCAAAGGTCACTCAGCGCTCCTGAATCTCACTAGTTATCAGGATCTCTGCTGGAAACAAATGCTTTCACACTGCAACTGAGCACGCTTATAGGGGCTGCTGAAAGCTACATTTCAATTAATGCAGAGGTAATACACTTCGGGTTCTGGGCAACATCAGCATGGAGGTATTTCAAGTGGCAGTGAGTCAATACTCTATTACCAGCAGCTCTGCAGGCAGAGTGCCCACTGGGAATAGGGAGGCAGCTATGGCTTCCCCAACCAGGAGGGGTCCAGGCTGGAGAAGAACACTTTTGCTGTTTGCCCTGTGCTAGATTTTTTGGATAAGCTGAATTCTTTGGTTTCTGTGATTATCAGCTCAGCACCACTGTTAGAGCCATGGATATAGATATAGATACAGATATAGATTGATATCAAAATATCTATCACTTAGAAGGGATCACACAACTGGGGTCACAGGGATAATTAGTTAGGGAAGGAACCACGCAGCATTTCACATTTCGTGCACAAAAGACCCATCAGTTTCTCTCAGTTTAGGTCTTGGCTATAAACTACATTCCACTTTTTGACCTTGAGGTGTTGGGAAATATTTTCTGGACTAGACAATTAGGAAGAAAGTGGAACAGTATGTAGGAATTGGTGTGGGATTGTGTACTTTTGAGCAGGGTGGCCTTGTCCCATTGATGGCACATAGGCCACACCTACCTGGAATTTTCTGCCCCTGTCAGAATAGATCCATCCTGGTATGAACAAGTTACTGAAGGAGAAATTTAGAAAAAATACTCAGAGATATGTGTGAAAAACATCATACTGGTTAACAAAAAGGCAAGGAATTGGATTTTTTCCCATGAGACTGTGCCTGGCAACTCCATCCTGCTCTCTCACATGCATACACCACAGTGCCTGGTGGAAAAACAAGAACTTAAGAAGGAAAATGGCAAAATCATTCATCTAACATGGGTGGGCTAAAATAGAGCTAAAGAGGAAATAAAAGATGATGTATCCACAAACACTGATTAAGTTGTGGGCGGTAATGAAGAACAAAACTTTTCTTCATTGAGCTAAACAGCAGTTGAGACTGAATATTACCCAATAGGCATAAAACAGAGAAACAAAGCTGTATTTTTTTTAATGAATGAAATTCTCTTGGGAGATGGTTGGCACGAAGTCTAAGCCCAAATGAAGATTCACTTCAATCTATAGAATAGTATTTAAAGCCATAGACTTCCCTTTTCACCAGGGCTCATTTCATCCACCAGCAGGCAGAGAAAGGAATGACAGAGGAAACCAATTCAACAGCTTCAGAAAAAAAAAAAAAATGAACCAACTAACGGATAAGTTGGAAAATAGCAGCTCAGCATGCCTCGTGGGTTTTCCTCCCCCTTTTAAATTATTGCAGCATTTATTCCTCCGCACTCTATTCAAGTTCCTTGTATATTCATCACTTCAGAAAGGAATTTGAGTGGCGTGGGAATGCATGGCCAAGTAGATGATTTAGATTTACTTATGGCTTTCTCAAAAAACGCAGATTTATCTTTGTATCAGCAGATTTTGGAGATGTGCCAACTAAGAAGGTAACACGCAAGGAAAGCAGTAATTCCACTTTTTTTCTGCTTAGCAATTACCTCTTACCTCTCAATTAAAGTTGAGATTTTTTTTTTCAAGTCTTTGTCATACTGTTGAAACATGTTGAAACACAAAACTGCTTGTTGTTCAGCAAATAATCTTTATGTCATGCAGTGTTTAAAACCCTACAGTGACAGATCTCTGCATAGGATAACTCCACGTTAGTATGGAGCTTCCTGACTTCACTGCGGCTTAGCAAAGATGTGGAGCTCATCGCACATGGACTGCACATCAACAAAAACCATCAATAAAATTTTACATGTTACAAAAAGAAAAGCCCAGAACACCAGATTTCTATGTACCTGTATCTTCCTTGCCAAAGCACTGCCACTGTGGAAAAACTGAGATGAAGAGGGCAAAGTTTCCTTTCTTTGTATCAGGGCAAGGAGAAAGTGGCTTTCACTTACTGCTTTTCTCCTAGGTCTGCTGTTCCAGCTGACCTTTGAGCAGGGCACGGTGTGCAGAAAGCAGCACTGTAGTTCAGCTCCTTTGAATCACCCATTTTCCACGTGGAGTCCAACCTCATTATCACCTCTGTCACACTCAAAAGTGGACCCTTGACATCCACAGACTATGATTTAATCTGTGCTCCACCTCCCACAGAGCACTTAGTACTGAAACAAGGATGACTGTGTTTCTTCAAAAGTTTGTCACATTTTATTTTGCAGATCAAGAAGTTAAGACATCCTATGTATCAAATTCACCCACTTCAGTTACTTTGCATGTAAGTTTGATTTCATTAGTTGTTCTGTACACTGTATTCATTTTGAGCACAGAGATGAAAACCCCAGCCAGAGTCAGGCCCTGCTGAAAGCTCTGACTCATTCTCATATTTCTCTTTGCTCCAGGGCCTCTTTCTTCCTAACCTTTATATTCTTTCACTGTAAAAAAGACTCCAAAAAACCCCCAAAAAACCTCTTCCCCCATTTACTGATGCTAGCAAGAATAAATGGTTTTTGTTCACAGTCTTAATATAGCATCATCACCATTCTCCTCCAGGTTTTCAATGAAGCTGCCTACATCTCATCAGTAGTCACCAAAATCAGTTGAAACGTTTCTATGGATTCCAATGGGCACTGAAATAGGCCATTACAAAACCTAACTTGTGCAGTTTTACTAAAATCTGCTTCATTCTAGGTGATTTTTTTTCAGAAAGGATTTTAATACTTGAGTCCATTACATAAGTTCCAGAACAACCCATAGGCCCACGGCTGCCAAAGTGAAAATAAAAGGAAATCATGCTTGCAACACACACAAGAGCTCTGCCGCTTCCAATCTTCTACAACTAGGATGGGAAAGGACTTCTTGGCTTGACAAATTAGTGAACATCATCAAAAACCTTGAAGCATTTCAGTTAACCTGGTGGGCAATCAGAAGGTAAAGGAGAAGACAGTCCTCTTACCAGTCTTCTCTCTGTGGTGTTAGCTGTCGGAATTTAATCTTTGCTAACCTCTGACAGATGCACCAACACTCTTCCCCCTGGTATGAGGTGGCTCACCTTTGTTCTTCACACATTAATCTGCTAAGGAAAATTGCAGCACTTCAGCTACAACAGGTGAGAAGTACTAGGCTCACTCACATGATGAAGTTTGTGGCAGGCAAAAGCTCATTAAAAAGGGGGCTTAATTATCTCCTTTTCCTTATTAACACCTATTGAATCTCATCCTGTAATCTCAGGCAACACTTCTCACTCATGGTGTGCTTGTGAATGAGAACACATTCAGTGTCTGGCACAGCCCTTCTTGCAAGTGTTCTTCTGGTGCTGCTCTTTCTTCTCCCAGTTTTGAAAATCTAATTGTGATTTGCAACATGCAAAACACCTCAGCAGAGGATCAGCATTTCAAGGTGGCTCACATTTTTTAATGCCCTTTCCTCGCCACATCATACAAATACTTTTGTTCTCACTGATTGTAACTTTAGATATGTTAGGTGGTGGGATTGCTTCACACAGCAGTGACTGCAAAGCAAGATGACTACATCTACTATAAGTACACTGAACAAAGAAAAGTTTTCTTCTAGGAAGGGATTATTCAGCTTAGTCATAGGCTCATTTATACAAGATTCTGTCATCACAGGGTCATGACCCAGCTGAGGTGACTTATTGTTCTATAGCTTTCAGAAGGAAAGTGCAAGAAAAAGAAAAAAATACCCCACGAGTCTTCAGCCAGGTTGAAGACACTTCCTCCTTCCTGGCAAGAAAACCAGCATCAGCAGCATTATGTAACTCCCACCCCTTGTGGGCCCCAGGAGCCACTGCTTCTAAAGCATCACGCTCTGCACCTCACATTTTCACACTACTCCCTAATGTCTCTTCCCAAAACTGGTACCTGCAAGCCCAGCCTAAGGCTTTCACTTCCTTAAAGGCCTCACTGTCAGATCTTCACTCTTAATTCCTGCAGATGTGCTGTATCTCCTGGCCAGATTATTTCCCTTCTCACGAGTTTGTCTGCTCCCTATACCTGGGGTGAATAAAGCAGAATTAGGGTTGAACTCTGCTCCTCTGTGGGGTCCAGCTCCCCATATGACAGGGTGATCTCCACAAGGGGTGGCTTGGCCCCTCGGCATCCAAGTGCTCATTCCACCCCAGCTTCTGGGACACTGGCTGCAGCTCAGCAGGACACACAGACATGTCTAACTTTAAACATGAGAGCAGCCCCCAGGAATCAGAGTAGTGACATTGCCTACTCGCCTAAGTACTTAACTGCACCACAGCTGATGTGACCTAGCTTTGGCTCTGGATTTAAATGCTAGAGGCTGAGCTTTTGCTTGCTGCTTTAAAGGAACATAGCAAGCCTCCTTTTTCAGATACTGAACTCCAGCTGGTTTAGCTAATGTCAGGGGAAATCATGAGTCCTTTGGAAATCTCTGAAATTTAGGCATATAATGTGTAAAGGAAGATTGTACAAACAATGCAGCCAAATAAGTAAATCTTGATGATAGAACAGCCATTTGCTGAGGAAACAGCACACAGAGAAGAGGAATTAGCTGGGAAGTACTGTTCTGTAAAATTATTTGTCCAATTTCCATGTAAGCTATCAGCAAATCTTGGAAATTACCTTGGAGATTTCCAGCCACTGGAACACTGCTGCCAGCTCTCTATTTCCATGCCACAGAGATAAAAAAGATCTACCAAACAGTCCTCCCTTGCTTCCATGCTGCTCTTACACAACTTTTCCACTATTTTCTACATGGTGACATTTTTAAACCATAAAAACTTCCACCTGGCATAGGACACTGCTGCTCTCCTTCTCTCCGTTTCTGAAGCACAGTAGGATCAATGATTCACCACGGCTAACAAAGAATGAAGGGGCTGCATACTGGCTCTAGAAAAAAAAAATCAGATGTACAAGTCCCCTGTTGTGAGAAACGAAGCCAACTCTGCCAGCCCTGCACTGCCACTGCAGCACAGAGTTCTTGGTGCAGTCATGAAGGCTTGGAAAGAGACCCCAGGAAGCTGCATTTCTACCAGTCCTCCTGAGATTCACTGGAGCAGGATCATAAAGTTAGGTTGCTGTTTATTTCCACATTAACACCACTGAATAAGAGTGGGCCAGGTACAAACAGTAAAACAAGAACAAACGTGGCCTTTAATCCAAACCCTGGGACTTGACACCAGCATAAAAATGTAATATAGTAAATATATTTTTTAAAGGTTCCATTTCCTTCAAATGCACTTATCTCTAGGGTTGCAGCTGCCAGCCAAAATCTCTCTATCTCCAGAGATAAATAGTGAGATTATGAGATCATATCCTCAGAAATGAATTCTCTGGTATTCAGTTTCTCCAGCTTTGATCTATGAATTCTGCACAAAATGTTTCAGAGAACACAGTGCGTCTCAGCTAAAGATTACTTGTTAATAAACAAGATTATTTTATGAACACAGAAATTAGAGAAGGTCAATAAACAAACTCTGTTGTAATAACATCTTTTGCATTGTTGCCCCAAGAGAACCAGTGCAGAAAGTGAATTGATGTTTCCATGAAAACTCCAGCTCCACGTACTCTGCTGCTGTTAATTAGTCCTCTTAATTGCTCTGGAACAAAACTGTGCTTGAGCTGAGGGTGAGGACTCTCCTGGATTTGGGGTCAAAGACAACTATGCTAAAATGAGCAATAGTAATATGATAAAAACCAGAAATGAAGTGCAGGAGAACATGGGCCTCTCCAAGAAGGGCAGAATGCATCTTACAATGGGTTACGTGCTTTTAGAAGTAGGTTGCAATTAAATCATCCACCAGTAAGTGGATGAATGGTCATTTTTTCTGGCTGAGCAATAAGCAGATCTTAACAGTCTGCTAAAACGTTTTATCCTCTCCGTGGCCATTTTCAGCCTATCTATGGCCAGCCTTTTGAGGTATCACTGTATGAAAAATGTTCTTCCCTGAAGGTACTTCCACACTGCAGCAGATGTCACTGACTTGGCACTGTTTGAAGGGTCTATTAAAAGTAATGTAATTAATTACTTGGGCTGTCATCACAGCACTGCTTTTGAGATATTTAAAATGGTTTATTATTGATAGCCTCATGCTGCAGTGTGCTGAGCACCTTCACTCTCACCCCTGGACACTGAGACAAGGGCCAGTGCAGGCTCCCCAGGCACTGAGCATCCTGTCCCCTCCTGAGGCTGCTGCTCCATGTGGCACTCAGCTCCTGGGAGACCTGACCCAGCAGCAGGCTCTGTGGCCAGCCCTGGGTGTTTGGAATACTGAATCCTGTGTCAGTGGATGATTTGGGAAGGCGATACCCCCTGCAGCTGGCTAGGACCCACCCCAAAGTGGAGGAGCATGACAGGAAGGGAGAAGCAGGGCTGAACTGCTCCACACTGACACAAGCCCAGTCCCCTTTGCCTTGCTCAAGGGACTGACTCCACATAACCCGTGGTGATAACAAGGAGGAAGAGAGGAGACAGGATGAAGGGGAAAAAATGAGCCTTGGAAAGGGGGAAGGAAAGATGCTTTCTCTGAGTGTTTTGGTGTTAGTCTTTTTGCCTTCCAATACCCAAATAATTAATTAAATACATAAATAATTGGCAATATATTAATTCAATTTTCCTCAAGTCTAGCCTGTTTTGCCCATGATGGTAACTGAAAGTGATCTCCCTGTCCTCATTTCAACACATAAGCTTTCTCATTCCTGATCTTCCTGTTCTCTCTCCCCTTCCTGTTAAGGAGGAGAGCGAGCGAGCAACTGGTGGGAGTCTGGCTGCCAGCCACGGCCATCCCACCACACTTGGACACCAAACTTCTCACATGGACAAATACTGAATCATGTGCAGGGAACTGGGAACTACAGCACCTATGGAAACCTCGATGAAAGGGCTGGCTCCTGGTGCCCACTGATCACCAGCCTGAGACAGAGCTAGGCCACCACCTTTGCTAAACTGTGCGGCTGCATCTAATTCCTTTATGAGGAAGGGTCTCCTGGGTTCTGCTGAATTTCTGCCAACACATTTGACTTCCACCTTGGGACAGAAAATGCAGTATAGCAAAGCATCCTTGAGAAATTGTTGAGCTCTTCTCTGTGGCAGTTATGACAGCGTGTATTGCCAATAAAATGAAAAGGAACAAATTCTGAGAGGCGAAAAAACATCTATAGGCATACAGAGAATAAAAGAAGTAAGAGTAATCTTCTGCCTAGGTCTCTAAAGCGCAAATCTTTGGTTACTTTCAGTTGCTGATATTGCTGTTGTTTGTTTCATTTTAGACATACCATCAGGAACCAAGAAAGAAGCATCACATATAGGGTTAGGTTATGGAAGAAAATTTACACCCAGCTTTCTCTCAAAATCGATTCAAAATGTCTCAGATATGAGCCAGGTCATGCAAGCTAAGATATCCCTAAACACTGTAAACAGAGCACAAATAAATATGAATTTGAAATATGAAAAGAGGGGGATGTGTCCAGGCATCTTTCTCAGCATCCTCCCTCGGTGATACGGAAGAGTCATCAGCACACTAATGAACACAGTCATGTTCAGTATTAAAGGGAACTTTCCTCAAGTGCTACCCAAGGGCCAAGAAATATTACACAGGAAGTAATAGAAGAGTGGCTAAAGTAGAAAGAAAGTAGAACACAAGCAGATTTAGGACCTCACCTGAAACCTATTGAATAGAAAGGGTAGAAAACCCTTGACTCAGTGATGCTCAGTATCTTTCTTGAGAGAGAAGCATTCAAACTATCATTTTCTCTGTAGGAAACAAAGCTACAGATACTTCTCCAAGCCCAGAGACAAATCTGAAAAGCAGCAATAATGAAAATGAACTAGAAGTGAAAGCAGGGAGTTGCTAGGTATGAATGTGCCATGCAGTTTGGCAGCTAAGCAAGCTAATATATTTTGGGCTGCAAACATATATACAAGATGTGGTGCTGTGGCAAGTGATTCAGGCTGGCTCTAAAAGAGACAGTTGTGTAACCAAAACATCTCTAGCCATGTTTGCTTGGCACCCCATTTGATCTCAGAGGAACAGGATGTTTTACCTCAATAGCAGGTGGCATCAGAGTAACACTTGAACTGGCCAAACCCAGACTGACTAATTTTCAGCTACAATGCAGGTCCTCCATCTAGGAAAGTTTTCCCATGAAAGAAGGAAAGGCTGTGGGAAAAAACCCCAACAACCCAACACCCAGGAATCATCTATATAGACCACCTTGGGCAGTTGCACTTACTTGATGAGATAGCGTGTTCTTTGTAGCTGTCAAAAGATCTGCTAGAATCTGTCTGCTGGCCACAGTGGTGTTCCCAATGAGGCAAACTCTCTCCTTTGGAACAGGAAAAGGCTGTACTTGATCCCAAAGTAAAGACTGTGGATGAACAGGCTAAATTTTCCCCTGTTTGAACTCTGAATTTACATGACAAGTTTACTATTTGAGTATCATCTTATTCTCCTCTGATTCTCTTTTTCTCCCCTGCTTTCTGCAAATTGAAATAAATGGATTAACTAGAATTCAGTTGACCTTCTGTTGTTTAAAACTGAGTCTTACTTGTTATGCTCATACAAGGTGGCACAGAACTAAGCAGACATCCAACCTAGACAGGCAGGCTTTTATGTTATGTAAAGCATAAGCAGATTTCAAAGCAAAGCTACTATTAACCTCTGCCTAATTTTTTCTAAAGGGATTTTTTAAAAGAATTTGAAAGCAGGGCAAAGCAAAAACTGCATTTCAGAATAAGGCTTGTTAAGCAAATGCCAGTGAGATAATACATGACTCAAGCACACTGCAATGCTTCCCTTCATCTGTCTTCCCATTTACAGAATCAAAATCACACAATGGGTAAGCTTGGAAGGGACCACAGTGGTTCAAGCTCCCTGCTCAAGCACAGCCATCCTAGAGCACATTGCAAGGACTCTTGAGTATCTCCAACAAGTGAGACTCCAAAACCTCTCTGGGCAATCTGTTCCTGTGCTCAGTCACCTACACAGTAAAAAAGTTCTTCCTCATGTTCAGGTGAAACGCTGTGCTTCTTCCTGTTGCCTCCTGTGCTATTGCTCAGATGGAGCAGATCTTGGCTGCATCCTCTTGGCACCCCCCTTTAGATACTGATAGACATTGATGAGGTTCCCTCAGTTGCCCCTTCTCAAGGCTGACCAGGCCCTGCTCCCTCAGCCTTTCCAGGTAAGAGAGGTGCTCCAGTCCCTTAATCATCTTTGTTACCCTCCACTGGACCCACTCAGGAGCTCCACGTCTCTCTTGAACTGAGGAGCCCAGAACTGGACACGGCACTCCAGATGTGCCTCACCAGGGCTGAGTAGAGGGGCAGGATCACCTCCCTCAGCCTGCTGGCAGAGCTCTTCCTAACGCAGCCCAGGACAGCGCTGACCTCCCTGCCCACAGGACACACTGCTGGCTCATGGATGGCTTGTTGTCCACCAGGATCCCCTGGCCCTTCTCCACAGAGCTCCTTTCCAGCACCTGAGCCTGTGCTGGTCCGTGGGGTTATTCTTCCTCAGGGGCAGGACCCTGCACTTCCCTTTGAATCTCAGGTGGTTCCTCTGTGCCCCTTTCTCCGCCCTGTCAAGGTCTCTCTGAAGGGTTGCACAGCCCTCTGGGGAATCGTCCACTCCGGTTCAGGTTGGCTCCCTTACCCTCAGGTGCCCCCTCTTGCTGTGTGTGCTGCACACTTTGATCCTCAGCACATCTACATATTCATGTAATAGTAATAATCGTGACTACTCTGAGATGGCAGAGGGTGCTACTCCAGGGGAGATCAGTTCATGGTGTAAGTCTTATGAATTTACTACTTAATTTGGGAAACATCAGTTGACTATAAAGAAGCAATTCTATTGCTACTTTCTTCTCTCTTAATCACGTGCTAGAAGTTTCTTGTTAAGGATGTTCAAGTGACCTGTGTGATAAATTGCTGCCTCAATTCTTTTCCTTATGGGCACTGCCACAATTGTGCCGTCACAAATCCAGCCAGTAACATTTCAGCATTCTGTCGGAGCAGACCAGAAAATGAAGTAGGACACACAGTTCACTTCTTAGCAGTTTAGTCCCCAAAGAGTGACAGTGCCCAAATGCCTCAATTCATCTCCACTAGAAGGAACCAGGTAACCATTCCTGCTTTTCCTTTCCATCACTTAGCACTTTGAAGAGGGCTGACTAGACACTGGAAACCAGACTTATCAGGTAATGTAGCACTTCTCTCTTTTTACAGCAACAGGATTATTTCCTCTTGGCTACTGTATTCTAAGCATTTAGAATGAAGCCAGTTATCTTGGCACTCAATTGCTGGATGCTCTAATCTGCTTTTCCTTGTGTTTGGATCAATCCTGTCTTTTTTGAAACCTCTTTGAATCTTTCCTCAAATGTCTGTGTCAGTAATAGCTGATAAAAACAAAGCTTCCACCATGTGGGGAAGTCCAATCATGATGAAGTTGTAAGACCCTGCACTACAAGTTTTAACATTTCTAACACTCCTTTGGTTCAGGTGCAGCTAGAGGTAGGCACACTCAAACAGCCACCCATTAAAGCCTAACCAAGGTTAAAATAGACAGGCTGTGCAGTTTCAATGTGAATATTTATTTCTCTGTTTTGTCTTAACTCCTGCAATCTAACTCCTCCACCCAGCCATGCAGGCTGTGTGCTGATCTCACATCTGCATAAGATAATGACCAACCTCAGGCCACACAAACTTCGAAACAGCCTTTCCATCCTCTCTGGAAGATGTCAAAACATTCAAGTTTGCTTTATAATTAAAAATACAAAAAATGGCAAAAAAAAACACAACCTGAAATTGCTCTTCAGAGTGCTTTGTACCAACTTAGATTGTATGCAATATCTAAAATTAAAATTGGAATAGGATACTTTTCGCTTGTCAGATTTAAAAAAAGGTTCAAAAACTTTCCTTGAAATTATAAACAGAATATGTATATATATGTGAAATCCAGTTTCCAACACCAAACTTATTTGCTTGAAAATTTTCAGTTGTTTTGCTTTAGTAATTTTGCTCCTGTTCCCTGAACAGCTGATTGTTTTCACTGTTTTCTATTAATAAACAACACATAATTAAACATAAACAAGGTACCACTGCAGCATGACTTGATGGAAAAGGAGTTACCTCAGAGGTACCACGCAACATATGCAGGGCTCTGAATTAGATAAGATTAATGTGGTTTAGCTTTTCCCTGCAGAGTTTCAGTGGTTCTGGTCTCCCCTAAAAAGACATGAACAGAACTATAGCAAGTATTCCCACTAAAACTCACATTGACAAAGCAGAAAGGACTTAGTAAAACTGCACAGGCCTGTTTTACAGCCTTTGCTGTTACTTCAGGTCTAAGTATTGAAATTTGAACTTAAATATGCTTTCAATACATGTTTATCTGTCCACCTGATTATATTTTAGGGGAACAATCCTTGACTAAGCATCCATGTTACAATCATCTCGATCATTGTGTGGTCAATTTTGAGTGCCTTTTCTTTTAAAACAGTTTTTAAAAAGCAGTCTTTATAGCTAGGCATAGTGAAAACAGTTTCTAAAAGGAATTTTGCAGGAACATTTAGCTTTGAAAGCATAGATAGCCCAGACAGATGTGTATTCTCCACTTGGTACCTAGTGGGTATTTCCTGTATCAGAGCAGCCTGGGCACAACTTTCAGAGAAGTAGGCAAACCCTCACTAATTCCATGCACCCCTGCAGCACTACAGCATGGCACAGAGGTCTGAACACAGAGCTGCAGTAATGCACTGTTAGATTAATGTGACAAGCTGCAGACATCACCAAAACAATATACTTTACTAACTCATTACCCTGTCTCCCCCTCTTGCTGCTTATCCTACAAGACAGTTTTCTCCCCAAAATGGGGCTTCACCAGGCATGGACCTCATCTGAGTAACAGGGAAAGAAAAGCACCAGAACAAGATATAGGGGGTCTTCAGAAGCTGCAGCTCACCTCTATGGTTCCTTGCGTTTTCCATCCTTGAACAGCTCTGAACAACCATGCAGTGAGCTGCCTTTGTCCTTTACAGATGGGACTGGTGGGGCCTCAGGAGCAACCACTTTGTGAATACCTCTGCTACGTGAGTCCTGATTTCAGCCTCTCCTTTACAAGCACATAGGCAAACAAAGGAAGGAAAAAAGAGACAAAAAAGAATCCAGACTATCTATTATTGTCTCAATTTAAAAAACATGAGTGACTGCAAGAGCTAGGTACTTCTACAGCCAGCCACATTCCTAGTATCCCTGTGCACAGTCTGTGTAATTTGTAGTATGTTTTATCTATCCTTCAGTAAGTCCATCTGCATGTATGCTATAGTTACCACAGGAGAGTTAAAAATACATCCTAGGTGTAGCAATACATAAGGCAGATCCTCACCAGTAAACTAGGAAATGAGTAATTCCCCACTCTCCTGAACAATTCTTCACAATGACAACTCCCTCCTTCCCACACACCTACACTCTCACACGCCTGGAGAAGCCGGGGGTGGGGGAAAGCTGAGCTTTGCAATGTTGTCTGGAAGCTCATCAGATCCGGGCTACTTCCAATTAAAGGAGGGAGCAAGTTCAAAGCCTCTGCTGATCTCTGCTCTGAACTGGCATTATGCTCAGACACATCTGTGCCTGCTGCTGAGACACACGTCTGCTGAGCCAGAGAAGAACGTGTACGAGCATGTCCCCCTTCAGGAAATAAAAACAGGATAGCAGGGAAACCCCAAACCACCTTAGGTGGCTTACAACACTGGAACACTAATTTGAATTAACAGGAGAAAATGGCAACCAAATCCAAGTGAACTACAGTGGCTTCCGAGCACTGGCAGAAGATGCTGAGGGGGAGCGAAGACCAAAGCGAGGAGGAGATGCGCAGAGGGAAGGTAATCCTGGCACCGCTGACATCATCATGCTGTGGGATCTGAAACGTTCCAGGCTGGAGGCTACTTTGCAGCATTGGCTTTCCCCCCTCCCTAAATGCATGCACGTTTGAAGTCTCTGGTTTTCAAATCCTAGATACTGTACTGGGAAATTAAGAAACAGCCTTCCAGAAGAGCACGGTATTTCAGCAACTGTCAGAAAGACATGCTTGATGATAAGCTGTATAATTTGTCACATCATTTCCCCTCTACCAACTGTTAGAGGATTCTGAATTGAGATAAAAATTGCTTAATTGCTGCCATCAGCTTGGGCCTGGATTTTTTGCAGCATCCATCAAATCCTGGGAGTCAGTTCACTGACTAGAGAAGGAGCTACAAACATGCACCTTGTATTTGCCATAACAAATACAGTGACAACAGCTGTGGCAGGTCCCATCTCTAAGCTTTATCTGGTCCTTGAATATGATTAAAGAAGGGAAGACGAAAGGGGAGAAGACAGATACTTGCATGCTTGTGTTCCAAACAACTTTAGGCAGAGGTAGGTTCCTACTGCCCTCTGCTGTAACATCCTTTTAGAACGTCTAAGAAGGAAGCACGACAGCCTGACGTGCAGCGCTGCGTGTTACATCCAGATTGCTTTAAAACTGTGCAGAGTGGAACAAGAGCATTAAAAACAATAGGCTTTGGTTTCTTGCTGCTGCTTTTCACTCTTGAAGTGGATATATACTTCCCGGATGTTGACCCAGGCTCTACCAAATTACTGGTAAGTCTCGCTAGCAAAATATTCCATTGAAGCTGCCTGAAGCTTCCTTTGCACTGCACAGTCACTGCAGCACCAGAAACACGCCCCATTTCCCTAGCAGCAAAATGGGATACTTTGACTGGACAACCCGAGTGGTTGATATATATCTTAAAAAAGGAAAAAAAGTCTAATTCATCATCTTAATATGAGACAGCAATATCACTTAGGTAATGAATAATGAAGAAAGCTGGTCTCTGTGCAATACTGACAAGTATTTGCAGGTTGATCCATATTTACAGAATTCCTTTAATCTGTTTTTACAGTAGTTCTTGATGTTCTTTGAAAGCTTTGTAACTTATGGAGACTTGTACAGAACTACAGGCTTATGCAGCAAAATTTGAACAATTAATTTTTGTCTGTGTTCTTTCCCTTTGGTACTCAAACACCAACAACACTAAATTTACTGAAGCTAGCTGAGATGCATTATGCTTCTTCTCCTGCCTCTACTGTTCATGCAAACAATATCATTTCCTATAGAAAACACTATATATTTCAGGGCAATAAACAAGATGCAGCTATTTAGTTTGACACCACAGCCCTTCTCCCTCCCAAAATAAAACCAATGACATCACAATGGTGGGAGGAAGCACTACTGTATCATGACAATTGTAGCTTGGCAACATGCACATGTGGAAGATGGCATATGTAACACACGTATTGTCACATCCAGAGAGGCTACAGCTAAATACGAGCAGAGGCTGAGATCCTCCGTGCCATTTGGGTATACATGTACTTCCTGTTAGAAGGAATAGCAACTGGACATTCAAATCACTCTAGTGGACTTGAAGGCCTGTTCTGTGAACAGTCTGTGACACCAACATTTACTCCTCTTGTAACTTCATTCCTAAAGTCTTTTCAGTAACTCTGCAAGCTGTCGTAGTTAAGGGAGAACAGAATTCTAAGTCAAGGCTGCAACACGTGGACACTGCATGGGCAAGGTGCTGATCCATAGATAAATCCACACCTGCACATATCTACACCCTCATACAAGGCTAACAAGATTCATTGCCTTTCTAATACTCTCTCTGAACTTTGGATCAAGTTTCCTGTATGAGCTGCTATCCCTTCAAAGAAAGAAGGACATAATTACAGCTCTCAAATGGCCTGAGGCATTCAGTTTCTTTTTTTTTTTAGGTCTGCATTCAACTTACATGAAAAGGACAAACAGTAACCTAATGAGGCATTTGAGTTATGGGAAATCCTGGGAAAAAAACATGCAGAACAGAGCCTGCAGGCAACTGCACAAATGCTAGTGAGATTTGTGATTCTGTGAGGTTTACAGAATGATACCAAATGACTGGAGTAAATATGTTCAAGGAATGGGCTGGATCTTTTAAAAGATCTGATTCTGATCTTAAACTGTGTTTGTTTGTAGTAAAGAGATATGCAGGTGGATGTCTGTTACATACCCCACTGTTAACCCTTTAGATTTCAGGAGAGCCTTCTTCAGGGCTCTTTTTCACTCCTAGCAAACAGTCCCACTTCAATGATTTTTCTGGGTGAGATTAAAAATTCATTTTTCCCACATTTAAAAAATCCTGCAAATAAGAACAGGCTCTGAAAATTGAACTAGAGATTTGGAAGAGAGTTTTTCTGGAAGCTAGGATGTGGCTTTGGGGAAAGCCACATAAAGCTCAATACACAAATAGTCCTAATGATTAAAGGGAACAACCTCTGTGTTTAATTAAGTACACACACAGGTTCTCCACTAAATCAGTGTTTTAAAGGACTAAGGATTGCTAATCCATATAAAAGCTTCCCTCTAGGTTATATATTCTTGAAGAATGTGATTGAATAAATTGATCTGAGAGGTTAGAGTACAACTACTCTTCTACACTACTTTTCAGTACTGCAAAACTACAAAAAGATAAAGCAAAACCCAGCAGAACCCTAACATAAGTAGGCATATTGGCTTTAAAAGCAGTACTGATTATAGGGTGGTAGTATGACAAGATATGTCAGAGTGTTTCTGGTTTCACTTTCATCTCCAATTAATTCTTATGTTTGCAGAAAGCTTTGTCTCTTTGAACATTTATTTTACCCACTAGAAAAGAATACAGACTCAGCAAATCTTAAATTATATACTATGTCAGATGTTGTATATTGTACTACTTGTCTTGGCATACACATTATTTCACAGAGGTTGATTACCCAAGTGGAAGGCCAGGCCTGTCCTCTTGCTCCCACAAGTTAATCTGATTGATTAAACAAATCCATCTGAAAACATTCAGAGAGAGGGAGCAGTATCACCTTATTTCATCATTAGCACAATAAAGTGTTCCCTGGGACAGGTCAGCAACATGAATGTAGTCATGTTTATCATGAGTTTTCTTTCCTCCTCCTTAGAGAACAGTCTCACAAGGGAGTAACCAGCTGACGGCTTGAGAGAGAACTAAATTTCTTCAGGCTGTATTGGGGTGAGGTTCCCAAGGCATCATCTTCCTCTTCCTCATATACCCTTACACAGGTTCCAGCATCTTACACAGTCCCTGGAGATGTGAGCAGGTTATCTCAAACACTTTCCAGAGGGGTAAAGAGACAGAGACTGCTCTTCCCCTGCCAGCAGAGGGTTACAGAATACGATATAAAGTCTCCAAGTGTAATTCTTACTTTCACTAGCTCAGTTCTATTGCATATCACCTGTCCAAAGCCATTTTCCCTTCAAAGGACACCCTTTCCTTTCAGGAGAGAGCTGGCAGCTCTCCCTTCCTTAGTAGCAGTCTTGAGATAAACCTAGATGAAATTTCAGGTTCCTGAGGCTCCCAGGTCACCTTTCTTTACGTAAATATAGGGTTAGGCTTTGGAGGGACTCTCCTGGAATTCAAATTGTACAGGATGACTACAATGAGAGAAGCTATTGGAAAGGGCTTCACTGAGGTTTCAACAGTCACATTATGCAGCTTCCTTCAGGATGCATTTTTTTCATCTTGCAGGACTCATGGACACGTCCTTAGGAGTAAACTAGAGAGGGCCTGAGACTGGGGCCAAGCAGTACCACACAGCTGCTGTATTATTTAATTTTTAGCATAAACCTTGACACAATTTCACCTATGCCAAAATGTCATTTACAAACAACATTCACATGTACCATTTCCACACTGCAGAGGAAAGATCTGTCAATGCATGAAGTTACTAACTCACAGCAAGAACTTATTTTAAGAGTGAGAGGGCAGAAGATTTCTGTTATCTGGACTTGCTACATCCCACTACAGACATTCTTTGGTGAATACTTGACAAAATACCTAAGACAACAGGATTGGACTGAGGTGAGTGCTTGATCTGAAGACTCATTATGCACAGGTATGTATTACAGGAACCAACTAGTAAGGTTATTTTATTATTTCATGGTTATGGAGGATCATAGAATCATTTACATTGGAAAAGACTTCTAAGATCATCAAATCCAACCCTTAGGAGGTGGTAGTTCTTCTCTGGGTGTGCCTTCTCACCAAAATCAGTGGGAAGTGAATGTGTGCAAGAGGACACTGACCTTTTCACCAGGAAGGCTATGCCTACCTGTTTCTGCATCGCTGGAAACAGAGAAAGGAGATCACAGTAAGAGGCAGCTGCAGCCCTGAGGTATCCAACAGTACCTGTGGCATAGAAGCAGCTCAGAAAGGAAGATGCTGTTGCCAGGGCAACAATAGAGTGCAGAGGTTCCGGGCATCCTCTCCTGGACTCCCACAGAGAGTTAGGTTTTGCTCTGGCAGGGCCAGGAGGACAGGAGGCACTACCACCATATGCCCTCCCACAGGGTACAACTCTTCCTCTGGGACACAGGGCTCAGCTGGCACAGGCAGTGCAACATCTCATCAGCTGAAGCCAGACAGAGCCTGTTTCTGTTTAGCAGAAGTTCCAGCTGCTTTCAGAAATCCCAGTGATAAAGTACAAGCCAAAAGAAAGAAATCCAGATCCTATCTTTCAGTTTAGTTCCAAATTAGCAACGGTAGCCCTTTAAATTGTTGCTTTTTTGCCATCATCCAGAGAAAATCAGTTGTCATGCCTCAATTAATACAGGACCTGACAGGTTTTTGTTGGGATCCAACAAAAGACAGTCAGCAGATATGAATCATTAGACAAGCTTCAAGTGAGACTTCTGTGTTCAATAAAAGGCTAATTCCTTGCAATAGCAGATAAACCTTGATCCCAAATAGATGGCTTTTGTACAGTGTGAGATGAAACCTTTGCCTTCCAGGTTTTTTTTATTGGATGCTACTTGCTAATGATCCATGTGGGTGATTCTGGCCAGAAAAGCTGACTCACTAGGGATGGCTGCCTCACAGTGCAGCCTTCACGGCACCAAAAGCTTCACACTGGGAATGGCTGACACTGAAAAAGAACATTTTTCAGTGCCCAGGGCACTTTGTGCAGCATTCATCTCTACTTAGCTACTTTTCCAAGGCTTTCCATGTCCTTTCAACAATACACTTGCTGTGCAGTAAGAATCAAGAGGAGTTAACAAATTATCTTTGTTGCCATTCCTTTTCATGGAAGTGAGACCAAATCCTCATAACTGCACAACTGCTGTGCCTAGGGCTTCTGAAATGAGCTGGACATGTATGTGCCATCTGTTTAAAGAGTAATTACAGGGATTAACATAAGCTTCTTGCTTTTTATGGAACAACATTTGCTCTTATTAATTGTTGTGACACGCAGAAGAATTATAAAAGAAAGGCTTATTGATTATAAAAATCATAATATCAAGCCTGCTCTATTAAATTAATAGCTAGCCTGTCATCTCTTCTAAGTGTAGGTAAGCAATTTGCAAGTTCCTATGCAAAAACAATCTTGGTATGAAAGGTTCCTCAACACAACCACCTATTCTTGGGTTGAACAATAAGTGTATCTGTGTAAACAATAAGATCTGTGCCACGAGAACCCATCAAGGAAAAATGGAAACAACCTGAACCTTAGCCTGTACACACAAATCACCTTCTGACTAACAACTGAAGTGGTAAGAAAACTACCAGGAAACAGGTGTTGCACATGAGGTCTGTGAAGACTGTATCAAATAAGTGATGTGAATGAAGAATTGGCTTTTCCTGCATGAAGAAAATGGAGTCTCGGCTAACTTATTAGAGTAGAAAAATACAAGAACATTTGCACTCAAGGGAATTTCTTCCAAGTGTGTTGTCACCAAACAAAATACACATGAAGGAACCTCTCCCAGGAACAGCTTGGGAAAGTTCCCAGTTCCTCATCTGTCCTCATGTTACCTGGCAGTTGTGTGTTAGGATAGGATCTGAACTCGGACAAGCCTGGCACTAGCATCTTACATCTCTCATCACAGAAGTGATCTCCACTCAACCAGCAAATGCATATCACAAACAAACATGCCTCTGGGATCATACCTTTGGGAATTGTGGTGAGTAGGAAATCCTGCTTGCTAGTCAGAACATCAATTTCATGGACAAGTCTATCCTCTCACTGTCTATCCCTGCAGGAATGACACAGGATGACAAATGCACTGCTTAATGCGCCTTGGACTTACAGGTGACACAGCAGTGAACCCAGAAAGTCTCTATTGCTCTTTAGTGATACCACAGCTTTGGTTTTCAGCCCAGAGGAAAAAGCTTACAGCAGTAAGTAAGCCAGTCTGCATGGAGCACAGGATGTATATACACTGTCATAGTCCATGGCAATGTGTGAGGCAGTACAGAGTGAAAAATCTCTAAAACCTGCTTCTATTAAACCACGTAGAGTAGCTAAGTGCAAGGGTGATCTCATTCAGCCTGTGCTGACATGGCTGAGAGGCAGCATGTGTTTTCTAGCTCTCCTGGACTTGCACCCCAGTTCATTTGCACTGCCTCCTCTGCCACAGCAAGGCCCAGAAGATGGCATTATGTTACAAGGAAACATTACCCTGGTGCCAGTTGCCTTCTCCTCTGCTCTACAAGCTCAGAGGGGAAATCTCTTTGCTTGGGCATAGCCCCATCTTGCTCCCATCGCTTTGCCAAGCCTAGCATCAAGTTGCAACATTTCAGCTGGGTGTAAATACAGAGGAACAAAGCCAGAAAGAGATAGGAAAGCTTTATGTGACTTTCACCTTCATTCTCTTAGCTCTGTTTCAAAATCCCACATCTCCTTGCACCCTTTGAGGCCAGAATAATCTTGATGTCAGCCCTGGCACGGTATACAACAGGATGATAACTGTTGTATCTCTTGAAATTCTGTGGTTTCTTTTCTAAGAGCCAGACACTAAGCAAGAGTAAACTCAGTGCTGGAGTGCCTCTGAATCGAGATGCCAGTGGGACATAAAAGGTTTAAGCACAGGCATGTGAATATAATTGTCTGTAGTTCAATGAGAAATAATCCAGGATGTCAAATTGAAGCAGTGGGGTTTCCAGACCTGTTACATTATGAGAGCTGAGGGTGCAGCTACAGCAGCCCCTCAGAACTGTTGGAACTTCTAGCACTGGTACTCCATTCATCCTCATCTGCCCTTCCCTCCATTTTGCCAATTCCCTTCTGTTTTCAGGACTTCTGCATGGCTGGCTTTGTTCCTAAAATCAGAAATCGTATCGTACTGATGGAGCAAAACGCTGCTGAGTTTCAGGCTACAGAGGCCACATCAGCAGTCCTTAGCTCAGTCCGTGTCCTTGCTGGCTACTGAGTCACACAGAACTGTTGTGCCCAGGCACAAGAAGCTGGACTTACAATTATGAAAAATTCCTATGACCCAGCAGTTGTTCAGGGCCATGCAAAGACGCAAGGATCTGCCATGGTGAGATATAATTCCCACCTCTTTATTACACAGCTGGTGACTGAAGGATCAAGCTCCCTAGTGACTATAAAATCAGTGAGGAGAAAGCATCAGCTAAGGACTGGAATAAGCAGAATAATTTTAAAAGGAAGATATTTAAGTGAAATCAATCTGCTCAGCTGTGGAAGGTGCATAGAGGCAATGAGATCAAGTTAATTCTGGCTCACTAGACAGAGCTGCTTCTGCATCTGCTTTGCTTCATACCCTGCTAGGTTGCTGTAAGGCCCCCAAAATCTTGCACAATGAGGCTCTTAAAAGGGCTTACAGTTTTCTATGAACTCTGAGTTAGATGCAGGGGACAAATATTGACAAGAGCTTCTCAAGAGGTCAAAACAGCAAAACACTTTACTGGCAACTTTAGAAAATCAGAGAATTCAGCAAAAGGTTTGGAGCAGCATTCAATCAATACAAAACACTTCCCAAAGTATTAACTTAGTCCGTTCAACTTAGCAAACTACAAACCTATCTGATTTTAAATAACTGAAAACTCCAAAAAGGAAGAATTAGAAGAAAAAGACAGAAAGGATATAGAAAATAATGAGTATAGCTACCACTCCTAGTTCCAGCAGTGTTCAGCTCACAGAACTTCCAAGAGGAGGTAGGGCCAAGACATGCTTGCCTCATGTCCGGGTTTAAATGCCCTTTGGCTTTCCTGGGCCGTTCCCCAGGTGGGATTTGCTGTCACCTGGCTGCTCTGGGGCTGGAGGGGCTCCAGAGGCAGGTGTGGCACATTGCCTGCAGGTGCCAGGGGTGGGCAGCACCAGAGCAGGGCCCCAGCTGCCCTCCCCTCACACCCACGGCCCCGGGATGGTTCCAGCGATCCCCTCCAGGCTCTCATGCCCAGCTGAGTTAATGCCTCCAGTTCTGATGCTTTTCTGAGACATGTTAAAACCTTCTGAGCACCAGTGTCATTGTAAATGCTAAACAATCATAAAAGCATAGTTGAATTTACAGTAGAAGGAAACATGGATTTTAAACCTGAATCAGAAATTATCAAATTAACTTTGAATTAACCGCTGCTTTTCCAATGGTTATATTCTCCTAGGAATAGCCCACTTATCTTAGCACTACAGACTTGATTTCATAGAAACAAAACCTACATGCTCACATTACTTGCATGTCAATCACAGAACTCTTCTGTGTTTTTAGCCTTCCCAAATATTAAAAACCACAGTGAATTTTGCTTTCATAACTGAAGAGGTTCCACTACTTAAATCACAAAAAGAAATGTAATAAAGATGAGTTTTGTGAGCCTCTGTTTAAGATCATGAAAATTTAACTTTGAGTCCTTTTATCTAGTAAAAATAAATTAGTTGAAAAATAAAATTATATTTCCTCTTCATCTAGGCTGTATCTTCTGCATTTATGATGCATACATCAAGATGTAATCACATAATTCAAGTACTCTCATCAAGAATAATTAGAAACAATTATATCAATTGTCAACAAGTTATTTGAATAATTGCACATATAGGAGCGAGGCCTTCTGTAGAAACAGACTGTAAATCAAACTTTTTCTTTTGCTCTATCTGATGAGTGTGGTTATTTTCTTTTTTCACTTCTAGTTTTAGGGATTTTTACTACATCTGGCATTGCAATATGATAAATCTAGGACTTCTGACCCAGAAACTTTCTCAGCATCTTAAAAAACAGAAAGTCTCAGAAACTCAGAGACACAGCAATTAAACTGAAATTAGAAAAAAAAAAAGTAAGAAAAAAGGTTTATTGCTTTCAGATAGAGCTGGCTTTTCCTGTGCAAGCTCTTTCACTTTTTCTTTTATTTGGGTACATTTTTCATCTTCAGTGTCTGTGACACGCTGTGTCACTGCAGTATTTCCTAACTGATTAGCAAGTCCTCAAATCAATGTGGAAACGACAGAGAGAGAGTTGATATCAAAACCTTCTCTCCCCTTTCCAGGCTGTAAGCAGGTAAGAAACACCACCTTCCAATCTGAGGCCTCCTTACCAGGACAGTCACAGTAATTCAGTAGAGAAAACTGGAATTTCTTTCCTCTCCCTTCTCCTTAAAGCAATTCTTTTGCAAATTAATGAGATTATGAGTGATTACAAGGGGACAGGTACCACGTGCTGCAGGTGAGGAGAGTTGCATCAAGCTTACAAGGATTGTAAGGAAGTGGTTTTCAAAAACCCTCACCAATTCCCTGACATGTCTCCCTTTCTGATATGTGACAGATCGGACTGCCGCGAAAAAGGCCAAGCCGAGACGGGACTCCAGAGATGGAATACACAAAGTGGCGATCGAGCAGCCTGCAGCGAAACTTCAAGCAGCGAATACACGAAATAGCGAAGCGCTCCGGCTCCGGCAGGCCCCAAATGCACCAAGACAAGAAGCGGGCGGCGCAGCAGGAGCCGAGAGGGGAGAGGAAGGCTCAGAACCAAGCGGAGCTCCCGGGAAAGCGGTGCCAGGGGTGGGGAGCGAGCATGGAGCGAAGGCTGCAGCGCGGCCCCTGAGGCGGGGAGGCGGCGGAGGATCCGCGCCGCGGGGCGCACCCGTGAGGAGACGCGGCCGCGGGCAGCGTCCGGACGGGGAGTTTAAAAAAGGAGTAAAATACGGGAAATCTTAGATCACGGATTGCAGCCGGCGAAAAGGCGATCGTATGATCGTGTGTGTTCACTTGTCGTGTGTGGACACTTATACTGCGCAAATGGGATAAAACAGGATAAAAGGAAATCGCGAACTTTACTGCTACGGCGTGGAAAACAACGTGACAGTAGATGGACAAAATACTTTTACTATCGAAAGGTGGGACGAGTTGGGGCAGTTTTTGTGGGCAACGGCCATAGGGGAAGCTACGGTAGCCACAAAATCGTTACCTACGTGGTATTTTATTAGAAATTCGTTTAAAAAATTACAATTGCTGAGGGACCGCAGCTGGTGGGGCAACCGCCCCCCGCGGGCTCCAGAGACCTCTCGGTCAGCACCTCCTGTGTCTGCGGGTCCGTTTCTGTTCCCTCTGTCCACGAATGATGGAAAAGTTACATTTTAATCCCGTTTTTCACGCTGAAAAGACTATTAAAAAAATGCTATATCCACTTTGAGACTGCTGTCAGTCTAAGCCATGTGAAGGCGCCGGCCGCAGGGGCACCCGGACCAAAAGGAGCGGGAGCTGTGTGCGTGCGCTCTGTAAAATGGCTCCGGCGGCACACGTTGTCCCCGGCGGGGCGGGGGGCCGCTCCCGCTCCCCGGGAAGCCGCGGCGGCTCCGCTCGGGTGAGTTTTATCCTCCAGGAACCCCCGAGCCCCCGGCTCCGCTCGGTTCGCAGCTCCGTGGGGAACGCGCGAGCTCTGCGGCCGGCCGGAACCGGAGCGCATTGCCTGCTCCCGGCTCCTCCCCACAGCTGAGGGCTCCAATGCGGGCCCCTCATTCCCTCCCGGGCTGCGCGCGGCATTTCCAACAGCCCCGGCGGCCCTGCCCCGCGGAGCTCCGGGGCGGCATGTGGGAGCCACAAGCGCTTTGTGCCTTTTGATCTTTTTTCTGTATTTGTTTTCGCTGTTTTCCCTCCTTTTGCTACGTGCGGTGTTTAGAGGGTTTTGTGTTCCTTTCCCCTCCGCTTTTCCCCCGCGGTGTTCGGGGCCGGAGGGGATGCGGCAGCCCCGGGAGGGCTCCAGAGGGGCTGCCCGCCGCCCGGGCAGTGCGGAGCTAAGGATCGAACTCCTGCGGCTGCGGGCACAGCACAGCGGCGTTTGCTTTTCCCTTTGCCCGCAGCAGCTGCGAGGGGCAGCGGCCGGAGCTCTCCTCTTTCCCTCCATCGCCCCCGTCTTTTCCCCTGCGGGCAGCACAGCCCCACCACTCCAGCGCCGAGCGGTTTCTGACTCCCTGTTTAATGAAGTACTACTGTGCTTGTATGCCTTGAAAACGTGTTGATAAAAGGTTTTTTAAGTTACATTTGTTTTCTCACTGAATTCTAATTTTTTACAGTTTTACGGTTGCTGGAGGGATAGAAAGCAGTGAATGCAGTGCTTTATTACCTATCAAAGATTTCAACGTAGTCTGATTTATTTTTAACAAGAACGTTAACAAATTTGCCAGAAGAAATTACACAAAATACAATTGCGAGAAGCTACTCAGCTGTTCAGCAGTCTGCCAAATTACACGGTATTATATTTTTTTTCAGTAATCCTGCACTCTAAAAAGTCCTACTAAATTTCTATTTCTGTGAAATTTGCGGTTGCCATGGGTTTTTCTCATAACTGAATTATTATAAATTTAATATGCTTGTTGAGACTTTTATCCCTCCAGTACACCATCATGCTGTTATTTCTCTTACAGATTGTTCACTTTTTTAGCGTGTGTTACTAACAGTAGAATAAGCTACATCTTGTTGTATCTATAACTTTTAAAGGTACTAATTTGCAGTTACATTTACTTAAGGTCAAATAATATAATGCTCTGTTACCTTCTGTTGAGCAAGGCTAAATTTTATTAAGTTAATTTTGTAAATTTCATGTGTGCTAAGTTTTGGTATTATTTAGACAATGTTTTATTCCAGTTTTATATAGATCACAGTTGTTTTCAGTATTAATAATAATTAACTTTGAGTTTTCTCAAGTGTACCTTCTGTTTTACTGAGGTAATAATTGAGCTACATTTTATCAATATAAAGTCCTTTTAGGACAGTTCTAATTTTGTTAAGCTTTATCACTGTCAAAATTAGGTTATACTGGGTTTGAGTGTTATTCAGTCAGTTATTACAGCTTTTACTAGTAAGTTGTTCAGTGTTTTCTTTCATTTTATTGTTATAGATACATGAATGTTTGGAATATATTATCTCAGCTTTTTCAGATAGTTATGACTGATATATTTTTATATATCAGAAAAAGAGAAAAAGTTACAGACGACCTCACCCCTGATAAGTCACAGCAGTGTTATGAGCATGATAGAAGAATGGGTTAGCTAGTCAGGGGAAGATCGTGAGGAAAAAGGAACTGAAAGGATTGAAGGGACCAGTTTGGGAAGGAGAGTGATCCAATGGGAGGGACACTTACTGCTGTGAGGAATCTGCCGTGAGGTCAGTGTGGGGCTGCAGCTGGGCCCTGCAGTGAGAGGTGGCAGCCAAAGCCGAGCTAGGTGAAAGCCTGCAGTGAGAGGCAGCAAGGAATACTTGCAGTCATATTCCAGTAGGAAATAACCAGCAGTCAGGGTCTGCAAAACGAACCCTGCAGGGGGAGTTTGCTGCAGTCAAAAGTCAGTGAGTGGCTGAATTCTCAGGATCAGGATGGCTGAATTCTAAAGAAGAATAAACGGGGACCTTTTCACGTTATTGGACAGGAGTCTGTGGCTTGACCCCTCTCTATCTCAAATGTGAGGTCTGCTACAACAATATTAATTACATAGTGTGACTTTACTGATATGATAATAGGCATTCTTCATAAGTTGATATTATTGTCTTATAGCTGGCTTTTCATGTACTTTCCCATCTCTTTTTTGTAATTACCTATAAGACATGTGTCGTTCCAGGATCCCTTTTTGTCCTCTAGCTGCTTATGCATCTCTCAGACCAGGCCACCTCTCTAGCTGGTCTCTGCACTGGCTCGCTGGTTTGACCCAGTGCTGAGCCATGATTTTAAAGCATTTTTCAGAGTTCCAAGAAACAATGTCCGAACTTCGTCAAAAGCCTCCTCTGAACTGATGGTATTGTGACCTTTACTCTTAGTAATCAGCTGCAGTCCCAGTTCCTCTTACAGAAGCACTCCAACAGTTTGCTGTGTTTAAAGCATCCCTATCCTGAGGGAATTTTGGAGGAGACCTGTTATTAGATGGTTCAATTAGTCTTTCACCCCAAGAGTCTTAAGAGCTTTGTTTTAAAATATGTCTAAGGAATTCTCTCCCGGTTAGAGCTTAGGCAGTGGCCAGCCTTAGAAATTCTCGCTCATAACTTCTAGATGAGAAATTTGCAAACAGACGTGGGTGTTTTCTGCACCAAAACAATATTCAAGTTGGTTTCACTTGGCAATTTGAACCAATTGACATGACAGCTGGACCTATTTTTGAAGTGACCTTGGGAATCATTGTCTAGACATGATTACCCAATTCTTCACTGATTTGATGTTTATCAGCTGCTTGCAGACTCTGGGATGATGGTACAGTATTTCAGAGATTGCTAATTACCACATCTCACATGTATTGTTAATTATGTCTGTTATCTGAAATATTCCTTGCATTTTTTTATTGACTGTTGTATTTGAATTATTCCCGATTGCTGTAAGTTTCTGGTTTCACTACATGTATTGTTCTGTTCTGGTGTTTTCTTCATACTCATAACAAAGGACATGCACCTCATTTTTAAACATACAAAAAGAAGGGGAATTTAACACCTTAAGAACATTCAAATAATGCAATATGTACATTAAAGATTAAGACAACAAATCATTTTGAATAATGCAATACTTAAAATACATTAAAATTTTTGAAAAAAAGATTATTAAATCTAAATCCCAATGGAGTGTACAACCATAAAGCCTAATTGATTCATTAACTTAAAGAGAAGATATGCATGTGTTTTTATCATCAACAGGTTAAAAGTAGTCATCTGTTCATTTGATCAGACATCAATTGCCTCTGAGAACATGAGGCCCAGTGAGAAGAAAAATGACTTCAGCACCATGCAGCCTTCGTAATCAGAACAGGAGCAAAAGTAGGAGTGCCAGAGCACGGCTGTGTCTGGAGACTCACAGAGGAGACTTGTCAGCAAAAGCCTTTTGTCATCACCATGGCACAGTCTTCCTACTAACCTTCTTCAGCCAGTTCCTGTTCCAGGTTCCCAAAAAGAACATTCAGTCATGTCAAAGACCAACATTTCCAGCTAATGGACTTCCTCCCGAGTTCCAACTATTTGAGCTTTAAAACAACAGTCATTTATCTCAATTTCCCCCAGAGACATTGGACATTATTTTTATTTTTCTCATGCTGTAAGACCCTGTGTCAGTAACATGATTGGATTTAATAAGTTTTGTTGATTGTAATTGGTTTATGTTTCTTGTCCTGTATTTAATAGATAACCAGAAATAGCCTTAATAAAATACAAATTGTTTTAACATCAGAACATATGAGCTTTTTTAAATTAATAAAAAAGGGAGAAATGTTGTAACATGTAGAAGAATTATAAAAAAAAGACCTCATAACATCAGGCCTGCTCTATTAAATTAATAGCTAGCCTGTCATCTCTTCTAAGTGTAGGTAAGCAATTTGCAAGTTCCCATGCAAAAACAATCTTGGTATGAAAGGTTCCTCAACACAACCACCTATTCTTGGGTTGAACAATAAGTGTATCTGTGTAAACAATAAGATCTGTTCCATGAGAACCCATCAAGGAAAAATGTAAACAACCTGAACCTTAGCATGTACACACAAATCACCTTCTGGCCAGAAAATGAAGTGGTAAAAAACTACCAGGAAACAGGTGTTGCACATGAGGTCTGTGAAGACTGTATCAAATACATGATGTGAATGAAGAATTGGCTTTTCCTGCATGAAGAAAATGGAGTCTCAACTAACTTACCACAATAATCAATGAAATAGCATTTCAAGAAAGTCAGTAACTGCTGAAATACATCAATTGTGGATACACCTATATTCTGTAACTCTGTGAGTTTTACTAATTTGAACTCAATGAACATTTAATGTGCCTGGCAAATTACAAGGTTTTTTCTTTAAAAAATACCTGTTGTAACAACAGGTTTCAATTAAAGTAGCATGTGATACAGGGCAATCTCCTTCTAATGCAAGACAATCACTTGCATTAAAAAGATATTAATACACTGGTGCTTTATAAACAAACAGTCAAACCTCTCTACCTATCACACATGGGATATTAACACAGGGGACATTCAGGAACACACCCGTATGGCGAAGAGACAACAACAGATGGTACCTGACTGCAGTTACTGTTCCAATCTGTGGCCGTTTGGAGCTCTTAAAAAAAGTCACTCTCACATTACCTCACATCAGAAGCACAGTGTGAACTGTTGCAATAGAAGCATGAGGGGGCAGCATATTCAAGAGTTCAACTCTTTGGAAGAGCAAGCCAAGGAGGTTTAGAAATATGCTAGGCCTGGGGTACACAGACTGAATTCCAGGTGTTCAGACCTGTGGTTCAATGCTCCACTCTCCCTGCAACATCTCCACAGTCCTTACAAATATCTTGCCAGGAGGAAGAAAAGTATTTGATATACAGATCACCTGCCACTGAAAACTGTTCTGTTTTTTTCTGTTTCTCATTCTTATACAAGTGAAGGACACTCGTATGTGTGTGTTAGATAAGGAAAGGCGCTCGGAAGATCTCGCGATGTCACGGAAAGATAAGGACCCATCCCCGGTGATCTCTCCGGTGGTGACCCCTCCTAACCCCATTGGCCTCTCACCTTGAACCCTCCGCCCCCCCTCTGACGTAGTAAAGGCCCCTTAGACTATTTAACCCCACGTGCTGACCCAATAAATGCCATTTGCCGTCCACCACATTGGTGTCAGCGTGTCAGTGGCCCAAGTGGCTCGGGAGAAGGTCGAGCCGCTGTGCTGGCTTTCTGAAACCAGGTCGCCTGCCTTTCCATCGAAAGGCAACACTCCTATTGCTGAAGGACTGAATTCTTGGGATGTACTAATTGTAAATATAAGAGGTCATCATTTTGCCAGATAGTCTTGCTTTGTGGAAAATGGTGAAAGAAGCATGTTATAAATTCTATCACTATCTTTGTAATAGATTACACAACTCAACTGAAAAATTCTCTTAGCTGGTAAAAAAAAAAATCTAGATGCAGTTTTCCTAAATAACTGCAGTTGACATTTAAGTGAGTATAAGCCTATCTCTAACTTTGAATGAAAGGCCACTTTGTCTACTCTTTTGGCCAGCAGCATCACACATGTCAAAAATGTGTTTGTTTCTTGGGGTTGTTCACACTGAGTTGTACTGTTTATAAAGCAGTATTACAAACTATCACCACCTCCAGCTGAATAGCCA
The DNA here is from genome assembly GCF_021018805.1 of Prinia subflava. Classification (NCBI taxonomy): domain Eukaryota; kingdom Metazoa; phylum Chordata; class Aves; order Passeriformes; family Cisticolidae; genus Prinia; species Prinia subflava. Next base: position 84,183,367 of record NC_086248.1, read on the forward strand.
TTAAATAGGTAGCCTGGATACCAGGAAAACACTCGCTAAAGCAGCACAGAACAGATGTTAGTTACAGTATGTTAGCATACTCAGCAGAGCATCTGTACCTTTACTGCAATTTACTGCTTCTTTTAGCTTTGCTTTTAATGAGCTTGAGTGTCTGTGGGGGTTCAGGTTGGCCACCTAACCGAAGAGGTTGGGGGATACTTGAATACACATATGGACACATAAACAGCTACCTGTAAGAAAGGACAGCAGCAGAAGCCACAAAATAATAAACATAAAGCAGAAGCAACTGAAATAAAGGCAGATTTTCAGACTGAAAGAAGTGGATACATAAAGACTAGCATAAGTGGGTATGAAACTATACAACTAGCTTATTTCCCACCTGGCCTACAGTGCTTAGTACTCCCAGAATGGAAATACTAAAGCCAGGTGAAGTCATACATGGACAATTTTCTTGGAAAAGAAAAAAGGCAGTCATACTGAGACAAGATAAACATCAACTGCAGCACACCACTTCTGCTCTTCCTACAGGAAAATGCATAAAGCCAGTTGATTTTCAAGTATTATTTCAGAGAAGAATTTTGAGTGGTTCCCAGTAAAAGTTGGCAGTAGGCTCAGATGCCTATTTCAAAGCAGCACATGTGTCATTCCAGTGCTCTCCCCTTGTTTCACTTCTAAGTTATACATGGCAGTGTGTGCTATCTCCTACATGGACAGATGTACAATGACTTCTAATATCACAGGCTCATGTTATGTAAACTTAAGAATACATGCTGAGTTTTTCAGAAATGGGACACATGCTAAACAAATGCACAACTGAGTTTTAAAGAATTGAAATTTGTGGACAGGAATAGCAAGAAGCACTTGTGAAGTTGCCGAAGTCCAACTCCTACCTCATGGTGGACATCATGTTAACATGGGATCTTCCACAGGTACTAACAAATGGTTCCAATGGAAAGAATGCAGACAGATGCTTTTGTCCCCATTTTTCATAGAAGTTATCTCCTAAAGCCACATGCAAGACCACTGCAGCATACCCAACCATCAGCTCAGCATTGCCTACGTCATCCTCTGGGACGTGCTAATAATAAAGCTGAGCAAGGATCATGATTTTTTTACTTGTCTCACAATGCTTCTTCTTCTGTTGAACTGATTCTAAGAATTGCAGGCATCAGTTCCAAGTACAAAAAGACAAGGCTGATATCTGGCAGCACTCAAAGGGAAACGAGCAGCCAGCAATTTAAGGCAATTTAAGGCAATTTAAACTTTGCACATTAACACCAAAGCAGGTCAGTGCTACTGCCAATACAGCAACCCTGTTGTGAAGGAGCAACTGCAGTGTTTGCTTCAGCTACTGCATGGAAACGATATTTGTGGGACAGCAAAACACAACGACAAAGCAGTGTCTGATATGGGTGAAGCTTATTTTTCTTTCTTTGAATAAGTTAAAATGAAGAAATAAAAAGAAATCAGATAAAACAAAGACTAAGGCAGAACCAAAGATCTGGGTTTGTTCCAAGCAAAAAGCCAGAACCCTTTATTAGGAAATAGTGGCCAGTGCTGGCAGGACTGTACACAGAACACTATTACTGTCTTTAAGTAGGAGTCTAACCCTGGCTGCAGGCCTGAGTCAAGAACTCTCATCTTCACTCTTGTTCTCACTATCACTATTATGAAAAACTCCTTTGATTTTTTCTGCCATCATACTTATCTATCTTAAAAGGTTGTGACCAGATTTATTGTTCAGATACTTGTGGATTATAGACTATGCTAACATAAAAGCAGCATAGGAATAAATGAGGCATTATTTATTAATGTTAAAGCATTAACATTATGAACTTCAGCCCCCCCACTCCCCAAAACCTTCTGCAGTTTGAAGACCAGAACACCAAAACCAGTGACTGAAGAGATTACCATAACAAACCTGCAACAAACCTACACACACAAACTGGCACACAAATGCAGTCTGAGTAACTGGGTACAAAAATTACCACATCCAAACCCCTTAAAACTAGCTGAACATAAATGCCTGCAAACTATTAGTTATTGATCAGTTACATTAAAAAGCTGCACTTGACCTATCTAAGCCCACTTGAACAGATCTAAACAAGCCCTGGTCTTCCTTAAGTGAGGTTCAAATGCTTATTTGCTGTGCACTGATGCCACCGCCTGGCTGTTTTCATAACTCAAATTCCTGCATCTACTACTTAATTTTAGTTAGGTTTTTCTTTTTTAAGGCAGCAAAAGCAGTTCATCTGAGTGAAAGATACTCAGCCCATTAAAATTTCTCTATTGTCATCTACAAAAAGAATACACAACATTGTATGGGAATAAATTGATGCCTGACAAGTATACGACAGTCAAGCTCTTGCATGACTACCAGAGGTGGCCAGCAAGGTATGCTCAATGACACCTTCACACGGTGGCCACAAGCTTCAGAGCTTCTTCGTTTCCTCAGTTCATCACTACAGAGCCCTGAGGGCAAAAGCTATTTGTTGTTCTCAACTACCACCTACTACTAGAAGAACTGAATATATTTTACAGCAAAACAAGTACATGCTATACTCTCATCCCACGCAGATGCTTGAACCAATAGTTCAGCAGAAGGCATCCAGTTTTTCTGAGCCCAGCCTTTATTGAAGCCTTTTTGGAGTTATCACACCCTTCTAGTTTCACACACGGCTCAGTCTGTACCCTAGAAAACCACAAGTTAGCAAGCCAGGTAATTTGAGGTGGAAACAAAAATGTCAGTGGTCACAACACCTGGGCTGAACCAAAACAGCTCAGCAAAGTCTAAATTGTATTCCATGAGAAGTGGCCCATAATCCTCATGTGGGTAAACACAAAGCTCTCAGGGAGTCAGTGGGGCCTAGAACTTCAGGGACAGAGAAACAGGTAAGTATGAATGGATTAATACAAACCTCTCTTATGGACTGAACATGGGGACTGACAGCCCAAACAGTAACAGTGCACATTAACCTAAGGGGTAAAAACACACCCCAGTGCTGAGGAAGGCTGAAGGACCAGTAAGCCTCCACAGGCTCCACAGGCTTCCACACCACATGAGCTCATGCTCAGCCCCTGACTGGAGAGAGTATCTGATGGCCAGAGGCATGTGAAAGCTTCTCAAAGGATCAGGCTGACCTTGTCTTTCTTCCTGCTGGCTCACGACTCACTGTCAAAAAAACAGGGTATGTGAACTGTGGAGGGCAATCAAATGCCTCCTGAAGATATTGGAGCTCCCATCACCTTCCCAGAGTCTCCTGCTTCTGAGCTTTAGTGAGTCTGGCACACAGGCTGTCCAAGAACTGCTGTCAGGCCTGCTCTAAGTTGTAGGCAGCTGTGACCAGGGCTGTGTACAAGCTTTTCCTTCTCTATTCCCTTCACACTTGTACCTTGGACTGCAATTCTTCTCTATTCCCTTCTCACTTGTACCTTAGACTGCAATTATGAACAGCACACCTTCCAGCATGGCCTCCCCTCAGCAACCAATGCTTAAAATCTTGTCATACTAGCTTGTCTACTTCCTACTGGACTGCTACATGTTTGGAAAATCATGTCAGAAATAAGGACAACACATCCTGTTTCTCCTGCCACCCCAGGGCACTTAGTCCACAACTAATCCATGATTGCAGCTGCCTACTGAAATAGCAGCTCTGTACCTGACATCCAAATCTCTAATCCTGAAGTGACCACACAGTGGTACAAGGCATCTCCTCTAGAACAAACTTCATGCTGTTGCTCCCAGAGCCTGATTAAGGAACAGCTACCATGGAATTGCCATGCTTGTTGGAAAGTGGAAGGGAAAAGACATTACTACAGTCAGCAGGTAACTGCTTTTCATTCCAAGTAAACTGACCCCTTAACCAGTATTTGTCACTGCTACTGCTCACAGGATTGTGTGCAGTGTCATCAGCTCATCCCCTACAGCATTTAGAGAGGGGAACACACTCTTATCTCTGGAAGTTGAGGAAGGTAACACAGGCCCCTTATCCTTGTGTGCAGTCCACACAATTCCTTGGACAGACTTCATATGGCAGGAAATAAGCTCTTTGAGGCAAAATTGTTTCATGGTAGATTTCTCTTACACCTCACAGCCCTGTGAAACTGCTTTTAAAGGCCTAAAGCAGCCCTCCTGTTCAGATTAGCAACTCACTGTCTCTCCACACACTCAGGCCCCATGTACTAGCTTCATCTGGAGCCTCACATGCCTGTCCTCCTCCACCACCCAAACAAGCTAGACAGGAAAACAGTAAATTCACCTGGGCTGAACCTCAGTTGCACAGGAAGCTGAATGCTTCTGAAGAGACAAATGCTATGACATCTCAAAATGTTTGTTGCCCAGGTCTTCAAGGCAGCTTCTTCATCCTTTTTTGAACTGTACCCTATATCCCAACTGCTGATCTTCTGGTAGTCAGGGACTACTGAAGTGCACAACCTCTTCGTACCTTCGTACCCACCAAAGACTTCATCCCTCTCGTGACAGACTGAGAAACGAGTATTTCACTGCAGCCTAAGGTACCCCCACACTGCAACAACTGGGAAGCCAAAGAGACTTTGCCATCATTGTCCCATTCTTCTTTTCTGCCCAATCAGAGCAACAGAAAGCATGACAAAAAGATCAGGAAGGATAGACTGTGGGACAGCAGAGTAACAGATTTCAGTGGGACTCAGGAATTTGGGTCATTGACACCATGGGTACACACTAGGAACAAACTTCTGTTGCATAAAACTACCTCCACAGACCCAATTAGCATACAAGAGCAGAAGCTCTGCAATCCCAAGCAGTACATGAGGACAATCAGGAGGATTCACTTCAATGCCACAAAATTGCCTTGAAATGGTGCAGATACGGCTTTTCAAGAGACATTCATTGTAGACAGCCAGTGGAACCTGGCTAAACATCAAGTGATTCCCTCAACACAGGTCTAAACTGTGCAGATCTCTTTTCGGCAGTGCATGCCTACAATACCAAGCCCATAAGCAGAATGAAGAAGAACCATGTAACTAAAAGAAACACAACACCAAATAATACAATATTTGGTCAGGTAAGGTGTTAAAATTTAATACGAGCCCTATTCTGATAGCATCTCCCAATTAAAATTCCACATGAAAGCCAAAACCAGTGGATTTTCTTTCTGTAGTTATGATATATACCAGACCTAAACATACTTCACACTTTTTTTTTACGTATTTTCCACTAGTCCTTCTCCAATCACTGGAAAACAATGCAGATGATCTATAATCTCCCCAAACTTGGTTAGACTTGAAAACAGATTTCTAGAGGTGAGGGAAGAAATCCAGAAATATTCACCTAAGACAAAGACTAATTTTCAACACTTTTCATGGGAGCTCTGATTCTCTCCACCCCTCACTACACCCCCTTCAGAATCCTCAGATAATTTAAGAGACTTCACAAAGTCTGCAAAACTTCTAGGAAATAAATTTGTACACCTAACTGAGGTAGGCCTAGTTTCAATACATCAAGGTCTGAGTTGTTATGAAGCCATGCACCATGCATATATTTCAGTACTGATCAAGGAATAAGGTCTTCACACGAGACAAGAGCAGCATAAACATGGAATAAATGTCAGTCAGTTCTGCAGATGGAGTAACAGCTTTCCATGCACTGTCCTTCGACCACTAGATGGCATCTGCATGCCAGACCAACTGGAGAAAGGAAAAATAATGACATCAACTGGATTTCGTCTTTTTTTTAGTGAGTAACCATGCTAAATCATTGTAATAGTATTAGTATAAGCCAGTCAGACCAAATTAAAAAGTATGTCTTCTTACGCTAGGTGGTAAAGGCAAGGCAAGAGCCTCTAAGCCTACCACATCAGTCATTTATTGGACCTTTAGGTAAGAGCCTTGAGTAAGAATGAATTAAATATTATATTTGTTCTCCAGTACTGCTTCAAGAAAAGGGCCTTAAGTCTTTTAGCTCATTCTCTTAACTCAGTCTCTTGGAAACCAGATGCAATTAAGGTGCAGCTAAGATGCCTATTAAAATGCAATTCTCCTAGAATGTTCCCTCTCACAGAATTCCATGGAAGTGTTATGCCTTCAGTCTTTGTGGAAGTTGCAAATGGCCACCCAGGAACAGGAAACTGAAATATAAAAATGAAATATTCTGGGGTAGCTAATGGAAAACTACTGATTTATACATGCCAAGAAATTTGACAAGACAGTGAGTTACAGGGGCAACTGTAGAAATGCTGCTTGGATGTCAGAAGGAACAACATGAAATAGCTGTAACTATTTTCACATTACATTTGTTGAGACTTCAAAACAATGGAGAAAAACTTACAATGGAATATATTCACTTGCCATAGTTGTCCTCTGCATTCATCAGTGTTGTGTGCTCCTCTGCTTCATGTCATGAGCTGCACCAGTTTTATCCTCCAGATACCATTTTTTTCTGGTTGAGCCTTTTTAATAATTAATTGAATCCACCCACAGCATTCTCTTTTGCACCCTGAAGAGTCAAACACTTAAAGCAATAGGAGGAAGGAAAACTCTCCACCAAGAAAAAACAAGTAGCTTAATTATTTTGCTTTTTGCAAATATAATTTACTATTTTTGAATATGAACTATCTGTAAGAATATACAAACTATAATCCTTCCTATTTGTTTTATCTCCTCTGTTTAACAGTAACTCAGGTGAAGTTAAAACACTAAACATCTGGGTATGTCTAACCTATTTAAAGAGGATTTTTTTCAAGTGGTACTTCTACAGTTCAGCCTATGAGCTTTTTATCTTTCACATAAAGCTTACATCTTCACCTGAAGATACAAAAGAGTTTTTGTTGCTCTTTATTGGCAGCTGGATCTAGTTATCACCTGCCTTCTGATACGGCTGCTTCTAAGACTTTGTCTGCAGATTCTGTCAGCAAAGGAAGGGAACCCAGGAAAGCAGCTGTGCTGGGCCACAGGCAGTGCACATCCTCTGCTTAAAGCTCCACCCGTTCTGACTGTTTCAGGCAGCAATGAGATTTTCTTGGAAAAGGTTATTGTAGTCATGTGCTGGCAAGGACTTGTGGCAAACACTTATTGTGAATTGTTCTTAAAGTCTCATTTCTTGGGACACAGAGATGCAGAGATGAATGAGTTCAACCAGGATACTGGGAAAAAGAATGAAGTGTCTTCATTACCCATTAGTATTTATTTTAACAAGGCGCAACGAGATACAAAACAAGTAAGCAGACAGCTTAGCTGTTTTCCCAACACCTCGAGTGCTCTGCAGGGAAGATGCTCAGGCACTACCAGTTCCAGAAATCCATGGATGAGAATTTTGCAAACCCAAAACAAGTACCTAAAGCTGTGTCTTTATCCACATACCTTCTTTACTGCCCCAACAACGAATTCCAGTCACACGGTTTTTTAGTGTTCAGCCCAGCATGGTCTGAGGTTCCTTCAGCTTTGAGCATCCAGTACATGCAGTGAGAACACTTGGTTATAAACCCACGAGTTGCATGCAGCCACCTGGTCAGATACTGTCCCCAAAACCTTGGTAAGCCTTTGGAACAAGACAAGCAAAACCCACTTATGATCCAGGTGACAAAAGTATACAGCTGCACTGAGAGTGAACTTGAAAGCTTCTGTTGCTAATTAGCAGAAGCAAAGAAAGTGACAGAACAAAAACAAAACAAAAACATCCAGGGCTTTGCCTAAATGTCCCAACCCTGGTTTTGATACATTGAGTTACTTTTTATTGACAAGAATAGCTACACGCATTGAACGTTATTGCAAACTCTGACTTGTATCAAAAAGCCCTCCCTGTCCTTTGGAGAGAATTAGCCCATGCGGACTCAGACATTTGACTGTGCTGTTGCCATCTCTGTCCCAGCACTCTCTCGTCCTTGCTTTTTTCACAAGTTCATTTGAAGTCAAATATTCACGTTTATTCTCATGTACATTCCAAAGCAGATGGATACCAATCATGAACCACACTGCAATTCGGATGAGTTCAAAAGCAATACGACACTGACAGTACCACTGTCTCTGCTCTTCGCTAAGCTGCAATTATTACCTGGCGAGTTTGTTTAAAGCGTCTTCATCTCTAACCAACCTGGCAACAAGGACAGTCCCAGAAAAACCAGCCATGGACACAAAAGTTAATAGTCTGCCAGGAAGAAGTGCAAGACCTAGTTAAACATTAGGCTTTTACAATCGTTATCCACATAAACCTCAACAAAGCAGAATCCCTTTTCTGTTAACCTCTGAGCTTTACATTCAAGGACACACGTGGAATATTTGTGTCTGTCATCTACAAATTCTGAAGATTCCAGCTATCCAGAACACTTACTCTCAGATCACCTTCAGTTCAACCATATATTACAGCAATAGTGTCTTCTATATTTCTATTACTAGAGCGCAAAAAAACTATCTCCCAGCCCCAAACTAATCACACAGAGCTCCAGCAATTCAATCTGACAATACCACTTAGACTTATCAAAAGATAAGCCACAGACAGGAACACTTCTTCATGTAAGATATTTTTCTGCTCATCAGTTCTGACTTTGGCAGAAACACAGCAAGGTGGATTTCTATGATCAAACAAGCTTACAACAGGGATGTAGGTTACTGACAATAAAAGCAACTTCCTTCTGCCGATCTGAAAAATTTCCATCAGTTTCCCAGGCAAGTAAGTACATCACAATGCATAGCACTGGGATGCTACAAGCTGTGCCACACCTACCTATTGGCCTCCTGCTCAACAGAAAGTACAGAACAAATGGACATTGTCTTCGTAACAGGATCCTGAAACTTGCAGCAGGACACTTGCAATTAATCACACTAAACTTGGAAGCAAAATGACCAACTCAGTGGCCTTCAGTGGCCACAGGTATTCCTGTGTGTCTAGATGCTTCAAACCAAACACAATCCACTAGTTTAAGACACTCACAGCATTTTCAGTGAGTCTATTTCTACAGTAGTTTTTGGAAATATATCAGATCAGAAATATTGTTCAAGGTATTGGAGTAGTACTATCACAAGTACATGAAACTTTTCCCTCCTCTAAAACAGCGAGCAATTACCCATGCATAGAAAACACTGAGCACTATAAAGCATACAAAAAAAGTGATGCAAAATAAGAATCTTGCATCATTCAACACAAAGGAGACCAAAGCAGCACCCCTTGCAGCATACTTTCAATTTGTATTTGGAAAATTCAAAATGCCCATCAATTGAAAATGAACAAGACAAGAGGTTGTGTGCCATGTGTACTCTACTACAAACATGGAATTAGCATTACTGTCAGATAAAGGGGTGTGTGTGTGTGTGTGTGGAGAACATGCAAAAACGCATCTCAAATGGTGTAATGTTTTACATGCCTCTCCACAGCCCATTTGAGAATCCTTCTGTTTATTCCCAGCACACTACACGAGCTATTTAACAGGATTTAAGGCTTGTATAGACAAGATGTTTATGTGAAAAAAAATTATTAGCCAATAGACCACTAGCAATTTCCATGGAAGAAAGTTAATTTTATTTGAGTGGAATTAGACTGAGGTTATCTTTTCTACTTCTCCCAGAATGGAGAATATTAAAAATAGAGATCTATATTAAATGTAAGCTGAAGTGGCGAGTTCTGTTATGTATCAGACTTGCTTTTAGTATGGAATATCAGTCATACCTATAAGGGTAAGACTACCACAGCATGTGTGTTTTCCCCAATATATGAAGGATGTTAGCAGACATCCCAACTCTCCAGAAATCAAAACAGCATTCAAATAATTGCCAAATGACTGCTGCTATATAAAAAGAGCAATTCTTCAAGAATACCAGCACCCAATGTGGCTTACTAGTACCATTAAATAAACTAAAAATTTCCTATTTCTTTAGGACACAGAAGAAGGCCCAAAGACTTTTTTATTTTTCTTTTGACATAGCATCTGTAACACAAGCGAGCATGTTAGGTATTCACATAACATACAGCTTTACACCTGGACATTTTATGATACAGAAGACATTGTTCCAGAAACTAAAGAAAAAATGGAAAAGTTAATCCAGATGTTTGGTAACACAGAGGCTGGCACTTGGTAAAACCCAGCATTTTCAAAACTTGCTAAAGTAAATCTCAAGTAAGCAATGACTTAGAACAGGAAATTACGATGTCAATGCCTACAGATTAGATTTCATTAATTACCGTGTCACAAACTGCAGTTACCCTCACATAAGCTCTCATCACTGACTTTCAAGAACAAGTGTCTTTAAACAACATCAAAAGAAATCTAGTTTGACATTTTATTCTAAGCATTGAAACTGGTGTTTACTTCAAAGTGGGGTGAAATAAACCATTGTTCAAAACCACAGACCAACCCAGTATAAATCAGTAACAGATATATTGTAAGATTTCCTTTCTTTTAAAAACAACCAACTCCACACATTTTGAGTAACAGGTTTGTTAAAATAACCAGTCAGACTTCATTCAAATGAATTAGACAACTTTTACTAAATGAAAAAACCTACATTTAAAATATGCATTTAAAACAAAATGGAATTAGAAAAGAGACTTAAATCCATTTTAAAGAACTTGCTCACTGTGTCAGAAATCAATATATCTCTTGTATTATATAATGTGCCAGTTCATAAAACAAGTTACTAGAATCCTCAATTTAACATTTTCAAAGACAATACTGAAGTCAAGAGTTTTACATCTACTGATGCACATTTAGAATGGTATAAATCTGCAGCCTTCCCCCAAAGAATCTTACGAATTTGATAGTATTCAGTAAAAGCTTTTGTAATTTTGTCCAATAAGTATTGCATCCTAAAGCATGACAAATCTGTGCCTTTCGTTTATCCTACTATATATTTTGTATCTTCTCTATATCTTGCCATTTGCCAATGTTAACTCTTTTCATAAAGAACTGAAAAGAAATACTGCGTAACTCTTGATCACATACAGAAATTATTGCTACTATAGTACACTACAAAGCAGAAGTCTATACAATAGTATATGAAATTTCGTCATGAAAATCCATATGATAGAAACTTTAGTGATGTAAGCCTTACTATAAAGCTGGACATTCCTGTAGCATTTTCAACTCACCACCCTTCATCTAGCCTGTTGTATGTTGAAGAACATCTATTTAAACACACTCTCTTCTGGAAAAGAATGTCAGGTTTCAAAGGCTTAGCAAATAAGGATCTTCATGTTCTGTGGAACTATGCAAGATGAATTTTGATGCAGGTAGGAAGTTACCTGGAAGCTAAGCATGCCAAAGGTGTTTCATGCTAATAAAACTAAAGCCAAGGTACCACTTAAGTTACCAACTAATAGGCAATACCATTTTTGTCCTATCTAAATTAAATGAAGTGCCATTGCACAGTGTAATGTCAATAATTTAAAATAGTGTAGTGCACAAATTTATTGTGTCGCAGTTAAAAGGTCAGGACAGGTTTTTCTGTCTTGATGTGTGTTGGCTGCCAAGCTGTCCAGTCTGGGCATTTGGAACTCAGTTTGCCTTTTAATTGATACTGTACTATAAACTTTGCATTATAATGGGGCACACGGGATTATGATGAAAAACCAGGGGGGATTAGGGGGAGGATAAGAGATCAATGGCTGTTCTAGAAAGCCCCTTCCTCATATCAATTTCAAAGAGCCAGGAAATAAGACTAGATACCATATTCCGCATCATTCTAGCTACAAAATAACCAAAGTAAAAGCAATCAAGCAACAATAAGACCACATTACACAAATGGAACATCATGCTCTCATCTGGTTTAACTATTACACCAAGTTTTAACTGGGATGTTGGTCAACTTTAAAAACCGTGGTAAATGTGAATATGTAGTTGAAATAGTTTTTTCCTAATTTTTTTCCTCTCTATGCTGGATATTAGAACTTGGAGCTATACTTGTTACAATACAGTGTCGCACATCTTTCTACTAGAAAAAATTAATAAAGATCCTTTACCCGTCTCTTTAAGTTAAACGTGTGACATCATAAAGGGTGTCAAATGGCTGGATGGTTTTACAGTGCACACTTATTATATACTGTAATATGGAGTTTTGTCCTTGACAGATCTGATGGTGTTTTCTACATTATTTCCTTTCTTCACCTCTTCTTCGGTGGATTAGCTGTGCGAGGTGGAGTGACTGGACGCCCAGAATTCAGTCCACCATACTGGTACTTGGCTTTCTTTTCAGATGGTTTCAATATCTTAGAGAAAATAAAGAAGTTCCTTTGAGTCAGCAACAACTAAGAACATTTCAAATACTGTTAAGCCCACATGAAACCTTGTTCAGCAGGAACAAGGGGGACGGGGATGGTGGGGGGGATGGAAATCACATTGCAACCCTACAAATTTCTTAGTTCTACATGCAGCAATAATAGTAACTCTAAATCCTTCTAGTTCTACCACCATGTTGAGATAGGAAGTGGAAAGAAAGGGGGCTGAAAACACATCCAGGAACAAATAGGGACTAAAATCTGATCAAAGCAGCCATATTAAAAGGATCCCTATAACCATTAGTTTGCATAATTGTGTACTCCAACCACTAGGTATAACCAAAAAAAAACCAAACATCCACTTAAACTTTAAAATTTGAGATGAGCTTTTGAACAGCATGAATAACTTAATATGCAATGGTTTGGAAAACATCAAATCCCAGTTTTCTGGAGTTGCAACTGCAAACCAACAACTGCAGTTGGTTTGCAGTTGTTCACACATGCCAGCCTCCAGTGCAGTCCTCTCCACAGCCCAGGAATATTGCTTTCCAATAACCACCAGCACATCCACAAGCACACTAACGTGGTCCACACAGCCCAACACCCACGGTCATCTTAATGCACAAATGCACCGTACCTGGAAGGAACACATCAGAGTTTCATCCACACTCATCATGCCCCCTGCATTGTCAAACTCTCCACAATAATTTGGAGCTGAGAACAGGGTGACCAACTGCCGCTTAGCAAAGAACTCGTACCCATCTTCAACCACCTGTCAACACCAGAGAAATCAAAATGGCTTACATAAGAAATTTTGAAGGAAAAAAACCAATCTTGAGACAAACTGGACTTTATATTAGAAAGATGCATGAACTCATCAAAAAGCTATTTCATGTCTTGACTTCCAGATAGGACAAGTTCACTCATTTTGTCTTACCTGACACTGGCAGGCCAGGTAGCATACCCCATGTCTGACACTTCAAATGTTAAACACACATCAGCTTGACTGTTTAATATTTTTGTAGTTGAAGTCCAATTACACACTGCCAGTGTAATGATTCCCAGCATTCTATGCTTTATACACAGAATGTGACTGTTTGACGTAATTAGTTTGGAGCACACCAGGTCTGGATATCACCTCTGTTGCAACTTGAAAAAATTAAGTTTTGCGTAAATTGGTGTTGATTACACACACCTCAAGTGTAGGTGATTTTAGAGCACTGAAATTATAAAAAAAGAGTGATTCTGCCAGATCTTGCCCAAGAGCATAATGCATCTTTAAAATCGTGCAAGTAGTGTGATGCATCAGCTAAGAACGTTCTCTCTTTCCCAAAATAAAAGCTTCTTGTTCGAATGCAGTATAACTTGTCCACCCAACTGCTTACTTTGGTGCAATCATCATGATCCTTTTTAAGGTATCCTTCTTTTACAAAGAGCTAAATCAACTGTATGAATATAGGAAATTTGCAGCAATCTCAATCAGCTGTTAAGAAATCCAGTCAGCATGTGGAATCAATACCGAATCTTCTCTAATGTTTTAGCAGTAAAATGACAAAGAAAAAATTTTCAGTGTTCTAATAGTGTATCCAAGCCAAACAAAGACACAGAATAAAGAGCCTAATTTTGTTTCACAGCAGGAGGGAGCTTCTAAAATTGACTAAATAATGAAAGTGAAATGTTATATAGGAAATTGAAACTTGATGTCCACCTAACTAGCACTCTTGCCTGAAGTAACCTAATAAAAAAGTGTGCTTAAGATTGAAAACACAAAAATAGCCTGACTGAAACATGCAGGAAGAAAAACAATTGATGCCAAAGTACTCTAGACAGCTGAACCAAAATACTGGAAACAGTGGAAGTTTTAATGTACAGACTTGTTTGTAGAGATAGTCAAAATGCATTTAATAATCCATGAAGCGAAGCAGAGGTTATTTAAGCCAGAACCACCAGGGAATTGTCTACTGCTGAAACTGAAGAACTCAAACTTCAGTGCAAATCTCAAATTCAAGTCACTCTGCCCCTTTAAACCTGGAGACTTTACCTGATGTTCACATACATCAGTCCAACATTCAATAAGACAGTACAAAAGGAAGAGATCAGTGGAGAAATCCAGTATTACTATTCTATTCCACTGACATTAAACACAGTTAAACATGAGCCAACAGAAGGACACAGCCTTTATAGGCCCCTCATTAGAAAGATTTTTTTCTCCAGAAATAACACAGTGCGAATTAAGTTCCAAATATACACTACTGGTAAGGAGCAGGAGAGGTTCTAGGAAGCAGCCGCAGCAAAATTCATACCTGATGAGCTCGACAGATCAAATCCAGATCATGACGATTCAGAAATTTACTGACCACATCAGCACCAAAAGTGAAAGAGACCCCACGATCGTTTTCACCCCAACCTTGTACATCTTTGTCTGGGTCAGACCACAGCAGGTCACAGAGCAAACCTTCGAAAGATAATACAAGTGAAAATGCCAGTCTTAGGAGGTATTTTATGATGTAAAACAGTTCTATTGTAATTACCAGAGCAACTCTCCTAAAGAAAATAAGTCTTTCTCCTAAAGAAAATTACCAACAAATGCAACAATACTTAAACTGCAACTCTGACAAACAGTTTGTAAATCTGGAGATTGTTTCCCCCCCTCACCACTGAAAATGCCTTGATATGAAAAAAGTCAGAGCCAAATAGTTCTCTGAAATAATCTTTTATTGTAATATTCAGCGTGTTTACAGTGAACGTTTGAGGAGTTTAAAAATATTAAAGTGCATGTGTATTAAAAGGCAACCATCAATTTCACAGCTCACCAAGAAAGCTTAGTTTGAAAGCTGCAGTAAATTTAAAAGTCCTATGCAAGGCCAGTCATAAATGCAGCAAGCAAATTTGTAGCACAAGTTTCTGAACACGAACAGCTTTGATTCTTACCTTTCCTACCATTCATGAGGAACCTTAGATGACTAAATCAAAATGTGACACAGCAAAACACTGATAATATCGTTTCACACAGCACTGTCAATTTGCTTGGACCCTGTTGACTGTTTCAAAAAGCCTCATGATAGCCAGTCTGGAATCTAAGCTAGAACAATAAGCCTCTCTGGCACTTTAGCACTGGTCAAGATCTCTTTTTTGCTGCCAACAAAAGGACGGCTAAATCTGGAGTTAACATCAGGTACTAAAAAAGATTTACACATGTAGAACTTTCCATAAATATTAACATGAGAAGGAACCAGGCCAATCCAAATACAACACAAACAAACCCCCAAACGTTTGAAAGGCATTTCACAGCCTTCCGTGAAATTGTACTTTCTTTACCTGTGATGACCCATAGGCATATAAATACTTAGTGGCATTGTTTCACAATCTGAAAGATATGCCAGCAGGCTCCCTCATCTGCCATTCAGAAGTTTGATTTACGTTTACATTTGGTTACGTGCTAAACAAAATATTGAAGATTGTTATTTCTTAAACAACACATCCTTCAAGCTGTAATCAAGCAAACCAATGTCTGAAGCCTATTGTGCAACTGGACCATTTTTTATTTACATACATTTATCAAATGGGCTCTGGCGCCAGACACAGCTTCTCTCTAACAACAGGCTAAAATTTTATTTGTGTTTAGAAGAGAAAGAACATAACAAGTACAAGAACTGCATTTTAGATAATATTTCTATCCAGAAATAAACTACTGAATAGAGACAGTGCATGATAAAAACTTAACTTGACTGAAATTTACTTCAATATTGAGCAACTTTGTTTTTCAAAACAGTAATTGCCCTGCAGTCCCTAATGGCTTCTTACCATGCATTTCCAGCAAGTGAGAGGAGCTGCTTGTCTCAGCTATTTAGCAAGTGCTTCCTCTTCTATTTTCTCCCCCAAATCAAATAATCCTTAGGGTCATACAGAACAATAGGCAAATCTGTCCTAAGAGGTCTTTAAATTGCAGTTGAAGTTGCAAAGGCTTTTTTCATCAGCCTAGAAGAAGCCATCATAATGATCTAATCCTAGCACAGCCACATGATCATCTACCAAAACTTCTTTATCAACACAAACATTCCCCAAGTGACACCTCTCCACAAAGGGATAGCTTTGAAGGGCTTGAAACTTTCATGGAAGTGAGACTACTTCAGTTGATTTTTA
This sequence comes from Prinia subflava, assembly GCF_021018805.1. Classification (NCBI taxonomy): domain Eukaryota; kingdom Metazoa; phylum Chordata; class Aves; order Passeriformes; family Cisticolidae; genus Prinia; species Prinia subflava. The sequence goes on from NC_086248.1 coordinate 84,199,691, forward strand.
ATTGTCCACAAGATTTACTTCCATTATGTAAAACTGCTTTCCTTCAACAGGTCCAAAAGATGAAGACCTTTGTCACTGTACCATAGCACATGTGCCTCTGATGGGACATTTCATTTTAGCTCTGACAGTACACACAGAGCTATTGCTTCTGAAGGCAAACTTAACACTACAAAACACTACACAAAACAAAAGCCTTTTACAAAAGATCTCCATACTTATTTTTAGGAGGTACTAAGAAGAGAGATGGTTTCAGTGGAGTGTCCATGGAAACAAGAACTACACTCTGTAAGGGCATTCCTAGAGTGGGGGTGGCTCAAGCGGTTTTATTTGCCTGCTGAACAAAACCATCTTTTCTGGGAATGCTGATATATGCAGAGATTGACTCGTTTGTGCTGACATTTATTTGGTTATGCATTGAGTGAATAAGCAGCATAAAAGGACAAACAGTGTAGTAATTTAAACTACAGAAACAATCACTCACCAGTCTATAATGCAGGAGTGTACATACTGGCTTGCACAGAAGTGGTGTTGTTTAAGGGACAGTAGATATATTAACATTAGTCCCTGAATTACTCCCATGCAGCAACATTAAGGAACATTACAGGAAAAACAATTCTTCTGCTTCAAAGCGTAATTGTAACTTATGTTCAAAAAAGGCTTTAAATCTTATATCTCCTCTGAATGTTAATTTCACACCACTGTTTAAATCAACACTTTAAAAACTATCCCATTCTACTGCTCAACAGACTTTTCAATCGACCAGTAAAAAAATCTGTAATACAGGAGACACTGAGCAAGACTGATTAAACCATTCAAAAGAACATCATATAGAAAGCACTAGCAATTTGCATCCAACATTTATAAACAGAACAATACCCTATTCGAAGAAAATTTCACAACTAGTACATTGATAGATACAATTGAAATCCCAACTGCAGTGAAGTAAGAGCTGTATTTTTCAAATTTAATGAGGAAGGAGACAGGGAGAAGCCCAAATACTTAAACACCCACAAAATTTAACTTTGTTATACTATTTCACTTTGAACAAATATGTTCTTCGATAGACTAAAAGGTTTCTGTGTACCTAACCAAGGCAGGGGGAACTAGTGCTTCAGTTTCCTTTATCTTTCATTAGCTTTCTAAGATGTTTTAAGGGAAACTTGTGAATAATGTACCCAAAAACACCTATTGAAAAACATACCTACTCTGCTATGACAAACAACAACACCACATACAACAACCTTTAACATATCAGATGACATAGCCATCATGAGGAACAAGGCACACATTTTATACAGGCACCAAGGAATATTGCACTGTGAACAGAGGTTGCATTAAATCATTACACTGCTTACACAGAAATTGATTAAACCTGTTTCATCATTAAGACCTATTTACAGTAAACTCCACGTCACTCACCTGTGTCAGGAACATCTGTAGGTCTCATAATTCTCCGGATCTGCTCCATTGACTGGAGATCTGGAGACAGTCCTGTAAAGTACAAGAAAACAAGTGACTCATATACGCATTTTACCTGCAGAAAGGGTTCCAGAGAACACAAGATTTGAGGTTCAAAGGCACACAGCATCCATTGTTTCCACTGCAACATAAACAAAAGGCAGTTTGCTAGAAGACAATTAAGTTGCTGAATAGGAGAGAATAATGCAGGTGACATTAGCAAGGGGCCCTCATTACCATTCTTTTAGCCATGGAGGTTGTCATCTACTGTAGCTCAGCTGCTGAAGTGGACTATAAGTGAACTTTGATTACTCAAAAAAAAAAATCACTTTGTAGGGATACAACTATCTTTCAATAGTTTAGACATTAACATGCAACTACAATTAAAGCATGGAATTCCAAAGCCACCCTTTGAGGAGATTACTAAAGCTCCTCTACTTGGGGCACAGAGGCCTGAAAGAGAGCCTGCTAGATGCTCTAGCATCTTAAATCATCTTTAAATAATGGTCCTAAGCGTCTTAGGCCAACGTATCTAGATAAGAAAGCTGCAAATTTGAAAACAGAACATGAAGACCTATTTGTGATGAAACACATTTCATATTAATAAACCACATCAATTTGACTCAGTCCAGAACTCTGAACAGGACAGAAGAAAGCTGTCATTGGAAAGGTCATTTCACATGTCATTTCACCAGGTAAAATAATTTCAGCTAACATCAGAGTTTGCACAGTGGAAATGCATATGTTACAATAACAATAACATTTGACAGAAACCAAAACATTTGATACAGACTTGAGGAACTTTTCTTCAAGTACGAAGATTTTAGATTATTTTTCTTGAAGCAGTCTTATGATGAAAACCTTCTGCTACCATCAGCTTGCTAAAACTGTTTTCACACTGTTGCCTTGAGGTTGTAAAGGACAGCAGAAATCTGACAGTAAACTACTTAAAGAGGGTATTAATCAAGTCTATAAACACAACAATACAGGAATAATAATATAAATTCAAGTAGACAATCAGCATTTAAACTTTGACAAATCTATGCTTGCCCGTCCCCAGATCTGATCTATTTGCACACACGTGACATCAGCACTCGGCACCACATCCAGAGACTGTAATGGGCAGTCCCAGTGAAATAAGCACAACCAGTTTGTGGCTTTCTATAAAGTTACAGCTCTCAGCATTTCAGGTTGCACCAAGATATACCTTTAACCCCTAGAAGCATTCAAGGCCAGGCTGCATGTGACTGAGCATCCCGGTCTAGGGGAAGGCACCTTGCCCACCGCAGAACCATTGGAACCAGGTGATTTTTAAGGTTCCTTCCAACTCAAAGCACTCTATGACTCTTTAAGAGGAAATGTTACTACAAACAATGCTTCAACCCTGTGGCTGTCCATTTTTGTGCTATTTTACGTTATTGTAAAATAGCAAAACCCTACAGAATTGCCTGCAGGTTTGCAGACTTCTTTGTAACTATTTATTTTCCCAAGTATTCTCCTAACTCCCCCTGCACAAAAAGAAATGACTAATGTCTCAAAAATCATTCCTACAGAGAAAAGTCCTACATGATCAGTGTTAAATGAAGGCTATAAGAAACACGGGCTAAAGCTCACTGTAAAGCTGCCGCCACTAAAGTGATTGCTGAAACCTACAGATACTTAAAGTACACAATGAAATTGTCACAGCAGCTAAGCACAGAAAAATCTTTCAGTATAATATCTTTTTGAAGCATAAGACCATCTCTCCCCTAAGATAAAACAAAGAATTGTCATTACTCCTGGCAGGTTCATCAAATTTGATTTAAACCTCTCTCTGACTGGGCGTAATTGGTAAAGTAAATGTGATAGGGACTAATTTTTATAGTGTCATCTTCAAATACTATGTAAATCAAGTAGAGTTAAACATCAACATCCAGTTCATTGTCATTAATGTCACAAGAAAAACAGAATTCCAGAGCCTGAAAATATTACATAAATGCAGTGTTTTATGTACAAACACAACTCCCATCTCGGAGGTTAAATCCAGTGTGATAAGATCAATGTATCCCCTCAATATGACACTACAATATGGACTTCCTTTATAGAAACTTTAATCATGTAAGATCTCTAAAGATCAGAGCTAGAGAGTGGTGTCATAGATAAGAGGAGCAATGCAGTACAGAATACAATGCAGAGAGAAAGGGAGAAGTCAGGAATGGTTATGGAATAAGCTTTAATGGAGTGAGATAAAGAGCAAAGTCAGAAGTTAGTTGAGAGGACAGCCTTAAAAAAACTACAAATTTTGACATGTATGAGGAATGTGGGAAGAGAGAGAGATGGAAAAGACGCAATGAAAGATCTGTTCAGTAGCATAAACACTTAGAGACAGGGATAGCAAAAGTGGTTTGAGTTATATTGTATATGGATAACTCAACAGAGATGCCCAGAAAAGTTTAGGTAAGAGGGATGACTCAGGATATTAAGCTATTGTGGATGGCCTACTGGGGTTGAAGTTAGGTGCCTTTTGTTTTACTATGTTATGCGGTTTTGCAAAGTTTTATTATATCCCAGAGGACAATATTTTTAAAATAAACTATGCAAAAATGCGCAATATAGTAAAAAAGGCACCTACCTTATATCTATATGCTAGCTTCAACCTCCAGCAGAGTTGAATGGTTTGTGTTGCTGCCTCAGTGTCTAACAGAGTAGTAACATCATGAAAAGGCGTTGACAGTCCATTACTTCATTGGATCTGGAATGCAGTTTGGATAGGACTGGAGAAGAGTGGAAAAAGGGCAAAACTTATTTCTGTGCTGAACGTCCACTTCCATTTATTAGGAGCACACAGCACATTAGTAATTTTTTCACTTTGTTTCACAGCTGCAGATCTGTTCAGAGAGGCAATAATTTCAGTTACAGACTAAGCCCATACAATTTAAGGGGCAATTAGCAATGAATAATGCAGTAAATACTGCTTCTCACAGGAAGATCCTTAAAGCATACTATGCACAAAATCACCTCTTGTTCAGTCAAGTAGGAAAACTTCATTCACACACACCCCTCCCCCATTTACAATGAAACTTGAAATCTTTTTTCTTGAAAAATAGCTCTTAAGGCTTCTTTCTCATAGTTCAGGTCTCAAACACATACACACAAAGCCACCAGTTTTGTCACAGTGTTCTGCTCTACCTGCTAAACTGTTTTGATTATCTTCCACCTAACCTTAAGTGTTTGTCTGAAACACTCCAGTATTTTGTTACTATTCATTCTCTTGTTTTCCAAAAAACCACCAAAATTCAAAAATGTATGTTGATAGTAAAACAGTAATTCTTTCACGAGCTGTTTTGGAGACAAATTCATTACATGGGTTTTTAGCCACTGTTATTTGGTTACCTAAGTCCAGAAGTGAGTTTACATCTCACATTCTTAAAACTATGAGATCTAGCTTGTAAGATAGATACCACTTCTTAAAAAGAGAATACCACCACCACACAGCTTGAGAATAAGATTAAAAGATGAGCTGTAAGCAAACAGGTATTTTGACACGTCAGTGCTACCCAGAGGTTGGCAGACCCAAGGGTATTACTGCATTAGCTACGTTTTCACAGAGACTTAACAACATCTCTGAGCATGTTATGTGTAAGACCCCAAGAACTTATTTTAGCATGCATTGGAGGCAGAAGTTTTCAATACAAGATATGAGAATACTCCAGACCATCTCTAAAGCACATTCCATATAGGCATAGCTCTTGAACTGATACATGTAATTAATAAAGGCAGGATGGCAGCTATCAATAGAACCTCATGAAGTCTGGAAGAGTCTGCTTAGGAACTCTGGGCCACACAACATTATTAATTCTAAATGATGTTCAAACCAGAAATTACTGCTTTCATTTCCACTGATTTCCATCTCACTGGTAACACAGGTGTGACATCTACCACGCCATTTCTGGATCACTCAGTGAAAGGCAGTAAGTTGCTTATTAATGGAGGCAGTTGCAAATACAGCTGCAAAGGGCAGGATGGCTCTTACTACAAGTAATTGAAATTCTTGTCAACTGTTTGACACTGCAAGCTTCTGAAAACCTGTTAAGCATCATTGCCTGTAAAATCATGGCAAGGCCTGTTCTACAAAGAAGAGAGCCCAAGGAAGTTCCAATATTCAGACAAGTCACAGCCCTCAGTCAGATCAACACCCAGCACCTTTTTCATCACACCAACAGGGCAGCACTGGGACAGGCACCCACAGAATACAGACTGCCTAGCAGCAAAGGCTTTGTGGAGTCCATGCCAGCCATGTCCAACCTGTTCCAGTGTCAACAAATGTCCTGCTGCCAGCTGCAGGCTTGACTGTGCGGCCTCAGAGGTGCCTCCCACCAAAGCGTTGTGAAACAGCTAAAGAGGCCTTGGCACAGAGCCAAGGTGACTTGTGAAAGCCATTCTTCACCGCTGGGAATGCCAATGGTAGGAAGGCTGCACCGATATATAGTAGCAGCAACAAGTCATGTGGCAAAGCAGGCAATAATTCCAGCATTAAGTGACCCTCAGAGAGGGATACACCAACGGGAATACTTACAGATGCACTTCCCCCTCAAGCACAAGAGGGCGGCCTGTATCAACTAAGAATGAGGTCTACTGACAAGTGCACAAAAAAGCGTGACCTTTACAGACAACACAAGGTTAAATATCTCCAGCTAAATACCAGGTATACACAGCACACTCCATTTGCTATAGCATTAACCCAAAATCAGTTTAGCACCATCAACTCACCTCCATGACAACAGAAGATCTTCTCATCCACAATGGCTGCAATAGGCAGACAGTTAAAACAGTCTGTGAAGGTCTTCCACAGCTTAATGTTAAATCTCCGCTTGCCTACAAAAACAACGTGTGACATTAGAAAGAAAGCTGGTTTTTAAAGCCAGCTTTAAAACCCTGTAATACATATCAGAGCCTAAGCAAAAATGTTAGCAAACTGTCTTCATAGGATTTTATTACTGTTAGCACACTTAGGTGTCCCTCCATCTCTTACAACAGCATTTCAAGGGCAGCAGAAGGAAAAATAGTAATGCACTAGAGTGACTTTAACCTTGGCTTGGAAAGTATTTTTAGAAAGTTTCAAAGCAGGTTCACAGAATATTGAAACCCTTGCAATACAAGAGTCACTACTACAAATGTTTCCAAAACACAGTATTAGTCTGCTGTAGTCTTTAAAAAGTAATAGATGTTGCTTACATTCATCATAAAATCCATAGATTCGATTGATGCTAGCACACTCATGATTTCCTCTTAGAAGAAAGAAGTTTTCCGGGTACTTGATTTTATATGCCAGTAATAGGCAAATTGTTTCCAGAGACTGTTTGCCTCTGTCTACATAATCTCCAAGGAAAAGATAATTAGCTTCTGGTGGGAATCCTCCATATTCAAATAATCGAAGCAAGTCTGTATACTGACCATGGATATCACCTGAATTAAAAAAAAATATTTACCAAGGATTAGTGCAACAACATAAAGACTTACACAAGTCAAGAACTTAAGCTAGCCAATTAGTTTTTATTCAGTGACATTAAAAAAGGCATTAATATCGCCTTTAAAAACTGGCAATATACATCACAAAGGTAAGAACCATGCTAGTATTAAAGCTGAAGTACTCACAGGATATAAATAACTCATCATATCTGTAGAACTACTATGTCAGGTATGAAGCCAAACTGAAACCCAAAAGCTACAAAAGTCTTCAGAATAAAACATAAGCTTTCTAACCAAGCTTTAATTCATTTAAATTAAATCAAGGTCAGAAAGAAAATCTCTAATTTAACAGGTATATGACCAGAAAGCAAATGTATCACGAAAAAGTCACATTATTTACTGCAAAAACAGATCAGTTAAGAATTCAAACAGACTGGAGAGAAACTGAACATTGCGCTGGCAAAGCACACTTACTTGAAAGGTCAATTCCCATAACACTGCTGTATTAGGAATCCCATCCCTCAGCACTGACTCCTCCTTTGATGCGTGTAACAAGCAATACACACACTCACAGACTGCCACCCCTTACAAGATACTCAGCCCTGCAGCTTGCTCTTCGGGAAAGCACCTGTCATGTTACTCTTCACACTGCCTGCTTTAAAACTAACTAAGCTTTCCACAGAACAGCTCTGGGTGGCATTTACACCACCACAGTGTATCACACCAGAGCAGCCAAAGCTAAACTACCCCTCAGCTGTGGGTGAAGATGCCAAAGCTGCTCCACAGGAACTCGCAGCATACATACAATGTATTCCAGCTGGCTGGAAAACTCATTACCAGAGTGACTAGATGCAAAACAGATATTCCAAAAGCCTTTGTACACAGATTCAGGACCTCCTGGTCCTGTACACTAAGCGTTACATAAATGTATTTTCGTTATTGCTGCTTGTTTAGTGACAAAATCCTGACTTTGTTCAGCAGAGTTATTCCCCAGAACAACACGAGCTATTACAGTCTCAAAAGATAAAAAAGAACAACTCACACAACTTTTTCATTTTGCAAAAGAAAAGATTCCCAAACCTGTATGCTCTCTGGTTCAATTCTTAAAGCATACAGCGGTAAGAAGAGTACATGCTACATTATATTCCTTTCAACTTTCCATGAAAAATGCAGTACTTTTTCCTTTAGGCAGCATTCTCCCATAACTATTCCTCTCTCAGGGAGAAGAATCACTTTCCAATTTTCTTCTAACAAAGGTGATCAGTATTCAGTGACCCAATTTCAGTCACAATCTGAAGCTCTGTCAGATTAGCTAAAATCTCCTACATGTATGTTAACAACAAGAATGATTTGTATTCTAACTGATACTTAGATATTCTGATATTCAGGTCACAACCTGAAGAAAGCAGAAGAGTCCTCTACAAATAATTTCTGTGCTGAGTCTAGTACTCCGGAACCATATTATCAAATCTCCAGACTTCAGCACTGATAGAATTAACTACCAAGTAAACACACCACAGAAAATATTATTGCGTTATCTGTAACTACTTTTACTTATACATGTAAATGCACTTAATGGGGAAAAACATTTTACAGAAACAATTTTATAAAGGGACCAAGGCATTTACCATTCCATTGAAGGCACTTAGCATTTTAAAATAGAGCTTCAGGTGAGCACAAGTTGAAGTCTACCAGATATAAAGATTTACATTAAAAAGCACATCTATTTAAAAATGGACATTTACATAAGAGCATCTTTCATCTTACATTAAAACACAGCCATTTGAGATGTAGAGCTTATTTTGAGCTGACTTGATTGTAAGACAAGACAATCCTATAATGGTTCCTCAGGCATTGCCTGAACACACAAAAGTAATAGTTCAAAGCAGTACCAGGTGCATATTTTGCTTTTGGTGAAAGCAATCATCTTTCTTTCATCTAAATGCAGCTTTGACAATTGTTCTAATATTAAATTTAGATGCACCTGACACTTCCTGGTACTTTCACTGTGTTTGGAATCTGATTTAAGATAACAAATGCCTTGTTTAACTGTGCATTAGCTACACCTATTACTGCACACCTAACAGTCCTTTCACCTGCCTTGATCTAAGCAGATGAGGAAGAGCTAACTTTGAAGCAGGCCAACTATTCTTTGTAGACCTTGACTTATTACAATCACTGAGTTTCCCTGTTTTCTTCACCTAGGAATACAATAACACTACAGTGAAAAGTCTAAAGAAAACACAACGTGATAAAGTTGCATTTTACCGTCAACTTTGTCATTAGACAAGCCGGGCTGGTTTTTCCTCCCCACCCTACTAAGCAATTAGTCATTTGAAAATGACTTGGCCATTAGTGGTTTGTTTGTGGGTTTGGCTGTTTTATTTTGGGGTTTGGGTTTTTTTAATTGATAATATCCTCTCTTAATGTAAGAAACACACTGCAGACACTGCATCTCTCAGGAAGAAGCTAATCTATGTTTGAACATATATGTAGTAACAAATACAAAGATTGTTTTCCCTTTAATATTATGACACTTTAATCTAATTCAAGTAATTTTATGGTTTCAAGGACATTGCCTATTTTTAATAAGCAAGTTGAAGGATGATTACAATTCAGTATTTACAATACCTTTTAAACCTTTTGTATAAGCTTGGAGTTACAGTGTACTTTGGAAGTCTAGCATCTTATAAAGGCTTAGTGAGGTAAAAACTTGTTTTATTTGTGTTTCACAGTAATACTGATGTTTGCTAAACATGCTGTAAAGCTCAAGGAATTTGTTACATGGTAGCTAATGTAATTTAAGTCTGCACTCAGTTTTACTTTCTCAGTTGAAAGACTAACAATGCCTTCAATTTTTCAAGTGTTTCATTTTATGAGGTCTTTGTTTTGTTTATGTTTTGAAGCAACTGAGTGAGCAACTCCAACATGTGGGTCTTTTAAAAGCAGCTAACTGCATTCTGAAATAGTGATCAGGAGAGCATCAGCTCTGCACAAGGAAGGAACACAATGCAAAATTTGCACTAGGTGAGGTCACAAGCAGCCCTTATTAGCAAGGAAATTTGCTCCAAAATAGTGTGAGAAGCATCAGCAATGTACCTAGAGCTAGCTGCTTTTTCTTCACTTAATCCAATCAAACCTGAAAACTACATTGAAGATGCTGAAGATCTCCGTCTAATCCCAACTCAAGCTCATTTGCCTGACTCAGTGTTCTTTCAAACCCCTTAGCACAGAACTGGATTAAAACACCTAAATAAAACACGTACATATCAAGCTTACGTACCACAAATTTTCAGAGGTGCCTCTAGTTCCAGAAGAATAGGCTGGCTAAGAAATATTTCCCGTGATTTTATGCACAAGCCCCGAACTTCTGCTTCGGTCATCTGAACAATCTTCCCAGGACGACATCCTCTCACTGAAATGAGATATTTAACAGTTAAAGGTAACTCCCACAGAGATGTACAGCAATTCCTAAATGCACATGATCTGTATTTAAAACCTAGATCTACAAAAAGCCAGCATCATGTTCTACATATGTACCAAGTACCTTGGAATTAGCCTGTCCAATGAATTATAAAATTAATCTTTGATACTGTGGTAATTGATTTTCGCTTAAAGATCTGTATGCACTCCTGTTGAATCAAGTCTCAGAAGAGAACTTTAAGCTGTGCTTCTGTCCATATCTGAATAAATAGCAATTTTAAGAAGTGTTTAATTTAACAACTCCTTTATGCTACAGTACTCATAAAAGACAAGAAAAATCTCAAGAAAAGAAAACCTGAAAACATTTCCACATTAGCACAAGGTAATCTTCTTTAGGATGTTAAGTTCAACAGCACTAGTTAAGTACAAAGAAAAAGATCGTCAAAATGATTATGCATAAATAAACGGAAACTGCCATATTAGGAACATCACACTAAGAACTATGAAAGTTTGAAACTTCAATATATAATGACTCTTTAATTACTGAAACCTTTAAAGCCAAGAACATTCTAATTAGAATGAAATGGAATTCACAAAACCTGTAAGCCAGGTACTCAGACCTATATTTAGCATAAAATCAGAAGCATTCACATGTCACTGCACTCCAACCAGTATCCTCTGGCAAGTTTATCTGCAGCTGCTTCTTTCTACAAGTATCTGTGTGATTCCTCTGTCAGAGGCTTCAGTGTGTCTTTAATGAGGCAGCAAAACAGAACAAATGTGTTGTTCCAGTTCAGTCTTGCACCTCAGCATAAACCCAACCTCAGAGTTCAAACTAAACAGAATCTATCAATCAGTGTCTGCAACAGGCGAACATCCTGTCCTGCCATCTGCTTTAGATGAAAGCAACACTCAGCATTAAACCATGGTAGTACCTGCAAGGGAAGGTAATATGAAACTTTTGCAGCTCAAATCCAAATGCTTTCAAATTCATGAGTAGTAAGTAATTACTTCATAAAAATTTTAGCTACAACTTCAGTTAGTCTAGTAAATTTGTGAACAGAAGAGCAAAAACTAGTTTTTCACACATAGCAAATTCTTAGGTCACCTGGTTTCCCTCTCTGAAACAGCAGAGTAAGCCTGTAATTTTTTTAAAAAATTAACATAACCTCCCCCTTTTCCTTTTATTTCTGCTTAGTTCCTAGGAAACTGACTATATACAGGAGGTCAGTATAACTACATCTGGCATTATCTACACTGTGCAGTGGGGAAGAAAGGATTTGAGGGAAAACAGTTTGTCCTAGGTCACCTAGTACTGCAATCCAAAGGGGTAAAATGCTCTGCTCTGGCTATCACTGCATGCTTGTCCCAGTGTAACTGCACATCTGACCACACCAACACTGTGCTATAAATATTTACTTTTAATAAACACCAGGCACTTGTTAAACAGAGGTTAGGAAGCAGTCACAGGTCCATGTGAAAAGGCAGAAGTAAGGAGCAGTTCTCAAAAGCAGGGAAAAGATGTGAAATTAGATCCTGGGACAGCTAGTTTGAGTGCCAAAGGAGAAGGAGGAATAGTCTATCTGAAGTTAAGGACATATTGGAAACACTTAGCTCATTAGACCCTCACAAGAAAAAGGCTGTGTCATACAGGACTTCTTTCAGTGACGCTCTGAATCACACCCAGCTGATATTTACAACATGCTAAGTCACATTCCTCTGCTAATTAAGATTTCAACTATACTTGAGAAAACAAACAGCATTTTAGCAACACTTTTTATGTTAATATCCTTCATGAGTTAAGATGTTCACTTACATATTAGAAGAATACAAAGGCAGACATCAGAAACAATCAACATGACTTGCAAACAATATATGCCTACAAGCTTCTGTTTCATCACATCTCAAACAAATGAGTGATGCTCTTACAGATACATCTTCAGCCCCATTATTAGCAAAAAAACACCAAAAACAACCAAGCAAACACTCAGGCCTGACAATTCGCACAGGACTTGACTATCCAATTTGCAACCTATCCACATGTTCCAATAATCTTAATTTCAAATGCTTGTGTTCCAATACCTTATAATGATCCCCTTCAGAGACCTGGAACTCCTTCCGATAGGCACAGTAAACTGCCATTATATACAAGCAGAGTCATCATATTACAATGGCTGTAACTTTAATTGAACAATTGCTCTACTTCAGACCCATAGCTTGCAACAAAGTCACACCAAAGCACCATGCAGCACAACCAGCTCTCCTGTCATGTCTTCCCACTACAGACAGTACATTCCTCTAACCATAAGCAATGACATTCCCTTCTGTATTTAACTTTCATGATGTTTTGCAATACCAGAATGATGCCACTTCATACACATCAAAACCAAAAAGTGGAACTGCACCCTTATTATATCCAGTCTAGTTTTAGAACTGTAACCCAGGAAAGCCCACTATATACACAACATTAATGGTACCAGAAGCAGCACCAAGACCAAGCATTGAGACCCAAACTGAGATAACAGTTCAAAAGTAGGGCATCCATAATACTTAAAATAACTTAGATCCAATCAGTTCTTCTTACAACACCAGCCTTCAGCTCCCTTTGAAACTCACACAGAGGTTTAAACTTGGAACATTTGCTTTATAGGTTTGATGATTTGACTGGTGCTGGATTTTTTTCATGAGAAGGAAGACACAGAACATGCAGCTCCTGACTCCATAATGAACTGCTAGTAAGTGCCTTGACGGTAGTTCTTCACTTCTAACAGTAGAGCCCTCAATGCTGCAAGTCCTCAACAGACAAATCAACTAAGTAACTTATCACCTCACTTCAGACTGCCCAGGTTAAGAGACTTCTACAACTGTGACAGGTCTATCACCCTCAGCAGAGACAGCACACACCTGATGATCAGTCACTTCCATCCTTGGGGAGCGGTGCAGACCTGAGCCGCTGCCCCTTTGCACCCTCCACCCAAACAGCTGCAGCTCCACAGTAAACACGCAGGCTCAGTTACACTTGCAGTAATACAATACCTGGGGTTTCATGAGCAAGAATCAGCAAGACTAGTTAAGGTAAAAGCAGTTCCCTCCCACAGCTCCCTGATCAGCAACAAGAGTACTACACACTGAGAAAAGAGAGGCTCCTGCGACCCCAAAAGGCTCGGCACTTCACTGGCTCACAAAGGCACCGAAAGGTTTGCCAAGGAGCCATCTGGAACAGCTATGCCCCAGCTGTGGTACAAGTACACAAGTAAGACTAAGCACTTATTTCAGCAGCTTACATTACAACTAGAATCTTGTTCAAGTTCCCTTGACTCAGCTGAGCTTTGTACGGATTGTAAACAACACTGCATTTAGTTTTTCAAAAGCCAAATCCCCAAGAACAGATTGAAGGGGAGGTTCTAAGAACCAGATCGAGAGTGTAAGATGTTTTTCAGACTCATTTACGAATTACTATAGCTAAGCACTCAAGTCATAGCTTCACACATTGCAAAATGTGTAGCTCACAAACAGCCTTTAATAGCACTGGGAAAACCATTATTTTTAACAGCTGTCAGTTACCCAGGGCAGAAATACCATATCAACATTAAAGGTAAATTAATTCTCTTTAACCTAAAATGCAGATGCTGCAAACAAGCTTTGATTTACATAAATCAGCCTTTCAATAGGGACAGCAGGGACAGCAATTCCTGTTGTAATACACAAACTCATGTGCACAGTGCTTTGACAGAACAAGCCTTTCCTCCAGTGAGCTGCAAGCAGAGTGACACAGCACAGAAAAAAAAGAAAAAAAAAGCAAATACATGCATTGAACACTGAGACTTAATTTAGCACAACAGATCCTACAGTCACCCAAAAGCTACTCCGACTGATATTAGAATAATCTGTGCATCTCTACAATCATTGGTAAGCAACCTTCAGAAGTTCAGCAACAGTAATTAGCAATCCAGGACATAAGCTGCACAGTGGCAGGTAAGAAAAACTTCAGCAAAAATAATAATTTTTTTAAATCCTGCCAAACTCATGCCAGTAAGTAGTAGATTATGTAAGGCAATACTGGAAAGGAAAAGTACAGTGGGTTGTTCCAAGTTTCACTTGCATTGCTTTTTTCCATAGTCTTTCATGAAATAGAGAAAGTGCATTTAACCTGTTCTGTCACACTGCTTCTGGTGTTCCTCTCTAAGCACCTAAGCTGCTCATTTGTGGCATCACCAACAGTTTCTTCAATTACTAAGTCAGCTGTGGCATGCACAGCTACCCATGGCATTTACCTGGTGTTGGTTTCCAAGATCCCAGTGTCCCATTTACTGCATGTAACACTCACAGTTTTATCATAACATCAAAACCCAGAGACTTCTCACTAGTATCATAAAAAACTGGGTCAGCATTATTGCTAATAAGCACTCTCCTTTCCATTCACTCTGCTTTTCTTGCAGACGTGCATTTATATGACCACACAGTAAACTGCCTCAGTGAACTGCTATTTTCTTCCTAGAAGAACGAACAAATAAAAACGTAATCTAAATAGTTCCCCAAGCTGAAGAATACATCCTCTGTGAACTTGAGACAGGGCTAGTGAAAGAATAAGGAGCTGGTTCTGCTTCTTTCCACAGTAGCTCCAGCCAAGCTTATGCCTGAAATTATGTCTTTAGAAATCAATCTTGCCAGAGCAGATCTAAAAAAAAACCCCAAACTATAACACAAGATTGCAACCATGCAATTTTACAAACTGCACACAAGTAATTCCCTTGAGCTTACACTCCCCTCACATTCTATAGGATGTTTAATCACTGGTGATAAACAACTCCGACATTTAACTTTTTTTTTTGTAATTTGGAGTATTTGGCAAATGTTGAACAGCCTCTCAAAAGTAGGACTAGAACAAACTGAAAGCTAAAGGTGGCATTACCTATGACTGGGGTAAAAAACAAGCAGTCCTCAGGTTGATTTTGCAAGTACGTTCTGAAGTTATCTGCTCTCAGTATTTTTTAAACCCAAATTACATACTTTCACAAGTTTAAGTCAAGAATCCTATAATGGATTTTAAAAGCAACTCTCAATTTTAAAAGCAAAACTTCTTCTCCCTCAGAGTATCTTCTATTATTTAACTTGTCCAGCTGCCATCCAGAAGCAGCCACTCCCTACTTTGCAGCAAAACAGAGTTAAGCTAGGAACACAAGTTTTAAATTTTCAGCACCGCTGTGACAGAACTAAGCTTAGAATAGCCCTCATTCACAAGTTACACTGGTGGACAACAATAATATAAATGAACCTGTTAGAGCTTTGCTCAATTCAGCAAGAATGTATTGCTGAACATACAGCTTTCTGCAGTGTACCCAGCAAATGCCTGCACCTTTCCTAGGGTACACCACCCAAATGTCTCACTAAAAATAGAATAATCAGTCTTCCAGGGACTTTTTTCCTGAAAAACTGTGTTTTTATATCCAAGTAACCTTAAAGTCATTCTAAAATTGCCTTCACTAGATGACCTTAAGATAAGTTTTCTGCTGAAGAATAGTGATTTCTTAAGAACTCATTTTAGCAGGCTTATTTAACATCAAGCACAAATTCACTGCGGAGTAAGAGATTGCCCAAGCCTTTAATAGGAAAAAAACCCTTATGATGAAGTGGTGTTCTACCCAAACTTGAATTTACATTCTTTAAATACATACTATCCAGCAAAATTAATACTCATGGAGAAGAGGCTTTATTAGAAATGACTACGTAAAATTGATCCAGGGGACGCTCCAGTAAGCCCATGAAAACATGCAGCCTTTACCCATTCCTTTAGTTTCTCATGGACCTGCTTCCTTACACAGAAGTTCCATAAACTAACTGATGTCTCAGTCATTCTGTACCATACATGGTTCCAAGAATTGCTGAATTCAATGCTGAAGGACAATGTTCTGTATTTACTGTTTGCTTAAGTACACTTGAACCTAAAACTCAAGCAACCAGCAAAACCAACAGTAGAAGCCTCTCACAATGCTCTATTATAAAGTGATAGCAATTCCTGTCCTAGTCTACTTGGAAAGCTAACCTAGCATAAAAATTTCATGAAACAAAGAATTTTAGCTTCTTTCTCAAAGGATGACTCTCTGTCCCCCTAAAGCTGTGCTAATAAAATCCTTAAAATTCATGGAAGACAAATGTAAATTACAAAGTTACTTCATAACTTCTGAGAAGTACCAAGAAGAGAGGTTACTGATGTTATGATACAAAAAGCTAGGTGTAACTTCTGCACATCAAGAGTTACATGGGATACATACACAAAGAGCTTTGTACCAAAAGCTTTATCAAGCTGTATCAAGCTTGGTATAAAAAAACAAACACAACCCCCCAGATCCCAGAAAAGCTGGTACTGTGAAAGAAAGATGTCCTAGTCAATGTGCTAAGACAAATCCCACAACAGAAGGTTCATTCCAGTGTTCAGATTAAGAACCAGACACCCATTAACTGCAGAGGCACTGCAGGCTGTAGTTAAGAGCAGATTCCCCTCTACAACCCCTTCACCGAGTCCTGCACCTGACCTCAGTGAGTAAGAGCCAAGTACAGCATGCTGCCTTCACCACAGTCTGTGGTTTAGCAGTGTGGTTTCTTTCTTTTTTAAAAAAAGTTACACATCTATCTTTGGTGGAAACTCATGAGCATTTAAGAGAGATTTTTAACACTTGATAGTTGCAGTTATCTTAAATAAGAATGGTTTCTCTCCTTTAATACTATGATTTAGCTGTGCAGTGAACAAGACACTGAATGACTCAAGTAAAACCTGTGCTGCTGAGTATCTAAATGAAACAGCTACTGAATCATGGAGCCTCTAAGTGGCCAAACAGCCAAGAAAATCAAGAACCCCAGCACACTGCCTGATTTATGCTGGGCTCTTGGCCTACAGTGCAGTTTTTCAAGCCAACCATTCCATTCCTCATGCACTTACAAAGCTAAAGATGAAGTGGCTGATATTTGCACAGCTGTACAAACCCAGAAACAAACTTCATTCTTCTATCCCTTTTCTCTGGTTAATACAACACCTACCCTCCTAGAAACATACCCAAACTGCCCATTTTCTTCCTCTTTTAAAAGACTATTAGAAAAAAAAATCCTTTGCAAGCAACTCCTTTTAAAGTTATTCTTGTTTATTTTTCTAGTAGCAAATTATCCAGTGATTTCACACCGAGCCAGGTAATAACTCTTGTTTATTCAGGACTCATCTCCAGGGTTTGTTTCTATTGTTTTGCAACAGATCATTAAGGTCTGTTTTATTTCTCTACAACTGCGTCTCTTTTTCAGCGTTAGTTACAGAGCCTGGAACTGCAGGCACTATTACCATATCACAATACCTCTCCATCACACTGGCTGGATATATTAATTAGTTAGGACAGTAACAAAATAAGAAATGTTATTGACCATAGCACATTTGACCACTATGCTCTATACCATTTAAAACTAGTAAGGAAAAAAACCTCAATTATTTCATAAGAATTTAAAATCCAACTTTCATTTAAAAAGTTGTTTAATACTAAAATTTCTGTTTATCCCAACCTGTAAGACCTCTGAAATCACAAGGAAATGAAGCACGCAGCTTTCTTAGAAGACATCACAGGACACAGTAAGAACACCACGCAATCAGCTTTATCAAGGCACTCATAAAAATCACCCTTTTAGCTGAACACTGAAGCAATGACCATTCCCTACATCTACTGGTAGTCCAGTAAGTCTCTCCTTGGATAAGCATTTCCCAGCTTCCTTGGTGCATTGATACTACCAGAATTAGGAACCATCAGCCTCACCAAAAATAAATTTGTTGAGAAAAGATCCACATTAAGTTCAGTCAGATTGATTA
The DNA here is from genome assembly GCF_021018805.1 of Prinia subflava. Taxonomy (NCBI): domain Eukaryota; kingdom Metazoa; phylum Chordata; class Aves; order Passeriformes; family Cisticolidae; genus Prinia; species Prinia subflava. Next base: position 84,217,863 of record NC_086248.1, read on the forward strand.
AAATTGTTAATTTTAATTAGGACAGCTAGATTTAGGCAAGTAAGGTCTCTTGCCTAGACAAGGCAAATTTTTTTGTACAGCAATATAAATGAAGCCCCTTTACAGAAAGCCATCTTGTACCTAAGGTTACTGTGTCTGGGTTTCCCTAAGTACATCTTCTCTTCATATGGTAAACTCCCTAGTGTTTACTAAGACAGACACCTATAAATTTAAAAGAGCAGAGATTCATTCCAGCTGGGTTGCCTTATATCCAGAAATTTTAAGAGACAGAACAGAAACAAGGAAGCCCAACATCCCAACAGAAATATGGAAATCTTAACACCATTCACAGCACTCTTTCCAAGTCAAGGTTACACCTATTCCAGTATCTTTGCTTTGATATAGAGGCAACCTTTTCCACACATCATTAAGTTTAAATTAGCTTACAATCTGTCTTAAATGCAGACCTGGTGCACCCATTTAGCTCAGCACTGTTGCGTATTTCAGGGCATTTCCCGGATAGGGATACATGGTATCCCTAGATGAGGCAAAACATAAGTAGCAATTCAGCTGCAGTGCCCAGGAGAAAAAGTATATTGGACAAGGGGAACAGATTCTACTAAAAAAAAAAAAAAAAAAAAAAAAAAAAAAGGGGTGGGGGGAGTGGGGAAAGAGGTTAAGACTAGATATATGGATGAAATTCTTTTACATTGACAGTGATGAAACACTGAACAGGTTGTCCAGAGAAGTGCTGGATGCTCCATTCCTGGAAACTTTCAAGATCACACTGGACAGGGTTCTAAGCAACCTGATCTAGTTGAAGCTGTCCCTCCCACTGGAGAGGGGCTGTACCAGGTGACCTTTACAAGCTCCTTCCAACCCAAACCATGTTATGATTTTGTGTTCCACGTCTGATGTGCTCATGGCATTCTCATGTGTGTGTATTCCTGTGCTATCCACAGCTACAACGGACTGGGAAAAAAATCTATCCACCAGATGGCATAGCTGGGATGGTAGGAAGGAAAAAAACTAAACCCACGAAATAAGCGCACACAGGCAAAAATAAGACCACCATCTTCATGTATCATAACACAGCTAAGCCTGACCTGTGATTCTGAATACAGAACAAGAAGGAAACACTCTTTCAATGAATTTGGCTTATTCACTTTCACGGTCACATATCACTTTAAGAGTCTTTGAGCAAAGTTATGGAATTCTGTATTTCAATGACCTGTAAATCTCTGCAGATTCACTCCTGACAGACACTAAAACTCAGAGTGCCTCCAAGACAGTGAGGCACACATGTCAGAGCACCAGCATCTCCCTCATTCTTCCAGTAAAACAACAGGAACAACAAGTTAAATCTGGCAGACAGTACCTGGTAGATGGAGAGAAACTAAAAGAAAGCATTGCCATGTTCAGACTTTATGTATTTACTTGAGTTTTTACCTTCCTATCATTTCCAGACAGTAATTATTTGTAAGGTATCACTAACTAGTGGCCAAGTATTAGACACATGGCAAGAGAAAGTCAATTCAAAATGAGATCTTCACATTCCTGAGTTCACCACTTAAGCAATAAATAGAGGAGAAGAACTTGGTATATGCAAAAGAACATGGAAATTAAAAGCTAATGTCCTATAAGACTATTAACATCCATTACATCCTGGTTCAGGTGAGTCTATGGAAACTACCTCTAAATTTAACTCAAGAGTTAATTGATCTGGCTTTCAGCACTCAGAAGATCTCCAAAGTAAGAAAGTATACGTTCAAGATAAGCATGTGGGCACACTCCTTGAGGACTGGGAAGATGTTCTTGAATTCTTGCAAGCAGCCCAGCTGTAGGCCACTTCATACTGGTATTTCAAAAAGAAACTAAAATCCCAATTAAACACAAAAAGTAAGACAATCTAAGTAGGTAATTCCAATCAAAAGGCAAGTTAATGTGTCATATAACCCAGAAGCAACAAGGATAAAAACAGCTAGAGTAACCTAATTAAAGTAGGAGCAAGAACTCCTGACAGTTCATATCCCAGCCTAGAAACAGGTGTCACCATCCAGCAACCCAGCGACAGCAGCGAAGTTTCCTTTTGCTGTGGCATTTGATATTTATTTGCGATCCTTGAAAAATTACATGTAGCAGCCACTGAGACAACTGTAAACTGTTACTCAAACTTAAAGCCATACATTTCACTTAAAGTAACCAAAAGGACTAAATATATACTGCATGACAACATCTAATGAAAATGTCTTTTATTATTTCACTCTGCTTGCACTTACAGCACAAAAGCCATGTTTCCTTATCCTTTTAAGCCAAAGTTGAAGTGCGAGTAATGGAACTAAACAACTTGCTTTGAACAATTTAAGCGGAGATAAGAGTTAAAAGAAATTTTTCTGTGCAACCAGCGTGGAGAGGGATTCATACGCACTTTACCAGAACAGGTCAGCTAAGCAACAGCATGAGCTCCAGAATGTGAGCTGCCAATTGTACAAAAAACCCCCAACAAAACCCAACAACAAAAAAACCAAAAACAAACAAACAACAAAAAAAAAAGAGCAAGCTTCATTGTGGAACACTGCTGTTTGAACCAGAGCTTAGAATGCTATATGCTAGCAGTGCAAACAAATAAAAGACATTTAAAAAATGCAAAAATAATCGACATGCAATGCATTCCTTTAATTGCTATCAATTTTTTCAAACAAAACCTGTAAGAATTACCCAGTACATTTCAGCTACAAGACGTTGCACAAGGCACTCCTCTAATGTTAGCAGATGACATGCAGAAAGAAAGAGACCACCCCATTCCCCTTAAAAATCTTCATGATCTCTGATCAGAGCTAAAAACAGATTCAGAAACAGAACAGAAAAATTACAAGCAGGGTTTAGTTCAGAAGTTGTACATACATATATCCCTAAAGGTTCAAGTATTGTGGAAGACACAAAGCACAGGTTAGGCTGCTGAAGTACAAGGTAAGAACCACAACCCAAACAGCTACAAAGTTGTAACACAAGTATTTATGGTGTATGTAAACTGTATGGAACACATATTTAAAAAGTCTTCAGAAAAAAAGAGAAGCAGAGTAATATTTAAGAGGGAACAGAACGATCCAACAAGTTGCATGCCAAAACACTGCAGAATCTCCTCCTCTTAAAGCAACCTATATTTAAATTACTACATTATAGTGGAACAAGTATGTTTCAAACATATTATTTAAAGTGTCTCAAAAACCCTAGAACCATAAATATACATGTATCCTAATGCTCCCTCTAAAAAAAATCCGCCCTAAAATGTCAACATTTACTAGGTTATTATTTAGTTTATCTTAAAACCTACCTATTAATCTGTGTTTCAACATCCAGAAAAAGGGAGTTTTATCAGTATTAGCGATCTAAGAGAAACTTCAACTGATACTTGTTTCTTCACACTACACTACACTGCATACTTAAACCACAAACATAGGCACAACTGTTCAAAGACTTTACGTATTTTTAAATACTGATTTTGCTGCTCTTAATTTTCACATCGAAAAAGATGAGATAGCAGCTACTAAGAAGTCCTTAAAGCCCTAAACCCCCTGCTTTGTAGTAACTCGGCTGAACAAAACTCAGCCTTGCAAAACTCGTTTCACGTCCCAAACTATACATACTCCATAAATTCCTTTCTATAAGCCTTCTGCAATGTGATCCAACTATCCAAGGAGTACAGCAACCAAACACATGAACAGCGCATACCCATGCAAGTACTCTCATCTCATCTCCAGCATACCAGGTATTTGTTGAATGTGCAATGAAAGATTAATGGAAGAAGAGGCCCAAGAAGACTAAACATTCACGACATAACTTAAATAAAAAGAAAATGCTAGCAATAATTCCTCAGCTTCTCCAAAAGCAGGCAATAAGTGAGGTTCTTCGTTACTCCAAAGGGCAGAATCACTATTTAATACACAGAAAACCCTTCACAGCCTTTATCAGGCACCCCTGAGAGCCACTTCTGGAGACTGCCCCGTAGGCAGGCTGAGGAATGTCAGCGCACTAAATCCCTCTGCTCGCACCGACACTCACGTACACACAGCCCCACACCTAACGCAGCTCGCAGTCGTAATTTTACACACGGAGGACTGCGACTGCAACCCGACCGGAGGGGCGGGGGGGAAAAGGCCGCTCAAGAGCTCAGCTAGCGAGGCGTCCCCAGCTCGCCCCTCAGCCAGGCAGCTGCAGCGAGGTGAAGAAGGGAAGACGGAAAACGAGGTGGTTTTTTTTTTCTTTTTTTTTTTCTTCCTATTAAATAGGAAGGCAGCCAGACAGGGCGGGCACCCCCCGCGCACACCAGCCCCTCCTCCCTCCGCGGGGCTGCAGGGCCGGGGCTCGGGGCAGCGGCGGGACGCGCCGAGCCCGCTCCCGGCCGCCAGCCCGGGCCCGGCGGCGCAGGGAAGGCGCTGCCCCCGCTCGCCCCGCACGGCGCCGGCAGCCGCGGCTCTTCCCGCGCGGAGCGGCGGCGGCGCCCTCCGGCTCCCCGCGGTGCCCCGCTCACCTTCCAGCAGCCGGGTGATGAGGCTGTCCACATTCAGCTCCCCGTCCGCCATTTTGTGGCCAACAGACTCGGTGCCGGGCGGGGAGAGGGCGGGGTGGAGGGCGCTCCACGGAGGAGGAGGAGCAGGGAGCGGCGGCCGCAGCGACAGTGGCTCCCCCCCACCCCCCCTCCGGCGGTCCCCGGCGGCCGCCCGGCTTCTCCCGCTCCCTCGCAGCTAAATGGGAGAAAGCGGCCACCGCTCCTCCCCGCGCCTCCTCCCCTCCTCAGGAGCCGCCAGGGCGCATGTGCCGCCTCGCCCGCCGCCGCCGCTCCGCGCCCCGGCAGCGCGCAGGCGCGGCGCCCGCGGGGGCGCAGGCGCGGAGCGGCCCGGCCGTGCCCGCTGCCCGCCGTGGCCCGGCGGCCTCGGGCGGTGACGGCGGCGGCGGCGGCGGCGCCGGGCACGGAGGAAAGGCAGGAAAACGAGCCCCGGGAGCCTCCGAGTCACCCGAGGGTCACCCCTCTGCCTGCTGGCACCGCACCCGTGCCATCTCGCTGTTGATTAAACATAATTAGAAAAAAAAAATCTGTCGTAACTGGAATGACGAGTTATGGTCTTTACAGCGCTCTTCTAATACAGTTGTCAGAGAAAACTGTGGTTCGTGCTTAACCGCGGCTGGACCTGCTAAGAGTACTTTTTTGGTGATTTCTGAAACACTTTTTTTTTTTTTTTTTTTAGATGAGCTCTCTAAAGACATGTTTACATACTTCTGTCAGCAGATGCTTGCCTTGGATGGACAGAGAAGTGCTTTAAAATATAGGTGGTGAAAACCCACTGTGAACTGGGAGAGCAGATAAATACATGTATGTTGACAAAGTAACAAAGTGCAGATGGTCTAGAAAAAACAGACCTCTCCTGTATATGCCTAAATACAGATGTTGATGTAGAAACTTATCTCTGTGAGCTTGAACTTGATTTTTTCCATCAGTCTCAGAAGCTAGGAAAATCCTGCCACCTTATATAACGTCGAAACCCATTTTTTTATCTCTTGATTAGAAGAAAATGAGTATGAGCAAAACAAAAGCAATTAGGACAAGGTGGGGCCATGATTAGGTATCAGATGTTGCTAAGTGTTCAGACAGTCAGGTGAAAGAACACTCTTTTGAAATGCCTGCACAGGTGGGCAGGATATACGGAAATAAAATTTCAACTCATCTGCTCACGATAGCACATACAGCTATCCCTTCTTATTTTTCAAATTCTGCTAGTATTGGAAATCTAATTTAAAAAAAATTCTAAAATGTTTTTCTTTCATTTTCCAGTAAACTAGGAAAAATATTATTCCACTTTTTAAAAGTTCGTCCTTATCCCAGCTACTTTATTGCTGCCAAAACTAATAGATTTGCAGTCCCTCTTGAGCTTTTAGGAATTGTCCCAGTTTCGTTTCACACAACTGAACTGCCCTGGAGGCTATTTTAAGTCATCACAACATCAGGTTCAGACATAATAATATATTATCATAGAACATTCTGCATTGATAATTAAATGGGGATATGAAATTATCCTTCACCGTGGCATAAAAATATAATTAAGACATCTTCCCAAACTCCATAGAATGATAAACTTTCAGGTACGCTGAGCAAAACAATCCCCTAACAACTGTTTTTACTAGGCATGTCAGCATGTTCCAGAAACAATTCAGCAGCATATCATAACAACAAAATAATTTAATATAAGCAGAGATGCTATGAAAAAGAACAAGCTGCAAAAAATAGCTCACTTCTTTCCTTGTAGATTCTGTGCCAGTGGCTGGGTGACAGCTACTGCCCACTGTACCTGGGTTGTCAATTGGTTGGAAGGTCCCCTCACTGTGCTGCATAACCCTGTAAAGTTTGCACCCCCCTTTCTTTGTAGCTTGAGTGGGAACACAAATATGTGGGTTGTTCCCTCAGTGGGTTAAAACTTAGCATGTCCCACTGGCATAATCCAAGTACAGTGAAGAGAATCAAAAGATCAGAGAGTGAGGCTCATTGTCTTCTGCACTACATAAAGAAATCATTAATGAAAGCATTTTCGTTCATCAAGGGTAGATGTTCAGTAATTTTTGGCGTTACACCATGCACAGATACGGGACAAAGACAGCTAACTGGTGATTCAAGTACAAGGGGAAACTGGACTGATGCCTTGTCAAAATCTCATTAATAATGCTCACCTTTCTAAACTATCAGTTATTTTGAGATTCCACTCATGTCCACCAAGATGGCTTTGCTCCTAACTTTCCCCTACTTGGTCTGAGTGTCATTTACTCTAAATACCCCATGTGTCAATTTTCCTCTCCTTATCTGCTTGCTGTCTCAAGGTGTCCTTTAATTGGCAGTGCTCTTCTGCTCAGTTTGTCAGATCTGAAAGAGAAATTTCCACAGAAAAATGGCAAAACCCCGATGTGTTAGTAAATGTAATTCCCTGAACTGTGTCTGTGTAGACACGAGTTCTCACTTAGGCTGCTGTTGCTGGGAGTTTGAGAGCGTGGCTCCCCCAGCTACAGAACACTGACTCAGCATCTCTGCTGTTACCCACTCTTGCCTGGTAGCCTTATGTTGGTTCAGACAGAACTGCTACTCACTGCACATTAAAGTTAGTGCACTACATCTGCTTCTTTGTTATTTACTATGCCACTGTGACTTTCAAAAACCATTGCCCTCCTAGCTCTGTCATCAGTTACCTGGTAGACAGTACATGGCAATATTTTACAGCATTATCTCATCATTGTAGCTCGTTTCTCATGCACTTTATCACCTTGGCAAACTGTAACTCAGGGCTGACTGCAGCTCTTGTGTGGATGGGAGGGAGAGGCCAGTAGGAGCCATGTGGTTAGTTTTCCACTGTGTAATTAGGAGCATATCCTCCCTGAATGGCAATAGCTAAACCACTGCTGCCTCCTCAGTGCCCTTTTCCAGCTTCTTACTCAAAACAGAAATTAGTGATCCAACTGACACTGTATTTCCTTAAGAGAGTTTGTTTACAAAAATATTTATAGATCCCATCTCTTTAGTCAGAAATTATAAGAAACTGTATTAAGGTAACCTCAAACAAAATCTGCAGATAACTTATCTCTGTTTTGTCCCAAAAGCTTAGATTAAGAGATAGAAGAAGAAATACCAACAGATCTCACTCTGTAGTACTTTATGACCCTTTTTTGTTTCTCAGTATTTGCACTAAAACTGGGTAAATAGTTGGTTTTGGTTATAACCTTTTAAGATGTAAAAATAAAATAACAATTCTTCTACGCTGAGCTAAACCCAAGATTTTCTCAAACCTCCTCACAAATTAAGGAGGAGAGTCCCAAACTAGCCAGTGGTTTGCATTTGGAGGCATGCAGCAAGGATGTGAAAAACTCTTCTCTGAACTCCTGCATCCATAGTGGTTCTCTTGGTATCCCTGCTTGGAACTGCAACATTTTGTATTACCAATTAAACACTCACTGGCTCAGGCACTCGAGACTCGGTCTGTGTCCAATGAATGCCCCAATCATTCAGTGCTCTGTCTCTCCTAATATATTTTTTTGTTTGAAATACATCATGAGATGTTTGATTGAGACACAAATGCCAAACTCATCATTGCTTTGGCAATAGTATTTTTTGAAGAACAATATGGTTTTGTAGGTTAATACTGACCCTTGATTTCTGTGCATGTAGTTACGTCATCACTGCCTTTTATGCTTATTTAAAAAGCAGGGCAGGGCAGCTCTAGATGTTCCCAGAAAACAGATTATGTCAAAAACCAGTGCTGAAACAGTTAAAAAAATTAGAATAGATACAGTAAGTAAGACCTATATTGAAAATCTTATTTTTTAAAGAAGAGCAGCTCCCCCTGCCCCATCCCAACAGCTCCCCGGTAGGTTAGAGAGTCTGGAAGGCAGGAGAGAGCCTCCCGGGAACTTCATGCAAAATAAGGACAAGGTGAAGCATAACCAGGGTTATGTATCACAGGTTACTTCATCTCTCTGTGTCAGAACCATTTAAAAGTGTGAGAAGCATTGTTTTGTTTTATTTTCTTTAAATTATGTTTATTAGCATGTGATATAATCTCAGTTCCCGTGACAGCCTGTCCTACTGCCCACAAACTATGAGAAATACACAACACTTGCTGAAGCGTTACTCCCCAAGTGAGGAAGGGGGAAGGACTTCTGAAGCAAAACAAGGAAAATAATTTGGGCCTGCAAGATCTGCAGTTTGCAGGACATCAATCAGACTTACTATTCCTCTGCTTTGTAGAGAAAAAAGTCTTCTTCTACTGTTTCCCAGGAAGGAACAGCTGCAAGAACTGAAAGTGTCTGCATCTATTTTCCTCAGTAAACATGGGAATATTCAGTTTCAGCAAAACCAGATGGTTTACGCCCTGTGAATACGCTGGCATTTGACACCAGCAGCCAGTTTCACAGAGTGCATGCAGAGAGTTAGAAAGAACTCCTTTAAACTCTGGGACCTGACACAAGAAATGAAAGCTCTGAAGGCAGAAATAACAGATTGACAAAAACTCCATCTTTATGCAGGGATCTCCAAGTGCTCTCTAAATATCGTTAATCAGACTACATAACAGTCCATGAAGTGATTAATTTTTGACACACATTTCTTACACTGAGGGTTACACTTCAAATGAGGAGGTAAATAAGCTGCTCCGGGTTATGAGTCACGGTCTGGTCCCCTGCATGCTCTGACTGTCTACGGCTCTTCTCGCTAATGCGTCTCCAGCGTGCTGTGTCCTCAGCCATACTCCCAGGACACAGTTTTTAAATGTGAAACCATTGCAGTTAATAGCACAGGGACAGGATTGCAGTGTATGCAGCATAATTCACCATAGCTGGGGCATCTGAGTGCTCTGTGGGGAATTTATAATATGTTAAAGGGATTTATGAACAGCCCTCAAACTTCTTGCTAATGGCAGTTGTACTGGGTGTTAAGTGAATGAAGATTCTTAATTATTTGATGATTTTTATTGATTTGTGTTGTTATTGCTTAACATGACTCTGTGGTAACAAGGCATCTGTCAATCTGAAAGTGTTTTCCAGCCAGTGAATTATTCAAGTACATGATTCTTACTGGTTCTTTCTGTTCTGCTGGACTGCTGGGAGGCTGATGTGGTTTGCTCAAGAATAGTCATAGCTTGCAGGGCAAGGCTACGGGGGGCTTTGGGCATTACAGTCACTGATGGATGCACCATGTGTTCCAAATCTGTCCCTCCTGTCTCTCTGTTGTCTGCTGCACATAAAAGCAGGCTTGGGAAGGATTTCTTTTTACCTGCCATTTCTTTTTACCTGCCATTTCTTTTTACCTGCCATTTCTTTTTACCTGCAACTTCAGGGGGAATGTTCCCACAAAAGCACATTAATTCATGACTTAGTGAAATATGTATTTATGGTGAATCACTAGGAATTGCTTCCCCTTAGACCTGCAGCCAGGAGCCCTAAAGGGGTTCTAGTCCTGGTTCAGGATGCAGCAAAGGCCTGTAATATCTCTCTCAGTTTCCTGGAGAAGAGCTGTGTTGTGCTCCAGTTTATCCCATTGTCTGCATGATGGAGGGTGTGCCACCGAGCACACCAGCCCTGCAGCTGAGGCAATGCTATAATTTAATATCCTTCATAATCAGCATTTTAAGAGTTTGAATTTGCTATTTCTCCATTATGTAATTACATAATAATAATAATAATAATTTAACTAACATAATGTACATTGAGTTTGGCTGTTGCTTCTTATGTAAATTAGAGATATTTAGCAATATGTTGCAAAATGGATATGTCTATTTCAGACTGAGATGCAAGAGGTTACTTTGATTCAGAATAAAGTAAAAAGAAGCTGTTGGAAAGACCTATTTTATAAAGAAATAACTATTTAATTATAACTCTTTATCCCATGGCTTATTCACTAACGTAGAAACTGCAGAGCTTCAAAGTGTTTAAAATTTAAAAAGACCAAACAAACCCCCTTTGTACTTCTGTTTCTTTAGAGAAATTCAGAGATTTAAATGTGAATTCAGAAACTGAAATTATATACAAATGGGAAATTTGAACCTGAATTTTGAAAAAGCAGCATGAACAACTAACTAAACATTAAGGAAACAGCTAATCTTTAGGTAGGAAAAAAGCACTTATTCTAGTTGTTAATCTGCTCATAAGAAGCAGAGACACTCTATATTTAAAGTATGCTCCAGAAAAATTATAAAGGAATTTAAAGTCAAATTTAGATATCAAAATGTGTCAGACAGCTTGACTGCTACCAATTTGTAACTAACACTTCTCATTCCTACTAAATTATGCAGCATTTTTATTATCTATTAAGTAATCTAATTTAACCCTGTTGTTCCAAAAATAGTTCACTTGCATACAGTATGGCTCAGAAGGACAGGAGATAGGTGAGACCACAGCAATGAGTCACACTGACAAGTTTAAGCCTTGAGTCACCAAAACCTGGCCTTGCTCTCAAACCTGGGTGGGCTTGATTCAGAGGAGGCCATAGCTGTCATTTGGGTTTGGGACTGTACACCATGGTCTCCCAAAAGTGTATCCCAGGTCCACAGAAACACACGAGGTCTTGGCTGGCCATGGCTGTGCTTTCCCTGGTGCCAGCTTTGGCTGGAGGTGGTCACTCCGAGCTCCTGCTCTCCCTCCCCACTGTGATTCGCCATCCCTGCCACTGTGCCAATGTGTTTGTGGGACTGCAGGGCAGGTCAGGTATCTGCAGTGATCCGGATGATGAACAGCTCCCTTTGGCTCTCTGGAAGCAGTGGCTGTTAACCCACTGTGTGGCTCTGGGTGATCTGCTGTGCAGCAACCCCCCAAAGACACGTGTCTCAGCCCGGCTGAAGTCTGTGGTATGAGGCTGAAACTGGCTGGTGGAGGGGGGGGCTGGCTGAGCAGCCCCCCAGAGCCCCCATGGTGTGGGGTAGCTGCACCATCAGCAGGCTAGCAGGGAGGCTACAGCCCCCAGCTGCAACTCTGGCATCCTACTGAGTCATCCCAGGACTCCAGATAAGCCTTGTGCCTTACCGTGCCTCAGCCTGCCAGCTGCAAATCAGTGATAACAAAATTTAAATAATTCAGAAGAACGTGGCAAGGCTTAATGGAGGTTTGCAATATGTTTTGAACTCCTTACATACGGTAGTGCGGAATTTAAGGTATCGCTGTTACGGAGCGTGTTGCTAGTAGTGCTGTCTTCCTTTAATAATCCCTGCAAACTCCCTGTCTTCCTACTTTCATTATCAGTGCTAGGCTTTGGTGACATTGTGTTGCTTGGACACCTTCTAATTTAAATTTCATGTTTTGATTTCTGGGCGATAACTTCAAACACCAATTTTCTTCTGCTACGCTATGCAGCTTTTTGCACATTTTAATGAAACCTAGCAACCATAATGTAAATTGAAAATAACTACAGCCCATTAGACTATTGAAAACCCTGAAGATTTGAATTATTCACTATTAACAGAACTTGTATAATTATAGGTTAAGATATCACTTAGGCATTTAGCATACATCAACTCCACTGTTAATTTTTAGCTCTTGATCTGTATTAGTAACCTCAGCTTGCTAAATTAAAGGATATGCCTCCAATTAGCCTAAATTTAACATTCAAGAACACATCTCTGGTGGGATGATGCTTATAAGTTTAGAACATCCAGGCAATTTCAGCTGATCTACTAAGTCTCTATCACAAGTGGAAGAGAAAACAATTTCTTACAAACACTTCCATGACTTTCACAGGGGTAAAATCAAAAAGGACAAAGCTGCATTTTGTGTCAGATCCAAAGACAAAAATGTGACAAGCATGTCACAATGTGACATCCCCTCTGCCCCTGTAGGGATCCCCCAAAAAAGTTTGTACCTGGGACAGAGGCTGCTGGGTCATTGAATGAGGACCAAAACTTAGTCTGAGGGACAAGGACTTAGTCTGAAGCAACAAGAAAGCATTGAGATACACAGAAAAAATGAAGAGCACTGACACTGTTAGCAAAAAAAAAACCCAAAAAACAAACCCAAACCAAACCAACACAGTAAACAACAAACCAGCAAAAAGCTGTTACTTTTCCTCAAGAACTTTGCCTGTGTTTAACACAGCAGGGCTGAGTAGGACACTTCTGTTTGTGCACTGGACATGTTAGGTATGCACTACAGTGTAGGCGGTTGTGGCACCTGTGGAATGTGTAGTCCTCTCAGAGTCTGGTGCTCTAAAAAAACCACTCTGCACAAGCGGAGTGTCAGAATTAAGCAGTGTAAATCCCTCATTCAAAGCTGAGCTCCTTTTTTGTGATAGTCCCCAGGAACCTTGAGCATCTTCTTTCCAATTAAAAGACCAGAAAAGTTAGTGTGACAGAGTTAAAATCTCATGTGCTCATCCATTAAAATAAGAGTGCTTTCTGATCAGAGTAAACTGTAATTGGCTGGTTAGGGATCTCAATAACAGGATTTCAGCTACTACTGGGTAGTTTTAACTCCTCCTTGACAGTCAGAAACATGGCTGCAGTATCTTAGATAACACTCAACATTTGTCTTTTTTCTTCCAAGACCCATGAGATGACTTTCTGTTTGCTAGTGTATAAATCAGCTCTTCTGTTCTACCAGGAAGGAAAGAATCCTGGTAACCTTCTGTGTATTTTTCACACCATTTGATACCTGCTTTAGATGATTTGCTTGCACAACATAGTCCTAGGTAATCACACTTCCACTTCTGGAAAGCCCTTTTAAAATATGTAGAAAACGGTTTAGGCTTCAAAGCAGATGATGAGTCTGTTCACACGTGGTGGTCAGAAGTTGGAATAGAATCTCAAAGCTTTTGTCTTGGGCAACACTGAGAAAAATACAGCTTGTGGCAGTGTCTTCTCTTATATCCATAAATTAAATAAAATAAATTTCAGTAAACATGAGTGATCTTGTTAATGGGGAGAAATGCAGTGCACTTGGTAGCTGTATAATTTTGTCATAAGTATAATTCAAAAAATGGTTGCTAATATTGATGAGTGTCTCCATAGAAAAGCTCTGGGTGATAACAAATCCTCTTGCTGGGAAATCTGCTTATAAACTTGTAATGGCAACCATTACAGAGAAGGGAGAAAGCACTAAACTGGAAAATGCTATTAAAAATTTAATGGAATCCAAATTATTCAAAGCTTAGTCATGACATTCATTCAGCAAAACTTGTTGCTGAGTGTGGATTTTATTGGAAACAATTGGAATCAAAAGATTATACTACTAATACCTAAGTTTGGTGAATCCAGAACAAATGAAAAAGAAAAAACATTTTCAGCTCACAGCACGCTGAGGATTTTTCAATTTTTTTTTTCACTTAGGAAATTGGATCGTATCATATAAAACCTTTTGTCATGTCAAGTAGTCAGTGTAGTGTGTGCATGTTTTTAGTCAGACCTCAAAAATTATGGGGGTGTCTCACTCCTCAGACAGTTCCTTCTGGCCATGCCAAATTCCAAAACCATAATGACCACATTTGTCCTACCAACCTCCAAATGAGGGCTTTGGTTGATGAATCTAACATTTGTGACATCCTCCATGTGCTTGCAGTCCTGTTTCTGAGCAACCAGGTGTGATCCAAGCACAGGCAGTCCTGGTACTCCAACACCTCTGTTTCATGAGGCTCCTTGAAGTTATCATCCCTTTGGCTGTATTGCTTGTCCCTGATGCCAGGATTATTTGTGTCCTATGTAAAGTAGACGTCATCTGGTACAAAATCCATTAACAGCTCTGAGAGTAAGGACCAAAGCTGAGGTGCCTGACTAATTCAAGGCAGCTGGCTGATGAGCACGTGGGATTTTTCATCACTGTTTAGAGGCTGCTTATTCTACTCTGTGGTTGCTGGGAATGTCTGTATGCCTGACTTGAGTGCTTTGAATCACCCTATATGGACAGGGACTGACTTCTCAGCCCTTGCAATGCCTCGGTAGAGCTGCCTAAGCAGCTCTGCCTCTCCTTGTGTGGGTTTATGCCTGAACCCTTGCAGATTTCTCTTTAAAACTGTCAAATAAGGAGTTTGGATTTCTCTCATCTACTCTGGTATTTTACCTTTAATTGCTTAGAACAAAGACTTTTCCCATTCTAATTAAACACCTTTTGCCTCAAGTGCAGACTATCTGTGCTTTTGCATGATCATTTACTTTTAAGAATTTGAAAGCATTTTTCACTTGCATGCTCCAGATGGCTTGCCAGTGACAACATTCATGCATTTAGTTCTTTTCTCTAATTAAGCTTGTGGATTTTCAAAATATTTCTGGAACGTGATCTTACAGTTTTTTCTCCCGCTCTCTCTCTTACTTTTTCCCTTGCCCTTTTCAACCCAAATGCAAGAAAAAGTACAAAATAGGTGTTTCCATGTCTGACTTGATATTGGGGTTTTTTGGATGGTGGAAGAATGGAAAGGGTACAGGCAGAACTTACTAAATTAGTGATGTCAACAGTCAGAAATACAACAGGCAGGTACAGCACTGCTCAGTTCCTGTAATCCTTTAAATCTGACCTCCAGCCCAGCCTTCCTGGGTACATCTGCTTTGTGAATTGGAAGAATGAGCCAAGCTATCAACAGCCTGAGCTGGTAAGGCTTCCTCACACTGCATCCCACAGATGCAGTCTAGCCACAGCAGCCCACCCACAGACAAGAAAGGAGTCTCCTGCAGCTGGTTATGGCAGCCAGAGCCAGCAGCCCTATGGGGCGAGGGAGTACCTTCTCCATGCAGGGCGCAGCCTGCCTGGTGTCCCAGCTCTAAAATCCCTTTTGTCCCAGCTGCACCCTGCACCGATTAGTAAGGCAGTCAGAGCTAGCATGAGTTAGGCAGGAGGGTGAAAAGTCATATAAATGTGTAAGGAAGTAGGAGTAGGATGAGCAGGACTAATTTTTTGCATGTTTTTGTACTTGCCAGGGTATTGCTTTTCTCATTATACCACCCTCTGCTAGTGGGAGAATCCCATTCATACAGCCTTTCTCTAAAGGATCAGGCCTGATCCTCCTCAGGTGGGTTAGTGTCCTCCTGCTGACTTCTGAACTGGGTAAGAGTCAGACCCACTGCATGGCTGGGGAATGGGAGGTTTTGGAAAACCAATTTGACTTTGTTAAGTGGTTAGAAGACACACTGACTTAAATAAGCACTTAGCTCCCATTTACACTTGAAAGTTTTGTCGTGCTGGTAGAGTTCTGCCAGTAAACTCCTCCTACATAATTAGAGGCTTTTTGCCTATAAGTTGCATTCCAGTCTGGCAAGCAATATAAGCCATAGCATCAAAACTACCACTTCTTTTTTTCTTTTTTTTCTCTTTTTTTTTTTTTTTTTTTTTAACTGGTGTTATTGTGTCTATGTAAAGGCTTTTGTTGAAGTAGTTATATCACACAAATCACCCTACAAAACACAAAGCCTTCAAGTGCAAACTAAAATCTTGTCTACCCAGCCGGATGTTATTGTGCTTTAAACACAGTTATGGAAAATCAAGATAAATTTGTTAGAATGTGTTGACCACAACTGAACAGTCATCAGAGATGAAGTTAAATCCCATTCAGCACTACATAAGCTAATCATATATCCAGAGTGGTATAATCTAATTTGACTTTTTCATAGCTGTGGTTGGACAGAGACTGTTCAACTTGCCTTAAACGATATCAAATTTTAATGGGGCCTGAAAGAAATCTGCTTTATTTCAGTTTATTTTTCACTAGCATTACAACATATTTATTCTGACATCTGTTACTTTGGTTGTCATCTCAATTAAGTGTGTTAAGCATTCTTTCTTTTAGGCTTTCATATCCATTTGCCCTTTTTTTGATACAATGAACTCTAAGCATATCTGAGATACCAATGAGAAATAAATGTCTGTCACTTTGATATTCCACTGGATCTTTAAATGCAGACCCCCTAGATGTTTTTAATTGCCTAAGTTAAACTATTTTCAAGCATTAATATAGTGGATTATCAATACAAATTACAACATATCTTCTTAGCTGAGTATCACTTTCTAAAGGATGTCATTAGGCACACTCAGATTCATTTTCCCCAGTAGACAGTAATTTGGTATTGCATTTCTAATAGTCTACCACATTTTAATTATTTTTCATTCATATGAATGTTGCTAGCTTTCCCTAACAATGCTAGTGCTGCCCTTCAGAAAACCATGACAAATTTGTATAATTAGTAAGGCTAGGACCTGAAGAAGTAACAGAAACTTATTTATTAGGCCCCATAGAAAATCAATACCATCTTACACATACAATGCAAGTTTTGCTCACTGATATCCAACGTCCATCTGCTAATGAAGGACTAAAGCCAGACATGCCCTGGAATCAATCACAGTTTATTACTGAATTCAGAGGAGGTAGATTTGGGCCTATACCAAGTAAAAGAGAAACCTAATTTTTCTCTGAGGTGCAATTAATTCTGCAGTGTGATGTGGACCAGCTCAATCAGCTCTGCCTGTTTCCTAGACATGAGAGTGCCCATGACCATGCTGTAAGTACCAGCTAACAGTGTGACAGCTGAACAGTTTGTTAAGCAACAGCCAAAGCAGGAAATGCACAAGGCTATATCCTGGTGATATGACTGGACAACATAAATAGCCAAGCTGGAATTAAACTAGGCATTGTATGTTTATTACAGAAAGCACCGAGGCTTTCCTACTAGCCACAGACAGGGTTTGTGCCTCACTCCAGGCAGGTATTGTGGCTCATGATGCATTTGTACTGCATCTGGCAGAGAGAGTCTGTCGTGTCACTGTGACCTCTGTAAGACTCTGTGACAGGATCCTTGGAGAGATCCCTGCCACCAGCACAGAAAGCTACAGAAAGGACAAACTGAAAGGCTGAACCAGGAATCAGGAGTGCAGTAGAGTACTGGCACGTGCTTCAACCATGGGATACTAAATAGACACAGTGACTGAGGTTTTCAGAGGACCATGAGAAAGTCAAACACTTAGATATATTTTTGTATTGTTTTTTGCCTGCAAAAACAGGGAAGGACTAGTGGCTGATATTCCACTTCAGGCCAGAGCCTCACACTGAAATAATGAAATTCTTGCTTCACTACTCAAGCAAACAGACCCAAGAGCATTTTTTCTAAACACAAACAAAAGTGATGGAAATGCAATTTTGTTGCTGGCACACAGCCTTCATGTGTATTGCACCCATTACTTGTGCTTTTACAGGCTAAAAACAAAATATATATAAGCCTACATAGCTGTTTAAGGTCAATCCTGCCAGGCTAACAGCAGGGTTTTCTCTGACCATCTATTTACCACCTATCATTGTCATCTGTATCACCACAGGAGAGTATCTTCTCCTCTCTGCTCTAAGTGCTTGCTGTTATCCTCTGCAGCACCAATTGATTTCCCAGTACAGATAATAATAAACACCCGTAACAGTTACATAATCCACCCGCAATTTTCCAAGAGAGGACATAAAAAATTATGCCTGTGAAAAGCAGAAACTTTAGTCTTCAAAAAATACTGTGTAATTTTGGTAAATAGCCCTAAATGTATAATTCAAGTGTAGAAATGGGAACTATGCAATTCCAAAGATTCGATAGTTGTTATGCATCTTTTAGCTCCAGGCCACTGAGTGAATGTGGACTGGGTGAGTAGTGACAGAAAGTTACTGTTGTTACTGCCTGGCAGCCAAGGGGAGAAGAGGTGGTAGTCCATCCCACTCAGGTTTGCCACAGGCTGCTGACCACAATACAAAGACCCTGGACTGAACAATGTGCACAGATTAATCATCTGACATCACTCTGATCTGGGAATTATCCCTTTTGAGTGGGGTAGATAAGCAATTGCCCTGCATGGCAAGTAGTCTTACTATTGCTCTTTCTATATTTATCCTAAGAAAAATGAGTACAGGCAGACCTGTAGCCAGTCCAAATTGTCAGAGTTTGGGTCATTGATTTCAGAGTGTTTATCATTGCTTATGCTGCTGAGGAGATGGCCCAGCAGGGTTTATATACATTGATGGAAGCCAGATTTTTTGTGAGCGTTACCTATACTTATATCTCTCTGCTGTAGATTAATTCTGCCATCTTTTAGTCATAAAATAGGTTTCTCAAATTACTTGAAATCAATCAATCAATATCCAGTGCACTGGATTCTTTTCTACCCTCTTACTATACTAGATTTTATTAATTTTACAGCACACTGGAGTAAAACACATGGGTTTAGATTTTTGAGATTGCCTTATGGTATTTTTGCTGGGAAAGTTGGGTAAAGGTTTTTTGTTTGTTTGTGGGGTTTTTTGTCAGTTTTCTTTTGTTTTGTTTTTCTGCATTCATGAATCCAGTCTCAAATTCTGATATTCCTGTCCTTTTCAACCTTTAATAGATAAGAACAGGACACACTATAGTATATTCAGAGTTCCCATTTCACTGCAAACTACTAACCTGCTTCTATAAACCACGTAACTCATTCTGCTGCTAGTGGAAGGTATGTGTCCCCAACAAATGATATACCAGGTATTAGTGGTGCTAAACTCTAACTTATAAAAAGTACACCTGTCATTACATATTTCAAGATATGGGCAGAACACCTTTTTTAACTGCCTCGAAGGAAGCAGCACAGGTGCAGTGCCATGCTTAAGAACAGTCATTTCTGCTTCTTCACATCACATGAACAGCCATAAACAGCCAGTGTAATTAATGAAATTAACTAAAACCTTCTCCAACCTGATTTGAGTATTTAGTTAGTCAAAGCAGTTGTTTACTTCCCATGTGACAAAGCAATGGCAGTTGCTATAATTGATAAAAAGTAATAATAAATAATTTTAAGAATATGAGCTTTATGAATGCTTACTGTATGTCTGAACAACAGATTTTAAAAACCCCAGCTCCTCCAAACATGAATGTATAACCGCATGTTTCCCTGCCCTGAGTTTCTGCATGCGAGCCGTAACGCCCCAGTGGCTCAGCTCTGCTCCGGGCTTGAGGAGGGGACACGAAACCCACGTGAGTGATGCTCTGGCCAAACTCCCCATTTGTGGCACACACCTGAGGCATGCACACACACAGAGGTGTGGCTGTGTTTTCAGCGCTGTAGGGCACCCGAAGACAAACTGGGGAAAGGGCCTGGGGAAGTGGAAGATTTGCATCTCCTCGTGGAGGACGTGGGGTGACGACAGACCCAACACAGAGGCCATGTCTCATGGCTGGCTCGTGGTCTGCACTGTTATCAACCTGAGCAGCACAGGTCAGCCTGGCAAAACAGCACCATGTTTACCCTTTGGTATTCCTAAATGAGATGTTCCAATGTCCCTTTTCCATCTTTGCAGCTGCCATTTCCTATTTATGCGGTGCCACACGTTTCTCACCTGCCAAGGGCCTTTAACTCACAAAACATAAAATAAAACCACAAAGCATCTCAACCCAGCTGCAGCAACATGCATTTTTTCATCATTTACTTGGTTCTATTTTAAGCAAAGAAATATTTCTTTGGGGGAGAGGCACAGGGACTTATTGGTCGGATGACTTCGGTGTCAAATTGGCAGATCATACGTAACCTCCTCAAAGCCCCTCTATTTCTGAGTACCCCACTTTCCCAGTGGCTTAGCAGCCTGACCTCCTGAAGGGGGATTTACTCAAGTAACATTCTGCTTCTCCCAATAGCATTTTCTCTCACCAACACCCATCTTGTCAATGAGTAATTCTATGACCATTAGTGACTCTGGCTTCACAGTGGACCAAATAAATGTTTTGTGTATTTGAAGAAGATCTGGTGCATTTGGCTGGAGCTGCAAATAAAATGGACTGAAACACAAAACCAACTTTGGCTTCAAGGAAGAAAGTTCAGTGAAGTAAAAGTTTGGTGACTGTAACAGAGGTTAAAGTTATTTGACCTAGAT
Organism: Prinia subflava; assembly: GCF_021018805.1. Classification (NCBI taxonomy): domain Eukaryota; kingdom Metazoa; phylum Chordata; class Aves; order Passeriformes; family Cisticolidae; genus Prinia; species Prinia subflava. The sequence continues at coordinate 84,238,207 of NC_086248.1, forward strand.
TCGATTTCACCTTGAAAGAAGGGCAAATTGAGAACATGCAAAGACTTGAAGAATAATTCCAAAAACAAAAAAGGTACTTTATCAGATAAACATTCACATTAATTTTTATTCAATCTCATTCAAGGAAATTGTTTTTTCATGCAAACAGATTATGTTAAGATTAGTTCTGAACTCCTAGAGAAAGAGGCTGGTCTCTGTTTCTGAGCCATGACTGAATCCTCAACAAGAAGAGGACAAAAGAGAGGTTTTGTGGCACAACAGCAGACAAATGAAGAGCCTACAATCCTGGGAGGGGACTGATAGGGGCAGGCCTGAAGGCAGGCAGAGGCATCCCCATCTGCCTATCAAGGGAAGTCTGAGGTAGGGAAAAAGCAAATCTTTCCATCATGGTTTAGTGTGGACAAGAGAACCTTACACCCAGCTGACCAAGCTCTAGTGTAGGGGCCTTCTCTTCCAGAAATAGGTAGGCTCCTAGCTGTGGCCTTGCCATAGAGAATACCTGCAAAAAATACTACAAATTGTGTCCACCATACATTGGGATTAAAGAGGGAAAGCTGTGACATAGCTCTGATTAGTCCATGACTTTATTCTGCTTTTTTTTGCTTTGCTCTTCTTTTCCTAAAGTTCTCCACTGTTTTTATTTCTCCCTCTCTCATTCAAGCTGTATTTGAGAAACCATTCCTCTCCATGAACTACAGTGGGATTTGGCTCAAATCCTGCAATACATTTGCAGCTTGTTAAGTTACTAAACATACTTGCTTCACAGTCTTTGTGCTATATATTGCTTCATCAGATGAAACAGTGATAAAATTTGATCATATGGTCTAAATTCAAGGAAGGCCAATACTCTGCCCTAGTCAGAACTAGCCAGCTGAGCTTTTTGGTCCTTTGGAAAGCTGGGCTCCTCTAAGTACAGGCTTTCACTGCTGGTAAGTGGCCAGATTTACAATACAATAAATTACTTGCTCCTAGAGAGAACCGTAATGGGATAAATAGAGTGAATTCTTTACTGTCTGGAGGCAGTGTCCGAAAAAAAAACCCTTTTCATACAGCCTGATATGACTAAGTTAGTGTTATTTTACAGGGATACATGCATTTTGCACGATGGCTTACTTTTAAGAATGTTTATTTTTTCAATAGTGATCTCTATGTTACTATCACTATTAATCCAGGTAAAGGAAACTTGTGGCTCACAGTCCTTTGCCCATATCAGTCCTCATTCCCAGTAAATTGAAAGCATGATGTGAGTTTAAATTTATGGCTCATCAAAGCCCATTATGTATGGGAAAGGTTTTTTCTCTTCTGATTTAACCTAATAAGTAACCATAAAGAAGCCAAGAAGGAAAAAAATGGTTCAGAACAGGTTTCTCTGCAGTAAAGACTCAAAGACTGTGAAAAGATTATGCCAGTATCATTACCAGAAAATAAAGCTAGCATAAAGAAATAATGCGTATTTCAATGCTTGAACAGTGAGGTAAAAATTAATTAAAGAACCTTGCCCATTTATAAAAGATGGTGGGCTAGTCTAGTCTCAAATACATCAACGTGAAAAACATTGGGAGTTTAAAATGAGTGCCTCAGCTGGTGCTTTGGACAAAGACTTTTAACCAATAATTAAATTAGTAAAATCATGAGTTAAATTGTGGGGGGGGTTTGGGAAGTTTCTTTGGGTTTGGTTGTGTTGGATATTTTGTTGTTGTTATTGCAGTGGTTTTTGGTTTTTTGGGTTTTTTTTTTTTGGCTGGCTGGGTTTTTGTTAGTTTGCTTTAGGTTGTGGGGGGTTTTTGGTTGGTTGGTTTGGGGTTTTTTTGTTTTGTTTTGTTAAATTGCTAAAATACTATACCTGCCCTAAGACACCAAAACAGCCTCAGTGTCCAAGAAACTAAGTGCTCACAACCATAACATGTTGGCTACTTCTGTAGCTTTGTGAAGGAGACCTCGCTGGCAGGGTTAGGGAAGGCTCCAGCTTGGTAGTTCTCAAGCTAGGATTATAACAAATACATGGAGACTTTGATACCTCTTTCTTGCTTTCCTTCCCCCTTCCTTTTCTTTTAGCTTTGGTATCAAAGACCTTCACCCTGTAACACTTGTTACTTGGACTTCAGAATAAATGCATTCAGTCCCCATGAAACCCAGAGAATACACTGCATGTGGGTTGAGTGAGCAGGGGAGCACACTCAGTGACAAACAACTCTCATGCCTCTAACAATTCTTCCTAACTGCATCTGCACATCTGTCATTCATCTCTCTTTATATTTGCGAGCAGCTTTATGAATATCTAGGCCACTAAGCAGATTTTCTCTTCAAAACCTGTGGCCCAAATTCTTAAGAACACACATTATATCCCCTTAAAAGGACAGAGACGAGTGTCTGTTTGTTTACATTTGATTAGAAAGCACAGCCAATGAGCTGAATTATGATGCATTTGCATAAGAAACTGTGGAAATCTGCTTGATTAGGAGAAAGAGTTCAGTAGATGTTTGTTTTCTGATCAGTACCTGCCCTGCATTCACCTCGCCTGATGATGGTTAATTCTGTAAAAGTATAAATAGTACAAGCTAGGGAGTCAAGCCTAGAAGCCAGCAGCTCTGTCCCCTGCCTCTTCACATCCAAAATGTCTCATGTTAAAGAAGACTGCAGTACAGCTACTTAATTGTTCAGCCACTTAAAGGACAGCAAAACCAGTTAAGTATTTCTGAACCCTGGTCTTACATTTGCTGCCAGTTCTCTAAAGAACTTCTTTTCACCTTGGAATACAGTCTGGAACAGTAAGAGACCCCACAGTGAAACCTCACACACAGGAGCACTTAATGAAACTAACACTCAGTGGTTTAAGAAAGACAAATTGTATAATGCAGTTTGATTGAGAACATCCTATGAATGGATGGAAGGATTTTTTATACTGATAGCACAGGCTGGGAGTGTGCTCACCTGGTTCTGTTCCCTGGCCTTAGCTAATATCTTCTAGCATCACTCTGGGCACACTAATTATCTCCTGGTTACATTTAGGAAAAATCCCAAGAATAGCTTTCCAAGCTGGTTTTTTCTTCAGAACTCTTGATGTGAAATGATTAAATCAGGATTAATGGTGTTGCTAAAAATACATACTTGTGCAGTCACAGGTTGTTCAGTCCAATGCAGAAAAAAAGGTTAAATTATACAACATAAGCAGAAGTTCAGCATAGATGACCATAACAGTCCCTGCTGGACTTAATATCCATAAATTAATGTATGACAGGGGATAAATGCAGTGGGACATAGTGTGATTACTGACTCCAGCTCCTGCTTGCTCTGCTATGAAGCAGCTCATAAGCCAAGCAGTTTACAACCCCCATGCATCCCTGATGAAATACACCATCAACAATTGCTGCTGGGGTACAGGGCACTGAAAAGCAACGGAAGAGGCTACATAATTTTATTATGCAAGAACATGTGTATTTTGGTCACAAAGGTCGGGGTAAGCAAATCTTCAAGATGGAAGCAGAAAATCAAGGGTTAGAACAGAATTTTCCTGTCCCTAGTGTTACATAAGTAGCAAACATTTGGGATCTCTTGTGCTATCTTTTTTTGGCTTTTAAAAACCTTTTTCCTTTCTTTTCTTTGAAGCCTCAGACACTGACTGTTATTCAAGTCTGAATCAAAGAATGGTTTGGTTCGGGAGGGACCTTAAACATCATTGAGTTCCAGACTCCCTGCCATGGGCAGGGTCACCTTCCACTAAATCAAGTTACTCGGAGCCTCATCCAACTTTTCCTTGAACACTTCAGGGATTGGGCATCCACAGCTTCTCTAGGCAACCTCTTCCAGTGCCTTCCCACCCTCACAGTAAATAATTTCTTCTTAAATCTAATCTAAATCTGCCCTCTTTCAGTTCAAAGCCATCTCCCATTGTCCTATCACTAAAACAATGAAAATCTGAACAGGCTAATGGTTTAATCCTGAGAGGTAAACTTTTAAAGATATGGTAGATTGGATGAGTTCTTTGTCAAAAACCCAGAGACTTCTTTGACAAAAGAAATTTTTTTCAGTGGGAGCTTTTAGGTTTCAACTGTTCTTCAAAAGTAGATCAACCAGTGCTGACTTAAGGCAGCGGTAAAGCTTCCACGTGACTTCAGTAGCCCAACCCTTGCCCACTGCTCTTATTCCATCCACCCAGCACAATGAGTCAACTGATTGCATTTAGGAATTTGCTATACACCTGCAATTTATTGTGCTGTCATCTCAGAAAGCAGTATTGTTGAAGAATGACATAGTCTTTCCTTTAGAATTTACTATCCCAATAAAATTATTCACCCAACCTCCAGTTCCTAGAAAACTCCACAGAGGAAATAAAATTCTAAAGAGGATCCTTTCTTATCAGCAACAACCAAGTAAAAAGTGAATCATTGCACAGGCCTCAATGCGAAATACAGATGGCCTTGGAGTGGCAATTAAACTTTAAAAGTTCATGTTTCACAGAAAACATTAAGCTGGGTAGTTGGAAAAGGTTGCCCCCACACTTTAAAGCATTTTTTTGTTTTAATGTAGTTACCAGTTGTTTCAGGATGCCAGGAGGAGCCCACCCAGGGCAACTGTGATTTAGATAAGGGAGATGTGCAGTCACACACCAATGGCTGAGTCAGGTAGTGACAACACAGAAAATCCAATCCAGCCTTTGCTTTGAGTCTGGCATGTGTTAAAAGCCACCTCCCAAGGACATGGATGACACAAGGCCATGATCTGCTATGAATGGTAAGGGCTGTGAATGAACACCAAACTGGTTGGTCCTAAGCCCTCCATCCACGAGGCTCAGTGTAGAGGGGTAGGTTTGCCAGGACTGAGGAGGTCCATACTCCCCTTCCCATGCTGTTAGTGCCGGCACAGCACACACCCTGTGTGACTCAAAGGGAAAGCAGCCACACCACGGAGCAGCTGCCCCCACTGCTCCATCAGGAATGGGGTGCTTTACAAACACTGATGTGCAAAGACCCACAGCTCCTTCTGGTATGGATTTACTACTCCATTCAAGAGTTAGCAAAGTTAGACATGAGAACTCAACAGCCTTAACATTCTTGCAGTGCCTCACAGTTAGTGTCAAAGGGTTTTGAAGAAAAAACATCAGTTTCAGAAACTTGAAATCCCACTACCTATGAGATCCAAGTCCACACCAGTCCTCCATTTTTTTTAAGAGAGAAAGCTCAAGCTTATTCAGCTATTCAGTTGAATGAGTAAGGAATATGATTTTCACGAGTCTTTACAGAATATACAGAAATCAAGAGCACCATCCAAATTTTGCCACTAATTTGCTATGGTTAGGTCACTTAAACTCTTCATTCTCCCATATTCTTGCCCATAAAGTAAAGCCAATTCTAATGACTGCTCTTATTGCAGAAATACTGCAAGATTTAATGAGCTAATATTTTTCCAGCAGGGGAAATATGTAAAATACTCAGCAAATGCTGAACGTTATCACTAGTGCTGGAAAGCTCCCTTTTAGCTAAGGGAGAGATAGAAAAAAATCTGTTTACTGAGATGGAACCAAAATTGAAATGTGTTGAATTTTTTTACAAATTTTCACAATTGCATGTTCCAGAACTTGCTTAAAACCCCAGACATTTTGAAATCACACAGCCTTTTTGCTGCTTTTTGAAACTACGAGAATGACTCCCTCATCTCCACAAACACACTTCAATCTTGCTTGTACTGCTTCTTCACATACAACTTGCCATTACATATTTTAAAACCTCTATGCCAAGTGAAATGAATTAGTTCAAAAGTCTTACAGAAAACAGATTTATAAATGTGTTTTATAAATGCTGTGTTTCAGCCTTGGATGGTTTTTCTTTGCACATTAACAGATGAAAGCTACCAGAAATGATTACAAAGCATAGGGTAAGAAACTCAGATAGTATAAAAGTACTCTTCAGTTGGCTTGGGATGACTTATACTTTGAGGCTCTGGAAACAAACCAAGAGGAAGCTTGCCAACAGAGCTTTTCCTCAGCAACCGTCTCTTAGAGAGGCCATTGCAATCCCAAATAATTTCCTCTATTAAACCCCTGTTCCAGCTCAGGAGTTCCTTCCTTTTGCAGTAGCAATGGGAAAATGCAACCAACAGCATCAGACCCATCTGTATGAGTAGTTTAACTACACAGATCCATGATTAGTATTTCAATTTGTGCACTGTGTTACCAAAGAAGCTTGAGAGCCAGCTTCAATTCATAAGGAAACATATTTTTCAAAGCCATCTGAGCCGACATGTTCACAAAAGAACACTATCTGACTCACTGAAATCAAGATCCTCCTCAGCAATAAAAACCTGGGGAAAGAGAGGATTTGCATCTTGCCCAGGATGTCACCAGGATTTGCTCAATGACAAAAGACACACTGATCACTGGCAGCCTAAACCCAGCACAGCAGGCATCAGCAGTTAGTCCTGTCCTTGAAGATACTTTAGATGTGTTCATAATTTCCCTCATTTCACCAGTTTCATTAAGATGAGACTGTTCACATCAGTAAACATACACATTTGGCCAAATAAGCTAGTATGATTAAGGTTACCCTCTGTACTGGAGCTTCACTGCTGCCAGAACATGCAGCTCTGTGCCATCAGCTGCCATGCTTTTGTTCTCAGTACCCCTGTGTTAACACACAGTTAGTAACACACATGCAGTAAGTGATGGCAACTGACAGGGGAGGTGCCTGAGGCATGAGAGAAACAGCAGAGTGCTCCTCTGCTGCCAGGATACAGTCCAGGCTTGTGGTTTGGGTTGTGGTCATTAAGGAGCCCAGCAGATTAATATTTTTCTTTATTTCTCCCTTCACTGTAGCATTCAATTTCGCTAGGTTTATAGCTTGCACAGAAAAATGTACTGCTAAACACAGATTAGAAAAATATATACTACATACAGAAAACCTGTAGGGACCTTTCAACATCATTTCTAGACGTCATATTTTTCTGGTAATAAAACAACTCCTCAATACCTTCAGCTGTGCATGGTGACATGATATAAACCCAGCACACTCATATCAGGGAATTTATCTATTTCCATCTTCTTTCCTGCCACCAGCTGTATGAGAATCATTTACTTAAAAGCAACTTTGGAATACAAGTATTTTGACCTCAAGTACATCAAAACACCTCCAGGCAACCTCCATGCAGGATCAGCTGAGTATAGACCCATTTCCACCATGACATGAGGAATAATGTCATTTGATCTCAGTCTTTTTATCTTTTCTAATGCTTTTGTCTCTTTTGCCTACTCCTCCTGTTACCTGGTGTGCAATATGCACCTTAAGAGATCCAGGGTACATTGTCTCAGAGAAATAGCAATTAATTATTAAACCTGTCTCTATAACAGCCTGCCAGGTGTTGAGACAATCTGTAAGCTAAGCACTGATGTTTATCTCTGTAACACGGCACTACTGCAGGAAACCTGTCAGCTAAACTGCTGCACAAGCCTTTTCATTTTTATTCATTTTCATTTTTTATGGAATTGCCTTACAATGGAAAAGTGCCTTTTGGCACAAAAAAAGAGACAGTCTGTGATTAAATCCTCCCTTATGTCCACTTCTGGGCAGGCATGTGTCACCATGCAAAACATCACACTGATTTCAGTACTGTCCTTATCACCTTTGCTGTGTCAGCAGTCAGGAGCTGGAAACCTGGAGCCAGGTTTAGATGCAGCACTTGCATTTGCAAGCCAGCTCATTTCTTGTGGGATTACACATGTCTACACATCATCTGACTAATTTTAAGGTTGTCCATGGAAGGGGAATGGAGTGGGTGAGGGCTGAGAATCTGCTGCCTGCAAAAAAAACCACCCCAAAACTGTGGGGTGAGATTTTGTGCCCTGCAGATGCCAGATGAAGCTTTGGTGATTAGATTTCCTTTGTCTGCCTTTATCAGTATTATTACAGGGTTTTTTTACATGGTCTATAGTAACACATTAAAAATCCCTTTCAGGGATCTAAAACTATTGTCCCAATCACAGTGCAAACAACCTAAAAGTAACTTAATAAACACTAGAAGAGTCCAGGTTTCTTATGGGTTTGTCTCCTGTGATTATTTGGAGGCACAAACTGAGGCACTTTCTTGGTGCCTGACTACTGCATCTCCCTTATGAATTTTTTGGTATCTACTAAGATAAAATGTCTCTGCTACTTTTCTTTCTGGCATGTGACTCCAGGGTTCCTCTCTGCTCCAGCTGGCTGCCTGCTTTCACAAAACTTGCAGGAATTCGATTAGCTTTGAGCCCACTCTCCTGCAGCCAAATTAAATCAACTGGTGTGTTCAACAGTTATCTGAGGATGTACAGAACAGGATCACCCTATTTGCAGAGGAAACCTGACTAGTAATTCCCACTTCTAAGAGCTAAACACTTGCAATGGATGTATGGAATAAATGGGAAAAGGAGAAGATGGCAGAAAGGCCAAACTTGGGTAATAAGAAGCCGAGCATTCTATTGTGCAAGAAAATGAACATTAGTCACGGTACAGTGCTGACACCTGGCACCAGCTTTGCAGCCAGGCAAGGCCTTTAAAGGAAGGATGGGCAGCCAGGAGGGAGGTGGCAAGGTGGCATTTTGTCCCAAATCATCTTATATATGCAAGGCAGCATGGTGGGGAACTCCACTTGCAGGGAACTTGAGGGAGATGTATAAGCAAAGGTGGTTATGTCAAATGAGCAGGGATGAGCTTTCTCACCCTGGATCCAAGTGCTGATCCAGGGAGACTGACCTGCCTCCAGCTTTGCCCCATTCACCCTGGCCTTGGCCTGGGGACTCATCTTCCAGCTGAGCACCTCATGGAAACACTCCTGCTGCCTCAACCCAAATGGAGCAAGGGGAAGCTTACTTTGAGCAGGTGGAGAGCTGCTGCTGTGGGAAGTCAGGAGACAGTAACTTTTTGCATTGATTGCAAAACGAGTGTCTGCCACATTCTCCACAGGGCAACTGGTCCTGGGGAGGGACTGTGTTTTCAGGCACCTTCTGTACAAAAGTGAAATGCTTGCACTTTTCAGTATGAGGAAGGGAAAGAGAGTTAATGTGTGTTGAGAGACATCTCAGTGTGTTTCTGGTATTTTCTGTGTTACAGGAGACATCTGGGCTCTCACCTTTCTGCACGGGTGGGTACTGGAGGTTTGGATGGAAAGAAAACCTGAATTTAAAGCATTTCTGTAGCATGTTTTGGCTGAGTGAAAAGCAGCAGCAAACAGTTGCTGGTGGCTGAATGGTAGGAAATGTAGGCCACAGTGACAGAGACAGGACAGACTACAAGGTTCTGTGAAGCTAGGACTACTCACAGGTTTGACTGTTTCATGTATCCATAAGGCAATGTCACACTTTCCATTTGATCAAGTGAAGATGAGCCTGGAATAAATAAATGTGAGAATTATTAGCTGAAGCAGTAACAAATGAGTAACAAATGATTTTTTGCTGGCATGTATGCTTTGCCCCTAGAAAACCTGCTCTTCTTCCTCTACCTGCATCAAGAACAGGAACTGTCTGTTATCAGTTCTTTCCCTTTTCTAGCTCTCTTCTGTCAGAGCCACCTTGTTAAAGGAGAGTTTTTTCCCCGCTGGCTAAGCCTGATGCTTTAAGGCCCGTGAAGGCTTTAAAGCTGCTTACAGATTGCAAAGTGACCTTTTTTAGACTTCAGGCTGGGATTGACTCATGTGAACTCAGAGTCCCTGAACATAGGGAGCAAATTGTCTTTCATATTTCTAAACTGTCAGACAGTCATTAGTTATAAATAATAAATGTCACGTGGCTTGAAAAATACCTATCCAGCCTATTTAAAAATACTTAATGCTTGTGGTAAGTTTTTTATCTCCAATTATTTTTATCTTAACTAGTGGTTTCAGCCATTGGCCTCAGAACTGCCTATAGGAAGGAAGGAGAAAGGGTAATATCATACATTATACTCTTAAAAGGTGAAGAGAAGGGGTAAGCAAAAAACAGAACTTGGATGAGACCCAGGAAGAATGAGGATGGACTCATCTCACCATCCCTGGATGTGTTTAAAAAAAGACTGGATGTGGCACTGGGTGCCATGGTTTAATTGAGGTGTTAGGGCATGGATTGGACTCGATGATCTTGGAGCTCTCTTCCAAGAGTGATTCTGTGACTTGTGCATGCATTGGCCATCATGGTTGCAGTGCTTTGCAGAAAGGCTGTGCTTTATGCCTGCTTGTTGCCTGACACCAGGCAGGGAGGTTTTCTGCAAGCCCCATCCTCAGCATCTGGCCTCTGGGAAAGGCAGGACAGGAGGCAGAGCAGGTCCCCACTCCTCCCAGCTGCACCCCAGTGCTGTGCCAGTCTGCAAGGCAGGCAGGGATACATATCCTGGCTCCACGTGAACACAGCATGATTCCTCTCTCCTCTCTCCAGTTCACTAAGCTCTCATTTCCTATGCCTCTGCTAGCACAGTTCAGTCTGAAAAATAGTCTTCGTAATGGCCAAGCTTGTTTGCTTTCTTCGGGGATGTTTATTTAATATCTCCCCACTAATGAGTCGGGTTTTTTCTGTGATCCACAAGGCATCAATATTGCATGTGCTCAGAGACCTGAAGGCTAAGAAATACATGGATGCTAAGCACTGGGTATTTCAAGCGGCAAGTGCTTTGTTAACAGCAACAGCTAAACAAGCCAGGGAACAGCCTGAACTTCTGGAGTCAAAGCGAGATCAAAGCACACAAAGGTTAATGGGCAAAATGCCACAGGAGCCATTCTGCAGTGGGAATTTATTATTTACAAGCGTACCAGGAAAAGACTGCTTTAATCACTAGATTATGCTAAGTACTTGCCAATTTTAATACAGTAAACCACTATTTTTTCCTACTTCAGCATCAAAAAACTTCCCTTCTTAAACATAGAAACATATAATCAGATTCTTATTAAATGCTTTCCCTCTCCTTCCCCAAGCAAAGCATTAATATTATTATAACACCATCAAGACCTCTCAGAAGAGGGTGCAGAGGATGGGAGCAGATTTTAGCTCTTCCTCCCTGTCCCTATCCTGTTTTGTGCCTCCCATGACTATTTGCTTGGAGGCACTTGTCCCATTTGCCTGTGCTGCCCCCTGGGTTATTTTCTCCATGACTTGAAGTTGTCCTCTGAGCACAGAAATCCCCTGATGCCCTCCCCAGTAGACCTGTGTACCTCAGTTGCCCAGCATGCTCCTTGGACAACAACTTTGCCAAAACAAGGCCTCCAACCACATGGCCCTGGTGCCAAGGACATGCCACCCAGAGAGTCACCCCACAGCCAAGGGAAGCTGCTGCAGGAGCAAGGCAGCAACCCTGGCTCACCATCTCCTGAAAATGGCACGTTAAAAATTCTATTGTGACTTAAATGGTATTTATAGACACTATCAATCACAGAGGCCCTAAATGAATTAAATCAAAACTTGTTTAAAACCCAGCGTTCTTCAAGACTCCTAAAAACAGCTCAAAAAGATGCTATCATTATAGCCCTCTCCTAAATTTCATGGTTTCAGGCAGGTCTCTGATGCTCAGCAGGGCTTGGTTTACACTGAGGCTCAGTGCCTGACACTGGTATCCATCTAAAAGGGGAACAGAGACAGCAGGAAGCAAACTCAGACTGACCCTTTCTGTTACAGGGAACAGGGCTTACAGTTCCCTTACCTTAATGAAACAAGAGTCAGTGGTACAACATCAGTACAGAATCAGTGTAGAATAAGCTAGAATCAGTCTCACAACCTTCAAGATTGGTAAAAATCAAAAGAGAGCACAAAAACAGAGCTCTATCTCTAAGCCAAAGCAAACAGCTGACCTCTTGCTCTGTTTTTAAACTCCAACCAGCCCCTCCCAGTCTTTGACCATAACTGGGCACAGCTGGGCGCCCGCTGCTCGCCTCCGGCCCGGGGGAGGTTGAGGCAACAAACAGAAAACATATGTGAACTACAGACCTTGATAAATGAGCTGTATGCAGTATTTTTCATTCTTGATGTGGTGGCATTTTAGGCAGTGTTGGAGTGCTCACAGGGGTGCAGTTTCTTTGGTTAAAGCTTGCTTTTTGGTGATCTGAACCTAATTTGTGCAGCTGTAGCAGATGTCCCATGGCCAAGGACACAAGGGTAGCAGCAGTATGACAGGCACAGCACCTCAGTCGTCAGTGGATATATATCTTTATTATCCTGAGTTTCACTCTTAGGTCTAAAACGAGTTACTCTCTTGAGTTTGGGTTTCCCTGGCTACTTGTGTTTTTATTTATGTTTACCAATTCATCAGTGCTGCTTGCAAAAATAAGATAGCACTTACAAGCTATTCTCAAGGGAAGAAGCATTTTACATTCTGAATTTTACTAGAGCAATTGTAGTAGAAGCAGAAATAAGGCATAAGTAAGTGTGTGATGTTGCAGTAATGCTGCTTATTCCCTGCATAACTAACCTGCAAGGGCGGGGGAATATTAAGTACCATGTAGGCCACTCATTTTCTTATTCATGCAAAACTTCCACTGCAAGTTTAAGCAATGCCTATACCTATCATGCAATGGGGTAATGTGATGCAGTTTGCTTTTTCTCATTAATGTAATTTGTTTCCATCCCTTCCTCAACCCCTCTTTTTTTTTTTTTTTTTTTGGTTAACTCTTCTGCAGAAAGTCAAACCACAGGCAGCTTTCTTCCATGAACACATCCAATTAGTTAAGATTGTGGATGGATTAAGATTTAAGACTCCACAGAAATGCCTGGATGCAAACCCTTTACATTAGCTAATTCTTATTCAGAAACAAACAAGGATGGAGGGCAGCACCACATTTAACTTGGGAACTGGTGGGTGGAGACCACCAGATAATTAAAGATCTCTCTTTATCACCCTTGAAAAGGGAGGGTCAGATAAGCCAGGATACGACCCATTACTGGCAAGGACAGGTATGTAGGTCACCGTGTCACATGGAGAGACACACCAGAACCAGAGCAGCAGCCTGCACACAGTGGCCCAGAACAAGGAAGAAACCTTCAGAAAGAGCTCTGCCCATAGATCAGGGAATAGCAAAACAAAGGAAAACACCATAGCCAGCTCTCTTCTCCCTCTGGAAAGACAGATGGTCATCTTGGCTGCTGCTAAGAGATAGCTGATGAAAAAAAAACCTTTAATGAAGAATTCCTAGGATTTTTTAGGGCCAGAAATAGGGAGGTAAACAGGTGCAGGGAGTATGCAGACAGCTGCATGTACAGCACGGGTGACTTCTGCTTGATCCCACTCCTCCTGGAGTTCTTTCATCCAGAAAAACTGTTAAAGCGAGAAGGAAACAAAGATTTCTCTCCTAAGGTATGGAACTCAAATGAGGCAGATGGCAGGACTGATACAAAAGTTTCAGGCATTCATTTTTTGGGAACAGGTTAGGAGAGATCTGAATCCAGTTTCAGCAGGGTGAACCATCAGCTGGTCTGCAGCTCTGGCTGCATAGCTGCTACTGCTCTTGGAAATAAAAGTTGCCAGCATACACATGCCAGTGGTCAGTCAAAACTGATTGCATGAGAGAATCCTGGAGAACCAGCTACCCAGCAGGAGTCACTAAGGGCAGAAGTGCTGACAGTCACTTCTCCACTGCTTTCTAGTGATGGCTATGTAAATGCATGTGACTCCAGGAGGCACCATGCTTGTCACCTGCCGGGCATTTCCCTTGATTATACGCTGTTGCAGTAGTAATAGTATCTATTACTATTCCCCGAATCAAGACGTGGGTATTTCAGGACACAGGATTTTAAATAACTGTTTATACAGTAACAGCTGGCTACAATGAAGTCATCAAGTGTTTCTGAGGTTACTTAGTACTGCAGAAAAATCGAACAAGAATCTGCCTGAGCTCCTTAACCATGGCCTGTGTCCCAAAGGGTGCCATAAACCCCATGAAAGTGGCAAGGGCTCAGCATTGCAGCAGAAGCTGCTTTGGGTGCTAGCAACCCAAATTTTGGCAGCCTTGGCTGTAAACAGCTTGAATACTGGGAGAGAATCTGCAAAGCCTCTTTTTTGATGAGGATGATTAAACACTGAAGCAGGTTGCCTAGAGAAATGGTAGATGCCACACCCCTGGACATATCCAAGGTTGGGCTGGACAGGGCTCTGAGCAGCCTGATCTGGATGAAGATGTTACTGATCATTGCAAGGGGTTGAACTAGATGACCTTTAAAGGTCCCATCCAGCCCAAATATTCTAAGATCTCAATTGCATCAGCTCTTCTGTCCTCGTCAGAGAGATACTGTTGCACTCTCTACTTCTGCTGCTACCACCTCTGAGCAGAATGCTGCCAGTTTATCAAGAATATCTGCCACAAACAGAGCTTATTAGAGGATAAGACCTGTCTTGTGTAAATGTTGAGTTGGAAATGGATTTTCTTTTCACATTGTAATAAATCTGAATGTTGCAACCCTCTGGAAAATAATTGTTTAGGATTGATCATAATGGAGAAACAATTTTTTTAGAGCCTGCCTCTGGAGTTTTTGTGTCTTTATGAAAACAAACATTTTATATGGAAGAAGGAAATTTCTTCTAAAAGGTCCCCAAAAGTGAAAGCAAGACACTTCACTACCACCTAAACTTTGCAAAATATGAATCTCTGTAGAACTGGGTTTTTTTACTGGCCTGCAATAGCTGTAGTTGGGTATGGTTTTTCTGTCCGATTCTAATCAGTATAGCAATATGCAACAAGATGTGCTGAAAAATTCTATCACATTGTATGGGCAAAAATGTACTTATAATGTGTTTGCAATGACAAAAGAATGAGACTGATAAATGTAGTTTATTTCACTCTGGGGAGGCTGGTATGAGAGATCTGCAAAGGCTCATGGGACCCAGGTGAGCCTATGCTGAAAGAACTGCAGGAAGATCTGTACCATCAAATCTCTTCTAGGGAGCAGCAGACAACAGGAAAATATTAGATTAGGGGCAGAGTGGTCATTTTGAGCAACTTTGTATTTTAAATTGGCCAGCAAGCAGAAGGCTGGGAGAGACCAGGAACACAAAACCCAGGTTCCAGTATTAGCAAGTCAAATTGTGAACTGACGTCAGGAGCACGGTGATGATTATGTCATGAATTTCACAATATTTGGTGCAGTTTCCTACAGCTCTTGCTCCTGCAACTCTGTAATTACATGAAAATTCCTATTCCCATTTAAAAGTAAATAATATTTCCAGCCTTGAAAGTTCAGAAAGCATTAACCAAGCACTCCAAACCTAAAAAAGTAAATAAAAAAGCACATCGAACGAATTATTGAACTGCCCCCAACTCTCAGGGTTTTGCAGCAGACAGTCCATGCTGTGTGATGGTCTGAGTTGAGCTGATAGTGCTAGCTGCTCAACTGCAACAAATTTGATTTTCTTGAGAGGAAGGTGACTAAGGGGGTGTCTGTTTTTAAAGATAAGAGGTTAAAATACAGTGGCAGTGCGGCTGGTAGGAAGGAATAGCTGTAATTTTCATGTGGCTTTTTTGGTCTCTGTGAGAGATGGAGCTAGGAGAAAGACTAAAAGTAGATACTAGCATACATGACAATCTTTACTTGTTCCGTATCTCTTTCATATATTTCTTACATAGCACTACAGATGATTTTGGACACCTGGGGAAGGCAACACTAACTGGGATATATATATATATACATGTGTGTATATGTTCATTTATGTCTGTACGTCGGTATTTTAAATATCTGAAACACTTTAGTCACCTTGGGCCTTATAAGAAGCAAGAGCAAAAACATGCAAGAGGTACCAAAATAAGAATGCAGCTGCCACAAATCCATCTTTAATCCTCCCTTAATTACACGGGCCAGTGGGGCCTTAATGCTGAGACAGCACCGTGCTGCAGAGAGCTCTGGCAAGTGTAAAGGAAGCAGCAGCACCTGATGATGCAGGACCATACAGGACAGTGGGAAGTGAGGGCTGTAATTAGGAAACCACATTTTTGTGAAGCAGGCAGCCCAGTGAAAGCAGCTGATGAGACCAGCTGACTGCATTTCTATTGACAATAGCCTGCCAGCATCATTAATATCTGTCATAGTTTCCCCCCCCCACCCCGACCCCAGCACATCTCTGAGTGCATAGAGTGAGGTAACCTCCCCACACCATAATGACAAAAATCCTCAGTGAATTGCTATGCTGAGAACTGCCCTGGATTTCTGTGTTGTGATGGCCACTGTGTCAGGGGTGTGTGGGGGGAGAATTTCATCTCTGGGCTCACCTATGGCAAACAGCCAAGAAAGGATGGCTGCATCCTACTGCTGCTTCACACATGCTCCCTCATGTGTGAAGAACATGGAGCAGATACAGAAAATACAAGCAGGCAGTGAGAGATGCAGAGGAGTAGACTACGCTCAGTCCCAGCAGAAAGATAACAACAAATGCAAGGCGCTTCCACAGAGCTCTTCCTCAGCAGGCTTCAAATGCTCCTCACACACTTTAGTGAATTCATCACTCCTGGTTCTTCTGAGAGGGGCAAAGTCTGATGACCTGTTGTCCTCTCAGGAAGACTGGGGCAGAGGGAGAGAGCAAGGTGCTTCTTTGAGGCCTGACACATGAACAGAAAATGAGTCTGCTAACTTTCAGTGCTTAATTCTGGAAAATTTAGCTTATATGCCTCAAAAAGACTTTTGAAGACCCCTGACTGATCTATCCCTTCCATCTGGTACCCCATACTTTTTTCCTCTCTGAGGATAGTTTGCGCAGTTTGGCTTGGAGAAGCTGACAGCTTCTCTGTGTATGCTGATGGACTAGCCCCCTGCTTTTCAACTTAGCTGTTAATGCAAGTGGAAATACATCCAGAAAGAAGCTTGCCCTTTTGCTGCCCTTGATGCACCCAGACTGAGCCTACAGCATCTTGGGTCTCCAGAGCTCCCCGTCTAGCAGCTTGTGAAAACACTTTGAATTTACTACCCTTTTAACCAGCAAAGAAAATAAATCTTCCTTGCCATAAATGCTAATGTTGGTGCACTGAGAAATCCAAAGGGAGGCTGCAGAGGGAGAGAGAAACATTCCCCATGCGATGATTAAAGTGCCAGTTCATGAAAGCTGACGTCAGCGCGTGCTTTCAGGGTGGCAGAGCACTTTGCATTTATCCTTTCCTTGTTTGTGCTCCATCTGGATGGGCTCCAGTGGAAAAAAAAGGAGGGAAAAGGAGAAGCTAATGCCTTTCTAACACACTTCTGAATTCCTTCGGTTTCACAGAGGGAGCAGGCTCTGAAACATCTAGCTTCTGCTTTCCCAGTTCAGTGAGATAAAAGAAACCGAAGGCAGCTGGTGCTCGGGCCAAACTAAGTCATAATTAGATTGTCAAAGCTCACAGTCAGCTGGGGCAGCTCAAAGGAAGACCAAAGGAGAGCACACGGGTAAATAAAACCTTCTTAGGATTTGATGACTTGCAGGGACAACCCTGTTTCCCATCAAGAAGATTCATCCCAACTCACAACTGCTTTCATATAAAGTTATGAAGTTTTAAAACTCAAAAAAGCTACACAAGTAAGCTACAGGTTTCTGCTAAATATGGTCTGGTGGGAAGACACCCAGCAGCAGTTCCCCAGCTCCATGGTTGGGGGAGAGGATAAGCCTAGCCAGCACTAGGCTTCCTATTGAAGCAGATTTCCCTTCTCTAGGACAGAGCAGCACAGGGAGTGCCACAAATTTCTTCCATAACTTTTTTTTATTTCTGAACTGCTTTTGGAGTCAGTGGGAAAGGCTTACCCAATCACTATGGTCGCACACATGCTGCAACTGCCCCAACAATTACACTTCAAGGTTTCTTGCTGAAGATGGCTATTGATAAATTGTGTAGCAGTGTGATGGCTACACACTGGTACTGTCAGCTAGCAGGGATGATGATTGTGCACGACAGTAGTTTTGGTCTGTGGTCACTCTCACAGCTAGCAAAATTACTTGGTACAGCCAGCTCATGTTGATGAATACAGGAGTTAGCTTGGCAGTGAAGCTGCCTCTTAAACACTGAAATAACAGCTTTGCATTTACTGGAACTATTCAAAAGAAACAACTTTTCTTTCTCTTCAGACATGCTGATGATTCAATGTTAGTTCCTATTCAAAAGTCAGGATGGCAATATAAAAGAATCAAAAGGTTCCAAATCAGTAATATTTTTCAACTATATGCTTTCAGCTGAAAAGTAAGTCAAAAGGCAGACATCCTGCATTGCTGAATGTTCTGAAACTAAATAGCCTTTGAAATAACAGTCTGAAATGAAAACTTGCACTTCAGTTCCACTTTTGCCTTTCATTTTTCTTTCCACAAGTAAAAAATGAAAGATAGACCAACAGCACAAGAAAAAAAAAAATCTGTTTCACCAACCTAATTTCTTCTCAATAGGATCCACTTTTTTCAGTTCTGGAGGACATACCATCGCCATGTAAACAGATCTGAGATCGGATCCCTAAAAATCCTGACTCCTCCTACCCAACTCAACGTGCAAGGATCCCTTCAGAGCTTGGAGCAACCTGCAGCCTTGCACCTTGCAGGCGGGAGGTGGAACCTGGAGCTGATTCCTGGGCGTGGGAATGCGAGTGGGAGCACGCTGGGAGGAGGGCAGTGAATGTCCCTGTCTCCATTCCCCACCCACGATACCCACGGCCCCGGCTTCCCCCGCAGCGCTGCCAAGGCCCGAGTGTCAATGGAGCCTCGGGGTGCAGCTGAGCCTCAGTGCAGTTCGCTGCTCCCACCCCTCTGTCCCCCCTGCAACAAGCTGCCAATATTTTGCCGTATTTGCATTCAATCTAAGGCGAAAAATAGGCGTTCAGCTGGCACAGCCACCAGTCTCTCTGTGTTAGTGATCGAGTGATAAGTTGTACAGTGGTTACACAACCGGGCTGTGTCTGTGGAGCCAGGACTGCTGGGTTTAATCTCCTGCTCAGTCACTGACTCATCACATAGCCTGGAGAACATCGTTTCACCTCTCTGCACGTAAATTTCATCATCTTTAGTTGGAAGGTAATAAGGCTATCTCACAGGAATGTTAGGACACACAGATTACCCTCATAAATATCTGTAAAATTCTCCAGATGATGCTTTGACAAACGCAGTAAGTTTGCTGTTGTTGAATAAGTAGCAGCGAGGGGAATGTCCTAATTGTCAGGCTGGCTTATTTACTTACCTTGTACCATAGATTTCTGGCAGCTGTGACAAAAGGATGTCTCAGGTAGGGGAAAGGGTGAAGATATTGTTTGACTACTGCAGTAAGAGCAGCAGCAGGAAAAGGTCAGCTCAAGCCACAAAAACAAATACGTGATAGATAAATGTGATGTCAAAGGCTAAGTGGCATTTGTGGCATTTTCAGCTCAGATGCACAAGAAGCTTATGCAGATGACACAGTGATGCAATACGTATGTCTAATCCTGTTAACCATGTTCCACAAAGTGACTTGTCATTCTTCAGAGTACACGCTGAACCCTGGGTTTGGATTTAAAAGCATTGAGATAGCTGAAGTTCTGCTTTTGTGCCTTCCTGCAGGTGTTATTTTTCTTGCCTACAGTGAGGATCTCACTGCCTGCCCTCCACCCGGGGCTGTCTGGGAAGCACAGCCTGGGTATGTCAGCACCTCTGATCCCCAGAGGGTCTGGGATGAATGCTCAGGGACACGATATGATTCATGCAGGCACTCAGTTTGCCTGTAGGATGTTTAGTAGCTGCTGCAGCCTGGGCCCTAGAGGCTGTACTTGCACACAGACAAGGTTTCTGAGGGTTCCAAAGTCTGTGCTGAAGTAATAGAAGATGGTTGCTGAGAGAGCTAAGGAGAGAGGCAACCTGGAAACTTTCGAAAGATGCACCCTTGATTTTTGTTGTCTAATCTTTCCCAGCTGTGTCCTCCCCATTTACTCCTAACTCCTGTGTTTTCCTTTGATCTGAAAGCTGATTCAGAGGTTACCTGTGGGCAACTGGCAAGTGCAGGTAAATCCCTCGTGGGAGGAGAGCTGTTGAACCAGGCAATTCCTGTGTCTTTGACCAGTGCAAGAACACAGAAAGTATCTTCTGCCTCATCCACCCACTGTGAAGCCCTTACACAAGGCCCAGCTTCCCTGCTGTTGTTGAACTGAACCACTGCTGAGCAACCTTGGCTGCTGGTTCATTTTGGGGATTCTCTCCTGTCACTAATCTCTCCTAGCAGTACCTAAGCCCATTGGGGCCCTCAGGTGGTGCTTTCTGTCACCTAAGCAACACAAAGGATAGCTAAAGGGCTTTCCTCCATGGCTAGTTTTTAACACCATGAGGAATTTTTATAAAATCTTTGATGGTTAAGATAGAGATACTTTCAAGGTATCATACCCCTTTTCTTCAAAGCCATATTAATTTTACACTAATGAGAAAGCACTCCTAGATGTCTGGAAGCAGCTGGTTTCTCCAGCTGAAATAACTCACTCCAGGGTCAGCCTATGGATCAGCAGCACCCCTAGTCCAAAGGGACTATATATCATATAATGTATATAAAGATAGATATATCTCCATATATTATATGTACTATAAATCCTTCTTGTAGGGAAGCAGAAGGCCTTGAAACTACCAGCACCTTACCACAGAAACACATTCATGGATGCCACGCTTCATCCAACAGAGAACATTAGCACATTTTTACACCCAACTTCTACAAATCCTGCTGAGGGCCTGCAGCTAGGGAAAATCCATCCAGTTCAGCAAACGGTGTTTTCTCAGTGAACTTAATGCAGTTATGACTTCATCATGAGTGACAATTTCACAGATCACAGAACTGGAAAGACATAAAGAAACTTCCTATAGCCAGTGAGTAGTTCCAACCACCCCTTAAATAAGCTCACCTGTGTTTAACAGGATTTATTTTCTAAAACTGCTCAAGTCCTGTGCTTTTTCTGTCTTTTCCTTTGGGGTACTATTCTCTCCAAAGGTCAAAAACAGAACAATTTTTTGTTTCTGCTTGAATGGTCACCAAAACCATCTGAAGTTAACAATTTTCAAAATGAGTATGAGAAATCTACCATTCTCAGAAAGATGGTGAAACATCTGATATCCACCAAAGTGAAGTGGTGGCAAGGACACTTAATTGGAAGATACTCAGCATGTGCTAAGTTAAAGTGTGCCAGTCTTTCTTGTTCCTTCTTCCACCACCCCCTTTTTTGATACAGACTCCTGGACTCCTGCTAGAGATGCTTCTCAGGACTCTGGTTGAGCAAAGTGGGTATTTGGAACAGAATTAGTTTTAAGACAATGATTCACAGGAACATCCCTCCCTGTTTTGCTCAGAGATCTATGATACCTAGAAAATCTGTTTTATTTAAGTAATATATGAACTACTTTATGGATAGATTTATTTTTTTTTATCCAGCTGGTCCCAAAATCCCAGTTACCTTCCTTCTAAAAATAAAAGAATGGGGGACGGGGAGAAGAGCAAGCATTGCAAACCTATGATCCTTCAATAGCAAATTCTTTAAATATTCCAAGGAGCATAAATCACAAAAAATGAAGAGCTGTGAAAATCCAGAGCTTTTTCTTTCTTTATATGGGGTTGTTTCACCTCAGTGTTTTAGAAAAATATCCCTCAAAGTAACAAAACTCTTGCCCAGATGTCCCAGGCTATCACATACTGCCTAGCTGTTAAAATTACATCATTTGTCATTAGCACGTCTCACCACCTAGAAGGTGGTGGGAGGAAACATTTAGCAATCTCCAAAGCCATGCAAAATTCTCTGCAGATGTTTTTCCTGAACTTTCCCTCTCTTCCCTAAGCTCACTGAGCACCTATACTGGATTTCAGGGCAAACTGACCCTAGACCTTACAAAGCAGAATGCAGACACTACCATGATGAGAGGAAGGTCCATCAGCAGTAACAAAGAAAGCCAAATTTAAATTCCAGAACTGCTGAAGCTGCAGGCAAATGTTTGCCAACACTTGTCAGGCTTCATCTCTTCCCTGTTTGAAGAACAGATTATTTCTCAAGACCAGGGAACAGTGTAATATTTACTCCCAGTATCCTTCTTGACCACCTGAGCTGTTGGCCAGTACCCACAAAGGTCCTTTGGATAGTGACTGCTCATGCGGGCTGAGCTGTGGCTCTTCTCCAAAGGAAGCATTCATAAAGCCTGCTTTCTCAGGGCATTAGAAAGTCACACAGAAGAGGTGCTTCTCAGTGGCGGGCAAGACTCCACTGGCCAAAGCAAAATCCACAGCTAAGATGCCATCCAATTGATCCATTTTTCCATACAGATCTGAAGTTCCTTCTAAGCCTCTCCTTTTGTGCCTCAGTAGGCAAACTGTCTATTCCATATTCACTGAGGCAAAACGCCATAAGGGCATTTGAAACCAAGGGCAGGTCATTACAGGAAAAAAAAGGAGGAATGGACAATGACAGGTAAGATAACTTCCTGATTTAATGTGACACTGAATGCAAAGTATCCAGACTTCATGGGTTGTCATTCGTTTCAGATTTGTGTTACCTTAATAAGCAGGGAGGGAACATTCAGCAGTAACATCTTCATGGAAATGATTTTGCTCGTGGAACAGGTGCAAACTGCATGATTTTTGATTCATGTTTTTTAATGCCAGTGCATTTCACCTCATTTTTTTAGTCTACAGAAGAAGAATGCCAGAAGATACTTCCACAGACTAAATAAAAACCCACCAGCTTCTGCTCCAGCTCCTCCTGTATTTGTGCATTAAAGCCACACCAAAGCTACAGAAACTAGGGTAAGTCTCCTGTTGCATCACCAGAACAGAGCAAATACAATTTAATTTATAATTTGATGTTTTCCCGGTTCCCAAAAGCATCAGTAAAGGCAGCATTTCTTACAGGGCTAAATGCTGCAGGGAACTGCAGTTCACCACCACTCAAAAGCAGAATCACCCAGCCTCCTGCACAAGAATTATTTCCACTCTAGAATCCTTCAGGATAGTGAATGAGCCAAGAGCCACCTTTCCTCTCACTTCCCAACTGACTGCACGTCTTATAATTTAGGTTAGAAGCTCAGAACAAAATTTAGCTTCCTTAGTGAGAAAAGGGGATGTTTAGTTTTTCTAGCAGGCGGTACAAGCATGAAACCCAAGAAGCACTTGTACCCATTTCCAGGCAGGACAAGCCTGATGTGAGAGACTGCAGCATTTTGTAACTCGAACTCATGCTCCAGGACTCCCACTCCACTTCTGCATGCACACATGATTTGGAAAGGTAAATCAGTGAAAAAATATAAATTCAGTAAAAACTGAACTACTGTTCTTGAGTTTCCTTTGAAATACCTCGTACTTATGAAAGGTTCTGTAGAGAACTATTATCTTTTTACTTCTTCCCAAACCAAGAGTTGTATCAGCAGTGGCTGTCAAAGTTCCCAGTAGGGAAGACGACTCACAAGAACAACATTTAGGGATGAGAGGAGATAGCAGCCTTTGGATATTTGCTCAGCTTCCTCACATATGAGGCTTGTATTTTTCCAATCTGTCTGAGACGTAGGTGCTATGGAATACACTGAAATCTTGTCTCTCTGTTGGAGATAGTGTTTGCTTCCATTTCCCAAGCTAAATAAATATCAGGTAGACACTTAATGACCCACAGTGAAGGGGGGCAGGAAGAGCAGCCTATGCTGCTGGAACAAGATGCAACTGTTTCTGGTTTACATTCTAAATATATCCCCATTTTCTGCTGCATGTAGAGCTCACAGACAGACAGCTGAGGATAAGACACAGGTAAATGGAAGTCCTACTATTAACAGCCCTACCTTTGAGAGCAGATCAAAGAAGAGTGCAACTACAGCCCCTGAAACCTGACTATGTAAGTTGTACTCTGCCCACCTCTTTTTACCTTAGCAAGGACACTGACAGAATTGAAATGGAAAAAGGAGAAGTCTGAATACCTTCTGCATGCATAAGAAAAAATTTAGGAAACCCAAAACACTTTCTTCTGAGAAACATTATAATTTTCTACTCATTTGCATTTCTGGAGTGGAAATGTAGTACACATCACAAAAAACTGCATCAGTGAAAATCTCACTTTGGCTTCAATAAAATTAAAAGGTAAAGTACTTAACATAGAAAATAAGATATTGGGAAACAAGGTCATGAGGATCTTGAGAAGAACCTTTTGTACTAATAGATCATTTGAATTGGCCTGCAGGTTTAAAACAAGGAAAGCCTAATTTCCAAAAAGGATGATCTCTGAACTCCTCATCAGAATTTAAAAAACAAAACAAAATGTGAAAAACAACACTGCAAGTTCTTTTATGGATAATATCCATAATAATTTATGGAGTCTCCAGCCTGGGAGACCTGAACACAGCAGAGGTCCCATGAGAAGTGTTGAGCCAAGCTAGCTTGCAGGTACTGCATTTTTGTTTAGACCCCCTTGCTAGATGCTAGTGAAGAACTTCACCACAAGAAGTCTCATTCTGGAACCAGCTCCCATACAGGGAAGGGCAGGAGGAGACAGGACTGTCCCTGGACTATTTAGCCCTGGAGGAGAAGAGACAGATATGGCCCAGTTCCACACCCAGTTGCAGATGGAAGGAGCCTGGAGTCCAAGGCTTGCAGAGTTATTCTACCTGTGCTGCCCAGCACTGCACCAGGGATAATTTGTGGATACAAGTTGCTCAGAAACCAGCTTAAAGATGTTTCCATGGCATTGTACTTGTAGAATCATGTAGAATCAATCACCTTAGCACCTTCAACGCAATGGTCTTACTGGAATATAACATGTGAAATTGCAGCTGCTGTTTATCTCCCTCACACCTCACTGTTGGGGAACAGCAGGCTGCAATCACAGACTTGTCTCTAACATTTTAAATAGAAGTTTATAAAAGAAAAGGACAAATGCACAATTAAGAAGCCAAGATGCATGAACAGCTGCTCTTGCTTTGTGCAATTGACATCCTGAGTAATAGTCATGGAACAGAGAATTGGACCCCAGAATGAAAAAGCTTTTGACACTTTGTCCTGGTTTCAGCTGGGATAGAGTTAATATTTTTCATAATAGCTGCTCGGTGTTGTGTTTAGGATTTAGTATGAGAATAATGTTGATAACAAATCAATATTTTAGTTGTTGCTAAGTAGTGCCTACTCTAAACCAATGACTTTCCAGTTTCCTATGCTCTGCCAGCACAAGAAACTGGGAGTGAACATGGCCAGGATAGCTGCCCTGAGCTGGCCAAAGGGATATTCCATACCATAGAACATCATGCTTACTATATAGACTGAGGGAAGAAGTTCAGGAGGGGCTGATTGCTGTTCAGGGACAGGCTGGGCTTCAGTCAGAAGGCAAGGAACAATTGTAGTGTGCAGCACTTGTTTTTCTTGAGTTTTATTCCTCTCTCTTTTTTGTTACTTCCCACTTCATTACTTCATAGTTATTATTCTTCATAGTTATTATTATTACATTTTACTTTATTTCCGTTATTAAAACTGTTCCTGTCTCAATCCATGGGTTTTACCTTCTTCCAGTTCTCCTCCTCATCCCACTGAGAGGGACTGAATGAGCAGGTGTGTGGTACTTAGTTGCCAGCTGGTGTGAAACCACAACATACTTCGAACTTCATCCTCCACCTGACTGGTCTGCAGAAGATAGCTCTAAAATGCATTACTGATCAATGTTATTTGGCCCAAAAATCCTTGGGCAACCAAGAAGCTTCATTCAAATCCAACAGGTTTTTTTATTCTGCTACTCTCTGTGTCACAGCAGAGAGCAGCCTCATCAGAAAAAGATGTTTGTTCCACTTGTGTTACAGAGAGGTTATTTTAATGTTGTTTTCCGTGTCAGCCTTACGTTGGTGCTTCTTGGTTCTTCTTCGTGACACAACCCAGCCAAGTAAAGAACCCACCAGGACCCCGGCTACTGCAGTCACAATGACAGCCCAGTAGGGGACTGAAGATTCCGTTTTCTCCGAGCTGAGTTCTGAATTTCCAAATCCACTATTTCTTCGCGTGGAAAGAAAAGGTTTCTCCTACAAAGGGAGAGCAAAGGCTTTATTGACCCCAGACCACTCAATGGGCAATATTCCAACAATATGCCACTGCCCCTTCTCAGAGAGAACAGTAGATCTTTAGACAATCAGCTGGTTTTGCCTTCTCTCTGTCTTAGCCCAAACACTCTCCTGCTCTATTGCCTGAAAACTCCAAGAACACAAAAAAAAGCAACCTCAGAATCAGGAGTGGTCACATCACTTCCTAATTTGCTTGCTGCAAACAAGCAAATGGAAATACATAGACTCATTAGAACTAGCTTTAATGAGAAGCTTTCCGCTGCAGTGAGGATACTTCTTTTTGTCTTGAATCTTAAGTAGATTTCCCTGTCTTCAACAAAATGGGAGTATATTTCAACTGTTTGGAACCTTTACAAAGATACTTTTTTAAAGAGCTCTACCAGTGTGAAGAAAGGAGAAAAAAAAATAGAGGTAATTAATGGAGAGAGCACCTTGACCTTTACTTACAGGGTTTGGACACCTGAGTTTTGATCTGTCATGGGTAAAGTTGTTGTAAGTCTGCTTTTCACCAACTGGCTCCAGCTAAAGAAGAGAAAAGCAATGTTAAACATAATGATGAATTTTTTTTCCTCTCAGACTCTCTGGATTCAGACAGTTACAACTTCTTATCCAGTCTTTTGTGGCTTGCAGTACCGAAGAAGTGTGGTAGAAGGAGCAGAGGAAAGTTTGCAAACATTTTAACACTTGTGAACTGAAGACATTAAGAATCTGATGCACTGGCTGCAGAATAACTCCCTTGGAAGCAAGGAGTGGGGTAAGTGTTTCTTCCTTTTGCATTGCTCTGACTACAATGTATTTTAAATGTTCGGCTAAAGCAAAGGGGTTCACTATTACACCCAGTTCTACCATGTACTTGTCTCAAATGGCAGTGTAAACCTCAAAGGAAAAAAACCCACATGACAGATGTCAGACATATTATTTGGCACGTTACTTTAAAAAGGTGCCTTGGTGTCATGGTGATAGAAGTTACTTCAGAAATGACAGTCACAGAGAGAGGATGGGACAATGCCAACCTTTGCAGTCTGCACTCAGACAAGAAATTCCCTGGGAATTTTAGCTGAAAGTGGGTTCACAATCTTGCAAGGAGCGAGTTAAACAGAGCCTTTTATATTATCAGTTGTCAGCTAAGTTGCAATAGCTGACCACAGGCTCACCCCGAGGCCATTTCTAACCCAACATAAACTGCGCCCAGGCTAAGAGCAGGCAGTTGTGCTTGGCTAGGAGTGCACATACCACCGGTTGCCATAGTTAAGCTAACGAGTAGAGGCTTGCTCAGTCATGTTAACTGAAGTGTTTACAACTGCTGTATGGACATGCCTGAAGTAATGACTTCAAGATTGGTCCATAGAGAACTGCAAAGTTGTCATCCAGCACTTCTGGGAACACAGCACAGAGGACGGCTCTTGCTTCTGCTATTGTCCATACAGGCATTTACTGTCCTCAAGGGATTAAAGTGTCAGCTGCATGCTGAAGAGGAACAATACAGCAACAAGCCCAACACAACATGGAAAAACCAAATTTTATCCGTAAGATTCTCATTTGAAAACTCTGAGAATACTTTCTCTAGTTCATTTTTAATAAAAAATTAAAAAAACAGAAAGAAGTTGGCAGAGACTGAAAAGTAAAAAGAAATGAACCACAGAAATATAACTAGGGAAGAGAAGAAAGCTAACAAGTGAAGAGAAGATGAGAAGCATAACAGGATGCCAAGTTTTGCTGATTGTTGTAGGGTCCTGATGGACTCTTTTATGACTCCTAATCTCTTGGTCCACCCACCAGCTAATGCAGTGAAGACTGAATTTGGTAGCTTCGTTGCACCTTAAAGGGAACAGCTCTGTTATTTGTATGATGTGTGGCTCATATCTCTCAGCATTTTGCTTGTGGTGCAACTGGTTCTTTGTAGATAATTGTAATTCTTCCCATGCCAGGGCACTTGGTAAGGATTCTGGCACAGAGCCCAGACAAAAGATGATAAAATGCAAAATTCTGTAACCACCCATGCTTACTTCATCTCTATGCAATCTGTTCTTCAGGAGCATTAGCTTCTGAGCTTTAAAGATGACAGTATCCTCAAGTCCATGAGCATACTGGACAAATTCTGGAAGAAACCCACAGCTCCTCTAGAGCATGTTGCCAGCATAGAGGCAGAACACAAACCAAACACTCTGTCCATGTGTCTCCTCACCTTGGCCAAAGGCCAGACAAGGTGGGTTTGGGACCAGTGGAGACCCCTTAAGACTACAGAGTCCTCTGACTTCAGAGAACAGAAGCACACTTTGTTTTGCACGAAGCCAAAAGGGTGAAGAACATTGTGGCGAGGCAGAGACTCGGTAAGCCACCCCAATCCCCGCGTCCCCCACAGTGGCCAGGCACAGTCTGGCCCTTTATGTGCACTGACAAGAATCCGTGTCATTTGGCCATCAGCCTGCAGCCTGCCGAGCTTTTCAGGGAACAGGGAAACAATACAGCCTTACAGTAAGCTTGCACAGCCTTGCCGTACAAGGACTGCAAGGGAAAGGCAGGGATGTGCAACAAGAACTAGATTTAAATAGTAAACAGTAATATCTGCAGTTGGTGCAGACTGGCAGATCTCTATGGGAGGGAATAGTTGTGCTTTGCATCAGTAAGAACCTGATCCCTGGCACCCCAGTAGAAAGCTTTGTGTCAATATCCTTATATGCGTAGGAAATGAGTGACAGTCTGGACAGAAAAAAACTCTGGTGGCATAGGAAAAAAGACTGATGGTGATTCAGGAATGACTAATGGCCAATAGGAATACCACATGGCAACAGAAACCAAATTTAAGACCACCATATGCCCAGGTACTGGCTCTTTCTTTTTTTCTTGAAAAAAGCCATGCTCAATTTGAATTTTTCCACATTTGCCTGAGGTTTCTGGCCCACCGTTAGCCCTCTTTAAGCTATGGAGTAAAGTGAAGCCTACCAGCCTGCTGTCATCTGGAGTCCCAGACAGGGAAGCCTGATGGAAAACAGGCAGATTTGCTGTGCGTGCACATATCAATTACTCTGAGCATTTGCTTTCATTGTACATTCTATGATCCTGGACCTACAGCTCATATGCTGTACTGGGTAATTGCACAGATTCCTGCCCTGCATTTTCCAGTCCTTATTTTCAAGCTCATTCTGAGGTATCCTGGAAGTTTCTTATCTTGCTCAAACTTCTACTTGGATGGAAAAGAAATTCCCCTCGATTTATGCTTGTTTCTTGTACAAACTAGGACCCAGGATTTCTGCTAGCACAATGTATTTGGCTACTGGAGTTTACAAGACAAGGCGAGGAAATGTTGTTGTGGCATAAAAATCCCATAGTCTTCATTCCAATGTGGGGAAACATTTCTGAAAGCAACTGTGACCGTGGAGTAATTGAGTCTAGCATGTGCCTCTGACACCTTCTTCCAACACCATTCGAAAGCTATCATTCCCCCCAAAATGACAGATGGAATGTGACTACAAGCATCATAAGTTTGATTTCAAGCCCCCATTAGTTTTAGTGACTCTTCTAAAACTGCCTCAGATACAAGAGTGGGTGGTACAACATATCGACACTATTAATGGCAGCAAAAATTCAGTCCCATATATGTTTTCCTGATAAACATAGCAGAATTCACTGAAGAAGGGCAAGCTCATTGAACAGACATTTTCAGCAAACCTACAGAACTGAATGTTTAACTAGGCTGGCTTTTTGTTTTAATCCAAATTATTTATCAAATCAGAAAGGAATTTTTCATTACATTAAGACTCTTGGGACTTCTCATTTGAATGAGCAAAGACTTACACTGTTTCATGCAATATAATAACTTTGGATTATATTCCTAAGCAATGCAGAATTAGAAGAACCTCAGAGTTGAGCAACCTCCCCTTGTTAGGACATCAGTTTTTTGTCTTGCTTACTCTTTTGTTTCAGACACTTTTCTCATGATCTTTTGTAGATACTGCTACCACAAACACATAGGAATCTTATTGATCTTACCATATTATTCCAGAGAGCCATGGCCATCTCAGCATAGCCTCTTACACTGAAATGAAAGCAGTCTGCAGCAAAGAAACTCATATCTGGCTTGCTGGTCTGCAATAAAAGCAGAAATTTATTTCTCAGCAAATTTTCATCTTTGAGGTTTGACATGTTATATCTAATAGTATACTGTACTTGATATACCCACTTCACAATTTTGGTATCTTCCTAAAGGCTATTGCCTTATTGCCTAAAGGCTATTGCTCATGTTTTCACTATGGAAATAAACTTAGGTGCTCCTGATTACTGCACCTTGAGACCTTCTGTGTAAGGCAGCCTGCTCAACTTCACACAGAAATTTTCATAGCAAAACTAAACCTATCATTAAGCCAACAGTCACAGCTGTTACAAGGACCCTGCCATTGACCCACATTCCATTTTGTACAGAACTGACAGAAAAGTGCTTATTATTGCTTTTTAAACTTCTTGACTCAGACTTACAACCCCTCAAGTGTTGAAATTTCTGCTGAATTTCATATAACAATAAAAACAGTGGGCTTATCCAACTGTGACAAATGTCTCTTTTAGGGGGAATTTGCCTCATCACTACCTGTATGGTGACCATTGGTCGACCTTGCAGGCTGACAGAAAAAAAAATGGGGATGGTATGAAAAAAGGATCAATACTATTCAAAACTGGATTGTTTTGATGAGGATTCATGCTGGATATTTGTATCCTTAACAACACAGCATACATAATGCTAAGGCTGGAGAAAAGAAGGAAAATCAGTGTTTGATTTCAAAGGCTGCTTCCTGTTCCTATGCTTGGATGAGTCAGAGATTCAAGTGCAGGTCACCATTTGAAGAAAACCTGAACACATTCCATAACCTAAATCGGGAAACTGTGGTGAACACTAACCAACCTCAACAAGGGAAGCAACATGCAGTTTAGAGGAAGTCAGAGAGTACCTAGTTTATGGGTGTATGCTATGAATGTTTCCTAAAGCCATTTTGATTCACAGGCAGCACTGTGAATCTTCTTGCCTTCTTGTGAGACCTCTTGTCTCCTCCTCTCTCACTCTTACTACAGATACCACACTGTGCCACTAGACTGCACAAAGAGAGGAAAACGCAGTCCTTGTGGCATGGTCCTTACTGGCTTAAGAGAAATCAAGGTACTGGCCCTTGCATAATGGGAAAGCAAAACAGGACTCACACTATCCAGGGGCAACAAGGTGTTCCGGAAGAATGGCTGGATGACAATAGCAAAGTCCTCCCGCTGCTCATAGCGGCCGCTGTTGATCAGCTGCAAGGCTTCAGCCTGAACGTGGTATAGTTAGTGAAAACAGAAGAGTTACTTGCAAGGCTCATCTAACATTTGTCAGCTATCAGAAACATGCAGCTTACACATCTTTCAGTGTAGGAAGCTGTAAATCGTTAGTGTAAGTCCAACTAAATGTTATAAAGCAGTCAAGAAAATGCCTAAGAAAATAATTTGGTTCATGAAGAAATTTTCATGAGGAAAAGGCACAGAAGCTGGATTATTTTTAATAAGAGTAAAAAATAAGAAGTATGAATGTAAATAAAAATATAAAAATCATATTGCTTAATTAAAAAAATAAAACAGAAAAAAATGCAGTTCAAACTTATTTATAGAAACCAAAACTGCACAATTGCAATGACATTAAAATTTGCAGAAAATTATAAAAAAAGGGAACAAGGCCAACATTTCTAGAAGTGACAAACGAGTCCAAAATGCTAACTTGAGGCTGAAGTGCACTTGATTTTTGCGAAAGGTGTGCGTGAATTAAAATAATACTTAAGCATTGAAAAATTACCTGCTGCTTTCAAAAATTATGGTCACAGACATTCCTACAAATAAAAAACTCTATCTCATTGTAACTTGCCAGCTTATGGGTATAACTGCTAATGCTCCTGGTCATATCTCAAAACATTCCTAATCCCTCGTCCTTAGTTCAGGAAAATGACCCCTCCAGTAGGCTTATACAAGCATTACCCAGGATGAATTTCTTGAGCTTTGTTAGATTCATTGGACAACAGCCACTGCCAGAGCCAGAATGGAGAACATAATGTGATGTGATACAGTGATTCCTGTATTCATAAGAACATCGATGGAAAAAGCTTCTGCTCCAATAGCTATTTACAGCTTCTGTTAATTTTGAGTGAATCTTACGCCTGAGGCTATGAAAAGTTACTCTCAGATGGCAAGCTGGCCTATGGTTGGTTTAGTTAATTTCTTCTGCTAAGAGTAACCACAAAACAGCTGATGCAAGGTCATTTGTCACTCTTGCAGTGACATGTTAATTCATGGGAGCTACTCATTGGACTCAGAACAGACAAACACATATCAACAAAGCAGCCATCAGCACTAAATCCTTTTCGGCTGTTGAAACAGCAGCTGGAAACAGAACTGGTCTCCAGCTGCATCCAGCTCAGAGCTGAGGTCACATCATAAGGCAATGTGGAAAGTCTTGCACTGCTACTAACTGGTTAGCTGGGTAGGGTTTTGATTAGGCTGTAGCTAAGTTGTTTTCCAGTTATCCCTCTCTGTATTGCTGAGAATATGCACAGCAGGAAGGGCAGTGAGGGAAGCAATATAAAGAGACACAAGTGAAGATGACCAGTTACAGAATCAATGCATTACCTGGAAATCTCTGTTAACTCTCTTAATTTCTTGTAATTCAGAAGAATTTTCCTCTGGATTTAAGAAACATGGGCAAACTTTCCTTTAATGAGAGAAATATTAGAATTAAAAGCCAGTCTAGGATAGTCTATTCACAGTTCTTCAGCACTGTGTGGCTGCTTCAAGAAGCTCAGGATAGGTGCTCAGAGCTCACATGCAGAAGGGAGAGCCACCTTGGTGGCTTAGGAATGGACAGATACTTCAGAAAAGAAGAATCTCTACTGAGTTACTTTTCAAAATGAACACCTACCACAGGCAGAAAGCTGCAGGATCCACAACTCTTGAGTCAAACACAAAAAAGTGTTCACTATGCCACACATTAGCAGGAAATCACATGTATTAGAGTAATAAGAAAACCCACCCCATGAATGGGCTTACAGCAGAGTTTCGGACATATGGAAGTTTAAAGTTAGAAAAGACAAAATTTTCTTGTAGTCTGAGGCCTTGCACCACTCTGTTTTATTAAGTTACCTTCATAACAAGAGGTAATAGCTTGCGCTTCACTGAAATTCATCTTCTAAGAATGTGCTTGGAATGAATATGAAGACATTGAGCAAGATCATCTATTCATTATTTTCCCTTTCAGTGTGTTCCTGTAGTTAATCACTTGTATTTTTAAAAAATCTGTGCCTAACTTAATTTGAATTCGTTTGGCATCACCTTCCAACTACTGGTCTTTGTTATACCTTTCTCTGCACAACTAAAGAGCCTTTTCATGTCCATTCTGATGCCTTTAAAGCACTGCTGCTTTCTAAAACAAGTCTCTCAACCTTCTTTGAGTTAAGATTTTGGTCTCCCTCATTAGGTGCGAGGAGCAGCTCCCGGCTGTGCTCTGCTGTGTGCAGCCCAGCCTGCACCAGAGGTCATCCAGCACCGCATACAAAGAGAGGAATGAGGGATGTCAGCCTGTGCTGCTGACCAGCACATGGCTGGGCAAAAAAGCCTTCGAAGTTCAGCAGTACAGCAATCAGATGTTGACTTGTGCTGTGTCATGCTGCCTTACAGCTGAGAAGTGAGAACTCTGCTATCTACAGGTCCATGATGTCTAGCTGAAGTATTGCAAGAAGTAATAGAAAATTGATGGGAACTAGTGCATCAGGTAAAGGCAGCAACGAAAGCAGCTTGGAAAGCTCAGTGTGGATGTCCTCCTGTAGAAACTGAGACTGAGCCAAAAAAGACATAACTTTATAGGTAAAGAGCTGTTTTGCTCACTTACTTTGCTGTCAAAGCACACTCTGAAGAGCTTGCTGTGATTTGACGCAGTCCAGAGAGCTCTAGCATCTCCACCATGTTGATAAAGACTCTTGGGAGCTGTGAGGATTACAATAAGCAGACATACAGACATCTTACAAATACCAGAACATGATACCACTACAAAGAGCGAGAAGTGCCCTCCGCAGGTCAGCAAGTCAGTGCAAACTGCACTGCCTGCAGCCAAAGGCATGTGCAAGGATGATGTATAAAAGGAGGGGGAGGGAGACATACAGTGGATGTCAGCCAAAAGAATTCCAGCAGCTAGTACAAACTAGCCAAAATGCTGCTTCACTCCCTGGGAGACTTCCATTTGCTCTAGGGTAAATGAAACTGTTCATGGTTGGTTTAGCCATGAAAACTGTCATGGTATGTTTGGTCCACAGCAAACCATATTGTCCATATTGTTGAACACACTGTTTTTCTGAAACTGCAGCCCTCTTTCTCAGGGCATTAGCTAGTACAGTCATTGAAATGCAGCACTGAAGAACAGTCTGACTCCAGCTATTTGAAAGATGACCTTGTATGAAACATAATCACTGACAGTCTATCAGAGGTGAGAGAAACATCAGTGTACTTGCCAGGAACATAGTTTGCTAGGGTATCTTAAAAGCTTACCTCCTTATAGAAAATATCCAGAGTGTCCTGAAGGTGCTTTACATACTTTTGCACTGAATAGGTTTCCTGTTTAAAAAAGAGAAGAGAAAAAAAAAAGAGTCAGTCTTTTTCAGGAACAAACAAGGTGATCTGTGAGAAGATATACCAACTTGATGCTCGTTTTTTTCTTTTGTTGGCAGATATCGTTCCAGATCAAGAAGTTTACTGGCACATAGACAGATGTTATATAGTGCTTGTGTTTTTATGCCATTAATGTGTTCCTCTAATCTCTAGAAAATCCTGAGGTTTCTTGGCAGAGCCTTTCCCTGATAATGACTATATTGATCACATTTTTGGATTCTGGATCCAAAAACGTGGGACCTAGAGCAGACTGGTTTGCCTTATTAACAGAACAATAACTTTTTTTTTCAAACTGCCTATTTGAAACTGAAGGCAGTCAGACCCCACAAAGCCCATAAGCAAAACAACTTTGTGACTATAGTTACAGAGGTGCAACTGTGGGGACAAAGGCTTCAGGCAGCAGCCTGTAAAGGGAAGAGCAAAAGAGAGAACAGTGCCTGGTCATTTCAACAAGCTGGAGTACAGACCCCCAGTCTGTGCCACACAAACAGTTTCACAGGGGATGACCACTGACAGCTAAAGAAAAGACATGTTTTTCACTATAAACTGATGCTATTATTTTGGGTGTCATTCTGAAGCAAGAACTGGGCATCCTCAATAATTACTGTGTGGAAATGTTTTCCAGAAGTCTTCACTTGTGTCCCCTAACATGCCTGAGACACCACACTGATTACTTTGTCCAGGTAAGCAGGGAGAGCTCTTCAGCTTAATCTTTGTGTTTTGTTCAATATGAGCAGGTTCCTGGTACTTAAATACAGCATTTCTCCAGAGCTGCAGTGCCCTGGTATTAAAAGCCGTGCACTTTTTCCTGATACAATACAGATGAAAGGGGCAGGACTTCTAAGTGCTTTTTAAACAAAGAGGAACTTTGGCTGCCTGAGAGAGAGAGAAAGACTTTGTTTCAGGGCTGGTCACCTGCCAAATGCCTGGATGAGCATGCCTAATTCAGAGATACAAACCTTGTCCAAGCAGTACTGGCATAGGTCGCTGCCTCCAACAAGGATGGTAATCAGCTTCCAGTCTTCCTTGAAGTTAATTTTCTAGTGGCACATAAAATAAACAGATTGCAGCATCCATTGCTTAGGCACGCAGAGGTAACATTCACAAATGGGGCTAAACGGGGCACAGACAGTAGGGCAGAACAAAGGAGGTATGCTGAGTTAAGCTGGCAAAAGAATAGCATCTCTCCAGGGGGAAAATCTGAACTGTTTGCTAGTCTACTGCAATTCACCTTGGCTTCTGTAAGGAAATTCCCTTCAGCAGACAAGCTCTGTCAGGGTAACCAAGCACGGAAATGTGTCTGTGGCAGCAAGCATCCCTAAATGAATGTCAGCTTGAGAACAGGGATGGACAGGAGAGATTTGCCAGCCATGGCTGCACACCGCAGGCAGCGTGGGGATAAAGCCATGTGGGAGAGGAGGCTGGAGTGACTCATGTAGCTGTGGAACTGGAGCTGCTGGGGATCCCTGCCAGCTGGGCAAGAATTACCCCGTGGCCAGGAGGGGCAAGGGGTGCCCCAGGGAGCAGACAGCTGGATTAAAATAGAAGAGTCCAGGAGGCTGGTGACTTCACTGAGCTCATATAAGGGCAGCTGCAGCATCCACGTCACCGCAAGCTAACAATAGGCGCTGCTGAGAGCTGGATCTCATCAAAACATTTTGTAACATTCAGTACAAAGAAAGGAATCAAAGGCAACTATTTTTAGTGTCGTGCATTTACATAACAAACATCTGCGAAAGGATCCCACAAATAGAGGGAGGGCCTGGGAATCACCCATAGGTCTGAATTCTGTCTTTAACTAGCAATTTGCTCAGAAAGACTTTCATGAAGAGGCAATGTTATGGCAGGGACACGCTCCTCTCCCTTTTTTAAAAAATGCATAAAAAGCTGTGAATAAAACAAAGCACGACAGCCTCTTCTATTCTATTGAAAAGCCATGCCAGCTCCCTTCACTCTGCCAAACAATTGGCAATGCAGAGTAACTGACAGTGGGGTGAGCATGCAGCATCCATCAAGAGTTCTGGCATGGAGAACCACATGCTTTGACAAATCCTGCTTATTCAGTGCCTTCCTTTCCCATTCAGTCTGAGCCAAGGAGCCCCAGGCACTCCCATTCCCTTAGAGGGAATGCTCTCCCTGAACCAACAGCTCACACCCAGACAGTCATCCAGTCAAATTCAGCCAACACTCAGAGCAGGGCAGCCTTGGGTTTCTCAGATTTCTTCCCCTCCCTGCTTTTGATGCCCTTTGTAACCCTCAGTGGAGTTAGCACAGCAGACTGGTCCACAATGCTAGATCTCCTACTAATTCTCTAGAATATTACGGTGTGACAGAGATTCATCCATTCCTGAGGTTACTGGTCACTGAAAAATTATTTGCCTGCTCAAAACCAGACTTTGAGAGGGCTTTTTCTCCTGCAAAGACTTCAGTAGTCCCTCTTCCCAGTATTATGGATATTATGACTCATGTTGGTCTGCAGGTGCCTGCTTCTGCAATTTTAACTCAGCCTTTATGACCTTCACTTTGAAGGCTGCTGCTCAACAAAGCAATCCTGTGATCTCACCAGAGCCTTCAGATTTCTCCTCTTCCTCACTACCATCCTTACACCTCCTGGCTGCACTGCACCCTACATTAGGGGTAATTCATACGGCACATTCATTTTGGAAAGCACAGCAGACAAGGACTATTCTTTCATCAGTAAAGCACTCTTCATGACTCAAGCATCCCATTATTACAGTCATCTCCCAGAGACCACTGCAGCACCGAGGTGTGGCCCGAATCCCACTTACTGAGCTGCTTCTCATCAGCTCCACCAATGCATGTGCTTGGGCTGGCATGTCCCTAGGAGAGAGAAGAGAAGATTTTACATCTTCTGGGTGCTCTAAAAGCATGTCACCTTCTCGATCCCCACTCCTCATTGCAGGGGATCTCAGAATCAGCAGAAATCAGTATAAGGAAAGTGATGCCTCAAAAGGCTGAGCAAACACTGAAGGACCAAGTTGCACAAGTGAATAATCTGATCTGAAAAGCCTTCAGCTGGGATGGCTGCCAAGTGGCAAGCAACTGATTATGAGTTCTCCCCATCTCAGAATTGGCCTCAGTGCATTTTGTTTGGGAAAAAACACTAATGGCCAGATGCACAGTGAGTTGCATAACTTGCTTCAAAAAACTAGTGGGGGAGTTTGGTGCTGACACAGAAGCTGGGCACCTAACCAGCCTTGCTGATCCGGCCTTACATTCCTATGGCTTGTCTTATGGCTGCAAGAGCGTGCTTACACTGTGGGACTGCCAGGCTTGAGAGTCCCAGTCCAGCTCTGGACAGGATGCAACATCCACGGGCCAAAGCACAAACCATGCTGAGACACCAGCTGGAAATGAGCTCCTGATACACCAGAAAAAGACTCTGCTTGAGCTGATAAGCCCTGCCTCTCTCTAGCAACTACACAAATGCAGTCACATTATTTGGATTCCTACAACCATATTGATCACGCTGAGTCAGCTTTGCTCAGGGAACCTATGAAATATTTAGAAGCTATACAGGCTTTGATAGTTAACCTAAATCTCTCCTGCAGCAGATTTAATGGTTGTTAAAGGTGTCACAAAAACGCTTTGGAAACCAATTCTGTGAGTATTCATAGAGCAGGCACAGTGTAAGCCATAGAAATTCTTACATGTTTTGATTGTTAACTGACTAGAAGATTTTTTTCTTTCTCATCAGGAGGAGAAAGGAGTTATTTCCCAACTGCTTTTTTTTTTCTTTGCACTGCAAACAGAGATAATTTTTAATGCCATTAGGGTAGCACTGGGCTTCTACTGATTAGTTTCAGGAACATTCTCTAGAAATCAAGGAATAAAAGACATGCTTCTGAATTTTTTCCTCATTATAGATATTGCCTGATAGTGAATTAGGAACCTGTACACTGAAGACTGGGCAGAAAAAGGCACTGGTTGAATTAGAAACATAACTAAGGCATTGGCTCAAAAATTATGGGCAGATATTGAATAAAGAAAGGAAGCTTGTGTCTAATTTAGAAAAAGAATACAAATAAATCCCACAAATACCAAATTGAATTTAAAAAATAAACCCCCAAAACTCACGATTAAAAACATCAGACCACAGAAACATGCTGAGTACCAGCAGGTCATCTGCATTCCCTCAACCCTGACATGCATCACAAAGGTAACCTGCCAGTCCATCACTTCTCACTCCTTTGCCTTTCTCGTTTGGGATTGTCCTCACCGTGCTGTGGCATTTCTCTCTGCAACGTTGAATCCAGCTGTTTCCTTAGAACTGCCAGTGGAGAAGCCAAAGAGGTTGGGATTGAATTTCTTCAAGATGTCTTAAAAAGAAAAACCACAGTGTTTAACCATTCACAGTACAACCAGCAGCGTTGTCTCCCTGCAGAAGCAGGAGCCAATTGAGCAGTGAGAATATGGACCTGTGTTTTCCCCTCATTCCCTATGACTTTACAGGAGCTAGACACATCTGCTTCCAACACTCTAGTTACTGTCCAAATTTCATCACTGCAATTATTTCTCTCCATGGGCCTGAGGAGTCAGGGCCTGATGGCCCAGGAGATGCATAGGTGGATTTTGGGCAAATCACTAGTCTTGAATTTAAGTGTCAGAGTATTTGTGGTTACTTTCTTTCATGTATCAGAAGCAGATACCCTGAATATGGCCCTCTACTTCTCCAGCTAGGTAATAATACTTGTGTCAGAGAAGTGAAATTTTTTCATTTTTTTAGATTTCACTGAAACTTTCAGTGGGGAAGCATGACGTGTGAAAACTGTTATTGCTACTCTGTCTGTAATGCTGTCTGAAACCTCTTTATAGAATCTCATTTATAATGCATAAATGAATTGCACCTTCTATTTTTCTTCAAACACAGTGATATACCTGGTACTAGGCAAAGCACATCAGATTTTATTACTGACAATGTCAGGTATTGTCAATGTGCTCCTCAGCACGGATCACATACAAATAGAGCAGCCATTGTAAACCAAGTGCCTTCCAATTTATTGTCATGTTGACCATTTAGTGGTTTCTATGGAAACTACAGGCCAAATTACACCGGGCAAAAATTTATAGTACTTTTAGATTTTTTTTTCCAGTGCCAGATAGCAACTTGAAATCATCAGGAAGAACCATGGCTCTGTCAACTATCCTGGCTAGATGGACTTCTAATTGTTTCATAATCCTTCATTTTTCCACAGACACTACAGCCAGTCACTAGAAAGCACAAAACAAAATAAGGGAGGAGCAGGTCTGCCATGAACTTCTGCCACCTTCACCACGTTTACTCCTAATTCTTTTGGTCAAAAGGATGATACATTCACATGCAGGTCCTGTGATGTGGAGGGGCTGAATCAACTTTACAGTTCATCAGGTCAGCCTGGATTTCAGCTCTCACTCACATGAACTGCTTGTACCCACAAGAGATGGACATCCCCACAGTTTTCAAGGAAAGAATGACCATTTCCAGATGTATCCTAGCATCCACTTAAATGACTTTCAGTGTAATACCCAACTTTTGCTTTTCTAGGATACTCACTGGGTAAAGTAGCCTGGATCTCCAGGGTCTCATCACCTCCAATACTACAAAGGCAAAGAACAAAATCACCCAGTAGGGTTAATCCTGCAGCCATCTGTCTTATTGTCACCATATGTTGGTGTAGCAGCCCAAGAATTAAAAAACAACCACCCTCTGAAAATACTTGCTTCAACCAGGACTAAGAAGATAAACCACAGGAGATCAGGGAAAGTTGTGAAAGGAAAACTCACACTGAATAAAGCAGGGCAGCACTAAGATAGAAGCTATGCCTTCAGGCTGGGAACAGACCATATTGGGAGAACCAATTTTTCATATGGACATGCTGGGAAACCTATCACAGAAAGGCATTATTTCCTCCCTCAAGTTGCTCCACATTTCCTTGCTGAAGCTACATTTACACACAGTTATGCACAGGAGAGACTGCATTAAATATTCATTAGCTACCTATTTGCAATTCTGCAATGCCAATTATGTGGAGCCTCTGCCTCTACCATTCAATACTTGTCTGTGTGCAGAACCAATCCTCTTACACCACCTGTGGCAGCCTCTCCTGAAATATCCCTGCCTGCAGACACATGCAAAGGGACGCAGAAAGAGCAAAGAAGACAATGTATACATGCACTTATCAACCACACGCCTGCCCATGGGGAGCAGGGAGTTTCCTTCACTCTAACATGGATATTGAGCTTCACACCCTCTGACGTGCATTGTTTGCCCACTTTGCAATAGCAAAGGTGTTTGGAACGTCTTCACTGGGAATGTATGCAGTGCTCTCCCCATGTTCATGCCAATCCACACTCACTCAGACCTCCTAGCATTAGACATGGCAATAGATAACCACAGCAACATTTTTAATAAGCTCCAGAGGGACTAGCAAAAGGCTAAAAGATACTGTGACACAGTACCGGTAGCAATCAGATTGGGTTAACACACACACAAAAAAAAGAAAAGTAAAAAAGAAGCAAGAAAAACCCACAAAAACAAACACAACCTACCCACACTATCCCCTGCAGCAGACACTCCTTTTCTCTTCCAGTCCTGACTCCTCCAATCCTTACCAAGCAATACTTGCTGTCAGCATCCCTCCCCTGAATTTACATACACAGAGATGCAACTACACAACCAGGTGACCCACACTTTTAGCTGCATGCACAAAAACCGAGAAAAAAACCCGACCATTTCACTCACCTCCAGGAAAGTCCCTTCCAGTCTGTTTGCAGGTCTGGTACTTTGGCTCCTACTGCAGTCTGGAAAAGATGGAAATAGCAATTGATAAAATACTAAAAGAAAAAAAAGCCCTGCAAATTTAGGTAAGATAGACATCATGTTGTGAAAGTGCTGAAGCCTTCTGGTAACATTACTCTGCATCCAGCCAAGCTTTTGCAATATCCCAGTTTTAGCATAAGTCATAGCATATTCATCACCACCACACACTGGCCTGTGTGTGGCTCTACATCTCCCATATTTCGATTTTCCATGCTTCTCATACACAAAAGGGACTCATCTAGATGCAGACCATTGAGCATCAGAGGAGATCAGATTGTAAGGTCAAGGACATAAGACTTTAAAGCTGCTACTCATACTATTTTAGCAACCCAATGGGACCCAGATTAATATCAACAGTTTTGTATTTGTTTGGGTTCTTCTCTGATGGAAAATGCTTCATATCCTGGAATTTCCAGAAGAAAGATGATCTTGAGAGACTTAATAATCCAGGAAAAAAAACCCAGTCACTGATGGAAAATCCCCATCCAGTTTTAGCTGTACATAAATCAGAGGAGCTGGTTCTTAATCTGTCAAGAAAACAAATCTTTGGTGTACAATCCATTTTTCCTCTCCTGGATCCAGTCTGCTACTTAACACACAGACTTGATGAGGTGTAGACAGGATTTTTTTTTGCCAGTATAGATAAGCATGTTGGTGTGTCTATTGCTTTCACTGTGCATTGGTGCTAGAGAAGTCAGACAGATGAATTCTAGCCAGTGACATGACTAAATTGATCAATTTTTCATTAATCTCCAGCTGTATCTAGATTGACACAGCCTTCCTTCCTGCACTGTGAACTTTCA
The DNA here is from genome assembly GCF_021018805.1 of Prinia subflava. Lineage (NCBI taxonomy): Eukaryota > Metazoa > Chordata > Aves > Passeriformes > Cisticolidae > Prinia > Prinia subflava. The sequence continues at coordinate 84,280,410 of NC_086248.1, forward strand.
TATCCTTCATAATTAAATAAATACATAAAGCCATCAGAACAAAGACTTCTGTGCTGAATTTGAGTAGTTCACAGGATAGGGACAGACCTGTAGCAAGGTCAGCACCCTGACTTGCAAACAAGGGAAGGCGTTCTTTACAGTTTTTTAGTGGTCTCACCTAATTTTGACACCCGTGGGAGGTGTGAGTATTTGTACACGTGGGAAATACTCTGCCAGTTTTTCTGGCCCCCCCAAAATAAATCACTTAATAAAGCCCTCAAAACACCTTGCTGTGGCAGTGGCAAATGGCAGTGGCAAATGGCAGTGGCAAACGGCATTAGGAGAACATGCCTAGCTCAGCTCTTGAGACAGAGACTTCAAGCATCATAATCTGGCCCCTATGACTGGGGCTTTCTGAGATTTCATCTATCAAAAGAACCAATGTTTTTACAATAAGAGATACGTGCTAGAGCACGTATCTCACATTTGATGTGGGGGAAGAAAAACAGCAATTAATTTTAAGAGCCATGGCAATGGATAGGAGGGAGACTTGTAGCGCTTTACTGATTTCTTCTAAGAAAAGCTCAAAGCTTTGCAGCAGGGAGAAAGGCAGGATTACATCAGGTCAAGCAAAATCAGTTTCAGAGCTAATGAGAAGGTGCATGATGCATAATGAAGACATGCACACCGGCTTGTAAGATAAGCCTGATCATTTAAGAGCTTCAGACCCTTCAAGTCCCTCTGGACTCAACAGGAACAGAAGCTGCTAGAAGGAGCACTGGTTTAGTTCAGGAGTTAAGATTCATGGGAACTGTTGATGCAAATGTTTGCTTTCCTCCCATGCTAGACAAATCCTGTAGGGCTGTGAATTCTAGAACTTTTTCTCAGAAAACTTCAGTGCAGACCTGCAGTATCCCCCGCTATCTTTCTCTGAGGCCTTTTTGTTTTTGTGTCTACTTTTTGGTTTCAACCTCCATTTCTTAGTACCTGAAAAACATTAGAGCTTTAACTGGAAGACATCTAACCTAGGAAGCAACATCTGAAAGCAAAACTCTGAAATACAGAAGTATCAGAACTATCTCAAGTGGAAAGCACTTCCTCTTGCAATCAATTAGTTCCATGGGAGTTTTCGGCAAAATGTCTTCTTGCATCAAAAATATCAACTGCTTTAGCTTCGTTTCTTTCATGTCAGAAGAGACTATTCCTATAAGACAGCCACTTCCCTTTTCAAAAACTCTTGAATAAACTGTATGCAACAGAGAATGGGATCCCATTTCTGTCCTGGCCTGAACTATTCATTACTGGATTACACAAGTGCCCGTGTCACTCATATCCCTTCACGCTATTTCTCTGCAAAGGGAACCAGGTAGATGGCTTTTGCTTTGCCAAGCCAAAGCAATTTGCTTTCTGTCTGATGGTGCCTGACGTGACAACATCTCGGTAGAGATCAACAACTGCTCTTCTCATTCTAAATGTGGGAATTCAGCAGTACTCACAGTCAGGGAATCTCCAAGTGCTCCTACAGCTTTGATGTCAGCAGGCCGTAGCTCATGTACTGAAAAGCAGTAGGAGAAATGCAGGATTACTGACAGCTGACAAAGTACTGTTTAATAGAATAAACATGCAAGTCTTGGGTACCAATCTGATGGCATTTTTGCAGACTTTTAAGGTGGAAAAAGCCTCACATTCTGTGTGTCACCAAGGCAAAATGGGTGACTTCCTGCCTTTGCTTGCAACAGTGTATTACACTAACATGGAAAGAAATAGAACTTGAAACAGCTTAGGTAAAAAAATGAAAACAGACTAGATACATTTACAGATGCATACATTCAATCTCTTTTAATTGGCTTACATGTTTGGGTCATAGATCAATATTTCCTATTCAAAATCTCCCAGTAAAATCTTCAAACTACACACAGCACTTGCACTGCTTAGTCACTAACCCTGGGCAATTTTAATCTGCCATGTTGCTGTGTGATGAAAGATGTATATGATGCATGCATACAATAAATGTGATCACATTTATCCACAGAGACATACTTGCTGTCATGCAGAACTTACTGTTAATGGCAAGACAGACTTCTTCCCTTTGCTGCTAAATGCATCAGCTTCTATTGTTTACTTTCCATCTAGGATGTGCAATTTCAGCATCTTACTGTTTTCAGAAACAAAAGATGAAATTTTTCCTATGTGTGATTTTAGGTTAGGAGTTCTTTCTCACCTGATGTTGGAACACGACTGGATGGAGCATGATCAGGACACGACAGTTCACTGCCCCAATTCTGAAATGAGAAGTTACAAAATTGTTTCATCTTGAACCTAAAAGATAATGTGGAATTCATAGATGGTTTATATGTACAGTGAAGGGCAAAATCAAGTTAAAACATAAATCCTAGTTTGGTGCCTACGTAACTCAACAGTCTTTTACACCTCTTTGCAGAATACTATCCAAACAATAATTACTTCTGGTGACATTTTCTAGCCAAAGCATAAAACTCTTCCAAAGGCAAAACATTTCATCTTGAAATACTGCTTATAACAAAGTTCCATAAGGATGATTATTCTTTCCCTCTCCACTGCCTAGAAATTTTGTCCATGACTTACAAGGTGGGGTCTCCAGGTCTGAAGTCTTGCTCTGTCTCAAAAGACGTCAGATGTAAAAGTGAATAAAAATCAACAATAAAATCCCTGGCAAAGTTATTGTGTTATATTAATGTATTATATTATTAATGTATTATTATATTAGCTGGTGAAGGGATTGAACAGCAGTCCTATGAGGAACAGCTGGTGGAACTGGGGTTGTTTAGTCTGGAGGAAAGGAGGCTCAGGGGTGACCTTATCACTCTCCCACTGTGTGAAAGGAGGTGTGATGAGGCTGGAGTCTGTCTCTTCTCCCAGGCAACCAGAAGGAACAAGGGGAAATGGACTCAAGTTGCACCAGGGAAGGTTCAGGTTGGATATCAGAAAAAATTTCTTCACCAAAAGAGTGGCCAAGCATTGGAACAACCTTATATATTCTATAATTATATTATTGTTCCCCATGTACCTTCCCAGGAACCTATTCTTTCCCTAGAAACTTTCAAACATGGTTTGCTTTTACTGAACATAGAATTTGAAAAAAATCCAATTTTCAAAGCTTTAAAAGTTCCAGTAAAGAAAACTGTCAGGCTCTAAATAATTGTACTTTACCATACATTTTTAGGTGACATAATAGTTATTATGTATATCCCACCAGTTGAAGATATTGACTCAAACCCACATTGCAGAACACCTTAGTTCACCAGCAGAGAGAGCTGACAAATGTCTCCTCCTGCTTTTCAGTAACAAGCAACCATATTAGCCAGGAAGGCAGCAAGGGAAAAACTAAAATTGTTACAGTGGCCAGCCCTTGCCAGAGCAATGACAGCTGTGTACACTGACCTAAGGGCCAGCCCTGCCAGGAGCAGGAGGTCAGGCTAGGGATGTCCTGAGGTCCCTTCCAACCTCAATTACTCTGTGACTGCACAATTCTACCAGAGTAAAACTACATGGACCAGTGATCTTCAGAAAGTGTGGTTGCTGTTATAAAACATCACAACAAAATCATCTGTTCTTGTAAAAAAAAGTTGTAATAAGTATCAACCACTAAAGTCTGGTTGCAGAGGCTAGTAAGGACAGATAAGCTTATTTTTAGATCAGAATGTGTTGCTTTACCCTCTTCCTATACTTCTTTTCTTTATCACTTCAAAAGCTGTTGCTGTTGAGATTCAGTGGAAGTCCAAGAATTACCTATTAAAAGTGTAACTCTAGCTCTACAGATAAAAATCCCCTTTCAGTCCTGCAAACTATGACTTGCTAAGACAATAGCTGCTGTTCTTTGAGACCCTCATGGCACACAAAGATTTTGATAATTGGGTTAGTCATGAACACCCCCAGTATGTCAAACTAGCCCAGTTCATTTTGACTGCCAAACAAATAACTGCTCCATTTCTCCAAGTCCTACACCCAATATCTATTTCTGCAGTTTATTTAACACACCTCATGATAGTTGCTCAGTCATGGTGGAAATTAAGTCTTTGAAATGGGATTCCTATCACCTTTGTATAGGGTCACACATCCAATATGTTAAGGTGACTGCCCTCTACAGGTTTAACTTACTCGAGTGTAAGGAAGAACAGCGCCTCCAGAGCAGAATATCTAAACCTTCCTCAGATTATTTGGAGGTCAGGATTCCAAGATAGCTTCTCCATACTGTGAGGAACTCACTAACTGAATTAATTCTGCATTCTAGGTTACTTTGGTTACAGTTTTGATGTCATTTCACCAGTAGGATAATTAATTTTGTTTGACTTTTAGGAAAACATTTGTTTACACAATGAGAAGTGCAATGCAAGGCAGACTTCTCTTTTCAGAAACTGGTAATAGTTTATGTGATCTATAAATTCAGGATGATGTGTTAAGAGATGAGATGCAGCTTTGCCTAAAATGCAGCAAAAGGTGCAACAATTACCTCTATTGGCTCTCTAGTGGGCACCACAGGTGTGTAGTTGCTATTCCTGTATGTTCCCAGGAAGGGACTGTTCTGGAGAAAGAGGAAACAAAATAAGAGAAATAAGATAAACTAGGCAATAAGCATATGGCACAAACGATAGCAAGTGATATCAAGGCATCATATAACCAAGAATGTAATTGCCTGAACTATAAAATTAGAATCTGGACTTTGAAACCACACTCCTTCCTTAAAATTAATAAAATTTGTGTTTAGTACCTTAAGACAAAAATTACATTTGCCAGATGCCAATTGCAGTTTAACATTTTCCTCTCTCAACATTCCAAACTAGACTTTATTAGATGTTTAGTCCTTTCAGAAGGCACTGATGTAAAATCTAGATAAACCTGAGCAGATCTTCTGTGTCAGCAGCAGGGAGATGAAAGATTGCTTACTGAAAAGATCATTCTTCCCTGCAAGGGAGGCTGTAGAAATTTCATCGTTATTTTTGTCCCCTACTAATGCAGCATGCATTCAGGAAGACATGCACATCATATAGGCTAAAAAAATGCACCTGGAGGCTCACACACCTCAATCAAGAGAAACTCCAGCATCTGCATAAGGAAGTATTAAAAAGCACTAAAATTAGAAGGCAGGCTTTTATTGTACTTAAGGTTGCCTCAAAACAATTTTCCATGGCTACAGGCCATGGCCTTCTATCAATGATGTTTTTATAGCACTTGGGCTTACTAAAGGCTTTCCATTTCTTTAAAAAAATGGCCATATATCATTTCAAGGGGCATAAAGTTTTTCTTTGCCTACTTCTGAAAAGCAACATCTTTGAATAAGAGGGAAGGAAGGGAAAGAAGTATAAAATCCACATTATTTGGCACTGAAGAAGTTGCTGAGTTCATTTAAGCTGCTTGGAAAGAATGCTGGCTAAATGGAGTAGGGTCAATTTGAGCAAATCTGAGGACTTCTGAAATATGCTGGCTAATAACTCAGCAGGTTTTCCTTGTCTGACAGGATGGACACAATATGGACAACAGCTTCATGTGTAACTTGAATGCCTGTCTCCAGAACTAAGAAGACCCAGATCCCTGATCTGCTCAGTTCTTTGGCCTTCTTGTTGAAACTGCTGAAGAAAGGGAGCTAATTCCTGCTGCCTGCAGCAGTCATTTCCACATGCTGGTACCTAGCAACTGTCCTGCAAGTTCAGCAGCTTGTTTTGTAACTGCAGAAGCAGCTTCCAAGGAGTCTGAAGCATTCCTCTTACGGATCAGGCCAGGAAAATCAACCTGCCACTAATCCAAGAGATGACAGATTCTGGGTTTTCAAAGCTGCTGTGATGCCCAAACCTCACTGATTCTGATGGGAAAGTTAATGCAGCATATTCTGTTGTTTGCTTGAGCTGCCTCTGTGCTTCACAAACAACAAAAAACAGCCTCTGCTGCAACTGCAAACACACAAATCAGCATGTTGTCCATCAGTATTCAGGGCACAGCAAAAACAGCCATGGGACATCAGCACAGGTATATGAGAACACCTGCTCACTCAGAGGCAAACAGAGAACAAAGCTTTGAGTAAACTTATTCCACATATACCAAATCCCTGCTCTCAGCAGCAAGCACAAGCAGTACAGCTCCTCATGGCCAGCTTCCAAAATGTGGGTATGTTTACCTGAGCTGGACAGCCAAGGACGATGTCAGCTGAGAAATCAAATGAGTCAGCTTTCTGGCCTACAGGCTGTAACTAGAAACAAAGATAAAAGAACCTATTTTTCAACCATGTCAGCTCAAATTAAATTAGTATAACAATTCTAATTAAAAAAAACTCTGACATAAATATACCTTTCAAATCCATATAAAGATGCCTGTATTTACAGACCTAGATTTACAGCCAAGGCTGAAATGCATCTATTTCTCAGAAAGAACATGGCAACAGCAAAACAAAAGAGCAGCTCTAGAAAGAGGCTTAAAATGGGAAGTGGAAAGCTACAGCGGATCAGTTTAAACTCCTGGAGGATTTTGGCAGGCACATGAAGTATCTTGGAATTTTGCCAGAAGGCAAGGTCATAAACTTTCTTCTCTTGCATAAAAGACATTAAGAGTCCCTCATTTTTTTATAGCTAAGCCACATGATGGCATCTCCAACAAAAGGTTGTTTATGTGTAGAAGATAATACCAAATTTAATTAGAGGTACTGCTTGATGATTGCAAGCGATCATGTCAGCTGTTAAAATATTACCCCAAAGTATCTGGAAGTTGCTATTCAGGATCCAAGATACTGCCTCTGACTGCTGGGTACTCCTGCACTGCAATGCTAGGTAAAATGAGTTTGCTTAAGCAATCTTTAGTGACTCATCTTTATTGAGCTTCACTCATTTCCAAAAGTAGTAAAACTGAACTGAATTAAAGCCACTTCAATTCCTAATGAGACATTAACAACACACAGATTTAAAACAAACTTCTAAGTAATCTGTTTTAAATTGACAGATGCAGTTACAATTCTTTATTTGGTGGTTTCCCATAGCAGCCCATAGAAACATAATCCTTATTAAATGCTATCCTGCCTTGCATGAAAAAGGATGAAGACGACTTAAAGCTGCTCAGCTGAAGTCACAAAATGTCTGATCACTCAGCACCCCTCTCCTCCCCATACACTTTAAGAACCAAGAGATTCTAGGCAGAGAGCAGTGCCAAAGCCAGAGAGTTAAGTAAACTAGTTAAGGAGAGACAAACACAAGGTCCAGCATTATTCAGGCCTGAATTGCAATGCTTATTACAGAGATATTTTAATGGTAGTCAGGTCTAGGTGAAGATCTCATTATATGCAGGGCCTGTCACCTTACCACAGCATTCCACAGAGCCTTGGCAAGCTGAGAATGCCCTTTCTGGCTTGGATGGAAGCAGTCAGGTGCAAAGTAGGAGACATCTGGATTCCCATCCTACAAATAAAAGCATAAAGGACATTTGAGTGCAGAAAAATTCCCACACTTCCAATCTGGAGTTGCTGAGGCCAAATCAGAACCAATAAAGAGAGACTGATGTTACTTATTCTCCCTGCTCCATTGCAGAAAGGCTCCTGATTATGTGGCAATACAAACTGCACTTCAGCAGACCCATGTACTATCAGAACCACTTAGCTAGAGATGATTATGTGCCTCCATGGGCAGATCCATCCAGAAGCAGCAAAACCACCATTGTCAATTATGGGTTCTGTTCCTCTTCAGGTTCTGCAACAAGGGTGAGTTCCTCTCTCTGGCTCCAGTTGTCCTTAGCACTGGAACCACAAGCAACATTATGCTCTGCAGTAACTTCTGCACAGCTGTGAGCTTTGAAAGGGTCAAGAAGCAAGGAAGTATTTGGGGAAGGCAGCCAGGCTGACCAAGCACACCAGAGCAGTCTCCTTTCTGGACAAAGCTGTACTTTAATACAGGGTTAATACAGGTATTGGAGGACCTGAAGGAAATGGAGTTTGGAAATTTAAGTATCTTGTCTATCACATGAATACTGAGATTAGGGTCACTGACATGACCAACTATTTTTGGTCAGAGCAGTTCTTCCTCCAAACTTGAGCAGGTTTTGCTTCAGTATGGTTGGGCTTGCTTTTTAGAGGACTACTACCAAAATTTGCATCATATCTTTTTGCCATGTTTAGAGACAGAGTTTTCAGTTCAGGAACATCTGAATGTTGTGTGAGAGAAGAAATTAAAAAAGCATCCTGAACTTCTTAAAATCTGAACTAATGCTTGTGAGACTACAAAAAATAAAAAAGTTCAGAAATATTTTGCTTCTTCTGTTTTTATTTCTGTGTTCCCTACCCTCAGTACCAAAATCCCTAGGGATGACTTTTCATGGGCACCAGCTTCACACACAAACAAACAAAACAAAAGGTCTGTGAAGCTTTCAGCCAGTTTTCCAAATTCGTCTGTAGCAGCATCTTGACTTTTCAAACTTTCACCAGCTATTTGGAACATTTTCAGAATCAGTCCAGTTCAATTCTGCCAGAGCAATCCCTGCTCAATATTTTGTTCCATCTCTTCTCACTCCAGGTACACACAAAAATAGTTTCAGCTTTAGGAGAAGCTTGAGTCTTTTCCTATATTTGCAGCTTACTGGAACTTGCCATTCAAAGAACTGAAATATACATCAACATATGCATATGAACTACATAAAACTACTTCCACAAGATCATAGGTAAACTTCCCTTTTTGTCAGGCACAGAAAAATGAGTTATGTGGCATAAAGGGGAGCTGATGCCATAGTCTCCACTGAGCAATGCAGTTATGTTGCTTCAAGAAGTGTAACTTTATAACTTGGTCTTTTATTAATCATGCTGTATTTTCAGGAAGAAAACTATTTATGTACTTGAAAGAACATACACAAACAAACCTCCTAAATCAGGTTTTGACTCACTTTCCAAAACAGTAATCGATATTTACAGAACAATACATAAAACTAAGAACTGCTCACTATATGAAGAAATCTGTTGTACTACACCAAAAAGCAGCAACTTCTCATAAGAAAAGCACGGAACAAAATGAAAATATTTTGAATATAGTCTCTACAGGTAAGATACCTATCCTTAGTCCTTTAAATGCAGAAATCACCTTTAGATCATACCTGATCAAGAGGAGTCTCCAGATTTTGGAGGAAAGGCTGGATGACCACTGTGAAATTTTCATGAGTGTCATATCTGCCAGACTCTATCAATCTCTGAATGCCAAGCTGCAAGAAAAAAAAATCACCAGCAATACTTCAATGACATCTCTGCATCACAACTGTTTTCTTTGTTTGGGTTTTCTGAAGGTGCTGGAATCAAAAGGAAGTTTTACTTGTGAACTTAAATAGCCACAGACATTGGTAAAAGGGGGCTGAAGATGATGCAAAGGGACTGAGAAGGCTGGAACACAATACTGAAACTGTTTGTCAGAGACAGAGTTTTGGTGACTAAGCTCCTAACAATTAACCTCTACTAGGAAAGATAATTTTTCTGAAGATCTTTGCTGCTAGTTTTGGTCACCTGATAGCTTTGGAGAGCATCAAATGAGCTCCTGCTGAGTTCATAGTTTGGGTAAAATACGAATATGATATGTTGCTTGGTAATCAAGAACTCATCTCTACTGGAAATAAAGTAACTGTACCACTCTTAATAGTCATACCTGGTAAGCTTTGATGGCGTCCCTCACCATTGTTAAATTTTCTGGGTTTTCTTCTCCTGTGAGAACACAGCTACACAGATAACTGTGGGGAAGATTAGAGGAGAAAACAGGAATAGAGAGAGTTAAACATCTGATAATGCAGATGCCACCCTTTGTCATCCAATGCATTATGTCATCCATCACAACATGCATGTCAATAAGGGAATCTGTACAACTGTTTTTGTGAGAACATCTTATTGTTCTTGCTATTGTAATTTCAAACCTTAGTCTTATTTTCTGCCTCACATGAATGATACCACTTTAAGTAATTTTGGTTCCATACCCAGGTATATCAAAGTAGTGCACACTGCACAGAGGGTAGATTGTTTCATTATTTACACCCTGGCATCCAAAGGCCCTGCAGACTGACAGGGGTGCGCACCAGAGCCCCTGGGGAACAAGAAAGCAGGTCTTTGAAATATACTGCCTATTTTACTTCTGAGCTGATACCTTTCCAACCAACAACTCCTTTTGCATTCCCAAGACAGAGACTTTGTCTTGGTCTGAAAGGTCAGCAAAGAATGCAAATGACCCATCACACTAAAGCCTCTGAAAGAGGGGAAACCTGTCTACTCCTCAAATTCATCAAGTTCCTGCAAATCTAAATGTTTGTGCACTTCAACCCCATCTTGAAGAACCAGTAACTTTAACCCTAGCCTGTGAGGTCTCCACTTGGTACAGTTCTAGATATGGAAAACACTTAGGTCAAAGCCAAGAGAAGGAAATGCCATCAGGCAGGGTGATGTCAGCACTGCATGGGAAGTCCACAGGACTGTGCTGCTACCTTTAAACATGAGTTCAAATTATGACAGAAGCATGGAATAAGAATACAAACAGGACAAAAGGAAGTCAAACAAGCCTTACTCTGCCAAGTAAGTGGGGCATTGAACTGGAGGGTCAACAAATAGCTGTCTCAGAGGGAGGATGTCTACCACATCAACCAGACTCACCAGAGCTCTTGGAACCTGAAAGGTAAGTCAGACTTTGGCATAGAAGAAACTGGTTACACAGCCAGCAATGCATTTATTTTACCTCAAAGTCCAGCTATTTGACACCCTTTCCCTTTCTCCACCATTGGAAGGATAAATAAAAAAAAAAAAAGGAAGAATGAAAAAACCATAAATCTTCCATCAAACTCCCCCAACTCAGCTTTTGATTATTCTCCCACTCCATAGCTCAGTGTTACTATCTATCATTTCAGACTGCATCTCACTACTGCAGATAGACAAGACAAAAGAAATGTTTTTTGTAGAAGTCAACAGCATATGTTTGGTACCAGAATGAAAAAAATCCCTCACAAAATCAAACAAACAGAAGAGCTAGCATCAGTCAGTCATGTCTCAGTGTGTGCTAGAATGCTGGGATAATTTCACAGTACTTGCCTCCTTGTGCAGAATATCAAGAGTTTCTTGAATCCTTTTGATGTAATTCCCAGCTGAGTAGTGATCCTGATAGAAACAGAAGAGATTACTGTCAAATAGAGACACAAGGAATTTAGGTTGGGAGGCTGGAGAACCACATTAATTCACTTCCTTTGCTGCCCTACAACACTGTGGTCAGTAGAATGTTCTTGCTTCTTTCTAGAGACTGGGGATTTTAAACATAGCAATTAATCCAAAACATAGGGAGGCTTGGTGAAATTTTGGATTTAAAATAAACCTTGTTGAGTAGCAGCATATTTAACCCAAATCCACTGGGCCCTTCATGTAAAAATGCGGGAAGGAACCCAATCTGAATGCATGCTGAACAGCATAAACCAAGCAGCCATAAGCATGCTCACAGCCAGCTGATAAGCTCTCATAAAATTATGTGAAATCATTGCTAGTCAAGGTCATAGCTATAAATAAGGCTATAAAACTTGGCAGCAGCAGCAAAGATGCCTAGCAAGGCTCCTGCAGAAGAAGCACATTTCTCAAGCACAAGGGGTTGCAGGAGAATTGAAAATGCTCATAAGAAGTGAGCATATTAAAGGCAAGAGAGTGAGAGCTGGCAGTGAAAGGTGGCCTCTCCCTGCCGCCTGCCCACTCAACTCCCATGAGCTCCTTATGGCAGCCCTAAAGGCTTCTCCACAATGCAGAGAAGCATAACATTCAAATAAGACTGAGCACTGCAGCAGCTTCCCTCATATAAACAGCTCACCAGTCCCTAGCACCTCCTTACACTGTGAGTTATGGCGTGATGACAATTGTAGGGCTGCGCCGCTTTGAAGTACCACTGCCATTCTTGGATGTCTAGAGGCCAAGCTAGCAGCACAGCAGTTACCACATCAGAGGAGTGAGGCATTTCTTCCCTTCCATTTTTTGCTTACAGTCAAAAAACAGTAGCCAAAGCAGTGGTTCTTATCCTGGAGTAAGCCAGAGAAAACAAAACCAACCTACTCTGTTGCTGGTAACTTTTATATCAGGGTATTGCCAGCAACAACCCCTGTCAAAACATACAGTAGCCCATATATAACTCATGTTATCTCTGTGAAGGCTTTATGAGTTCTCTTGAGGTGTTTCTACACTGACACCACATTTCAGATAACCAGTTCCACTACTCACAGGGTCTTTGCAATAGTTGCAGAGATCGTTGGCTCCAATATGCACAGTTATGAGCTTCCAGTCAGCACTGAAGTCAATTCTCTGAGCAATAAAGAAGAAAAATAACGAGTCTGAATTTCTTTTAACTTTGTGATATGCACATGGTCATTGCAGGTGGATCTGTTGTGTGAAGCAACACCTATTTCTATTCATGCTGTAAGTTTAAAGGAGTCCCTGAAAACCTACCTGATCAGTTTTCATAAGACTCACAAGACGTCTTGCTTGGGCTGGCAAGTGCCTGGAAAGGAGGAGAACTAGTGAGTGAAAAAAACACCCGTATTGAGAGATCAACGTTACCACACTTCAGACATCTTAAGTCAAGTTGTCAGATATCAGAGGGGTTAAATGAGGACACAGTGCAATATTCACATTGCTGTGATCAAATTACAGGTTCACATCTTGGTAATAAAACCAACATCAAATCAAACTCGAATACAGATTTTACTCAAGTTCAGTAACTAATCTGGAACCACGAGTTCAGCTCCTATTACAGTGCTTAGCACCTAAAACAGCTGAAAAGCCAGAAACAGCAACAGTTGTAAGCAGAGGGCCTCTGTAGAGCTAGGCTGCTGCCAACCTATTCCTTGAAAACTAAAACAAAGGAATCCCCAGTCCCAATACTCAGCTGACCTCTTGAGCAACATGTCCCTGAAAAACGTAGATTTCAGAGCTCACTGTGCACACCCTCCTCATTTTTGTAGCCTGCACCCAGAACCAGTACATAACTGTACACTGTGTGAAACAGCTCTGTGCACACAATTTTTCCAGGGTAATTAAAAACCTAAGAAACCTTCAAGATTACTCAGATAAATTAAGATGACAACCTTGCTGTTTTTTAACAGCCGGGTAAGCACTCCCATTCTCTTTTTCTGTACAGATAGACAGATAGACAGACAGATATCTAAAGTGCAATGAATTTTGAGTTACTAGGCTGAATGCTTCAGCTTTGTTTGACCTGCCCTGACAGGTTGGTCTTCCAATATGCATAGGGAAGGGAAGAGAAAAGAAGGGGGTCAGAAAGCGTTGACCTTCCAGGTGGGTCTGTGGTTCAGGATGAGCTGCATCTCCCTCCAGCCTCTCGTTAAAGACACTGGCTGTCTCTCACTTCTGGGAGCATATCAGCTGACATTAATAAGCATGACACTTGTTTTGTATAGCAACCAGAGTATAGCTCCCCTTTGCAGTGCTTTGTTTACTGTAGGAAAAAAAGAGGTCTCTCACCACCCTTGTACAGCTGAATACTGATCTAACACTGGCATGGGAGCATCTGCTGAGGAATGAGCCCTGTCACATCCACTTGTGACACAGACACTGTGTGCATGTAGCAGCTCTTATCACCATTACCCTTGTCCAATGTCATAACCTACTTATTTATATCCCAGAGCTATCACAAGCCACAAGTGGTCACAGTTTCCTTTTGCTCTTACTGTGGAAACCCCTAAGCTAGGACATCATCTTCAATATTGATACAGAGGAAAACACTACTTATTGATCTGACAGTCCACAACATATTTGATTTCACATATAGTCAGTGAGGTGCTGATGCATCCTGAGCCAATGCAGTCAGCAAGATCCAGTAACATCGTGAATGAAGTAGTGCCAGCAATCATCCATCCTTGAACTGCAGTTTCAACCAAATTTAGATCTTGACCAATGGAAACAGCTTGCTAATGGGAAACACAGATATTCACAATTCCTGTCACCTCTTTTCTCTTCTCACTCCTAAGTTCTTAACTTCCTTTTTTTTTTTCCACATGAAATCAGAGACCTCAGCCAGGCTCTGCTTCAGACCATTATTCAGATGTCTCCTTAACACTATCATGTATTTAAGCACTTTGGCAATGAATGCAGACAAACTCAGAAACACTTTGTCATATGAGACCTGCATTACATTTTCCTCTAGTTCAATAAAGAGCTCTTCAAAGTAGCCATGGATTGCATTTTAAGAAACCCTTACACCTGGCTTCTATAAGCTGGTAAGGCTGCAAAATTATCTGATTTCAGAAATGTCTCAGCACCTCTGGAAAGCACTTTCCAAATTAGCACCATAAAGCAAGACAGGTCACGAAGCAATTAACTACCACCATCAGCTGGTGGACTTTTTGTTGCCCTGTGAATCACTGGAAAATGGATGGTTTTGGCTGCTGAAGAATAAATGCTGTATTGCATCATCATTCCAGGGTAAAATACCTAAAGCAGGAGAAACGTTTCCTTATGTTGCAATACATTTCAGTACTCAACTAGGATAAATTCATCTTCTCAGGTATATAAAGAGCTAAAACATTATAGACCAGAACCCCAAAAGAAGTGCCTCAGAGCTCAGGGATAGTATTTTACAGGACTTTACTTTTGCACACCTTTTTACAGATGGTTATGAGACAGAGAAACAACAGAAGACAAGTAGAAATCTAGCATCATTGTTATCTGTGTCTCCTTGCTGAATGCTTACAAAACAGGGTTACAAAACAAAGACAGCTCAATTTCACCATGTTTATCCAGTCCAGTCACGTGCAGGGGAAGAGAGAAAACTAATTGGTATAGATGAAGTAGGCAATTTTCATTAGACTAGCATCCATCAACTTATTTCAAACAGCTAACAAATAGCTATTTAATAGCAATGTCTCAGTTGCTGATAAAAGCTGTCATAATGGTGACTTAGGAGGTTGTTTATCCTGCTTCAAGTCCTCCCACCAAACCAAAAAGCCTTTTAGGATTTAGCTGATAAAGAATATGAGACAGGCACCTCTCTCCTTTCATGCAACAAGCAAAAGCTGGAGGTAATCTGGATAGATGCTGCAGACAGTAATAAATGCTCATTGATGGCTGATGCACAATTCACTGACATACACAGTTACATTCAGTCATCACCAGGTAAAAAAAAATGCCTTCTTTCAGTTCTGTGGGGGCTGTAGGATATAGCAGGGAACCTAGCACCCTATTTCTGTCAGGAAACCCAAGTATTTACTGAGATTACCAGAATGAGTCAGAAGTTACACAAGGCCTACAGGAGAGCAATAAAAAAACCTGACAAATCCTAATAATCTTTGCTTAGATACAGCAAACACAAACACCTCTCTTGGCTTCTGAACTTCACTTCCAAGACTCCTTTGGGAAGCAAGATGAATTTTTCTTTAAACAAACAAATTAAGGTCTGGGTAATAGCAATTCACAATGTCAAATCCAGGCATGGTCTGCCAGATTCTGTGCCCAAACTATGACTGAATTCAAGCAGCCATCTGTTTTGTTAATTAAACAGCACTGACTTTGAATAACTATCCAGGGATTTCTAGGATAAGCAATATAGCAAAGCTCAACTCATGCAGCTTCCCAGGTGTGACTAAAAGCAAAGAGCCAAATTCAGGTGACTGCAAGACATTACAATCCCTGTTATGTTGGCAGAACTGGGTCCAACTGCACCAGGTCTGCAATGCACCAAAACTCATGTATGACCATTAGTAATTCTCTTTTCTTAAGATTCCAGATTCCTTTTTCCCCCACCACTCTCCTGTCCTCTCCTGCTTGCTTATCCAGAAACCCTAGGTCAGAATTATGTAAGATTTCATCCTGTTTTACTCCTAGTTTCTCTTTACCAATTCATGTTCAGTTTCTAAAAACATTCACTTTCTCAGAGATTTATTGACCGATAAATAGATAAATGAATGGATGTTGAACAGGAAGAGTAGAAACCTCCAAGCTGTTTCTGCCAGTTTCTTGTTTGTGGATTTCATAACGAGGACTGTTAGTTTCAATTAAAAGTTCAGCTATGAAACAAACCCATACGTTTAACATGTTTTGAGCCAATTTCCACTCTAACTCAACTGGTTCTGCTTGCTCTTCAGAGCAAGTTGTGACAGCACATGAGACAGCTGAAAGGCAATTAGATGAAGCATCCATCACCTACAAACGTAAAACAAAAAGTTACATACTCAGCCTGTGCTCCAGGAACTGCCTGGTTAAGGAATGCATTGGAATCATTCTCACTCCCGGTACCAGTTGAGTAGCCCACGATTGTAACATTGAACTCTCGCAAGATGTCTGAAAAACAAAGGTGGCAATGAAGGCAGAAAGACTCCAGCTGCTCCTTGCCTGCAGGGACTAGAACACACCAGCACTGCCAGAGTTTTGCTCTCTGAGAGCACAGCTGCTGCCAGTCAACTAGATGGATTCAGCAAGCCTTGGGGAGAGGGGTCACCAGCTGCAGTGACTCAGAGTGTGCTTGCAGTGCCCTGCTCTGGCACCAGCATATGAGATGAGCAGAATTGAAGACTACTGTGTGCAGTCCTCTCTCATGTTGTAGTGGTTAAAGCCTAAAATAAAATTCTCAGTCATACGACGTTGACTTTGTGAAATGAGTGTGAAGGGTCCTTCAGCCCAGCCAGAGCTGGTTTGCAGCTAAAGCATCCTGGGTTTGCTGCTGTGCAAAATCTCATACTACTGACAAATGTGAAGAACAAAGCCTCAGATGCATGGTTCTGATGAAGTTCCACCATGTTCTCCACAGCAGTTTCCAAAAGGAAGTTGGGAGAGTAACTTACAGCTGAGCCTGAACACGGCCACATTGTAAACTATAAATCTACTTCAATCTCAAAGACTCAGTTTAACCACATTTCAATGAGGGCTTTATCAAATGGACTCTGTGAATCAATTAATTGCTTATTCTATTTATATTCCTGTTACATTCTGCTTAAAATAATGATCAACACACAAAAGAACAGTTTACTGGCCCTCTTCAAATGGAATTTTATTATTACAGCTGATACAAACTGAAACTCAAGTGGCTTTACATTAAAAATAGACTGAGCTATGTAAGGTTGCAGGTTTCAGATAAGAGAAAGTTGAAATTATTCCCTTCAGGTTACATGTACGAGTAGGGAGCTTTATTTACCAAAGAGGCCTACTCTATGCAAATATTTCTTTTGGAAAAAACGCAATGGAATATTTATTAAAAGCAAATGTTAAGTATATCATGAGCATGGACATAGCAAGGTTACTTAGAAATTCAAATAATTCTCACCAAAGAGTTGGAAAGGGAGAGGGGAAACAAGAAAGTAAGGGAATTTCTCTCTGTTCTCAGCTTCACTGATGAAGGCAACTTTTCATTTTTCAATCGTAGGATATTTTTTCTTTTAAAGGTAGTGCTTGTTAATTACACTAAAGCAGCTTTAAGATACTTAAAAGCTCTCTATAAATCTATCAGAAATGTATCCACTGCATCTCCTCAACCTTGCCATTTATATCTAGCAATGCATTTACTTACTAGGTAGAGTTGTCACATTCTCCAACGACTCATCTCCTCCAATACTAAAATGAGCAAGAAAAATCTCAGTTACTCATCTCTTACCGGACACAGACAATAAATAGAGTGAAAACCTGCCACACATCATGGGGAAAAGCAATGAGTATTAATTTGGTAACGATCATGGGGAAAAGCAAAGAGTATTAATTTGGTAATGATCATTCTATCAGAATCCATGGAGAGGACAGAAGTGGAAGTGCTACTGGGGAGAACAGGTGAAGTTCCAGTGGTAAAGATGCTTGTCAGAAAGATTTAATGCTCTTGCAGACATACAGAGGTATAGTCAATCATTTATCAAGTGGCACCTGAACACCTGACACAGCTTCAGACTGAAATGATCAAGCCTTAAGTACTGCAGATTAGAAGGTCAACTTTGAGGCCCATTCCAGCCTCATGAGGCCCCTCTAAGGCAACACCAAACACAGACAGCCCTTGAGTGACAGGAGAACTTAAGCAGTAGCTCCTCACTCCTCCTGCTTTCTGCACAGGGATGTATTTGTGCTGACAGGACATGCTGAGGCCACACTCCAGCTCACACAGAGGTATTAGTACAGCACAGAACTGCTTCAGTCAATATCCCAGAGCTACATCACAACAGCAAAACAATTTAGTCTTTTATGACTGCGTGTTGCCATATGCGGCAAAAGTTCTCTGGCCAAACAAACTATTTTCCATGACCCTACAAAAAGTTCAGAAATAGAAAACTTTGCGAAGTCCTAAAACCAACCAGTTCTGACTTGTTTTGTAGCTTTCCAACCTGACATCCCAACATAAAAACACAAACAGTTGCAGGCAGCCAAAAATGAAAGCATGGGAGAGATCAAAAATCTTGCTTAAAATCTACTGCTAAAAATGCTTTCTGTCAAGCTACCCTTATGGCAAATGCTGGATCTTGATACACCTTCAAGAAATGCTAGCCTGAGAAGTAATTTTTTTCAACTTTTGGACAGCTGAACGACCCAAACCTCATCTCTTCATTTTGGCCGAAGACTTACCTCCAAGACAGTCCCCGGTACTGAGTGGTCAGATCCTGGAGGGTGTCTGAGGCAATTCCTGTACCAGCCTGGACATTATTTTTCATTAACAAAATGAAATTAAAGCAAAATTACTAACGCAATAGTAACTTGTAATACAAATACATAAACAAATACAGTTTACTAATTTAAATACAACTACATAATTGTTTTATTTACTTTTTAATTGAGTGGATGTCTTCCAAAGCTTTAAAAGGCATCAGGCTTTTCCCAAACCTTTCTCCTGAAGAACACAACACCTTTCATAATTATTTACAATCATCATATTGTATATATGACACACCAAATGTATGATGGAGCCGTGGAACAAAGACATGGGTCTAGATGAGCTAAATAACTCTTTTATGGTTGCATTACTCAACAGTGATGAAAACATCTCAATAAAACACACAAAACTTTCTGGCTAATGATATGAAGCACTACATGAACTCAGCAGAGAAAATTAGCATGTATCAGAAAGAAGGACCACAATTCATACATACCAGTTTGAAAACCATTGTGCTAAATTGAAAGACTTACAGCAGAACTGGAACAAGGAGGAAGCACTCTCTACACTTACTCTGAAGAAAGAGGCAAGCTAGCAAATACACCCCTCCTGAAACACCTCCAGAATTCAGAAGCAGAGTTCCTGACAGCTGTGATTGTACAGTTTCATTCTAAATCTAGGAGCAGGTTAGTACTTCAGTACAGTACAAGACCAGGCAGCCTATTTGCTGCTACCTTAGATTAAACCACAATATTACATTTTCTTCTATGTATAAACTTCATTGAAATAACAGAAGATCGGTGTTCAGAATAACTATGCACAGGCCAAGTGCAGCTCTGAGACAGCAATACATCACTGCATGTTCTATGAAAGCAGATTTTATTCCCAGTTCCTACAGACTATACTTCAAAGCAGAAACACCTTCAGGGGCCTAGATATTACAATATAGCAACCACAACTATACACAGAATATCTTTCATTTGTTAACACTGCAGGTTTACATCAGAATGCTTCTATTTATTTCAGCAGCCTCCTGTGTGTAGGAGTTGTAGCAACATGTCTGCCAGGGAGTTGTAAAGGGCTCATGGTTTGTACACACAATGTGTTTGTTGTTAAGGCTCAGATTCAGAGAAACCTATGTTCCAATCACATCTTTCTGTCCAGTGTTTCCTTTGACCTGGCTGTAGAATTTCAATCTTTGACCAGTATGAAAACATAAGGCAGAAAGGCATAACTGGAATATAGGATGTCTGGATTTTGAAATCTATTCCTTCTTGACTACCAAGATAATCATCAGCAGCAAGAACAGTATCATGATCAAGAAATCAGTTAAAACAGACACAGTAAAATGACTGAATATCTTCTGAAATGTTTTGAGCCAGAGGGCTCCCATACTTCCTTATCTCATTAATGCTAAAATGATTAAAATGCTATTATCCAACACCACTTAGTTGCATTCTGTTCCTGAAAGAACTGAGGCTGAAGAATGGGCTCATTGCTCCATTCCTATTCAGAAAAAAACTTTGAAAACACAGTAACCTAAGCCTTGTGCTATGTCTCATTCATTTCAACAGCATCTGATCTCTTTTGCCTCCAATTCAGCAAACTACCTAGCCACCTTATTAAAGGATTGCCTGTGTTTTTGCCTGAGTTCAAAACATGTGAACACGTGTGGGGGGAACGGAGTGCTGAAGACTGACACCTTACTCAACCTAGCTACTAGATCTATTATCATCCATGAATGAACAGATCTTTCCTTCTGGGTACAACAGCTATTTCCCCTCCACTGAAGCGGGCACGTGTTTGTAGTTTTACCAAGAGAACAGTGAAAACACCATCTTCTTACCGTCAAAGAATCCCCAAGGGCTGCTACAATTTTCACATCAGCTGGCTTTAGGGAATGCACTGCAAAGGAAAGAGATACAGTTGAACCTGGTTAGGAAATAGCTATTTTTTTTCTCTACTGTGTATGTGAAATATGTCTTTGTGCATTATGAGGCTGTGTCACATTATTTTTGCAATATCCAAGTGATAAATCAGAAGTTCTTTCCAGCTCATGTCCTGTGATTGTAGCACCAACATCTGCATATTATTCAGTATTTCAATGGTTAACATTGCTACCAAAAAGACAGAAGAACAAGGAGCAAATAACAGTAACTGGCAAACAATATCCTGCACCAAAGTGAAGGTAAAACAATGCAGAATTACACACAGCAGGAACAGCACATTAAAGACTTTAAAAGACTAAGGAAAAGATCATATGAAGTTATTTGAAAAACTGAATACTGCTGAATTCCAGACTAACATGGATGAAGCTGTATTTCCAGTCTCTGTCCATGACATTTAGGTGGAAAAGCTTTTAAGCTATGTCAGCACTCAAATTTGTATTTTATCACAAGTCATTTTGAAGTTCTCCACTGGCAGTGAGTTCAGTGAAGCTCCTTAGTCAGAATGCTACCTTGCGTGACAGTGTGGCATCGTATCTGTTAAGCATCTGCTGAAAAACATGACATCCTTTCTGAGCAATGTTTTTCACAGCCCAGCAACCATTTCAGCAAAAAATTAACAGTCACCTTGAAGGACAGCTGAAGGCAATTCAACCTCTTAACATAAAACAGGCAAGACTACCTGAAGTTGCAGGAGGGGAGGATGGAGACCTGTCCTCACATAGCAGCTGGCTTCCATAATTCTAAAGAGAAAAAGAAAGCTGAACAACATTTGGCTAGCAAATACAGTCAGTAATAACTAGGATCTTCCCAGCAGAGGCCAAGTGGATAAACCAGAGCCTCTTTAGCATGCAATTAACTAGACAGGTCTTGGTTGCTCAATTCAGTAGTCATGTTCAGTATTGCTCAGAAGAGTGCAGTGTCCTGTACTGACAGCAGTGCTGTTTGAGCACATGTTCTTACAGGTGTTTTCTGAGGCATTTTGTCTAACTCAAGGAGTACTTCCCTGCTCTGTGCCATGTCCCCAGCCTCCCAGGCCCCTGATTTCCCCTGTGCTGCAGAACATAAGTCATTTGGTTACCATACAGGAACAGATGCAGCAGAGTATGCACGGTGATGTTGACACTTACTGGAGTTTGGTTAGGGTACGTGTAATTACTGTTCTTGTATGTCCTCAGGAACGGCTCAGCCTACAAAACAAGGCAACCTGAATCAATGTGAAGCATCAGAGGAACAAATGGAGATTTCCATTCCCTAAACTAAACCCAGGTATTAAAAATAAATGAATAAATAAAAGGCCTTTTTAAAATCTGTGTAACAACAGTGTAGATCTGGGTTGTATTTTTGCAACAGAAGTTACAGAATACTCTCAGGACCCTGCTCTGTGTGGCTCATAAGAAGCTTGTGGCCCCACTGCAGCGTATTCCCAGTGAATCTTGCAGAGCTATGTTGACTGATACCATCACTGCTCTGTTTCCCCCCACTGAAGCTCTTCCACTCAGTGTGGACATATGATGATCTTGGTTAGGTAGGCCAAACACCCTTCCCTTGTGTTTTGGCCAGCTGTGATGTGTGACCCTCAGGAAGTTTACTCCTGCTTGCCCTCCATCATCTCCTGGGTGAGCGCCCATGCTGCTCTTGGTGGCAGTGGCGCAAACTGTGTGGGGAGGAGCAGACCACCCTCACAGAGCTCCAGGCACTGGGTAAAGGCTCACACAGACCCCCAGCCCCTCCCAGCACCTCCACATAAACACAGACACCCTTGTAACTTACCTCAGATGGACATTTGAGGACAATCTCATCTTCCATGGGCTGACTGTCTGTCTTCTCCCCTACAGGCTCCAGCTAGGGGAAAAAGGGACGCACAGAGGAAAAGCAGATGAGTACCAGAGAGCAATGGGTGATGCTGTGCTGCCAGTCACTGGAAAGCACCCGTGCAGCACAGCAAGACAACTGCAGGGCACTGCACCAATGCTGGTGGCTGCCCCCATGCACTGTTTCTTCATGTGCTGAAGATGCCAATGCCCACACAGCTGGAATGTGGCCTGCTGATCAACGTGCCTGGCAGGCATCATCTTCCTGAGAGACGCAGCCTTAACACACCCAGCTTCAACATACCCCAGATTTACTGGGCTAACAATTCAGGTGACCTTTCTCCATATGATCACTCCTTTCCTTTGCAAACACAATTCAGAAGAGATATAGTAGACCTCTGGGTTTTTTTGCTGCCAAGGGCAGCTTGAAATGATCAAGGAGAGACCAAGACAACCTTTAAAAAATCTTACCATGTTGTTCCACAAAGCACGTGCAGCCTGGGAATGAGCCTTTTGGCTGAAGTGGAAACAATCTGGGGCAAAATATGAATCATCTGGCCACCCCTCCTAGAAAACAAGACAGGTGCTGTCACAGAGGCAGCAAATATGCAACAAGTTGTGCACTCTGTCTTCTCGCTTCCAGTGAGATAACCCAGCTGACTTCTAAACAAAGTATCTGCAAAGACCTCTGAGACAAACAGAATTAAACCTGGGGAAGTTAGTAACTCAGAACGAAGAGTTTTAAAACTCTTTAATATACTATTCCCAAAGTAATTAGGAATACCAACCACCATGACTCTGAGTACAGAATATCTGGGCACAGATATCAATTGTGTTCTTTATTTCCCTTGAGATTTAGACATTACAGTGATTTGAAACATATGGGTTTTCATACCAAAGGTCATTTACCAAACTACTGTAAAAGACTTGATGTTTAGGGAATGTAGAGCGAGTGCTTCCTGATGAAGACTTTGAACTAAAATATCTACTTCATGGCTGTCCAATTGCAGTACCCCAAATCATAGTCTGTATTTCTGTTGCCCAGTATCTCGTATCCCATAAACATTTTATGCAATTTTGGATGGTAAATGAATATATTAATTACTACTCCAAGGAACTGCTAGCTACATTTACAGCTAAAACAATTTTGACAAGTCAGTGGCATTGCACCAGGATTTAATATAGATGTGGTTTTCTTATTAGCTTTACCTGTGTTTTTGGCATTTCCAGATTAGTCATAAATGGCTGCATAACCACTGTGAAATCATCCTTCGTGTCATACCTTCCACTCTCCACTAACTGGCGGGTTCTCTCCTAAAGAGTCAAAGAAAAGTTGTCATTGTTCCTTCTGCTTGTTCAGCTCATCAGACTGTTCCATCCTTTTACCCCTCACCCAGGGAATGCCCCTTTCCTGCAGAAGCTCAGACATGGCTATGGTTTTCAGGCTGTGCTGTGCCAGGCAGCCACTGCAGCCGCCTGATTGAGACACTCATCGTGGGCTTCTTTGCAGAGAGGCAGCCTGGGGATGGCTGCCTGACTGGCAAGGACTGACAGCCTGCTCTGGGATTAGGTATTCTGTCAAAAAATGTCCTTCCAGAACCATCAAGGTGTTTTTGGTTTGGCTGACATGCCGTGCCTGAAAACTTGTTCCTGAGTTACCATGCTGTTTGATTTAACCTGATTGTCACTAACATAACTGAAAAAACCTGCTGGCTCTCTGCCATACTCTACTTTC
The DNA here is from genome assembly GCF_021018805.1 of Prinia subflava. Taxonomy (NCBI): domain Eukaryota; kingdom Metazoa; phylum Chordata; class Aves; order Passeriformes; family Cisticolidae; genus Prinia; species Prinia subflava. The sequence continues at coordinate 84,304,453 of NC_086248.1, forward strand.
TACAGCTCTGTAACAATTATTCTTCTTATCTATTTTGTTAGTTTAGTGAAACAGAATTGTAAAGAACCTAATCCTACTTTTTTTAATCACCACTACAAAGATATCATTAGAATGAGTGGAAACTGTTCTCCACTTTCAAACTAGCCTACCTGTGGTCCCTTGATCAACATCAGGATGACACTGAACTTCTAAAAAATGCAGTGTGCATGTGCCTTACCTGATACCTTCTGTTAAAGTAGATCAACTTCTTTAACTCATTGGAATTGTCCTTAGGGTTTATGACACAAGGGCACAGCATCCTGTGGGATAAGAGCATGGCACTGAGATTTGCTCCTCCTTTTCCTCCCTTGCTTCTCAGCTGAAAAGCTGCAGGATTAAAAGCTCTGAGAGGGATTTCTTTCCAAGGCCATTGAATAAGAGCATTACCTCTCACCCCTGAGTTTCTTCATAGCCCAAATTCTTGAGCAGAAACACATTTATAAGGCATAAATTCATGAGCAGAAAGTGAGAAAAAGCTTCCATGGAAGCAAAAACCACACTGTATGTCTTAGGGTTGTAGTTTTTTTGAGATTTTTTTTGGGGTTGCTGTTTTCTAAGGTAATAAGGGTTCTCTTAGCGTTGTTGTTTTTTGGGAGTTTTTCTTGGGTTGCTGTTTTCAGGGGTAATAAGGTTTTTAGTCTTCTCTTTGCTCTAAGTGTTACACACTAGAGGTAGAGACGACACATTGAGTCTGCTGGTGCACATTTCTAAGGTTGTTTATTCTTCATTATCTCAGTCTTTTTTTAACTCTGCCAGGCACTTCTCTGGCAGGGTACCTTATTTTAGTTCTTTCTCAGCTCTGCAAGGTGTCTCTGCAGAGCAGGACACACGGCAGACTGGGCGGATCAGAGAGCCCCGCACCTTATGTACGGTCCCCTTGACCCAACCACTGTCCGAGACACATTTTTTATTTACAAAATTTTACTAATACCTATTACCTATACTAACATGTCAGTTTTACTCTAAACTAATCTCTAAAACTCAACTCAGCACAAGATGGGGGACGAGAACAAGAACAAGGAAGACAGGGGCCACTCCCCAATTCCTCCATCTTGTCTCTTCAGCCCCATATGCTAAGAATCTTAATTTCTATATTTATATTCTACAACAAACCATCCACTACTTATTTCAAATTCTTAGGATTTGTGATTCTTCCTGCATGTGAGTGTTCACTCCCATGGACAGGAATCAGAGTCAGTGTCCTCCTGGGACCTGTGTGGGTCTAACTGACCCCCCTGTCTTGATCCCAGACCCCCCTGTCCGGTCTCCAAACCCTCCAGGGTGGCCAGAGGGATGTTCTAGACTCCGACACGTATGCCCATGGCAAAGTTTCAGCAGCAGGAGTGATCTCTGTGAGGAGGGTCCAGGGCTGCCTGTTCTGGACACAGCCCCAGCAAACCAACCACAGGGTATGGCTGAGCCTCTCAGCCAAGCTGGTGGTGTCTCTGTGAAAACCTACCTAAGAAAGGGCAGAAAACACCAGAGAGGGAGAGGAGAGAACAGTGGGAACAAGCAAGAGGCTCCATGGCAGAACAGACACTCCTGGAAGGGACCACAGCCTGTGCATGCACATGACCGTAGGATTCATGCTGGAGCACAGGACAAGAGTGAGCAGGGAAGGACACACACCAGATCCAGACCCCAAGGCAGGCCTCACTGAAGAGACTGAGGGTACCCTGCAGCAGCAACAAGGGTGGGGGCAGAGATGCTTGGAGAAAAGTTGAACCTGAGAAGGAGGGACAACAGCTGCTTTAACTGTTCAACTTTTTTGTTTGTTCATTTCCCAGTACCTGAATTAGTAATTAAATTTTCATGCTCATGGACAACAAATAGAAGTTCCCCAAATCAGGTCTGTTTTGCCTGCAATGATATTTGGTAAGTGGCTCCCAGGTCTTTCTTTCAACCCTTGAATTTTCTTGCTCATTATTGTTGTTTTCTCCCCATGTTACTGGGGTGGGGTGAATGAGCAGCTGTGTGAAGTGCTTGGCTGGCACCTGTGGCCAACCCGCAGGAAAAGTTATTCTCCCCATCTGCCCAGAAAAGCAGAGACTGAGCTTTCTGAAAACAAGCAAGTCCTGCCAGAAGCAGCTTCAGAGGACAATGCTGGAACCTGTCTGAGTCACCAAAAGTCCACTCAGGGTGCAGACCTGCCCCCTCAGTAGTGGACTAACACTGATCTGGAAAGGATTGTTGAGCCATTAAGCAACAAGTGGTACAATTAAGCATCCAAACCATCTACTTGAGACACTAATTAGAGATAAAACTAATAATCAGCAATGAGATTGCAGAGACTGAAAATTGTTGAAGCAAGAGGAAGAGTTTTAAGTGCAGAAAAGTAAATTTGTACATACAACTAGAAAACGTGTGTCTTAGTGTCTTCTCTATTTTTACCAAAGAGTGCCCAACTGAGCTTTCTGTGCTCTGGCTGGAACTCACTTGCAGAGAAGGTGTGGACTGAAAAGTGGCACCTTCATAAGAAGTAATAACAGTGGGGCTCACATACAGACCCAGCAACAGAGACAGCTTATTCTAAATGCTGTGTTGAAATCAAAATGTAGGTACATGCACAGATAAAGGTGCTTGGTAGTCTGAAATACTAGATCCTTTTCTCTTTAAGAAAAACCTTCCCAAAAATCCATTGCAGCCTTCTGTGAACAAGAACGAGAGCTGTAACATAAATCATCTGCTAACCTCATGAGCAGTTTTGGGCAGCTATTGTTTTTCAAAGCATGCAGCTCCCGGAGGCTCGCTATGGGAAGCATCGTCACCAGGTTCACATATGCCCGTGGAACCTGCCAAGAGAACAAACAAATCCATAGCAAACTCCTGGAGCACACAGTGCTGGGTTTGTCCCCACACAGCCACAGCAGACCTTGGTAGCAGCCTGCTGATTCAAGCATTGTGCATTATTTATGACAGAGGTGTTCAGAGTACTTTCTCAATAATTAATTCCCCACACAAGCAATACTAAATTACAGCCCCTGCCTGCACTGCCTAGTTCTATTCTAAATGTTGATAGCTGGTCACTTAAAAACAATGGCTTCAAAAAGGTCCAAACAAGTTGTTATAGGTCTCACAAGACCCAGACACCTACTAACTCTTCAAGTATTCTCATCATTCTTTATGTGGAATATCAGAATCTCTCTCTTAATGACCACAAAAATAAACTTATTTGCAGTTTAAAGAACAAGCAAAGCATTTTCTACTCAATAATGTTTGTTGCTTTTTGTTATAATATTTTTTAATATTATTTGTCCACAGCACATCAGCTAGAACCAAGAACATCCTTATTCCTTTGGTAAAAAACTTTTCCAGCCCTTTTTGCATTTCACAAAGATTTTCCTGTGAGGTAACACCTCTGCATATAGTAGTACTTTGGAGATGAAAGCAAGGAAATAAATTCTTAACTAATAATCAGCAATTGCTTTGCAAAGAGAACAAAATCCTTGCTCCCACATACTAGAAAAGTTTGATTTACCTCTTTGTGAAGTAAGTCCAAAGCTATTTGTAGATTGTAGGTGTAGTTTTCAGGAGAATGGTGTTCCTGTTAAAGCAAGAGGGTTGAATTTTATTATTAGTTTACTCAGGCAGGGACAAGAATGACTAGCTGGAGTCTAGTCACAGTAGTGCTTATGTTTCTACCTCTTGGGTCAAAAGTAACAGAGTCATAAGCAAAATGGTCCTGTCTCTACTTTTCTTCCTTCCCATCACAGCTATCTCACTGGCAAGAAAAGATCTAGCAGCCACTGGATACCAGTGAGGGTGAAAATTCACAGGGTATTATCAGACATCACAACATCCTCAATTCCCAGGCTTGCTTGGGCTGGTCTTAAAAGCACAGCTAACAACTCATTAACAGGGGCCATATATAGGAGAGAACATTTTGTGTACAAGTAAGTTTATTTCTGCTGTATGGAGTATTAGAACATGTCTCCCATATACTCCTTGCCTGACACAAATAATAAATGGCAAAACTTAAGTGTTTAGCTGAGAATGAAATCACTTCATATACTTGTCTTTCAATGCCAAAATTTCCTTGTTCCATTTTAATGGTTTGAATTAAACCATTTGAATAAAACTCTAATTTTATTGTCTCCAGTAATCCAACATTTATTTTTTCACTTGTGGGACTGCAACAGTCACATAAACTTTCTTATGAGAAATGCCTGTCTTATTTTCAGCATTTTTTCTCTCTCATTTAATTTCAAGCAGAAGTTCATTGAGAGCCCCACTTGCCTACTTTATAGAAGCAGACAGCTCAGATCCCTAATTCATGTGCTAAAGTCACAGCTCACCAAGAGTGCTGTGATTGGCACTATTTGTACTTGTGCCACACAAAGATCACTGCGATCCTTGGATGCACACACGCTCTCTCCTCGCCACCCACTCCAGTCATGTGAACAGGCACTTTGTGTTTGGGTTGACTGCAGAAGGTAGGAATGGTTAATTTGCTCCTTCCTTGTTTTATAACCATCTTACTGTGCTGCTTTGCTGTCCTTCCTGATCCAAGATTAACCATGAAGGGTGACAAGCATGTGCTCAACTGCCTGTGAGTAGGTAACCCTCACCACCAAGTGAGGAGTCTGCCACAGCCTGTCACCTCCTCTACAATCACACATACCAAAGGCTATACATTGTATGGATGTTATATATATATTACATTACATATAATTGAATTAGCATGAGCTGTGCTTAGAACTTTTCCCATAGCACTGAAAATACCAAGACTTAGGAGTCTGACAAGGCAAAGAGGAGTAAAAACACTTGGCATTTTATCTATAGGAGGTAAAGTGACTATGCAACAAAAAGTTATCCTAGTTAGCAGCAAAACAAAGTCACAACAATGATGTAATTTACAGGTGTTCTGAAGGTACCTCTAACATTATCAAAACATTATGCTGAGCAACCTGAAGGACTCAGTACCATTGCATTCCAGAGCTGCACAATTAAGACCTACACTATCTCACCCACTGAGTTTCTCCCTCTTACCCTCTGCAATGCATAAAGACCCTGTGGCTTGACTGGCCCAGTTCAGGCTGCAGGGAACTTACTGGATTCTCGCAGAATTTGCAGAGGTCGTTTCCTCCTATGAAAAGTGTTATCAGCTTCCAGTCATTCTGGAAATCTACGCTCTACACAGAGAAGGAGTTGGAACACAAGTTTTTAATTAAGAAAAGGAGGGAGATGCAGGCAACATACTAAATACAAATTTCCCATTTCTCAGAGTACATGGCTATCATTCCCTAGGCATCCACAACAAAAACAAGTTTGTAGTCATGACTGAAGGTGTAAAAACTGCTATGATCTAAACCAGATTTACAATATCAATGGCATAATGGAAAACTACTTGCTTCAGAAAGCTACTGCTCAAAATCTATCTGTATGCTTTTCTTAGCAGTATCTTGTGCATACAGAGTGACTCCTCCTGCAGTCCTAGAAATATATCTTCATAGCAAAAATTATGGTATGTGTTTTACTGTGTGATAAATAATGCAGCTATCCTGCAGGTAAACCCTGGGGGATGATATATTTCAGACTTGCTGTGAGACAAACTGCAAAGAACAGTGGGGCAATACTAACTCTAACAGTAGTGGTAAAATATTACAGCACTTTTGGTTTCTGCAAGGATTTTGCACAGGGATAGCCAGCTAAATTGAGGTAATTATGCTACAGTAAATAAACACCTTAGCTTTGATGAAAGCTTCAGATATGCTCAGTAGCATGTTGAGGAGGATGTGCTCAATATTCTAATGCTATAATTTCAGTGCAAAACAGCAGTAAGAGAAACACCAATAGTGCATCAGCCTCCAGTGGTTTAAAACCATCTTTCTTCAAAGGCAGGAGGCAACATATCCCCACTAGTACACATGCTGTTCAGTAGTTTCAAAAAGTTAAAAAAAAAAAAAAAAAAAGAGGGAGAAACTTCCTCCTGCACTCAAGTGCTTTAGAAAGTGGGGGTAAAAAGGATCTCAAATCAAAGATATATGACCTCTACTATGAGCATGCTTTCTAGTCAGAATGACTTCACTAGTTATATAAAAAACATTTATTACCTAAATAAAAGATATTTCCATTAATTTCTATTAACATTCTCAGGCCAATACATTTGGCAGAGTAGTGCATAGAAGCTTCAAACGAAAATCACCCGACACTTCACTGTCAGTCGCTGTTCCTTTTAATTTCATTTCAGATGCATCCATCAGATGGAAATCTTGTTTACAAGAAAGTGAACCAAGAAGGAAGGTACTGCAAATATTTTTGCCAATATGTATGCACCACAGTATTTACACTAAACACGCACACAGATATCTTGAAGACTTTTTGGCTGCTTTCCAGCTGCACAAAAGGAAAGCCAAACTATTATAATGTAACTTAGGTCACCGATTGCATAGCACATTTGTCAAATTACAAACAGCAAACATTCAAAGCACAAGCTGAGGTGAGAAATATGCAAGCAATCCTCAACCTGATGTGTATTTTACAGACCATTAATCAAATAATTCCCAACAATAAATGTGTAAGTCAAAAATCAGATGATGGCTAGATGAAAGAGAGGACTAATTTGTTTTTATAGAAAACAAGTCCCTTCCTCACTTCACATGCTCACTCCACACTTTTTGCTACTGGAAAAGCTTGCCCTCAACATCCTAGCATGCATTGTGAAAAACCACCTGCTTACAAGACAATTAATAGCACCACAGCAAAATCCTCACAGAAAAAAAGGTTCTGTTATCTGACATGTGACACAGGTTGGCAGTGGAAGCAACAGCACTGCATTTACAGCCACTTGCAGTAAAAATGATGAAAAGGTTACAATTATATGGGTTTGATAGTAACTATCGTGCTGGTACAAACTCACTTAAGATTAAGCCATAGATCATTTTGTGGTGACTCATACTCTGCACTGGGAAATATGATGCTGTACCCTGCTGTACCTACAGCTTTAAAGTTTGGCATTCACTGTTGAGATCTGCTCTTGGTCTGTTAGAAACTAATGATGCCACGTCACTTCTTTCTAAAGATATGCATGACATGCTGAACTCACAGTATCATTCTTCATGCGGTCCAGCAGCCTCCTAACCTGTCCAGGAACATCCCTAAAAATAAAAGAAAAATAAAATCATAAAATAAATTAATAAAAATTTAAAGAAAGGATCCTGCATAGATAACAAGACAAAGAGGAAAGCTGACGAATGGACATCAAAAACCCCAAAACCCCAGAGAAAGTCCGATTTTCATTGAATGGAATATATGACATAGCCAACAAAGGCTGTTTGGAAACAGTGATGGAAAAATAATTAGCATCCAACAGGCACTGGACTCCTTTGCAAATGGTGCATAGTTACTCTTTTACAAACTATATAGAAAATGTACTTTTCTCACTATCAGACAGATGCTATCAACGTAGCTCTGAAGTGCATGTGTTCATACCAATGTTATTACATGGCCCCAAGGCACCGAAGTAGGTCTTATAAGAACTATTACCAGTGGAAAAAAAATAGGATATGAGTTGCACTGAAGATATTGCATGGTGATCTGTAGTTAATTCCCAGCTCTGGCAGACCAGGAATTAAACAATCCACAATTTTCTCAGTCTCTACACAAACTCTTGGTCCTGATGACAAGAGGGTTTGAATATACCCGCTACAAAGTGGAGATCTCTTTTGTCTGACTCACAATAGGACAGCTTTCTGAGTAGTGCTTGTAAAATGCTGTGCCTTTCTTGGCTGAAAATGTCAAAGCAAGTATCTGTCTTGTTGATAATTTATTTGATATAGATTAGAACCACTGCAAAGTCCTCATCACATTTCTTGGCCTTCATGCTACAGTTAGGATAAAGAAATCTTTGCCTATTAGACTTACTGTGCTCCTGCCAAAGTTCAGGGTTTGGGCCTTTTTTAGCCACAAGGAATTTTACAGAAAAAAATCAAATTTCTTTTAAATTTTAAAGTTTTCCTCTTACTCTGCACGAGCCCCGGTCACCGCTTGGTTGAATGCAGCATTCTTTGAATTCTGAGTTCCAGTGCCAATGGAATAGCCTACCAAGGATGGGTTGAACTCACGAAGAATATCTGCAGAAAGAGACAGCACCCTGAAATATTGCTTCCTGCAGCAGGTAACAAATGATGCAATAAAGGTTAGACTTCAGTAAAAGACCATTAAAAAGCTTTAGGAGACAGCTACAAAAAAAAAGTCCTCAACCTTTAAGTATAATAAACATGGAGAACTTCACCATACAACCATTTCCCTGCCTTCAAGATTTCTGAATTTCATGAATTCAGATGTCTCATGGCCTAACACGGCCATCTTGGCTAGCAATGCCATTTTGCCTGGCAAGCAAGGCTGGGTAACCATATACTCAGTCAGGAGAACCTCATGCCATCATGCCCTAACTGCAGACAGGTTGGAATCAAACCCTTTAGTCTGATGGCCCCAGATGTATTAACCCCAAAGACCTCAGATTCCCTTCTAGATCTTCGGTTACAAGCTACAAGCCTTACAAACACCTCAGATCTAAAATCTCCTGACCTTTAAAAAGCATGTAAAATCTGATCTCGTAATGTGATTCTGCCCCTGCCTAAAACAACTTTCCCATACAGTTAAAATAGTTTCTTTAGGCTATGAGCTAAGACCTTTGATTCATCTGTCCCAAACACATTTTAAACAGAACTTTTAAACAGAAATAGACAGAATTTTCAACCCTTTTCTCCTGTCTCCTTTTACAATAGCAGGTATTCGAATAATAAACAGCATTACATATTTATCAAACTTACAGAAAAATTGACTTACTTGCTAATGTGGTGACTGTGCTTATGTTCTCATTTCCTCCAACGCTGTAAAAAGAGAGAACAGGAAAAAGCGTGGTGAGGTCCAATGGACTCGGCAAGGCACCGGACAAGGTAGGAGAGTGCCCCCTTTTGGGTTAGCACCCATGTACAGGGCACGCTGGGGGCTCTGCGTGCCTGTCCCCGGGGGTCACCACGTCCCAGACACTCTCAGCTCCAGCAGAACAATCATGTTAGAAACCCTGTTCAGTAGCTGTCCTTTCAGCTCTTTCACGTATGTTCAAACCCAGCTGAAAGAAATGAGATTTCTTTTCAAGGCTGCTACCTTTGCTACAGCTGTACCTATTAAAATATTTATAGCTTCCATTTTTGGTTAACAAATCTAACAAAAAAAAAAAGTTTTAAAAGCATATATTTCAGAGTGATAAGTAAAATTAATACCTTTTCCCTCCCCCATTGCCTTCCCCCCACTCACATATCACTCAACTGGAAGCACACTACTAGACTGGTGAAATTCACCATTATGTCTGTGTGCTCTTTATTCTCCCCGATGCTGAAAAAAATACTAGTATACTTGTTGCCCAAAAAAAAAAAAAAAAGGGAATAGATTACTATTAAAGATCAAAATATAGCATGTTTGACTCAGAACACCTCTGTAGTGTCCCCTTAATCTGGAACAGATTTTGAAGTGCACTAATACCATCCCTGGAAGTGCTTGAGGCCAAGCTCGGTGGTGCTCTGAGCACTCTGCTCTAGTGAAAAGTGTTTCTGCCCATGGTATGGGGGTTGGAACCAGATGATCTTTAAGGTGCCTTCCAACCCAGGCCATTCTATGATTCTGTGCTTAAGCTTCTTCTAAAGTTGGAGTGACTTATATTGGTAAAATATGATGAACAGAAGATCAGCCTGACAAGTTTGGTGTTAAATCATACAGTTCCAGGTTAACAAGTGAGTGTGACTGCCTTTCTCCAGAGCTTTTTTGATCTGTCGAACAACATGCTGCATATGTAAAAGTCTGTATTGACTCATAATTGATAAACTATTCTCCATGATGTAAGCAATACTGGAAAAGGATCAAGGAAAGAGATACTGCACATGAAACAACAGCAGAAAAGATATTTTGTAGACCATCAATTTTAAATAAGACAAATGGGTGATGTTGGCCACACTGGGCAAGATAAGACAGGATACAGAAAGAGCAGGGACAGAAATGCAGAATGAGCAAGGGATGCAATGCGATGGAGTTTAGAAGACCCTGTTCCAGGGTCTCCTATGATCACGAGATTGCAAAAAATCTTCTTAACAAGGACCTCATTTTTCTGTGTACCCAGGTCTATTCCAGCCATGCTACATTGTAATCTAGATAACCACTAGTTTGAGTATTTTCTTTATCGTGAGTAATAGCCCAACCATCTGCCATCATGCAAAATGTGACATCAAATCCAGTTTCCACAAGCCTTCATTTGGTACAAAAACAACTATATTGATCAAAACTGAAGAAAATGGATTCTCTCCCACTGTGGGGAAAATTCCTGGGACTCACCTCCAAGAAAGACCTCGGTACTGAGTCAGGACATCCAGAACATCATGGCGTCTGGATCCTGCCCCATTAGCTGCCTGGAAGAAGAAGAGTTTACCTTCAGAAAATAAGCACTGCTACAGTAACTAGTTCTCTGACTGATCCTAGTGAGAATAATTAAAAACCATATTAATGACGCAAGCTATGTCATCTTCCCAAAATAGAACAGATCCCTGTTCTCAAGAAGATCAAAGACTGAAGGTATTTTAACTCCATTCCAGTGAATTACCCTCTTCTATCAACTGCATGATTAGATCAAGTGGGGAAAAAATTACTTGAGAATGTTCAAAATACTCATATAATTCTAAATTTACATAAGGAATAAATAAGGGAGCAGTGGTCCTGAATGAATAATTTATTATAATGTTCCTCACATTTAAAAAGCTGTACAGTGACGTTATGTCTTTCCTACTTTCTCCAAGGAAAAAGACTACTAGTATTTAATGTATTATTTAGCACAGAACATGTAGGAAACATGAATTATAATATGAGCAGTAAAGCAGTCACCACTAATTGGAGTATCACAACTGGTCTAGGGGTAATGAGATTACATAGCACTAGGATTTTTATTTTACTTTAACACTAGGAATAGTGTTAAAATACAAAAATTCTCAAGGCAAGTTACACTTGACACACCTAATGTTCTATTGCAATTTTAATCAAATATTTAGTTAGTTTGAATTACTATGGCTTTATAGGCTTTGGTATTATCATATATATATTTATCATATTATACAGATACACAGATATACACAATCAGCTGCAGAACTCTTTCTTTCTCTTCATGCTGCTTATCAAAAGCTTTCAGGGTCAATACCTTGGGAGCTGCCAAAAACCAGTAAAGAAAAGCAATTGTTGCAAGTCCACTCTAGCAGAATACTTCTGCTGCTGCACAATCTGATCTTACATCTCTTCCTTGTGTGGCACTCTTGTGGACTTTAAATGGGAACTGTGCACTCAGATTAGACTCATGATCTGATTACCAATCAGCCAAGGTGGAGTATGGGAAAAAAAAAATTGAAAAACGTGTCTGGCTCAACAGGGCGTAACTCTATGTATTCCTTTTCCCAGGTTAAAAAAATTCAAAGATTTCATTGCAAGTTTTTCATTGCTAGCTTTATCAGTGGCTATCCAGTGATCTTTACTTACTGTGAGTGAATCTCCCAGGGCAGCAATCACCTGAATATCTGCCGGTTTCAAATTATGAACTGAAATAAAGTAAAGGTAGTTTAAGGGAAAAAAAGAAACCTACAAATTGTGATGGTTAATAGATGTTTTCCTCAGAATAAGCATAATAAAGCATTGCAGAGACAGGCATTGATAGGCATTGAATCAGAAATGATTCTTGGTACCACAGCTGGGCAGCAGCTACAGTGACAAAGGAGGCAGCAAGATTCCAGTCTTGCATTTTTTCTTCCTCAAATTTCTTTTAACCGGTGAAAACTACTGAAAAGCAGGCACAGCCCTGGTGCCAGCACAGAGTAGCTATTTGGAACCATCACAGATTCTGAGGAAAGACAAAACCTACCCATGGAACTCCCTATGGGTTTTTGTACCTCAGACTGCATTAACAAGAGCCCCCTACATTTTTTTCACCCTGGAAATCAAGCACCTGACTGCCTCCTATCTTTTCCACTGTCACCTCTTCATTGTACATGGAAGATGCAGGTGCATAAACTTTCATCACCCTTGAGGTAGTGAACTCGCATCTTGCTATACAACCACTCACATTGTTCCAAAAAGACACTTAAAAACCACTGTCAACAAAGTGCACTTCTCCAAAGGAAAGAATACCTCTGCTGAGTAAACCCAGTTCTGTTCTTCTGCCATCAAACAAAGTAGCTCTATGATAAAAAGGGACAGTACTGTACCTGAAACTGGAACCGAATCAGAGGGAAGCCGGTCAGGACAGGGAACATTTGTTCCATAACTCCTCTCCTGCGAAGACAGACAGGGCCAGACTTCACACCAGTCCCACTATACTCTGGTCATGACAAACCATTTACATCTCAGAGCATTAGATTCATGAAATCCCCTCGTACTGTGCACACAACTACCCAGCTCAGCCTGCCCTCGGCCCATGCCTTTTGAAGGCAGACGCAAACTCAGCCTGCTCAGGAGCCGCCAGCCTGACGAGTGCAGCACAACTATTGCCTACTGCTGGGGCTGGTGGTTTTAGACTGTGAGCCATGTTGTGCACAGATATGCAACACTTGGTGCGCCCAGACCTGAATATATTTTGCAAGAAACTGTTTGAACATCCCTGAAATATCCTAGGACAAAACCATACTTCTGTCAGCGGGCCATGAGCCTGCCTTCTCTGTATGCAGTCCTGTATGTGCAGCCAGGGATTTGCCTTCCTGGCTCCTCTGGGTTGCAGCCTACTGACAGAAATACCCCCAAAGTCTACTGCTAGGGAAGGGATGACCATTGATATACCAAAGCAAACTATCACACAAGACTCAAAAGATGTGTTCTGGCTCCAAATATCTCTACAGAATTCCTTAGAGTAGGCTAACTTGCCTAAGGAAAAGATAACTTGTGTGTCTTGTCCCATTGTTCTGGATTGAGTTTTTATTTTTTAATTTAAAAACCTAGCAAAACAACAACAAACATAACCCAGTATTGCTCCTTACATCCTTAACACCTCCTACAATACTGCTATTTCCAAAAACCGGAATGGTAGGTACCATTGGCCCATGGCAAGGTCTGTACACCCCAAATAACCAACAAAACAGATGGCTCTATATTAAAATGTGAACAGAAATGTATATTACAACTCCAGTGATGAACAGGCCATTTTGTGATCTAGGCATTGTGTTCTCACAATGAACATCATCAACTCACTCTGTTCCTGCTTGGGAACACCAAGTTCTGCTCAAAATCAGAGTACTCTGACTTAAAAAAACACAATCATGGGTCTTTTTTTCCCCACATCTAATCTGAAGCCATATAAAAAAAAAAATCCATATTCTTCAGTTCCACTATGGCATAAACAAGACAAAATCAGACCCACACAGTAGCTGGATCTGGTCTAGTTTCTTCCATGGTAGCACTAAACAGCTTCATTTTCACTATCTTCTTATCCCAGGGAAAATAACTTTTTTATCCAGGTGTTTAACATAGGCTCTTACCAGTGAAGGCAAGATTCACTTTAGGCTAGCTGAACACATCTACCTTACTCACACTCTTACAGAACCCACCAAGGAGAGGATGTGCTGTTGAACATCTGACTATTTAATCAAGCATGAAAATAAAAAGTTGGAGTTTTGCATTTAGTTTTCCCAGGTAGCATTGTTTATTTAGGCAACAACACACTCTTCCCCAGCTGCCCCACCCCCTGGAATACAGCCAGTCCATTGATGCAAACAGTCCTACCATACCTGAGATGTTTCTTCGGTGTTTGATGTCCTCAGGGAAGATGAGTAGTTACTGTTTCTATACGTAAACAAATATGGATTTTCCTGCAGAGTGAAGAGAGTATGTTTACCAACGCCAGTGGAAACACAGTCAGCTGACGTTAAAGTCTTCTGGCTACATTTTCCGAGAGAAAAAAATCTTTACACTATTAATTTTTGTATGAACGTTGCCTTAGTGAAGTAAACAAGGTTAGATTTGAAAGTTAAGCCCTGGTCTGAAGCCCTGTCCTTGGTATGCTCTAGGTACAGCACCACTTTCTGCCTTAAACCTAACATCAAACATAACATAAAATTCTATTTCTTTGATATTTTAATTGCTGTTCAGAAGCTTTTGGATGCCAGTAATATCTTATCACTAGCAAATTACTGAAGTCAGAGCTTAAATGCAAAAGCACACAAGAACCTGTTCTTTGAAAATGAGATGCTCCAATCCTGACTACTGACAGCTCCAGGGACTAAATTAGTAAAAAACATGGCAGCAGAGGCAAATCACAGAAAATTGAGTTTATATAAAATACATGGATTCAATTTTATTGGTGACACAAATTTGAATACTGATAATGCACCTCATACCTGCAATTAATAAATTCAGATTAGCTAGATATGTTTTCTGGACCAAAACAATATCTGACAGAGATGATTTAACTAAATTGTCATAAGTTTTTTTTTTTCAGAGTGTCATCTGTAGAAAATCAAGACTCCGTGTCAATGAACTTTAGGAACATTCAGTTTTTAACAGTGCAGTAACTTGGGCAAGCGCACATTCCTAAGAACTTCAGAAAACAACAACAGTGTTTGAAAACTTGGAAATTCTGCAAAGAATGAATAAAATCACAGAATAACAAGGAAGCCCTTTTACCTGAGATGGACACTGGACAATTTTTGTGGCACCGTAAGGCTGCTTCTGTCCAACTGGCTGCATCTGGAAAGGGAAAGAAAGAAGAATTGTACAAGTGGTGTGTGGGGGAAGGAAGGGAAAACAGCAGCAATGCAAAGGCTCTAGTGCCTGATGTTTTCCATCAGGCTTATACACATAAATCTAAAAATATATATTTAGAATTTTCTTTTACCTATAATAAATGTTTATCTATGCATAATATACCACATGCATACCTACAAAAGCAAGGAACTGAAAACAAGTCCTCTCACGTGAGCAGATTCTCTTCCCATTATGACTAAAACTTCCATCCAAACATTAATTCGGCTTTTGGGAATGCTGACTCTCTAAGTGTTGATTGTTTATCCAACCTTTCAGAACTGTTTCATTATCTACACTCTCACACATGTTAGACAACACTAAAAGGTGCTTTCCTGCTCCATACAGAGGCTTAACAGCATTTATGTTTGTTGGTCTTCTTGGAACAAGATGGAGAGGAAATCATTGTAATGAAAAATTATGGAATTATTTGGAAAATAGTGACAGCACAAAGGGGCAGATACCAAAAATAATCACTTCACCTGTTCAGGCAGCTTGCTGAGTGCTAATTAAATTGCAATCACACACAGAGGAATTGGCTGAGGGTTTAGATCCCTCAGTGCATGTCTGCTCAGCTTGGCACCAGCAGCTGCCAGGACCAGCAGCCTACACAAGAGACGGGATGCAAGGGACTGGAAAATACAACAGCAGCAGGCTTGATGTCACCAATATACTCTGGGCAGAAATGCTATATTCTATTTTGATTGTTCCATCAATGAAAATAATGGGAAAATTTAGAGAAATAGAGAAGAGGCTTACAGAGTTTATATTCCTTGAGAGAAACATTTGAAGAAACAGTCTGCTTTTTTGAGAGAGGGCAGGAGGGAATAAAACAAATTTCCCCAAAACATGCAAAATAATGAAGCTCAGAGAAAAGATACATTGGGATACTTTCCCATCCTCCTAGGATGAAACAAAGTAGCTATTTAATGGCATTATTAAAAGAAAATACACTTCCAACACGTAATCATCCCACAAAACACGGGATACATACAATACATACAATTTCTTGACTAGAAATTAAGTTCAAACAAGTATTAGACACTTGCATGTGTTGGGAGTTGGGTGACTAGAGCAAGTTTCTCCAGGAGGCAGTAAATTCCAGATGGCTCAGACACACTGTTCACCCAGCAAAGGCTGCCAGCTCCCATACAGCTCAGCTGCACGGTCCTGGCCAGGGCATGGGGCACAAGGGCTGTATTGTGGCCACCAACCCTCCCCCAAATTCAAGCACATCTGTCATTCAGGCCACATGGTGTGGGTCTGCTCTGGCACTCAGCAGGTTCCAAGGCAGCACAAAGCCCTGAAGACAGAAGAGAGGCATGGGCAGCCTCCTGCCGTGCTGTTCACTTTTGGTTCTTGCCTGGTTTTAGTTTCTCCTTTGGTTGCAGGATAGGGTTGGGTTTTGTTTTCTGCAACACGAAAGAGCGCCAAAATACAAGAAGCTCCTACTCTTGTGAAGTTCTTTACATACATGAATGGAGCTTTGTCCTCAGATATATCTCCAGAGGTAAAATTGATTAATTTTGGCAAACGCCTACAACCAGGCTCTCTGTGGAAAACATCAAAGCTGTCCAACTACACAGCCAACCTCTCTCAGCTTTTCCAATGTCACTTAACTGACTGTTCTCAGGTGTGTTTAGCATATGAATTGCATGGTCCAAGAGAGTTAGAAATGTTTTGGTCAAATATCCAGCCCTGCCTAGGACAAGCCCTTAGGACATGATGGCTCAGCTCCTTCTCAGTCAGGCTGAAGTGCAGCCCTAAGGCCAATTGCCACTAGATTGTCAAGGTTTTGCCCTTTGGCCAATAAACAGGTAATTATTCCAGGAAAGAGGTTGGTACCAAGCCTCAACGTAAGGTCAGGACAGCCTGGCAGAGAGTAGAAGGAAAACCTCTGAATGTACTTTCATTCTGCAGTGTTTCCTGATCCACAAGTCATGATGTTGATTTCCTATCAGGTCCCAAGAGTGCATTATGGGTTCTTTTTTAATTTTTAAAGAAGTCAGCATAAACTGTTGGCTGGATTTCCCAGTAGAACTGGAGAGACCTTTATCAGGTGAGGACACCTGCTAGTGCTTTTCATGCTGAACTCATCTTTCATACCTTCTTTTGCATCCCGTGAGAATACAGGCAGACAAGGCAATCACAGGCAGACAAAGAAGCAATCCTGAAAGGTCCCTCTCTGATGATTGCTAGCTGTACTCTGAAAAGTCCACTTAATCACAGAGAAGTCAGGAAAAAAGATGGCAAAATGAGTTGAGGGGATTGTTACCATTTCCACATTCTTCCTTCAAACCTGTGGCAAGATGTGGGTTTGCCACATTTTACTCCTCCTCCAGCTCACCTAGGCTGTCCCCTCACTAGAGGAATCACCTCACACTGAGAAAAAACACTGAAAATAAAGCAAAGTAGGTATTTGTCTCCTTTATGGCAATGTTTTGGTTCTGGTGGCTCCACAGCACTCTCACTGCCCAACTCTAGGTAACTGGCCCTGATGCAGCCAGCCTCGAAAGCACAGCTTCATTTTGCATATGGTTTTTCATCTCTGCTATTTCCACAAAATGCTCCTGGGCAAGCAGAGTGACAAGAATAGAGTAACATGCCACAGAATGGGTTGCTCAAGGACAGAGCAGAGGAGGACAAATAAAGTCTGTGCAGAAAAGGTTGAGAGACAGAAGAACGAAACAGAGGGCATCTATTTTATGATGGAAAAACTGGGGTAGGAGCTGTGACATCATGACAAGGAATATCACAGATAACAGCAAAGGAGATGAATGGACCCAGCATGGCTGTTCCAAGGTTACCACTGCAACAGCTTATCAATTTTTAACTCCTTGGCTCCTACTAACTAACTAAAGTCCTTTTAACTTTAACTAAAAGATAACATTATTTTATTAAAGTGACTGTACTATTCTTCTAGATATATCATCTGGTGGAATAGAAGCCTCTTCCTGCAAATTCTGCTTCTTTAAATGATCAGGGCTACAACAAATATTACTGCTTGAATTAGCATAAAAGAAAACAAGAACATGTCAATAGGTATGTATTTATTTTTAAATGTGGTTTATGAAAAGGTTGTTGCAGTACAGACTTTTTCCTTCATGCTCTAGGATAATTTGGACAGACACAGGAATGGTAGGTACTCTCCAAGGAAAATCTTATTAACACATGACTCAAAACAAGAAAAAAAGTCTTTTCTATTTCATCTAACTTAACTGGCCATTGAAGATTCTTTTTAATTAAAAAAGATATTTTATGTGTTATAAGGTTACTAGGAAAAGAAACAGGGAACACTGAAAGCTTCTAAAAAGAAACAGTAAAATCAACATTTTACCTAAAACAATGCATCTAAGGGCATATCCAAACAGTAGCATCCTGCTTAGCTCTGTTGAGTCCAAACCCACATACCTACTTTTTTGTCTCATAAATATTGAAAAGCAACTCAATGTCTTCATTTGCCCCTATAATCAATTTTAGAGTGCAAACTCCTCCAGTTGTACATGCATACACTCAGTCTCACACACACAAATGCTGTGTGTCAGTACCTCAAGCCTGCAGTGGGAAACAGCCCCCTACAGGACTGGTCATGGTGTTCACGGTCGAGTGGGTCAAAAAATTCACATTTCCTTCAGACAACCTCTCCCACTAATAGAAAGCTGGACAAGACATCTAGCTCTAGAGGACATAACAAGAGTTCCTCAAGGTTGTTTCTACCTTTCCACTACGAGCAACAGCAGGAAAGATGATGGTTGAGGAGGAGACAGCGGTATAAGAGTCATTAGTAAAGAATGGTGGGGATGCAGGATAGAGGACAGAGCAGACAGGAGGATCATTGCTATAACCTCAGGTTAGGACAAGCCTCAGTCATCCTGTGCTGTGCTATCAAACAGGTAAGATTAGCAAAAAACAGGATCTGTCACAGCTCATTTACTCCATGAGGCTTCCCAAAGGGCTACTTTGAAAACCTTTCTAAAAAGTTCTTAGTAGAAAGTAGCAGCAGAATGAGATTTGTCTTGAAAGTGTAGGGCATTCAGCATTATCCAAGAGAGCCTCCCTGCACAGCTGAGGATAGCAGTCATGGGATAATTCTTGTATTCCTCCTTCCCCTGCCTCTTTGCTACTGAAAGCCTGGCTCATGCAGGGTTGCTACCAGGCATCCAGACCAAGTTCAGCAAGAAACAGTCTCTGTGGAGCTGCTTACCATGTTGTTCCAGAGGCCCACAGTCATGAAAATATAATCTTCCAGAATTTCCATCTGGGTCTGTGATGTGGTAATTGAATCATCCTTGCCCTGAAGGAGAAAGTACTTTGAGCATCATAAAATAATTAACAGTATGGAAAGATGAGATATTCAGTCACAAAAGTTCCCAATCTATCAAATAATATTCATATCCACA
This sequence comes from Prinia subflava, assembly GCF_021018805.1. NCBI lineage: Eukaryota > Metazoa > Chordata > Aves > Passeriformes > Cisticolidae > Prinia > Prinia subflava. The sequence continues at coordinate 84,323,652 of NC_086248.1, forward strand.
AGAAATCTTTGGTTTTCTTGCCAAAGCCACTTGCCACTGATCCCCATACTACTGGTGTATCAAGATAGAAAGATACTGGTTTTGTAAATGATTGTTGCACATCAACAGGATAAGAAGAGCAGAGCAACAACACAGCACGATCACAATAGTGACACGGAAGAGCAGGAAGACATAGATGTGAACACACGAATCATTTGGAATAAACAACATTTCTGCTAGTTTACACATGCATTTAAAGATTAGAAACATGCAGAATTTTAAATGAAATGTAACTGTTGGAAGAGTTTGGAAGGTTACACATGGTGGCCTGCAGGCTTACCACAAATCAGAAGAAATAAAGAATACACCTATGACATATGATGGTATTTAAAGAAATTATAGAGCAAATTACTGACAGAAAAAGTAATGCCATGAAAGTTAGAGGTCTGTTATTTGCATATGGACCAGCCACCTACAAAAAAATGCCTGGCAAAAGATTGCCCCAGCAGCAACAAAAAGATTTTACAACCTAGCAAATCCTTTCTTTTCCTGGAAGAAAATTTTTTTCTCCCAATTCACTTTGTTCTGATACTGAGTTGAGGGGAGCAATGGAATTACCTCAAATTCATAGAGCTATAATGATGCTCAAAAACCCAGACCATGAGTCACTACCAACCTATATTACAAAAAAATACCTAAAGTGATGGATTTTGATACCTCACTCCAAGTGAGCCATTCTCCAGAAAGTAATATTCTTCCTCTTCATTGCCAGATTTTAGACAACCTTGACCTTTCAACTTGCCTTTAAAGATCACTTATGACAAAACCATGCCTGATATCCCAGGCAATCCCATCTTCACTCCCTACTGCCTACACCAGAAAAAAAGTCTGTGTTCCCAGACTCACTGCAGGGAAATAACTGTACTTTCCAACATAGTTTACAAACACCTTCACTTTTGTTCCTCTAACTCTTTTAAATACTTCACATTATCCACATTTTGCTTTTGATGTCTAACAGATGAGCATAATCAGGGATGACTATGGTGATGACTACAAAGATATGGAAAAGTGAGCAGCATTGACAGCTTCCAGACACTTGGGACTTTAGGTGCAGAGGTGCCATCACTTGATTTATCCTGGAGCATAGCATTCAAAAAACACAGGACCTCTGACTGGTGCTGTTTAAAAACAAGTTCCATTCTCAGGAGTTCTGTGTCTGATCCTGAGGTGTGTATGTCCTGTGCCTGACTACCGTTGTCTTCCAGAATTACACAGCCTAGGTCAGGAAAGTCTGCTGAATATTGCACTCAGTCTCAGCAGACACAAACCAGAAAGAATGGAGCAGCTTGAGTTTACTCACCAGACTGAGCAGCAGATTTCTTCCTTGGAGAGAAGGCTGAAGAACAACAGTGAAGTCCTCCTTTTGATCAAACCTCTCAGACTCCAGTAGTTTTTCCAAAGCATCCTAAATAGACAACCATTTAATGAGATAAGTATTATTGGGTAGAGAGTGTAATCTATGTTCAATTCATCAAGGCTTAAAGTAAATTTAAATTATCCCCATCCCTAATGAACCACAGAAATAAAATTGTGTAATCCAACAACATAGACAGTAATTTAATGAAATCTCGTTACACAGCAACTGGAAAATCCTTGTAGCTATGAGAAAGATAGTTTACCATCATTTTCTTTGAAAGGGCAGAAAGCTTAGCAAGGCAGTGAAATGTCATGTTTATTGCCACCCTGGCTTGTTTAAAAGAAACTAGCACAACTGTCTTTGTCTTAACAGGGTATTTCCCTCTTCTAAATCATGTGGCATTTTACTGGACAAGATAGATCACTTCTCTGGTGGGATATGAAAAATCTTAGGTTTCTAAAAGTTAGACATTTAAAACGTCAAGAGATACTAAGATCACTGAGATATAGAGAGATCTTATTGCCAATATTCCTGAGGTAAGAAATGGGATCAGGATTGCTATGGATATGTGGTAGAAAGGCTGTTACTCAACTTCCCCACCGCTATTCCTCCCTTAACTCCTTGCTTCAGGCCGGTCTGGAAAATGAATAGAGTCAAACAACACAGAAGATGCCATACCTGATAGGACCACCTCAGTATGTAATCATGTAATGTGGAGTGTTCAATATAATTGCACTGATTCCTGCCTGGATTGCTGCAGAAAATAATTAAAAATATGAAAGACATTATGAACTTCTGATAAACAAGGTGGATAGCATGAATTCTTTTAAGCCACTTACAAGTACATACTAAAGAGTAAATTGTTGTATGTGTAAAAGAGGCTACATGGAACACACTCCTTCTTGATATAAACACAGAATGATAAATATTCCCATATCCAGAGCTTTGTATCTCTTTTTGATTTGAAAGCCTAGTCAGTTGACAAGTATGCCAGACTTAGATTAGCACAGGATCTCACAAGCTAGCAACATGCTCAAGCTTAAAATAGCAACTGCACCGGTTTTCAAACATTTCCCTCTCTACAGTCACAGAGGAAAACTGAACAAACTCAAAATACTTCCACTGGAACCTTTTCTTTAGCATTTGGCACGAAGACATGCATCTAGAAACATGGGTGGAAGCTGCAGAAGGTTATCCATGCTAAAGGATGACTGGTACTGTCAGATTTCTGACCTGCAAGGTCAGATGGGTATACTGCATATTTTTGAAGCTAGCTGGAGAATTCTGAGAGTTCCCAAAGGTGTAGATGGGAATGATATAAGATATACATAAGATTAGTCAGGTTCCACCAAAGATATACTCTCTTGAAATTTCCTGAGTGGACTGGAACCAGAGAAAGTTTCTGGGGGGCTTACAGATATAAGCAATAAGTATGCATCAGGATCCTTTTCACAGAGCTCTAGCTAAACCCATAAAATGAGAGTTTTCTGATAAAGTGCTATTATCACTGCTGGTGAGTGAAAGAAACATGAACTCAGGACCAGAATCTTATCCAAGCCTAACAGAGGAACCTCATAAAACATGAAGAGAGTTACATACCTAAAAATAGGATACATGCATTGCTTTTAGTGCAGACACCTCTAGTTAGTAAGAAATTAATAAAGGAGGGAACTTTAAACCCCATTATGTCCCAAACTTCAATGCCTAAAGTTAAAGCATGGGATTGAAAGCGTCAACCACTATTATCCTCTTTGAGTCTTGAAATTTCTCATTTTGATAATGATTTGTATTTTTCTCTCAAAGTACAGTTCATAATAACAACTTAGCAACAAAATGCTGGAGGTCCTGATCTGGGACTGAGGCCATCTAACAAACTTGTGGGAACTGTGTTTATCAACCAGATAAACATAGCTACAAGAGCATGCTGACAATAAGAAAGCAAACTGCCTTAAGTACAAAAGGAAATATAAAAATTCCTCAGAGGAAAAAAAAATAGATTTACTTAATTTTATTTTTAAGACCTTCAATACATGGCAATGCCCATATTCCTAAACACATCTTTTCCACAATTTCTCACATCTTTCCCCTTCATGTTTGTGCAGGAGAAATAAGCTAGAGTGCCCCACACAGTCACTTTTGACAAGGAAAGTGTCTCCTCTCCTTGTACTTGTTAAGTACATAGCAGCCAGACCTCTTCCCCCATTCCATCAGAACATCTCCAAGGTTGTATGCTTGCAAAGCTTGTGAAACACTCCAGGATGACTATATTAGTACACATGGTGTCCTATGCCACGAGTACAGGGAAAAAATAATTACTGTGGAGTAAGATGAAGCGTAATCTCACCAGCTGTAAACTACTCCATCATGACTGCTCATGTGCACACGCCTACTCCAAACTAAATCGGGACACAAACTACTCACGCTCGTGTTACAAAGCACTGAGAAAGACAGATAAATAGATGCAGTTACCATAAGGAACTGACAACTTGGCTGTTCTCTACTCTGGCATACCCTAAGCCCAAGTAGTATCTTTCCAATAGCTTAATAATGTCCTTTAAAATCAGTTGCTCGTTTTGATATATAGAAATTTAAACTTCTGAAGCACCTACAGAGCTTCTGATGTAAAACTTGCAGAACAAAAGTATCACTGAACAAAAAACTGGGGGTAGCAAGACTGTGCAGCTTTGTGACCATAATCTAAGTGCTGGGTCTGGCTGGGATGGAGTTAACTTTCCTCACTGCAGCCCATATGGAACTGTGTTTTGGATTTGTAGCTAAAACTGTTGATAACAAACCAGTGCTTTGGCTCTTGGTGAACAGTGGTTGTACAGTGTCGAGGCTTTCTATTTTTCCTTAACTCTGTCCCAATATTTAAATATGCTGTCCAAATTGATAGGATTAAAAGCACTAGCTTCCTAGTAAAAATATATCTTTCTTAGAGAATATATCAGAAGCAAAGGGAAGACTTAAAATCTCTTACATACTTTTGTATTAAGAGCAGAAAAACAGCTCAGCAGATTGTATCTCAGTCATACAGTCAGTGCATATACATAGCTATTTGTGGAACACCAGCAGGAAACATTGACAAGAAGTTAAAGAAACCTGTTACCTGGCATTACTGTAATCTTGGCATGCAAGAGAGGCAGTTGTGAGCTCAGTGGAATCAACTAGATTTACAAAGGCCTTGGGAACCTGCAGTAAGAAAGTAAAAATTATTCATGCTAGATTTGCAATTAAAGATCAGCAAGCAGCAATTACAGTAAATTACGTTTACAACTTCACACATATTACCTCTGGCCTGGGATTCTGCTTACATAAAATCCATGATCTAAGGCTTTGCCAATTCTGTCCTGAACCCTGCTCCTATGCCTGCTATCTAGGATCATCATTTATGAAGTACTTGTGACCATGGTTCCTTGACCGAGACACAGCAATTCATTTTACATAACCAAAATGGCCACCAGCCAACTAAACAGAACTCAGATGAACTTGGGACTACCATTTTTGTGGCAATACAGCAATGCAAAGCTGGGGACAAAACATTCTGTGTAACAGCACAAGCACTCTGCAACCCACCACACCTCTCCCCCATGCAGAAAGCAGCTTTTCATTTACATAATGATATTTCACTTTTACAAGTGCACATAAACAGATTCTGGAAATAATAGTGGAGAGAATCTGAAGAGAATGTGTGGGTGGAATTTCCCCCATACACAACATCTGTCAAAATCAGTTGGAGAAAAACGAGTGGTTGTGGTCTGAGGCAGCCAAACTGTAGCAGGTTTAGAATATGCTGCAGGCCTTCATTGCAGCAAAACAAAATTATTGGAAAATGTCATTGAAATAATTCAGTTAAACAGTTTATAGTCTACTTTAGTAGTAATCTATCCTCATCTAGTCTACTATCATTAGTAGACCAAGACACAGCACAGAACACTTCCCAGAAACCATCCTAGATAAGCAGATAATTCTTAGCTCAGCCAACTAGAAAACCTTTAGAAAGGCTGAGATTTTTAAATGAATGCAAAACAGAAAAAAAAAATCTATTATTTGTATTTTAATGGATGTTTTCCCTGGTCTGTAAAAGGCATCACCAGGTATTTAGCAGCCTGTACACTACCTAGGTGATGCACACCAGTAAACAGGTATCAGTTACTTTCACCAAGAGCCCTGTTACACATAACTTTCAGACCCAGACAGATGTACTCCAATTTTCACAGAAAGACTGAGCGGTACATTAGCTTGTGTTGCAAAACAGAGCAGTTACCCATCCATCCTTTGTGTTTGCATGTGTCAGCTTTTTAAAAACGGGAGTAAAACACTTAGCGAAAATAAATGGAGCCAGTGGGTTGAAGTCAATGAGGCTGGTGTTCTAAATCATGTGAAGAGTGGTACCAGCCCTAGTCTAGTAGGGGAGACTGGAAAAATACACAAAGGATTCAGCTATTCGGGGTTGAGGAATACATCTTACCTCCTTATACAAAAAGTCTAAGACAGCTGTAAGTTTTTCCAGGTTTTCCAATATGCAGTCCTTCTGTAAATGAGATGAGAAAGGCCATCAAAACTAGTAGAAAAAGCAGTTATCCATTTCCTAAAAGTGGCAAACTCTGTGTACTGAGCTATGTACTGAAGGGTTACTAAGAAATACTCTACTCTAAATTCAGCCTTAGCCAGCAACAAGTAAATAACATGAGAACCAGTCTTATAATTTAACTGCCTATAAATAGGCAACTTGACATATAGTAAAAAAAGACAGGGATAGGGAAGAAAAGTATTTTTATACTTGAAAGTGGAAAATAGTTGTTATACTAAGACATCTCAGACTAGGAATTAATTAAGTACAAATGTTCATGGCAAATTAAGTACAGATGTTCATAAATACAAAACACATTGTGTGCCAGGAGCTTACATCATTGGATAGAGGCATCCCAACATCCCAGACCTAACTACTCCTTTGGTTCCCTGTGGCAGAGAGCAGAGTATGGGAAAGGATCTTAGCTACCTGCCTTGACTGCTAAACCACCCCACAAAATGCTTACCAGTTGTGTGGAAGCATAGGAGGAACATGGGCTTTCAGCACTAAAAAAGACTGTGATCAGTTTCCAGTCATTTTGGAAGTCCATCATCTGGAGAGAAAAAAAATAAAGGAATAGGATGACAGCTGATCTATTTCCTACTTTCCTTTTTCACACACAATTTGCTGTGTGTGAGAGAGAAACCAACAACGAGTCCACGGCCCAGCCCTGGCCATCTTGGTCCCTTCCATTTGACAAGCCATCCAGCTTTTCCTTAGAGGGCACAGCAAATGGATGGTTAGGCATCAAATGCTGCAATTAAAGCTGCACACACATCTACAAAAAGCTCAGGATAGAGCCTGAAATTGTTGCTGCTGTAGAAGACTCTATTGGAAAAGATGGGCATGGACAGCTTAGCACAGAACTTGATGTTTCTTTCCATCACCGTTGCAACTTGCCAGCAGGGTTACTCTACATGAATTGCTGAGAAGGGGTCACACTAGGGGGGCAAAGACTGGAATAAAAAATCTGAGAGCTAGAGCCCTGCTCAGCTGTGCTGTGTTTATTAGGCAATGCTGTACAATCCTAAAGAGCCTTGGTTAGAACCACACAGTTCCACAAACACACATGCTAAATCCCTGTAGAGCAAAGAGGCAACAGCAGAATTGCCTTGGCAATTATATTTTCCCATTACTTCAAGACGATTTTACAAAATAACATCATGGTTAAGAATAAAGGAGAAACGAATGCTTAAAGCTCCAGGATGGGATCTAAAAAGCACTCAGCCATGAATGATAATTCTAGCTCTCACCAGCATCAGCCAAAGCATATCTAGGCCTTTATTGTCCTTTCTGAAAATATGTTCCTAAAAGACCAATAAGGAACTGAAGAGACAAATACTGAGAATTATTATTTTGGGTTGGCTTCTCAGAAACACTGGCACAGTTACAGAGTGTAGCTAGCAGAAGTCTCACATCTTTAGCCAACAAAAAACAAACACATTGGCTTCCCTACCAAGTTCTTCAGCTGCTTTGACAAAAAAGGTGGGATCCTTTCAGAACAAAACTCCGCACTTGAAAGGCATAGAACTGATTGTTATTTACAACATAAAGATTGCAGTCCATTAACCTTGAGAAATGGCATTTTCTGTTTTAAAAAGATTTCTGAGCGCTGTTTAAGTATTAAACCCCTTTTCTGCCTTTTTCTGCTTCAATACCATGTTTTCCAAGTTGTCCTGTGCTTTAAACAAACCTGATCCACTTTCATGAGCTCCACTATTTCTTCAGCTTGATGCAGGAGGTCTCTGAAAAGCAGAAAGGAAAAGAGAAATTATGGTGGCATCAGTAAGGTTAAAGCTTTGGCTGATTTTTACCATTGAATCAAACAACATTTGAGGATTCAGGTTGGATTAATCTTTTCTCTCCTAAATGTGTTAAGATTAGGCAACTGACTGTGCTACCCAGAGAGCTGTGGGTGATTAGTTCATATTCAGCTATCTGACTTTCAGACATGTGCACTTAGATGAAAACAGCAGCTTAGTAGGCACACCTCAACTTCTATTTGAGCCAAAACTTTGTTCTGCAGCTATAAAGAGACCCGATGTTAACTCAGGTGATACAGACCCCAAAGCAGGGCTTTGTTCCTCTTGATTCTGACAGGTGCCAACTGAGCCACACTGACAGCCTCTGCCAGCACTGAGCCTATTCTGTGCCCAGTGAAGCGCTCCAGCAACAAAGGCTTCCATCCTTGCCCTTGCCAGCTGTACATCAACTCCCAGCCAAAAGCCCTCAGACTCACCTGGCCTGAGTGCCCGGTGTCTCTCCCGCTGTGCCAGGCGCAGGGGACAGACGCAGGACCGAGGGATTGAAGGTGCTGATGAGAGCTGAATGACACACACAGGTTAGGCAATTTCTGCATCCTACAGACTTCTACTCTGTTGATTCACTAAACACAACGGAACTAAAACAGCACCAGAACATGTAAAGTCTGAGGATCCCTTGGGAAGCACGAGAGCTATGCCCAAGCACCTCTTCAGCTGTTTTTCTTGGTTTTGTTCCTCACTCTCTGAAGTGAGGGCTTCATGTCTGAGTTTGCCTCCAGACTCAGGTGAAAAACCTCCATCCCCATCTCATGTCAGCCACAAGTATTGTAGGTGGGCTTAAATAGAGGCAGCTGTAGAAATGAAGCTACTGGGAAAGGCTACCCAGGGAGACTCATAAAACACCAATGTGTTGCCATGTTTTAAACCTCTTTTACAGGGAACTGGACGTCACACCAAGGAGTTAAGGTACTAGGAAGATGATTTAGATGGCAGGACCAGCTATATATTATGCAGCATTTCAGTGGGCATGAAAGTTTTACTTCCAATACCCTTTAAGCAAGTAAAGGCTGCCTTCAGAGACAGCCAACAGGCAGCAAATCCCCAGATGTGGCACATCTGTGGCAGACCCAGTATAAATCCTAAGCACATGGCAGCAAACCCACACAAGATTCCTCTGGGTCAGCATGGTCCACAAGCACACACCAGCAGAGACTGTGGGTAGAAATAAGAGGCCCAAAAATCCTGTTGGGCATTTAAGAATCTTGCAGCAGTCTGTCACACCCCTTCTTCACTGCTGTTTGTCTACCCAGACAGTCTCTTTAAAGCCATCACAGACAACTGTGATGGCTTTAAAGCTGGCTGTACTCATATCCCCAGGTACACCATTCCTCAGGCTTCCCTTACATCCCTGCAGTGTGCAGTGCACCTGCTCTGCAGCCCAGCAGAGTCTTGGCGCTTCTGCCAGCAAGCTGTTAAATTAATTTGCTGAAGTTTTAGTGTGACAGCAACACGCACCTGCTAGAGTCGCCACGCTTAGTTCAAGGAAGTTCTTTCCTGTGCTATAGAAAGGGAAGAGAAAACAGGAAGTTCCTGTTATTCTATTTCTCAAAGAAAAATTATATTACAGCACAGCCTCAATTTCGTATTAGTTATGCTGCATCTCAGAGTGAAATTCATGGCAGCTGCTGCAAGTAAGAATGGGGCCTTTCTTTTCCCAAACTGCCATATCATCAGCTACTGCTGAGTAAGAACATAGTCTCAGATCGCAATTTTTTGTGTCTCTGTACCCTCTGCATGTTGCAGTACTTGTGCTTGCTTATACATAGGTATAAGTGATGCAGAGGCCTCTCCGTGTATACCCACATACAAGTGGACACAGATGTTTATGCAGCCATTAAAAAAACTTAGTATTTTAAAGTTTATCTGTGCAGCACTAAATCCTCATCTGGGATGCTGTGACTGAAAAGATCCGCACAGACCTGCAACTACAAGTTTTAGCCATATGTTCACTCACTGATTCAGATCTGCTAAAGGGGCATGGAAGAAGGAGATGGGGTAAAGCCAGTTCATGAAGCACTGGGAATCAGCCAAGCAGAGGACCGGGTATCCGGACTACTGGGTTCTTTCTTAGCTCTGACAAATCCCTGCTTTCTAATCTCTAACTAGTGAATGATGATATTACTGCCTAGGATTTATCACACAGCAATGATTCTAATTCAAGAGTATTCCAACACTAAAGTAATTCAATATCCTGCATAAGCACAAAAAATTTGTTTCCAAAGGACAGGTAAAGTTTCAGTGTCTCAAAATCCTTTCTATATTACGTAGGCTTTCTCCTACTCTCTATGAAACAATAAAAAAATTGTTTGGGCCCAACTCCTGCACTGTGATATTACAGAGATTAGGATAATGAAACTTATAAAAGCTAACTATTAATTGTTACCTTTGGAGTAAATCTTCACCAGATCCTGGTGTCTGTGAACAAAGAAGCAGAATAATATTAACCAAAGTGTAAACTAGACCTATGTATGCTGTTCCCCCACTGCGTTTCAGTCCTGTTAGACACAGTGGTTTTCCACATACTGTTCTTCATTTTGTTGTAATCACTCACATTTTTATATTATTTTCCAGGACTTCCCTATTACAGCGCATTTTCATAATCTGGTAATCCTTTCTCAGTTAATGCTTTCATTGATGATTTTTTTACACATAGCTTAACATAGAATTGGATTAGCTGAAATTAAATTCCATAAAACAAAATGCTGTTCTAGACCAAATTTCTTTGGACCTACTCCTTTTCAACAAGGGACATAACCTGAAGTCATTTACATAATTTACAAAGAAGGCACTCCAAAGGGTGTCTGTTAAAAAGAAACAACATCGAAAGAGGCACTTCACTGAATTCAGAGAGTTTGACGAGGAGACAGTGACAGAGATGTTTGCTCTAGGAAAGCAAACATTCCTTAAAAGCAGATCATTTACATGTCTTTCTATGACACCCCCACAAGCAACAAAGACACCCCCACGAAGAAGGCTTGCTCCAAAGGGCCATGCACCTGATGTGCGTGAAGCACCTTTGCATTCAGGACAATAAAATTTTTTGAACGAGAGAGGTACTCACAAGGAGTCCAGAAGTGCTGATTTTCTAAAGGAAAAGTATGATATATTGGTGGATATCATCTCAAATTTGAAAGTTGTTTTGTAATAAGGGAGACTTTCTCCTATTTTTCACAGTTGCAGCCGCTCCAGTGGCTATCAATTTTTGCTCTACAGGCATTTCTGTGCTTCCTCAAAGCTTGAGAATTGTGGTTAAATGCTTTTAATTTGGCCTCAAATCTGTTTCAGATATACATTTCCAACTATTAAGACAAATAAAGATCATCCAAATCTAACTATATTATTACAGGCAGGAGAATTTTACCCAATGATCTATACATCAGAAACATCTTTGTGATTTTTAGAGACCTTCTGCCTTCTAGGTAGGAAACCAGTTTCTACAGAAAACACTTGATGAGGTGGAAAATCTACTGCATTTCTCAATAATTTGTATTTGTTCCAGTTTGAATTTTCCCAGCATCTTCTTCCAGTTATTCAGTCTGTTATGCTCATTGTTAGGAAAATCCATGCACTCTAATCAAATATCATGGTTCTCTGCAAAGCACCGCGATCACATTTCCTCCTGCACGAAGTCAGCTGGCTATTTTTATTTCAAGGTATACTGGAACACTGAAAAGCAGGTATTTCCAGTCATTTTTTCACCAGAAGTCTTTGATGCTTGTGGAAAGACTGAAGTTCTGAACATCCTGAGACCCCAAACTACATCATCAGCTGACTTCATCATCACAGCAGAGGAAATGGGTCACGTTCAGCACATTTCCCGCTTGTACTCACTCTTTGCAAACTTCCTATTGCAGTGACTGCTTTAATGTCAGCTGGCCTTAGAGCATGAACTGCAGAAAAGTAAAAGGCTTCAGGTTACAAAATTCCCCAACACAGTAACCTTAAAATCAAGGTACATTTGCCAGTATATTAAAACATAAAGTTGGCTAAAATAGTAACAAGTCTCTAGTGATCGCTTTGATTGGAGGTTTTAAACTAGTCAGAAAGCATGAGAAACTTTCTCAGGTGTTCAGTAAATACTTTGGGTTTTTAGAGGCACTGAAATGCTCAACCAGCAGCAAGAAAAGATCAATAAACACTGCTGAGAATGATTGAAGTAGTAGTGGCATACCCCAATCACCAGCTGAAGAAGTAAAGGTAGAAAATGAATCACAAGTGGAACAAAAAACTAAGGAGTTTATAGAGCCTAGCTCCACTTCAGTCAATCCCATACATAGGCATCCCTGTACACAGCTCATTTCTGCCCCAGCCCATTCTCAAATAATTTTGTGAGGGAAAGCCTCTGCAGAGACAATATCAAACACAAACCTGAAGATGAACGGGTCTCAGGGAACATCACCTGCTCACATGAAAACTGCAAGCTTCTTAGAGCCTTAGACATAAACAAATAAATATGGTTGATTGCTTAAATCTAACAAGGAAAATTGTGGAATGAGGGGTCCTACGGGCTCCATTCACACATAGAACCAAGATTTTACTCGTGTAAACAATTTCAAAGAACAATTACACCTCTGTTAGAAATACAAAGGAACACAGATCTGGACAGCTCCATTTTCAGTTAACTCTTCTAGAACCTGACACTTTCTGCTCAGTTTTTTAATGACTGCCACAGCACTGGGCCTGAGCAAACAATGAAATGTGCTGAACACATCCTGCCACATCCATTGCTGCAGTAACTGCTTAATCTGGAGAAGGTTGTAAGGACAGCTACTGCAGGCATCTCTGTGTGCCAAGGGGCACCCAACTGACACAACAGAATGTTACATCTCCAATATGCAACAGGAAAGGCAGAATGAACCAATTCTGGCTCCTTAACAGCACCTGGCCAGGTGATCAGAGAAGGCAAGGATGGGAATGATGTTATTCACTCAGCATGAGACAGCTCAGTACCAGTAGGAACATTGTTTAATGCCATCCTATATCCTTATGGTAGGCACAGCCCGACATCAAGTGCTTTAAAGGGACATCAAAGGCAATCCTTGCCTCCCCAGGTGACTTGGCTAGGGGTTCCCTCGTCACAATGACCATGAGTGGCTCTCTGACCATCACCAATACCTAAAGGTGAAATCTGGATAGTGACAAGGGCCACCACGGTCCCCACACACTCCCTCCAGCCCTAGCTGGAGGACTTTATTGGTGCAGACACTTTGCACAGTTATGAAGCAATGAAGAGTTTAATTCTGTGTTTCTAAAAGAGCAACAGAGCATCTAGGAAAAAGTGCTAACCACAAACAACCTACGTAAAGGATATGCAACCTAATAACAAACAGTGCTCGGAGAAAACCTCATTTCCTGATTACTTTCTGTAATCTTGCAGCTGCACTATCACATTGCTGACTCATTGGCTTTGCATTTCTTCTTTGCAGAAGCAGCTTAGAGCAACAAGCTCTATTCTTTCTTCTGCTGCTTGCCTCAAAGGAAGTAACATCTGGATAGGTAATGACAGGTATTGAAAACAGAAAAAAAAATGAAGTTGTACTCATACTTTACCTCTAGTGTTACATATTCTTCTTGATCATCTGCATTACCTTAAAAACATTAAAGAAAGGGTTATGCAATATTTTTTTTACCTTAGGGGGAAAAAGCTTCACAAAACTTAATATACCTAAAAGCACAGAATCCAGTGAAGAGGCACCTTTCTCATCTGCCCTGCTTTCCAAAGATGAGGCTCATCCCAACAAGCAAACATATTTTCTTTGATTCTCCTATGCTAGAAAAAGCTTTTAGCTGTTATAAGCAGCTGAGATCTCTTGAAGTTAGTAGAATGCGATGGATTTATAGCAGCAGGTGATGAACTGCTTGTGGATCATCTCAAACAACCCCATCCTCCACAGGCCTCCCCTACCTGTTTTCCTCTTCAGCACATTTCATATGCTGCTGTAGCCTTATTCTGTCCAAATTTAGAGTAGTTTGAACATGTACAAGGTGAAACTCCTTAGAAAGGAGCCATTCACATTAATCTACAGCTTCCACAGTCAGGGAGCAGCATGATGCAGTTGAAAGTTTGCCATAGTGATACAGAAACAGCTGCAATTTCTTCTCTAAGTAGAGTGTTGGCAGACAAAATAGCCTGTGGAGCCAGGAGTCAGGCCTGTAGATGTTTCAGTAAACATCATTCTCTTTCCTTAAGCATGCACTTGGATTTATACAAATCAATTTTGGTCTATTCTAAAATTTACAAAGATAGCCACAAAGCCTAGGTCAGGTAAACTTCAAAACACACTCTCAGCTGTTCTTGCTTGCCCCACTGAAGCCATCCACACCCAGCAAGTCTTATACAGAATTAGAATAATTGTCCTTCAATAGTCAGGACCTATTTTTGGTATATTTAGCCCTGCTGAGTACTCCTGGCTTGTACACCTTTATTTCCATGTCAATGGCAAAGAGCTGAGCCAGCTCAGTCCAGCAGGTGAGACATCCTTGGCTGTAGGGCAGCCAGTGGTGCAGGGAGATGTCCTGGCACGGGCAGGGGGCTCTGGGCAGCCTCTGGGGACACGAGCACCTGTGCACAGCGGTCAGTGCAGTGACACAAAGCCACTGCTGCTCCCCATGACTGCCTGAGCCCGTCACCTGGGCCACACTACATGACCATATTCAATAACTGGCAGCAACTTCTATACGGGAGTTTTGTTCCCCTACTTGGGTTTCAGCCATGAGCTATTTGCAAATTTATCTTATTTTTACAGTACTCTGTAGAAGGTTGAGACAGTTTCCTGGCTGTTATGTGACATATTTTTAACATTTCTGTCTGTTCAATCTGTTTTTTGATGATGCTTTACTCAGGGCAATAACCAGAATCCGAACTCTGTTTGGGATGTTGGAGGCAAAAGCAAAGGATGAAGGACTTGTCTGCATCACACAAGTCTATTGCAGGAACTCAGTATCTGAGAACTTTAAGACTAATTGCAACTATATTTGAGAATAGCTCCTTAGGGTCCATTGAGAGAGAAAGAGGATCCCAGTTTCCAGGACTCAGGGAGTTGGAGAAACAGTTTTAATGTGTCAGACTGCAAATCTATCTAGCCTGGGATTTTGCCTCTGACAATATCCACATGCAGATGCTTAGGCAAAGAATAAGGAAAATACGGTTATACTTCCATTTTCTATGCTCCCAGCTATCTGTACTATCGTGCTCCCTGAGCAAGCAATTACTTAATGTTGAAGAACTCCCTGCCATCTTTCTTCCAGAGATTTGTCTATTTGTTTTTCTAATACTTTAACACTTCTGGCTTTCCCCAAGACCTGTGGCAAAAGATGTTTGCTTCATCACTCAATTACATGTTGAAAAAAAGTACTTCTCCTCTGTTAATAACCTGATTGTTTCCTTGTTGCTCTTGTAAAGAGTAGTCATTCCTCTGTTTCTGCAAAATTTGCCATTTTGCATGCCCCTGTATGTCTTTAACCTATCCCTTCTTTTCCAGGCTGAAGTCAGTTTCTTTGATGTCATGTTGAAATCTTTTCCTAAGCCTGACCACTCTCTCCCTTTATCTTCCTCCTAGGTTTTACCACATCTTTTTTGAGATGAAAAATCCAGATCACTGTCAAGATGTAGGTGAACCATGGTCCTGTACACAGCAGCAGCAATGTGGGTTTTATGCTGTGCAGCCACTAACTCCTAGAATAATTTCTCTCTGACTATCACTATCACTGATGTCTTTAGACAGTTGTGTTCTTGGGTCAAGCAGTATCTACTCAGAGTTCACCATAACACACACATGGATAACAGCAATATATAAGGAGAAAACTTAGTCTAAATTTTCATTCTGAACATCCTGAATAGCTTTGCAAGTTAGAATACACCCTTATCCAGACCACTTCTGAACATGTGCAGAGCCCACATTCCAACACAGATCAATATGAGCATCCAAGTTAATAAAATGGACATGTTCATATTTCTGCTTGGCTCACTCCCTTGGGTAGATATCATCTAATCCTGGCAGTTCCTTTACTATTTGTCATCCGTTTGTTCAAGGATTTGGTTGTTATTCCTTTTGTCCTCTGTGCTGAAAGGCTTGGAGTACAAGGCCTTTTTTAAGCTGTTATGCAAGGACACCAAAGAAAATAAGAATTTTTCAGACTTCAGCCGTCTTTTATACATTAGTCAGTCCTACAGATTTCATGTTTCAGAAGAATTTGAAAAAGGATTTATTGGTTTTCACTGCTTCAGCAGTGATTCATTGTTTATCTTCAGATTAATTTTTGGCTTGGCTGATTAAATTTTAACCTTTCCAGTTTTCTTAAGTTTGTTTTGGATTTACACTTTACATAGGATGACTTTTTAAACTCCTGCTACTCCCAGTATTATAGTTACTCCCTTACTGTACCATTGAATAATTCTAACTTGTATTTTCAATTTTCTTGACATAAAAAAGGAAGTATTTTTCAGATTATTCTCCCAAAATTTGGGAAAAAAGATTCTAACTTCTTCCTCCCTTGCTCTTACAGTTGATCTGTTTCAACAAACAATTCTTATAGGTTGCTATCAATCAACATCTTTTTTCCTGGACAAACTTTTCAGAGGAACTGCAGCCACCGTGTAAATTTTTCCCTAAATTAAAAAGCTCAGATGTGATAATTTCTTCTGATTACTTCAGGAACCAAAACCTCCTAACAGTTTATTATTTATCAAAGCATCTTCTAATCCTCTGAAGATAGTGATCATCACAGCCTACTGCTAAGTTAAAGCACTATCAGTAGTTACCATTATTTTCTTACGGGCAGAGACTTGAAGCACAGAGCCAGTAAAGCCAAAGAATACACAGCATTTTCAGTCTTGAGCACCAACAAAACTGTCACTGGCACCAAACATGGATTTCAGAGACCCAGTATAGGGAACAAGGGCTCCTCCTTACCCTGAATATTACAGAAATCTGAACAATGCCTGGAATGCCAGGATGCTGACTAACTGTTCACATAACCATCTATCACTGGAAAGAAGATGATCATAGTTATAAATTTAGAGAAAATCTCTGTTCCTTGCTTAAATTTCCGCACTATTTTGGCACAGATCTCACTGCTAGTCTAATTATTTGGTGATGTTTCTCTCACCAGAATGCTTCAGTGCCTCAGACACAGTCTATCCCCTGAACAGTGCAAACCAGTGCATACATCTTCATCAAAAAATGATGAAACATGCCCAAAACTGCATTTAAGATCACAGTTTTACTCACAGATTTTCTTCATCCTGCTTCTAAAACTCCTGCTATACACCCACCTTGCAACAACTAAAAATAAAGGTTCCCAAATACTGTGCAATGCAAAATTTCAAAGGGCCTTCCAAAACTTACCTTCTGAGGAGAGCAACCAAAGGAACAGCACACCTAATAATAACTTCATGGTAACCACTTCCATGAACTGATAAACCTGGGGTGCTGTGTGTTAGATGTTAAGGCTGAGAAGAAAGAAATTCACTTCCTTTTTCCCCTTTATATCTTAAATTTGATAACTCAGCAGCCATAAAACTTATTAGCTTCTACCTTTGGAAAGCAAAGTGACGATGATATCTCATTTCATTGCCCATCCAAGGGTCAAAGAAGGGGCACAGCTTCTCTCACTTGTTCAGACAGAGCTGGCCATTTTTCAGGGGAGTTCTCAGCAAATATAAGGACCAAGATTACATGAGTCAGCTTCCAGCAGGGTCAAGGCTCTTTCAGGCAATACATAACACATTAGTTTGGCAGTAGCCTGTCTCTGCCAAGCAGGGAAGCAGCCTCTGCTCCTGAGGCAACAAGGGCAACTGAACCCTATGTAGCAGCCCACACCCACCCAAAGAGGAAGGTTGTGCTCTTCCTTTTGTGTCTCCTTCCCTACCTGTGCTCCTTTCTTGCCTTCAACCAGGCTCATGCTGTGCCTGTTTCTCTCCCACTAGTTCCTCTTCTGGCAGATTTTCCTTCACTGGGTTATGCCTCACCAATATTTGCCAAGACAGAGCAGTGCCAGGCAAAGCAGGATCAGTAACTCTGCCCTTACACCGCACAGGTCTCCAAACCCCCTGCTGTGACACTATTACAGTAACACAGTCACTTCTGCAGAGTCAAAGAGCGTGCAGAAATGCCAGCTAGATTGTGATACAACACTGCCCAGGGAGACTACCACTATGCCTCAATTACAGTGTCAGGTCAAACCTCTGAAGAGCAGCCTGCTGTCCTCACACAGAACAGCAGTGACCCTTGGCCTCTTCCGAGCCCACGGACACCCAGAGACAGCTCCTACATGAATAAAGGGACTCTGCTTAAGGGCTTTAAATGCTTAAATAAGCCACTCATACACCCAACTCAGGCAGTCTAACCCATCTTTCAGAAGGGGTTTTGTTTATTGTGGCTCTCTGTTATTTCATGACAGAAATTTGGCATTCTTTGAAGGAACACGTTGGAGGTAGATATTGTGCGCATTTCACTTTTCAAAAACCAGGAATGCTATATTAATTCTGACCATGAACAGCTATTGTTCAGAGCAACATGCAAGGAGAAATGTACATAGACAGGAAAGCATTCCTCTACCCCCTGAATCTCACCCACAACTCAGCAAAAACATACCAGCACGAGGGGCATCTCACCTCAGACACGGCTGCATGTTCAAGTCTGAGAGTGCCGAGCTCATTCTGCCAGGGGATCTCACACCTGAAACACTTTGACACCCAAACTCCTTTAACCAGTAATGCAATGAAAGATTAAAATCCTACTCCCTCTCAGGGCACACCACCACACCAGCAAAGCCTGCCTGGGCTGAGCTGCAGTGGAAGTCCCAAGCACGTGGTCAGAATGAGGGAGGTACAGGTGAGGCTGCTCAGGACCATTATCACCTCTCAGTCAAGGTGGCATCGCACAGTCTCAGCATGGATGGGTTACCTTTGGTGGGTTTCATTATTACATGCAAGGGTTTGTGGCTGCTTCACTCCTCAAGGGAAAGCTCTCACTATCAAAAGTCTGAGAAACACACTTCTTGAAGACCTGGAAATGTTTAAAATCCCAGAAAACCTCTTCCTCATTGTACACCAAGCAAAACATGAAAATGAAGGTAGCATTAATTCATTCATTTGCCATAAACCACAGATCCAAGAGGAAGTTTAGCCTTTAAACACTGTGACATGCTCCAGAAGCAAAACAGCATTAACTTCAAGGCTTGTAAATCTCTTGTAAACACTCCTTCCCACCACCAAAGCATCAAAATAGCTCCTAGACTGAATTGCAAATAACAAATGGCAGCAAAGATCAAAAAGGTTTGCAAAAGGGAGAAGAGAGAATTTTTGATTAGATGTAGAAGGTGTCAGAGACAATTTAAAGCTTTTTCATTACTGCAAGGGCAAAGATAGATGCAGCAACTGAAGGCAAGGAGAGTTCCAGACCATAAACCAGCCCTCAGCTGACGGTATTTAGGAATACCCTAGGGAACTGCAGCCATGTAGCTGATTACCTAATGATCAACACAGAACATCTTGTGTCTTCCCTAAAGTGCCTGCAGCTGCTCAGGGGGGACAAGCAGCTAGCCAGGCGTGGTAGTTAATCCTGCTGGAATCGTGTGAGTCTTCTTGTGGCTTGCCCTGGATGGAGAGGGCTCATAACACAACTGGCACACAAGAGCCTTGTGTGAGATTTGGTGGTAAAAAGCAGAAGTTTTATTCCTTGGCATGTTCCTGTTCCACAAGTCTACAGTGCAAAACACACACACACCAAAAAAAAAAAAAAAAAAAAAAAAAAAAAAAAAAAAAAAAAAAAAAAAAAAAGCCAGCAACACTCAAACAGATCCTCAAACACAGGTGCTAAAGTATATTAGCCAAACTCTGATTCATTGCTACATTTTTAGGTGGCTTATAATATACCTAAAGCTTCACCTTTCATACCTGATATGGGAGGCACAGCTGGGAAAGCCATAGGATTTTTTTAGCATGTCTTTAAAATTTTTCCTTACCTCCTCTGTCAAACAGAGCATTTTCTGGCTATTTCTTTTGTTCATACAAAATACCAAAACCAAAAACTATTTCAACCTAAGTTCCCACCTATAAGATTACTGTTCTAAAATACAATAATGAAGGCATGGCTGCATATTAAAAGAAGAAAAACCCCAACAATAAAAACAAACAGACAAAAAACTCCATAGCACTCAATCACTCATAATTAAACCCAAGATGCTTGTATTTGTACTGAGTAAGTTATGGAGGCAGCTTACTCAATTTCTAATAAGCAGAGGCCACATATCAGTGGATAATGTAATTGTATCCACAAAACTATCAGATTACACGGGCATAGCAGAGGACTTCTTGTGGAAATACAAAGCAGACCCAGTTTCCATTTCATCTGAAGACAGAGCCTGTCTGTGACATGTCACTGCTTCAGCTAATCCTACTGCCTTGACAAGGCATTAGATCTTGAATTCTGTATTTAAAAAGCATATCCCCGAATTATTCCATCTAGGAGGCGCCCATCTGTGATGGGTAGAACATGACAGTGCAACAAAAACGTTAGGAACAAATCACATCCGACAGCAAGACGTGTCATGCGTCCTTGGGATGTTGTGCCGTTGCCTCCTCTTGCTGGGATTCACGCTGCCGGTAAATTTAGCGCATACTCTGGACCTAAACAGAAGATCTTCTTCCACGGGGCAGCTCAGACATGCAGCAGAGGGCGAGGAGATCAAGTGAGGCCAGGGGCAGCCAGGGACATGAATCATCGGGCAGCAGCTCTGCGCAGCAGCCAGGAGAGCTGCACAGCTTAAAGGAGGCTGCTGCCACCTGCTGGAGGGAGCGCAAATCCTCCAAGGAAAAGAACACAAACATTAATGTGGAACTGGACAGCACCGTCTGCCTATGGTCAGATTACTGAGAGTAGGCAAAAGGCCTTGTAATGCTCAGCTTTTAAAAGCTCCGGTTTTTGGAGCTGCAGGTGAGGAAGACAAAAATTATTTCTAAAAGGTCTTTAAAAAAGAAATCTTAGTAAAAAAAATATGCAAACACAAGGCCTCAAATACACTTCCCTAAATTTTTCTAAGCTCAGGGCATGGGTGGACTCTTGACTTTTATAGTTAGGATCTGCATAGCTGCTATAGAGACCGAAGACCAGGCAATAAATCTGGAAATAAGGTCACCACCACAATTACACCCATGTTTTGGATGAGCTATGAAGCAGTGCTCTCCTCCAAGCACCTACCAACAGGCAGCAACACAACAACAAAAACTCCAATCCAATGTTAATAATTGAATGAAACTTGAAATTTCTTCCTTGTGCCTTAAGTAGGGCACAACCTCTCACACGAATTGTGTGATTGCTTGCTGAGAGCACAAGCCCTTTAGCCACTCATCTGTGGCTGGCACCAAAGTACAGCCTAAAGTCCATCTCCACAGACTTCTCGGTGCTGCTGAGAAGCTGGTGGTGTCCAGCCTGCCTTTGCAGCCCATGTATCTGCCACAGGTCCCTCAATCCCCATTGCCTGTCACAAAAACACAGCACGCCCTTTGCAGCAAAAGCTGGAACTGTTCCTCTCTGGCTATTCTAGCAGCTTCTGGGCCTTTGGTACAGGCGAGCTGCAGATCATGCCACAGGCTGAAATCCCCCTAGCTCCTAGGGGCAGGAGTCCCTGAAGCCTGATAACAGCTGCAAGGCTGCTGATGACTCTGAACAGCCAGGGAACAGCAGAAGCCAAGATTTAAAGATCTGTTGTTAAAGACTCTTTTTACTGACTTTTCTGTATTGTGAGGATTCGTTTGAGTCTGTAAGCACCAGGATGCTGGGGACCAGATACTTCCTGTGGCCTCCTCAGTTGGCCCCTTGGTTATCAAATCAGGAGATAAGGCTCATTTCTGGGGAGCCCTGTTTACAGCCACAGACTTGAGAGGGTTCACCAGCACTACCACAGCCCTGAGAAAGCAGTGCTGGCAGGAAGGCAGATAGAAAAGGGAAGCAGTCTGCCTGCCTCTGATAGACAGTGATGGCATTTGATGGCAGGCACCAGAAAATATGTGCTGCCTTCCCGTGTCTCTGGGTGAGTTCATTGATGCTCACATGCAAAGTACCTAATTCCCAAAGATTTGCATGGAAATCAGGCACCTAAATAAACACTGGTGTGAACTGAAGTCTCAAAGCACTGTGGTTCTCTGTAAACTGAAAACATGAGTGTTCCCTTTCTCCCATTCTTTTCCATTAAGCTATAAAATTCCCAAAGGAGTGCCAACTGTTGGTAGTTGAGGCTATTTGTACTCATGCCACAAAGGGGCTCTGTTTTCAGCCAGAGCTGTAACTGCAGCAGCCAGTGTGGGAAGCTCCTGAGCTCTCTGAAGCTCTTCACACGTGAAGGTGCAACTCTGTGAGGTCAGCCTGTCTAGGTGCCACGGTGTCCCAGACTTGCTAGACCATCTATGCACATCCTAAAAATCCTCTCTTTACCTGACTCCCCCACAGAAGTTCGTTTCTCAGCCTGTCTTTACGCATCAAAAAACGTATTCCTTTGACCTCAGTGAGCCAGCCCCAGATGTGCTATATTCCTTTTGCATCACTAATACTTGTGTTGCTCTTGGAAAAGAGAAGAGGCTATCAAGCAGTAGCACAGCAATTGAGACAGGGAGAGGAGGTCAGGCTGGTTTTCCTCATGTGGGATGTAACTTGTCTGACTTTTCTGGTTGCATTTGCACCAAACTCTTAAAGACTTTTACACTCCACAGCCCCCAGGGTTGCTCAATGTTCATCCATTAGCAGCAGAAGCTCCTGGAGCCAAAGCTCCAGGGGCATACGGCTTGGCGTGCTCCCTTCACATACTTCACACAACACAAATTGTGGCAAGCATATCCTCCCATCCAAGTGTTCACTGTCTGTGCAATGCCCTGACCTGTTTTGTGGCTAAAGGAGCCAAACATGGGCTGTCCAGGTGCTCTGTGTCTTCTTGCTCACCAGTTCTTTCCCCCAATGAGTGGAACTGCATTGAGACGAGCCTGTGGGGAACAGATTCAGTGCTTAGAGAAGTGGGCTGAAAGGCCTTTGGGCACAGACACACTTATTTTACTACGGGACCATGCAAGGCCAAGCAGCTGAAGCCTTCTGTAACTGTGAAGAGGTGCTTACAGAAACTAATTTTTCTTTTGTGAGGCAAAGAAATCACAGGAGAACAGCAAGCAAACACCATCAAGTCAATCTTAAACCCAAGGTCACACAGAGCTCAGCACTCCAGAAAGGGAAGCAAGTAAATGGGCATAAAATAAATAGGAGGGTGAGCATACAGAAACTACGGAAGCCAGACTGGACTAGGAATATTTACAGTGCAGGGCAGAAAGGAGTCTCAGTGCTCTGGCTGGAGAGCATGGCCACGTGGCCTGAGTGACAAACTGTGTGTGGAGGGTCACGCCTGCTCTAGCCAGCTGTAACTCTGGCAGTTGCCACCAGAGGACACCAGATTCCTGTGTTTTCACTCCTGAACACAACGCGTATCCCGACCCTTGGGCTGAGAGTGGGGGAAAAATGTCACGGCCGTGGAGCTGTACCTCCAGTCCTTAGGATGAGAAGTCCAGGCCAGGGGATTCTTGATGCGACCTGCATTTGTCCAGGTACAGCATCACATCCTCCCTCACAGTCAGAAGCCAATCCCAAGCTTGCACATTTTCAGTGACTGCATGCTTTGAAGACCAGAAATAATACAGAAAATAAGAGTGATTCAAACCAACGCTAGATGATTGGAGACCAAAAGCCACTGCCAGCTGAACAGATGCTCTTATCCCATATTTCAATTGAAAGAGCCTTCCAAAATTCACAGCTCTGCCACACTTCATCCTGACATTTCAGCAGAATATTGCAATAATGCCATCAAGTGCTAGAGGCCTTTGTTTTTAAGATGGAAAGGCTGGGTTCTGGAATCAGCTATGGGTGCAGGCATGGGCCTGTCCATAGGATTTTCTGAACAATTAACGTGCACATTATTATTTCAAGTGATCTCAATAAATTGCAAAAGCTGCTCAGAATCAACTGGATAAAATTCAATACAAACACAGCAAAGTACTATGATTGGGAAGGAGAAATTAGGTGCACAAATGGATGACTTGGAATAATTGGTTAAGCAGCAGTACTACACAAAAGGATCTGGAGGAATTAGAGTGGATCATATTATGAGTCAACAGTTTTGTTGCAGTTGCAACAAAAACATTTCTTTTGGGATATATCAATGGAGTGTCATAAGTATGCCACAGAAAGTTATTATCCTGTTTTACTCCAAAACAGCGCTCACTAAGGCTAAGCTTTTGCCAAATTTGAGGCACTAGCAGTTTCAGAAAGATGGAGTTTGAGTAGACCAGCCAGCCCAAACAGAAAGCTTAAGAAACCTTAAGGAAAGCTGGATGGACAGGGGGAGTTTTCTCGGGAGAGAAAGAGAAGAGTGCTCTGATTTTGCAGGGAGCTGTTCTAGCCAGCAGCAATTGCCATGCATCTGTTTTCCCTGGCAGCTCAGAAGAAAGATAGGCAGAGGGGTCCCAGATCAGTGTGGAACAAAGGCAGACACCAAACCTGGGACTAGTTTGGGCTGCATCTCAACAGGCATCTCTTCTGTTTTTCTTACATAAGAGGGAAGGTATGCAGGTGGGGGATGGGAGGGGTCACGAGTTTTGATGTGACTGTCAGTGACAACCTGGAAACTTGCTTTCAGGTGAGGAATGGTCCTTTTAACACAACAAAGCGGCACACCCACGAGTGCATACACAGACCACACCTACAGGAGCCTGCTTCCACAGGGTTGTTTGTACTGCAAGCAAAGGAGAACATAAAGATTGGAGACGGAGCTTGCTTTTAGCCCACTCCTCCCCCAGGTCAACCTGTCCCTATGAATAGAACAGCAATGCTGTTCACATATTACTGCTTTCTGTGGCTCCTGGGGCCCTTCGAGGTCCTGCTAATATCACTGCTGTAAGATTCCCAGCCCTTAGACCTGGTTTCCACCAAGCACCTAAATAAATTTGGGCATGTCTCCATTGAGCAAAGGCCATAAGCTTATGCCTACACTTAAGCACAAGCTTTGGAGCATGTGTTCCATGGCTTCTGCAAACAAGGCCTTACAAAACATAGATAAAACAACTTTTCATTTAGCTAAGCTCAAACGCTTCCCTCAAACTCCTTGAATCTACCTCTGCTCTGACACTGAAAGAGATGCCTTGCATAAGAAGACTCCCTTGCTTCCTCTCTGCTGTAATTCATCAGCTCTTCCCTGCTCCAGGGCACGTACCTCTAGGGACAGATGAAATCTGTTCCTGTTTGTTACTAAGCAAAGCTAGATCTCAACAGCAGTGATAAAGGCCCTTGCACATCCTAGCTTGCTTTCTGATACTTCCCTTTTCTCTGGAATTCGTGCTCCTCACCCGCCCTTGCTCCCTTCCCCCTTCCCTGTTTGCTCATACTTCTGGAAAGATGACTGAAGGCTAACCAATGAGTAAGACACTGCTGCACGTCATCGCCTGTCTGCTGCAAGAAGGGGTGAACAAGTTCGTTTGTCCACAGGTTAAAGCGAGGTTGCCATCCTAACAAGGAGCATGTAATTGGGAGACCAAGCAGTGGGAAACCTGCCCTCTCTTTCCCTCTTGTCTGGAGCTTTTAATTTCTGTTGTTTTCTTCATTGTGTACAGCACTTTATGCCTGCACAGCATCTTTCAAGTGAGGATCTCAAAGGGCTTCACAGACCTTAATTAAACCTCATAAATCCCTAATTGATAGATGAAAATTCTGAGTCACAAAAAGGTGAAGTGATGTGCTCATGGTGAAGCAGTGAGTCAGTTGCAGAGCTTGGAGCAGGGCTATGGCAATCCCAGTCCAGTACTCAGCATCTTCCTCACTTGCCAGACTCCACAGAAGACTTGGACAGTGAGTTCAGCAGCTGCCTGATGCAGCTCCCAGTGGCCATTCTGCCACCGGTGGGGCACAGCCATCAGTAGCATTTGGTTCTTGTGGCACCAGGCTGGCTGAGGGTGGAGGCTGGGCTGCAGGACTACTGAATTATGTGGGAACAGCCCCAACCCCAATGACTGTCACCATGAAGCCAGTCTGGAGCCCAGGGCTCAGTTAATGGCTATTTCCAAATCCCAAGGGGGCAACCACCGGTCCCTTCACCCTCCCCACGCGGTGGCCTGGCAGGGGAAGGGCCCGCATGCCCTGATATATGGCTGTACAAGCAATGCTATTATCCCTGCCATGGAGCCACAGGGACACAGTGCAGTCCGCACCCAGGGAGCCAGGCAGGCACCCAGCCAGCTCCTGGCTGTCAGCTGGCTTCCAGCAAGTCCCCTCTTTTTCCCTCTGCTTCCCTCCCAAGCCTTTGTTTCACGCCCACAGCATGCAGGCAGGCCGGGGCCCTCCCGGCTGGGTGTCTGCACGCAGCGGCCGGGTCCGAGCCTGGCGGGGCCGGCCGGACAGCACAGCCCTGCCCTCCTCGGTGCCGCGGAGCCGGTCCCTCCTGGTGGACATCGTCCCAGTCTGCTTTCCAATTATAGCATTGCAGGGCTGCGACTGTGTTTAATTGTCTGCGTTTTATAAACACTAAACGGCCTTGGCTGACGCCCGAGTTAATGATCCCCTGCAGAAGCGACTTTGGCCGGCCGGCTCCCAGCTGGGCCCTCACCACGCCCACCAGAAAGCGTCAATTAAAAAAAAAGATGGGAGAGGATAAAAAACACAGAAACACGACTTAAAAGAAGGTGATGCACCTGAGGAAATGACACATCCCCCGTCCTGTCTGCCGGCGAGCTGTGATGCCGCTGCTGAGCTGGGCTTTCCTGAAGGCACCGAGGAGCGGTGCCTGTGCTCCTCAAGCCCCTGCTGAAGCAGCCGCCCACGCCTCACGCCCTCTCGGAGCCATCCCAGCGCCCGCCTCAGCCAGGGTCCCACACGGCAGGAGCTCTGCAGCAGGACAGACAGATCTGCTCACCGACCGTGCCAAACCTACATTGCTTTCCTCCAGGTTTTCCCCTCGCTTCACATTAGAAAAGGGAAAAAGCCCCAACACAGCTCACCTCAAAAATGCAAACAGAATGAAAACTCCCGGAGTAAATAGCCAAGGCTTTTATGTTAATGCAAGAGTCATTGACAGCATCAAAACAAAGGGAAAATCTCTGGGTCAAATTTGCAAATGATGTAAATAAGCCTATTGAGTTTCAGTGAGGGGCACAGACTGCCATACAGTATGTATATAGTATATAGGTATATGTGCTGCCCTCATTCCCCTCTGCTACCGCATCCCAACTCACTGGCACAATGGACACTGGAAGGGGAGCAGATGACAGACACATCAGTAGGATTTGTACATATCACTGCTAAAGCTCAG
Source organism: Prinia subflava (assembly GCF_021018805.1). Taxonomy (NCBI): domain Eukaryota; kingdom Metazoa; phylum Chordata; class Aves; order Passeriformes; family Cisticolidae; genus Prinia; species Prinia subflava. Next base: position 84,350,779 of record NC_086248.1, read on the forward strand.
CATTTCTATTTTAAAAAGGAAAAAAAAAAAAAAAAGAAAAACCCAAACAGGGCGAGAGCACAGCTGCAAGGCGGCTTGGGTAATTGTGCAATGCTGGGAACTCTTAGGTAGTTAATAATTATACTCAACCTTCGGTCTAGTTCCTAACAACACCCCTAGGCGTGTCGCTCTTACAGAATAAGGGCACACGCCCTGCTGTGTCTCCTTGCTTAACAGGAACACAAAGTACAGTAGTAGGAGGTGTTTCCTTGAACTCTGAACAATTGGACATTTAAGGATTAATTACTGTTAAGGAGCTTTGGACTGGCAAACACACTAACTCAGCTCTTGGCTGCGTCTCCCAGCCAAGTTCTCTCAGTCATCCTAATTAGACATTCTGATACCATCTTTAATTATATGATCTCACATGCTCTATTTTTTTCTTATTCTTCTTTTTTTTTTTTGTTCTTCTTCTTACCCCGAACCCCTGTCTCCTGCAGCACGCCGTGAGGGCAGAGCACGGAGGGGTGAATTGGTGGTGAGGAAGGCGCCGGCCTGGGAGTCGCTCCCCTCCAATTCTCTTGGTGCAGCAGCAAGACCATGCACTGTTGGGACCCGAGGCAATCGGGACCCGAGCTCCCCACAGTGCTGAGAACACCCCAGGTCTTTCACAAGAGGGAGGAAAGCACTGAGCCTGCCACAGCTCCCTCACTGCTGTGGGCAAGACGGGACGTATACTGTATTTGGCAGTATTGACTTCAGCCTGGCTGGAATAATCCTGTGCCGAGCGATACCCCGCACCAGCCGCAGCGAGTGCTTGTGTGTGCGCATGTATATACACACATTTGCTCTCCTGTACACGCCTTGATCTTATTGAAACAACAGGAGGAGCATATTGCACATTAATAATGTTTCTTTGTAAACATTGCATTGCTGGGGCGCCGCTCCTGCTCCCCAACATGCAGCACCCAGTGGCGCTGTGGGCCTGGCACCCTCCTGTGCTCCTTGACCCAGGGCCTGCCAAAAGCTGCTGAAGCTGCTTCGCATTCAAGCTGATCCTGTCGGACTGCAACATCCTTCCTAGGAAGGGATCTGGCTACATGCGAAGTCAGTAACCCACATCACCCTTTTTCTGTGTGCTGTCACTGGCTGCCCGTGCTCCAGCAGCCCCCCTTCCCCAGATGCAAGGAGGGAAGTTTTGGGCTGCGTGCTTTCAGCTGAAACGCTGCTCTGCTGAGCTGGAAACTCGGTGTACCCTGAGGTCAGCCGAGGTTCACTAAGCTGGGGAACTCCTTAAATGGTAGAGTCTGAAAAGCCATCGCCCTTTGTTTTCGCAAGCAGCACAGGGAGAGGATGGGCGACCCTTTCCTAAATCCTGGATTCCCAGCCTGGTGTGAATGTGAGGGCAAAGCGGCAGCTGCTCCCTGCTTTTCCCAGCGCCAGCCTGCTCCCTGGAAATGGCTCCAAGATCCACCCCTGCCTCTACCTGCCCAAAGAGCTGGTTGGCCTCAGCCGGGAGGCCGTGGTTCGCCTCACCTCTGGCCATGTTCACCCCACGCTCCTGGGACTGGTGAGCCTGGCACAGTCCTGGTGAGCCTGGCACAGTCCTGGCAAGCCTGGCACAGTCCTGGCAGGGTCTCTGCCCTGCCTCCTGCTCCAGGGTCGGGGCTAGCCCATGGGCATAGGGAACCACTGAGCGCTTCATCACCTCCTCCAGAATCAGAGGGGAGGAAAGGAGGCCCTGACTGTTCCACAGGCAGGCAACAGTACCCCACACAGGGAGGAGGCCTCTCCTCCTGGCTCCTAGGCGTTCCTTGCTGATTCAGAGTCAACATAATGGGGCTGAGATGGCGCCATTGATCCTGCTGGGCAGGCGGAGCCGCTATATGGTAGGGATTATAATGACTTTATTCCCCGTGGCATTGGGTCACAGGATTTAGCCCTTTGTACAGCCCCACAGTTAAAGTCTGCCTTCCTCCTTGCCACCAGAAACGTGCCACTGGTCCTGGGGAACACAGAAATGGCAACAGCTTCACAAAAAACCTAAAGAGTTGTAGCCATGTGACAAAATAAAATCAGAATTGGAACCAGATGGTCACCGGGGTGGAGGATAGACCTACCCTACTAAGGCAGCCAACCATACTACCAGGAGGTCCTTCCTTCAGTCCTCTAGGACAGGCAGCCCTATGCAATCAGGGACCTCCTCCAGCCAGGTGCCTCTTGGAGGACCTCAGGTTGCCAAGACCTTCACTGTACAAATCCTGCTCTGTGCCACAGACAACCACAGGACAACCTTGCTCCTCGTAGCTGCCTGGGAACAGCCTGGCCACAAGTGACTACAGCTCCAACAAACCCCTCACCTCCACCAGGATAAGAAGAGCAGAGGGAGGAAGATCATCACTCCAGGATGAGCACCCATCCCAGCTGCAGGTGCTGATGGAAGAGGACACCCAAGGTCAAGGGAAGCACCTGAAGCTGATGTTTTGAAAGCATCACTGTTCTTTCCTATTCCCTCCCTTTTACCACAGGCAGTGTCACAGGCAGATCTTCATTTCCTCAGCTGCCAGAAGCAGAGAATGTAATTAGATACCAGTATGGCCTCAGAACACTGCTCAGAGCAGAGATTTAATCACAATCCTTGTGGCTCACAAACACAGTGTTCAGTCAGAGGCTACAAAAGGCAGCCAACGTCTCCCATCACCCCGTGACCTGTAGCAGCCAGGGAGGAGTGGAGGGTTGCAGCCTTTCAAGTCAGCATCAGCCTAGAACAAAGGCTGTGGCAACCAGCTCCTGAGGCATGAGGCCGTGGTGCTGCTCACTGCTGGTCCTGATGGCCTGCCCAAAGCTCTGGCTTTGAGGGGTCAGGTCAGGGCTGAGCCTCGCTGGACCATAGGGCAGTCTTAGATGTGGAAGGCTCATGAGCTCACCTTTCCCCTAGATTATTCACGGGCCTCTGGCATGCGGCCTCTAAAGCCCACAGGTTGGTGTCTCTTTCTTGACCCTCATTAACATGAAACAAACAGTTTCAAAACTAAATCAAGTACATTTAGGAGCGGTAATATGATGCAAGCAACTCAAACAGGAATTAGTGAATTAGAGCATCCAGTGCTTCAATAGCTTGAGCTACCCAAAGGAAAAGAGCTGACCTATTTCCTCCCTTTGCCCAAACTCAGCATCTCCTGCTGTGGCGGTTCACATCAGTAATCACCAGCAGGAGAGTGTGTCATCATTACGAGCCACTGCTGAATTTGCCTGAGTCTGGGAGCCCAACCAGGATTACAGAAACGGGCTGGGGGGCCAGAGGGAACTCTTTGCTTAGTTAATGGATTGTGCCTGATCCATGAGCTCACCTAGGATCACCAGCTCTAGATTCTTATTTACCTTTCCAGGGAACTTGAAAAACTACTTTTGTCTGAGAAGGGAAAAACGGTAGGGGAGCCTGCAAAAGGCAAATAGGTAGCAGTTCCTGGCACTGTCTGTGGACTTGCAGAGTCATTTGTGGGATGCAGGATCTAGATCACAGCCATGTAAGGCCTGTCTCCCTCTCTTTCCCCATGCTCGTCTGTGGATTGGAGCATGCAAAATTAAAAAGGAAATCTGAGACTCACACTGCAACAAGCTGAACAGTTTACATTCTTGTCTGCCATGATAGCCTCCTCCCAGCTTAGTCCTTATCTGTTTGACCTTGCATAGCCAGCATCAAAAGGCTGATATTTAGTACAGAGGAATTCTGGGGTTCAGATGAGATAGCACTGCGGGGGGGTAGGAAATATGCTCACAATATGTTCCTTCAGGACAATGTGGAATGAAAAGCAGAAACACAGAATGGTTGAGGTCGGAAGGCATCACAGGAGAGTGTCCAGTCCACCCTTTTGCTCACGCAGGGTCAGTTAGAGCGGATTGCTGAGAACCATGTCCAATCTAGCTTTGAATGTCTCCAAGGATGGAGACTCCACAAACTTCCCTGGTCAGCCTGTGCCAGTGTTTGCCCACCTTCACAGTGAAAAAGTTACTTTCATGTCCTCTGTTACAAATTGTGACCATTGCCTCTCACCCTGTCACTTGGTACTATTGAGGAGAGTATGATTGCATCTCCTTTGCTCCCTACCCCCATCATGTATTGACACACTTTGGTAAGATCCTCCCCTTAGCTGTCTTTTCTCATAGCCAAATATTCCTGGCTGTCTTGGCCTCTCCTGCCAGCCTTGCCCTGTCTTCATCAAGGAATATCCTCCTGAGGTGTACTGGATCTCGCTACACTGGAACACACATGAAAAACTTTCATTTAAACCTCAGCCCTATGAGAGGGTGCCAGCAACTTCCACCCGTCTGATAATCCATCTACACTGTTCATTGTCCTGACACTGGCCAGGCACTGCTGAGTGGGGGCCTTACTAGTGCCCTGTGAGACTGAGCAGAAAACACTTGTTATGATGACATGAAATTTCAGGACATAAAGACATCAGTAGACTAGGACCATATAGTGTCGTCTTTTTGGGGTTTTTAATGCATAATTTTTTCCACTTTGGGGGATCTGATGCAATAACCACGTCACCATTTTTCTCTGTCATATTCTTCCCACATGGCAGTGGAAATATCACTTCAAACCAGTATTCTGGATGCCCTCCTTTCCCCCACACTCCCACTCCAGCTCTGCTTACCATTAAGCTTTCTTCAGAATTAATACACGTTTATTCTTTCCATTGGCTGCAGAATTTCTGCAGTGTTCATGTAGCTGCTCCTGCAGGTTCTAGATAAAATGTTAAGTGTGAAAAAAGAAAAAAACCCCAAAAGCCTTCATCTGACAACTTGAGATCCTCTGGCATGATATATTCAGGCAACTCCTCTAGGCTTTCTCTTGCCACAAAAGCTCTGTTCCAGGTGGGGAACAGACCAGGCTACCCACACGTGCTGCTTGGAGAGAGGAGCCAGTGCTTCAGTCAATAAGAAATATGACCACAAGGAGAACTCCAAAGATGAGTCTCACATTCTGGGAAGGGGAGAGGCAAAAGAGAACGGGGAGCCTCTTTTCATTCTTGTACGGACTAAAGACATCATTGGGATGTATCCTGATCCTGATGGAAGAGTTTTTGATGCAGATGTCCCTCACAACCTTTCAGTACAACTCTGCCTACCCTGTAGTAAGATACAGACCACTCCCTCTCATCACAGGGTTAGAGCATTGCAGGGTAGAGGGAGGATGAGCCTGTTTCAGAAGGAGGGGAAATTCCCTATGTAAAGTGATCTAAACCAAGATGAGGATGTTGGGGAAAACATAATTTCCATGTCATTGTGGTAGAATTTGGCCTCCCACAGCTAGAAGATTGGTGGAAAAGTTTGCTCTGCTGTGCAATTTCATCCTACAAAACCAAGTTACAGTAACTGCTGTGAACGTTCTGGGGTCCACAGCTAATGATGATCAAAGGCAATCACAGCCAGTCACTGCTGAGAGAAAATCAGGCAGGAGGCTGGGCCTTGCAAACAGCATTTGCAAGAAACATGAAGCCTTTCTGAAGGGTGCTGTCAGCAAACAGGAGCTTAGGGAGCAAGAACGTGTCCTCCTGTTAGCCTTTCTTCGGGAGGGGGCGGAGGAGGTATATACTGCCAAAGGAGCTGGTTTGACAAAATCGAGGCTGGGTGCCTCTGTGCAGCAGCATAATGGGAAAGCCCTTCGAGAGGCAGGAAATCCTGGAAGCACTCCCGTTGGAGAAGGCTTGGATGCAGTTGGAGATCAAATGGGGACTCCTCCATGCCTGAGGCCCAGTGGAGATAGATATTAAGAGATGATGCTCCTCTGGCATATTTGCTTGTAGTTGCCATGCTCCCCAGAATATCTGCTCTTTCCTTTAGCCATACCAGGACAAGTGCATCTAGAAAAAGCTCCCCATAGGCTCTCCCTTACCCCTCTGTCATCCTTGACCCTGCAGAGAACCCTAAGGCTGGGTCCTGCTCTAAAGCTCAAACCCTCCTACGCTGATTTCATGTCAACTTTCCTACAGTGTGGATTCCTGAGAGCTGAGCTCATTCCACACAGGCATGTGCATGTATTCCCTCTTCTGCTGACTGATACCTCCAGCATTCCCTATAACTTCACAAATAGTTTCCATACACTTTATAACTTAATCCAACGTCTCTCATCTCCTTCCCCATAGAACTGTGAGAACACAGTGGTAAAAAAAAAAAAAAAAAAAAAAAGGAAAAAGAGGGTAAGAAAACCACCCAAGGGACAGGGACCAGCAGGAAACCAGAGCAGACATTACTCCAAAGGAAGTCCATGAGTAAGAAGCTTGGTCTAGTGCCAGTTTGGCAGGCCATGATTCACCTATCTCCTCCCCACCAATGTTTCATTTTGAACTTGAATATGACATCCTCCACTCCTAACCTGATGTATTTGAGTTCCTTCCACTCCAGAGGCTGGAGCTTTTCCCAGGCAAGCAAGGGAATTCCATCTTAACCTCCCCCTTGCTGCCAGTGAAGCAACCATGCTCTCCACCCCAAGTTTTCAGACCAGAAACTTTGACTCCTGGTTGAGGAGATTTAAAACAAACAACAACAAAAGTCAGCACACATTTTCTACCTCTATCACTTTCCTTTTTGAAGCCAAATTGAAAGGATTAGGGCTTCATTTGCCTTTTAGCCCTAGTGGGCTGCTCTGCTAGCCTCTGCCCCATCTCCCATTGTTGCAGGTAACAGCTGTCGGGATTCCAGCTGCGCTTACGAAAGAAGCCTTGAAATGTGCTGCAACCAGGCACCTGGCAATGCTGAACCCATTTGTTCATAGTGAAGGAACATGCGAGCTTTTAATTGTTCATGGCAAAGGGAGCTTTTTAATGACTTCAATCAACAGAGAGAACTCCAGTTAGTTCTTGCTATACAAAAGTGTCCACAATGTCATTAAAACGAGATTTACAAGTGTTATAACTCTCAGCAGCATAGTCAACAATACAGCCAATCAGTACAACTGAGCACCAAAAGAGAAGGGGGGAACACGACACCACCGAGGAACTGGATGAAAAGAAAGGGGTATGGGGGGGGAGAAGGTGCAGAGGAAAAAAGAAAAGTCATTTTTTTCTTTTCAGTCTAGATTGATTTTATTCTACAAAATGCTACTCAGTTAAAATTGTAAAAGCAAAATCATTTTAATATGTTCTTTCTTTTGTAGCAGCAAGCTTTCTCTAACAAGCTTTTTGTTTTAGTGCAAATACTGTAGGCCTGGAATTCAGTAAAATAACAAGAACAGAAAAGAGACAACACCAGAGAGAATGCCTCAGAGCTGAAATTTTTCAGGACTGCAAGAACGACATCAAGATCACTACGAGCAAAGAAAGGTCCCAGTTCAGCAGTCATCTTTAAGAACCTCTGTGGCAGAAACTATTTCACTGCAGACAGGCAGTAAAAAAGAAAACCCATGATCTAAAACTTTAGAGGAAAAAAAAGATAATGGTGCCCCCAAACCTTGAACAATCCTCATGGTCACCTATTAGTCACTGAGACTTCATTTCACTACTGACACCTGCTTCACAGCAGCAAAATGCCACTGATGCTTTCAATTTATCCCACGTGAGTGGAATCAGAACCAGGCCCTTTCTGTATCTGAGGATCTTAAAGCAGACTTTAGTGACATAGTAACTTACCGCTCTAATAAAGATGCACTATCCCTTACTGATGTTACTTTGAACTACACAGTATATCAAGATATATACAACAGTTTATCCTCTCACTGAGCAAAAACAATTTGATACCTATTTCCTACACATTTTAATATGGTTTTAACATCAAGTAACCACAAACAAGAAAGTGGAATAACCCTTTAATCATACAGAATAGGAGGGGAACAATTAAGTAAAACAGGATGGGATTTTATTATTATCTTGTATTCTGAGATTTGTCCTGAACTCCACCTACTGTTCACAGAGGAATGATAATGCATCTTTAAAAACATATCTCTTTTTACATTTTATACAGACAACAAAACTCAGATTCTTTTATTTAAGGGATCAAAAAAAATATTAGCCTAAAAAAAAAAAAAAAGAAGATTGTAGTATTTTTAATGCTTTCTTTATTATATCCAAGTCTTGAACAGAAAAAAAAAGATGTAAACATGATAAATAAATAAGAAATAAATGTATATTGTTCCCCCCACCTCTTAACATGTTTGACTTGGCCTTCCTAATGAAAATGAACTTGTGTCATGATAATAAGATTTCTTACATTTCAGAAGTCTGTTTTAGAATGAAAAAAAAAGGCAACAAAAAGAAAAAAAAAAAAAGGCAACAACCAAACACCAGGAATGTGATTTGGGAGGATGTTAAATTAATGGCGGGCAGATCTGCTGAAGCAGGCACAAGACGGCTGCCTGCCAATAAATAATAAAGAGACCAGGGAGAGGGGAGGTGTCTTAGGTTTGTTTTCATTTTGTTTTTTTCTTTTCATTTAGGATGAAGGCCAGGTGGATCCTACATACAGTAAGCAGCAAAATTAAAGGTTCAGATGAACTAAATAGATCATTTAAATAATAATTATAAAAACACAACAGAGAGCTACTGTCCCCAGCATGTTGGTCCCAAATCCCATCACACCACAAGTGATTTGAGACTTACCCAGTCTCCACATCTACTAGAAAGGAATATATGAAGGCAATGCCACAACTGGGAAAGGAGGGATGAGGGCAAAACTGGAATGGCAAACATCACCTAGAAGCTGAATGTTTCCTTCAATGCAGCTGCTACTACTCCTCCCAGTTTGGTATTGATTACTTTAGGATGTTAGAAGAGGCTTTGTTAGGCCAGTCACCAGGGGCTGACCCATTACCAGCTGAAATTCCCTGGGCCTGTTCCTATTGACTTCAACAACTCTGTCAGCACTGGTTACAGCAGCTCCCACATCCCCACTACATGCAGAACATGGAAACACTACATTTAGGAATCAGCAGGGAAGGTACTCATGGAAAAGAACATTTTGGGGATGGGAAGGACAATCAGTTCCCAAAGAGCACACCAGAAAACATGAAAGAATGTAGGGCCAGACCAAAATGGGAGTGAAGTTGTTACTTGCCTGCCAGAAACTAAAGAAAAGGCTGATCCACAAAATACAAAAGGCCAGAGACCAGTGATCCCAACACAGACATTCTTTGAGAGACTTGAGGGAGAAAACGGACAGGCACAAGGTATCTGGGGCTTTTTCCAAACAGTAGAAAATAATCCTCTTTTTGAGCAGTTTCACATGGCTCCTGCCAGTATCACAGGTCAGGAAAGGGGAGCATCTTGTCCTGTCTCTGAGCAGGTCAATGACCAGGCAGGAGGCAGTGGACAAGGACCAGCTGGAGCTCCTTTTGGCAATGATTCAATGACCAAAAGCTAAGGTAGGTTTTTGTTGTTCCACCAGTTAGATCTGAGGAGACACCTGACTTCCTGAAACCCCTACAAGGGGTGGATGTTCCTGACCTCACAGAAGACAGCAATCCTGGTCAGCTAGCCTCAAAAGTAGCTGCATCATGTTAGGATTCACCACCGCTTGTCAGTGTTGTGTTCTCCTCAAAAATGTGTGGAAATGCCATGCAGAGATGTTTTATTAACAGTTTCAGATTCTCAGTCTGGAGTGGCCCAAACTATTTGGTAAAATGCAAACAGAGAAGCTGCAGTTTCACCTTAAGTGGTATCATCTACATAAAACCCTAAGAAAAGTGGATCCTCTGTGCCAACTATGGGAAATTTAAGATCTACGTTATTAGAAAGGAAGTTTTGATGTACATGTAAGGACAATACAACTCCTTTACTAATTTTATTTACTGTGTGAGCTCCATTTAAAACCTCTAGCACCAGTATCAAAATGGAAGTGTTTAAGCAATATAGAAAAAGCCTGAATCCAATCAGCTTTATGAAGCAAAAAGATCACTCACACATTTCTGGCAGGTTTGGTAAACACCTGGGTTAAAAATAATAGTTATAATAAAAAAGCCAAAGTCCACTTTTAGAGCCAGAACAGTGTCCCTTTGAAATTATCCAAGGAATGGGCAGTGGCCAGAGTTCAAGGGAAGTCAGCCCTGCTGAGTAAAGTTCCAGTTCCACGAGTCTGAACCCTATAAATTCCCAGTGGCGTTGGTGGGGACTGCAGCAGTTTTGCATCTCGTACGACTAGCCCCATAATTGTATGTTGCATTTCTCCAGGTCCAGCCTGAACAAGAAATGCCCTGGTTTTGGCTGATTAAAAAAATTCATATACATATATATATATATGTATATATATATACACATATATGTGTGTGCATGTGTGTGTATAAAAGAAAAAAAAATCACACCAAAATAAATGGCTGCCACCACAGCTCCAACAGGCAGGACCAAAGAGCTCTCTCCTAAGCAGTTTAGCTGGCAAACTGGGCAATCCTAGTGTGTACATGGTCATGGTCTGCCAGCACCTTGACATCAATAGGAATTGAGCTTGGCTCCAAGAGGAAATAGATTACTCACATTACTGTTTTCAGTGGTGAACACGAGCACTGGAGAGCTTGTGCCCTCTGTGAGCACTTAGCAGTAGCAGTCAAGCCCACAGGCTAGAGAAGGAGCCAAGACTAGGGTAAGACCGCTTTTGTTTGATTCTTTGTCTGCAGGCCAATCAACCACAACAAAACAAGATCAACTGTAATGCAAAGAAAAACCAGAGGCCAAAGACCAAGGTGCAAATAATGCTAATCGATTTTCCGCAGCTGTCAATTTGTCATTTGCCAGAGCTTGTCAGAAGCTCTGCTTTAGTTCAAACAGGTCAACACTTTATCCATGCCATTCCTGCCTGGTCAGGAGGGGGGTTCTTGTGGCCTGTGCTGTGCTGGTGGACACCTGCTGCTTTGTTTCCCAACAATGAAAAAATCGGCCAGGGTACAGCCAGCTAACTTCACCATCTCAGCTGCTGCCAGTCTCCATCCTAGATTTGTAGGCATGTGGTGCCACCTCTTCTTTCTGTAGCACGTTCTGCAAATATGGCCAAGGGGAGGGGAAGATTTACTAACAGGAAGAGATCAGCCTCTGAGTCAGGAGCCCTGATGGGCAGGAAGATGTATCACTCCCTAGACAGCAGGCAGCCCAGGAAAAGTAAACAACAAGCAGACTTGATATCCAATGAACTAGGGTAAAACCCTGCCAGTGACTGCTAAGTGCCAGCCCAGCAGCTTTTCTGGTGCTGCTTTGGCCCTGAGATGCTAACTTGGTTTTTTGAGGAGCCCAAGGTGATAAATACAACCACATTTTTAAAAAGAAAGGCTTCCACATGAGTCTTCTGCTGTCTCTGTGCCCTCAGGCTAGAGACTACAGCCTCTGCCCTTCTTGCTGAGCCCTTGGGCTCTTCTTGGTCCCCCTATCTCCTGGTCCTCCCAGGTGTCATCCTCCTATCTGGGCACCCCTACATGTTTCCCACAGCTATTCCCAAGAGGAAAGATCCTAATAAGACTTTAGAGTTCAGAGCAACTGAGTGAAATGTAATGGGATCGACAACACTGGAAATAATAAAGCAAAGAGAGAGAGAGCACGCAAGAGAGAAGTTGTAAGATCAACTAACCAGAATGATTTAAGCACAGAGCACAACCCATCAGGTCAATCCGCAGAGGAGAGGGACGACTAGCAACTGTCTGCAGCTCGCCTTCAGTCCTGGCCAGGAGTGCTCCTCAAGTCCACTACAGCCACAAAGAGGTCTCCACAGGCAGTCCCTACAGAGGGGACATCACCCTCTCCAAACAACCCTGGCGTGTCAGTCCCACCCTTGCCGTTTCCTGCCTCCAGGGAGCTCGTGTTGGTCTCATTCTCCTTCCTGGAGCTGTAGCACTTCCCCATCCTTGTTCTTGCTGCCCTTGTGCTTGAACGATCCTGTGCCTGTCTCTAATCCCATGGAGGGGGCTCCCCCCATGGTGCTGTGGGGGATGTGACACACTGGCAAAATGGGGGGCCGCAGGGGGATTACAACGCCAGCAAGGTGGGAGAGTTCAAGGAATCTGAGGACTGGTCCCCGCTGCTGCTGCTCCTCCGGTGAGCTTTGGAGCAGGACTCAGAAGGGGAGAGAGGAGACTCCTGATCCAACACGTTAGGGTAGGTGAACACCAAGTTGGAAGAGCCAGGAGTGATGGCTGGTGTTGAGGTCACCACAATGGGAGTGTTGAGTGCCTCCTCCCCATAAAAACCTCCAGCAATGCTGATGGGCTTAATGACAGACCTCTGGGCTTTGTCAAGGACCAAAGAGGAAGATGGGATCTCTTCCTCCACAGGCTCCTGCTTCACCACCACTGCTCCACTTGCTCCAGTCCGAATGCTCTGGAGGCTGCTGGATGGTGGGCTCCGACGTTCCTCAGGGCTGATCTTGCACACAGGGCTGTGAGCCACCAGCATAAACTCCAGCTTCTCCTTCTCCTTCTGGAGCTCAGCAATCTCCTTTTGCAGCACTGACTTCTCCTCCTCCAGTACTTCAGTTTCCTGCACACAAAAGGGGAATAAATAAATAAATAAAATAGTAAAGGCTCGAACTACTTCTCACCTGGAATAGGGCCACCAAATCCAGACCCCATCTGGCACAGGCAGATACACCCCAGACTCTTCATGACCAAGCAGTCACCAGGTCATTGCCAGCTGAGCATCTTGAGTTTCATGTGTCTATTTGGAGGATTCCCTAACATCACCAATCTAAGAGTTATAAGTAATCTCATGAATTTGCCTTAATCTTCTGAAGACTAGTTTTTGCCATTGTGCCTTGGCCTGTGACTTCAGTCTTCTCCCTTCCTCTCTGCCTGACAGACACCTTAGTAGAGGACCCAGATCTCATCCCATTGTTTTTTTATGTTAGGCCAGTATTACTCTTTTCACTTTGACAAAAGTTGTGTATACCAGTCTCTAAACTGTTTCCATTTTGTTTCTGAAGTGCATATTCCAGATACAGGTCTGACACTTGTCCAACTCTTGCCCAAAGGACTAACTGGGTTACCCCTTGATGCACCCTACAATTAATACATTTACCTTTCCCATGGTCACATCACACAGATGGATCATAGTCAGTCTGGGAGCAGTTAGGACTTTCCCATGTGAGGAGCTCGTAACTCCACAAAACTCACACTTGGCCTTTAGGATATGATTTCCCACTATGCATACTCCTCTCACTTCTATCACTTTAGTCCCAACATCTCTATAGGATGTCCTGCCTCCCCTACACTCAGAACACCTCCTAATTTGAGGCAGAGCACATTTCATGGGTGTGCTTTCCCTGCTGGTGTTCTTGTTAACAAGATCACTGGATAAAACCAGGCTGGTTCTTGACCAGGAGCACTGGAGCCTTTGCTTCAGCTTATTTCACACAACCCAATCTTGTCTTCTCTTCAACCAGTGCCCTACTTACCCCTTGCTTCTTATGCTCAGCTCTACCTTCTCCAGCTTTACTAATTATTACTTGTACAGCATCAGGGCAAACATCTCTGTGGTGCTTCCTTTTTGAAGGAAGTCAGTTACTACCCCACATCCCAAGAAGGAGTAAACCTAAAGGCTATAGCTTTGATAGGCACATACAACATCTGCCTTGTTTACTATGGCTTTCAGGTGATCCTACCTCTTTAGTGCTTTTGTCCTTACAGTCTGCCTTTGAGGCACAGAGTGTCTTTTATTTCCACTTATGAAAGGTAACCAGAGTCAAGGAGACTTGTGCTAGTTGAGAGGCGAGAAGGGAAGAGAGCTCCTAGGACATTTTGGGCACTCAGCAAAGAGAATTTTAGGGTCCTAAGCTCCAGGCCCAAGTCCCCTTCATCAGCTACTGTTGATGGAGGAGCAGGACCTCTAGGCAGCCTTGGACAAGGAAGGCAGAGTGTGTTTGAAGCAGCTTCCTCGAACGTGCTGGTGGAGGAAGAACAATGCCCTCGGAGCTGGTCAGAAGGGAGGGCGACACGGCAGGACAAATGTGTGCAGGGCACGTACCGCCTGGAGTTTCTCTGTCAGCTCTCGACGCCTGTTACGACACTTAGCAGCTGCCAGCTTGTTCCTCTCTCTCCGGATCCTTCGCTTCTCTTCTTCCTCAGGCGACAGCTGTGGGCAAGTGCCAAGAAAATCCAATCAGATCTGAGCAAGGCATTCCTTTCAGTTTGTGAGGATTTGACCGCAATGCAAAGGAAAAAAGCCTGATCCAGCAGGATGCTGAGCACTCCCCCTCGTCACTGGTGTCAGCAGAAGATGAAAGCACACAGTATCTCTGCCTGCACCAGGTCCTAGCACAAGGGTGAGGAGAAGGAGCGGGGCACAGGGAGAAGATTGTGTAAGAGGACAGTGAATCTGCACCAAGGCCAAACAGATAAAAGATGCTCTGATTGTTTCACAACTTGGGTGGTACGTTAAGCAAAACCAGAGCACGCTGTTGTGTAAGTGCCTCTTTCTTGAAAGAAAATATCTGCTGCTTCCCACACAAAAATAGTTGTTCTCTTGAAGGTCGGGATGGTGTATAGAGGGAGACAGGGAAATCAGCAGAGCTCCCATGAAGTCCATGAAGCAACAATGATTTATACCACCCAAAAATCTGACCTCAGATTTTTGAGCACTCAGCGAGATAACCCACTGCTTCTTGCATCAGCAGGCAAGGCTTCAGTGATATCAAGGGCTTCCTGAGGCCAGCTGACATCCTCACTGATGTAAATCAGGAGCAATTCCATAGAAACCCATCCAGCTACACTCTTGCGAAACCAGAGGAAGTGAACAGGAGCTCACAAGACCTGGTCAAAGCTATGCCTAACTTTTGAGGTTTGAGACAAGGTTTTACAAACCCCAGCAGCAGCAGAGAGGTTTGTGCCATGGCCAAAGCCAAGGCGCCAGTACAGCAGGGCACAGAGCAGGCGAGCGTGGCCCCACTCTTCACTGTGGCACCCAGCATGTGAGAGCCACGCCAGCAGCGCAGTGAGGAGACCCAGGGGACGTGCTCAGCCCTGCACTGCAACCTTGTGCCCTACGCTTCAGCCTCCCCCAGCACGTGTGTGCTGCAGGGACTCCGGCCTGGTGACTGTAAATGAAAGCAAAACTCTGACACCTGGCAAAGCACACGTCAGATCTCACAGACTGCCAGCAGAGAATGGAAAGAAACACTTCTTCAGAGAAGCTTGAGTTTTAATCTCTTCATGGACTGTCAATGTCACAAATGAGACCTTCACAGTTTTACTATCTTTTCTTTTTATTGTTAGTTTTACTCCAACCTCAGTCTAGTTTGTTTTGGCTCGCTCTATCTCCCTAATTTTGATGCTTGCAGTTTCAGTAAGTTTACTTCAGCCTCTGGGCATTCAGCTCGCTCATTTCTGCTTTATTCTGATCTGATCTGTGCCTGTGATTTCACCTGCATGTAACATGAGCTCCTGGATGCTCTCTGATCAACACAAGCAATTCTAGGACTGCAGGACACAGAATTTAGGCCCAAAGGCTTTTTCCATCAGCAGTCACAATGTCCATCCCAGGGTGGGGGGTACCTCCATTCTGCTGGGCAGCATATTTCCCCCAGTAAGGAGCCCCTGCAGGCACTGCTCTCCCTGCCACAGCTCTGCCCTCTCACTTCCCACCCCATATGAATGCAGGGTAAAAATGCATTTACACACAAGTATCTACAGTATGGCAGTTGCATTGAGCGTGCACACAGAAGCTATGCTGACTTGGGGCCTCAGTGTACAGTTTTTAAGAGACCTTTCATGGTTTGGAAGCACAGATCTCATTGAAATATGTTTGGAGTAAAATTTCTGCTCCAAGGGCCTTCAGTAATTTAAAAATTATCTGTTTCGGAGACTCTACTTTGCAAAAATTGCACAGGCGTGGCAGAAGCCCCTAATCTGGATGTTCTTAACATTTTCCCAGGTCTAAAAAGGAATATTCCATCAGTGGTTGCTGGATTTGTTCGAAAGCGGTTGGATTTGGCACTCTTTATGCCCCTGCCGTATGCGTTATCCATAGCTTGTCCAAGCCCAATACGTGCATTCACTGTCAGGAACGTTCATCAAAACAGGCTCTTTTCATAAATGTTACAGAATGTTTTCCAAAAAGGCACTCCGATGTGGTGTTCAAAGCACCAGCCACGGAAACCTGAGCCAAAGGGCCACAACAGAGTGCCCGGGTACTGCCTTAGCACGTGTCTAATCAAAAGGACTTGGCTTTGAATGACCCACAATGAATGGCTTGCAAACAAGCCACAGGCCAGGAATTGCTTGGCAGGCATCCTTCAGCAAATAACTCTGAACAACAAATAAAGCAGAGAATATGGTGATCTCTTCACGGCCAATTTGTGAACACAGAGGCAGCATTTGTCAAACAAATTAGTTGTTGCTAATTATTCCTCCAGTTCTGTGAGACTTTCTTTGCCTTTGGACACCAGCCCTGCATGCAGGGAACAGGGAAGTAGCTCCAGCTGGTGGAAAAGGCTGGCACGTACTGAACCACCACAGCTACCCCATCCGCCCTCCCAAAAATGGGTCCTCACTGCAGCCATTCCTGCTCCCCACACAGAGGTATTGCTAAACTCTAACTCCAACCTCTTGGGTCTAAACCAGACAGCAACTCCACAGAAAATAATCGGACTGTGAATCAAAACAGATGACGTAGAAGTAAAAGTAGGGCTGGTGAGTCTTATTAGAAACAGACCTCACGCAACAGCATGCATTCATGTCTGGAGGGTGGCTCACTGAACTGCTCTGCAGCGACCCACACAAATGCTGCTTGGGAACAACCTGGGGAGACCGAGTTCAGTCAGATCAATTTTTTTTTTTGAAGAGAAATCAGCCTAGCACTGTGAATAGCTGTTCATCAGACAGCCCTGGAGAAGGCTGATTCTTACTAAGAGAAGAACAGCGGTGCTGATTTCCAGAAGATGAGATGCCTGCACCTAGCCCACCAGATCCAGAGTCCCAGCTTGATAATCCCATTAGGAGGTTGAGCACAGGGCAGCAGTGGTACAAGCCACTCCGTGCCAGTCATGAAAATACCTCTGGGTTTGGAGCAGAAAAATCTCTTATGGGATCCCCCACAAAACTGCTGCAAAAAGATCAGGCAATTTCAGGTTTGTAATGGGAAGGTGGATTTAGACCCCAGTCATCCAGAAGGCTCCTCATGCTAGAGTTGGGGTGCTCTAGGGAAGCTGTTCCTCCCTGCATGATGCTGGCAGGTACTGGGGGTATTGCACAAATGGAGACTGGAGCACTGCTAGCAGCTACAGAGCTGACAGAAAACACTAGCTGATTTAATTTGGAGTCAGACTTGTCAAGGACCTTACATGAAAGCTGCTCTGCTTTCTTGGAGGTTTCCTTCTGCCTGGAGTGGCAGAGACACTCAAACTGAAACCCAGGGCGCATCTTCAGAGTTTCACCCGCTTTTGAAACCAAGCCGCAATGCGGGCCGGTGATGCGAAACGTTTGATGAAACCAACACTTGGGTAAATCTCACCATATGATGAGGAGGCAGCAATAAAAGTCACCCTCCAGCTTACATCCTCCACCACCTAAGAAGCCCCAGCACGTGTACAGCACCAGAGATGGACCTCAGCGCTCCCCTGTGGTGCTGGGAGCTCTCACGAGGGGGTGAGGGGAACCTCTCTGAACTGTTTTCAAGGCACTCCCAGCTGCTGTCCCCACTGCGGTTACCTGCTCATCTCTCCGCCTCCGTCCCACCGTGGTGCCGATGGTTTTGATGACCCCAGGCCGCTGCAGAGCCGTGTGTCCGGCCACCGAGGACAGCGGGGGCAGCGGGTGGCTGTACGGGTGTGAGCGCGAGTAGGGGCTGGACATGGAGGTGATCACGGTGGGCTGCACCATCCACTGGAGGTCCTGGCTGGTGGTGATGGCGTTGATCGTAGGGATGAAAGCGCTGCCTGATCCTGGCATATCTACTCGGAATTTCTAGGAGGAAAGGCAGAGGAGAAGAGGGACAGAGAGCAGAGAAGAAGGCGTCAATGAGAGCAGAACATAAGTGGTTACTCTGAAACCAGCTAGGCCCTCGGGGCGGCACCAGTGAGGATCAAAGCAGCACCTGAAGCAAAAACACCAGTAGCTGGTGCCCCCGCAGCATCTTAAGCTGCCCCTGCCTGCCACAGTCCCTTGAGGAAGCCACTGGGCTCAGGCACTTCCCCTCCAGAGCAGCCCTCCTCTCCCAACCTCTTTCCTCTTTCCCCACACACCTCCCCAGCATGCTCTAACCCAGGCTCCCCTCCCAAGCACCGTCCCCACTGCTGCCACCTCCTGCCAGTGCCCACCACTCCTTCCGGCATGGAGCAAAAGGGGAAATTAAGGAGTTTCTAGAGAAACACTTCTCTACGAGCCCAAAGAAAAGGAAGAGAAACTTCAGATGTGAAATGCCGTTACCAAGCAGACCAAAGCCTCCTTTCACCAAAGGATTGCCCCGAAATTAGGGTTTGGTAGGGCAAGAACAGCAGTCTGCTTCTCCTTCAGTAGCTCTGTGCTCGCCGAGAAACCCAGCCCTGAGATGGTTACGTGCGAGGATATGTATTTTAATAGCAGCCTATAAAATAGGTCTTAGGATTCAGATCGGACAAGTTCCCTGCAGCCCTCTGCACTGTCTAGACAAAACAAGGCAGCAGTAAAACCAAGGCAGCAGGTAATGATCGCCTCCAAAATACATGTACACCTTCTTTCAGACAGAGGTAAATCCATCTGGATAATATGCTGGCAATAAATTGCAAGGAAAACAATCGCTTGTCCCCGGAGGGGGAAGCAGGAGAGAAAAAAATGTTTTTGTCTATACTGAGCTCCTTCAGGAGGCTTTCAATGGTTAGACCTAATTAAACACACAGACAGGCCTTCCTCCAGCAATCACTGAGCAAGGGACAGGGCTTGTAGGACCCACAGCTGTCACCAGCACTGGTTTGTAAGCCTTGAAAAATGCACATTCTTGGGTCAACAAGCTAGCTTCCCAGAGAAGTGAGAGCCCTTGCATCAGCCTGACCTCAGCTCAGGTAAGCGTCCCAGATAAGGGACACCACTTGAACACAGATTTCCTTTTCAGGGTGTGCCTAGACAAGCACCTTAAGGGCTTTGTTAAACCAAGGCTACTGCTAATAGTATTTCACATGCTGATAGCTACAGCACTTCAGGCCAGCATTACCGAGCTGCCAACACCTGAAGACCAGGAGATCCAGTCTGAATACTGACAGCTGCTCAATTACACCTCAAAATCTAGCACGAAAGGATGAGAGAAGGAAGGAGCGAGTCAAGCAAGGAGGGAAATTACACAGAGAGGATGATACTGGCACCAAGACCTTGGCAAAACCTCCAACAGCACCTCAGAGATTCACTTGGAGCTTGAGTTCAACACAGCCTCAGCTCATCCCATATTTCAGAGTCCATGTCACCCCTCTCAATTAGTTACAGAGACTTGGAGCCTCAAACTGTCAGCACTGCATCAGAATTTATGGGTGCAGATCCCCTCGTTTGCTCTGCATGGTGTAGGCTGTGACCACATAGCAGAGAAGAGGATGCGCTGGTGCCTCTGTAACCAGAACACAAGAGGACCTTAAACCTCGCAGAAGGGAGGAAGTGCGAGACCAGTTGAACCACGAGCTCAGCTCAAGGGATGTGAGCCCTACTTCCAGACCCACAAGTGGCTTCTACCACCACCATTACCTCTCTGTGCCACCCTCCCTTTCACACCCAAAAAGCAGAGAAGAGGTGTCCTGTCTTCTTTGCAGGGCCAGCTATGACTGCAAGACATCCAGAGAGCTTCTGGTGCTTTGCCAGAGACACCACTGGCATTCCAGAGCTAACCTTTGCCTCCAACACCCAACAACATGCTAAAAATTCCCAACAGAGGTTGGGAGAGTCAGTTCCATCACCAAATCAACCACATAAAATACAAGCATCTGACACAAAAATTAGGCTCCAAGTATTGACTAAGCAAGTACTCCATTTCCAGTCACTCCTGTATTCAACCTAGGACACTTCTGTAACACTAGTGGAGGTCTCCTGGACCTACTGGCAAAGGGGAGCTGCTCAGTTCAGCCACATCCCTCTGCAGCTCCACAATGCCTGCTTGCAGACCTGGGGAGAAAAGACCAGTTCCTCTCCATGCCGTGCCCCATCTCTGTCACCAGCTTCCCTTCTAACAACTCAAAATATCTCAGAAAAAAAAAATCACCCAAACCTGTATTCTGTACTTTCCAAAGGCAGTATTTTTCCTGGATAACTAAGGGACACACTGCTGTAGCAGGCTGAGTCTTCAGACACAGTGTGCTCAGTCTAACACCAGGCTTACAAGCATTGCTTCCTGGCTGGTCAGGCTTTCCCCACATACCTTGCTTTCCCTGCTAGGATGCTGCACTGGATCAGCTCTGCTGTGCCAAAATGCTGCTGGCCCCCCACATGCTGCCCAGTGGCAATCAGCTCTGACCCCTGGGATTCTGCTGGCTGCAGTGGCAGGCCCTGAATTCCCTGTCACCTCCCCTGTACAGCCCCTTTGAACACCAGGCTCCTCACACAGAAATGCCAGACCTTTCCCCAAACTGCAGCCCCATCTTTGCTTTCCTCATCCCTCCTCTCAGAGAGCTTCAATGCTCCAGCCAGCCTGGCAGCACTGCCTGCCCTCACCCACCTCCCTTCTCCTCTTTTCAGACCCCCTCCTGCCTTCTCTCACAGGACATGCACAACTCTCCTCTCCTGACCCACGAGAGGCTCCTGGAAGCATCTCTCTGCCAGCTCTACAAGGAATTCAGAGCACTACAGCGAGATGAGGCGATAGGCAGATTGCAGGGCTACACATGCAGCACGCGCTCAGCCATGAACCCACCGCTCTCCTCTTGACCCAAGCAAACACAGAGGAAGGTATCATTAAAAAACCCCAACAACTAAACAGCAAACAGAAAGAGTCCTGTTATTAAGTGTGCCAAGAACTGAGGTTAGTCTCTGCTCTGCCTTAAAAATATGGGGTTGGATGAGAGCCTCCTCAGATCCATAGTCAGGGGAGGCTCCAGCGAGTCCTGCCACAGGCAGGGACAGACTGTGGTAGCAGCTCACAACTTAGCAGCACAGACAGCACAGGGACATTTCAAGCTTTGGCTTTGTGGTTCCTTTCTCCACCTTAAGGTTTCTATATGGCACCCTGTTGTGTCTTTGCTCCACTCTGGACTTTCATTGACATCTGTAACTAAGTACTGAGCAGCACCAGAAACAAGTCGAGAAATGGGTGTAATGGCTGGGGGAAAAAAACAATCAAAACCAACAATTAAGTGACCAAGAAAAATCCTACAGCATCTTCAACATTACTCAGTTATCAAATACAGGGCATATGTAATAGATCTTACAATAAACACAAGGCCCTTGATGGCTCTCCTATGTTGAACATCTCAAAGAAAAACTGGACACAGTGCTATAATATCTCAGGGGAAAGCTAACCACTCTGAAAGAGTACACAAACTCTTCCCATTAAAGTCTATGTTTACCACATGGCAAGTCAGTGATTAGGAAAATAGCATAACACGCAACTTAAAAGAAAAATGTTCCAGTGCTGTGCTGTATGGGAAAATAATTAAAAAGCATCAAAGTTTTGGCTCAGAGACACAATTTCCATTTAAACATGTGACTGATGCATCTTTTCTTGCTTTTGGAAGAAAAAAAAGAACCCAATAAAGAAAAAATTTCAGCAATGCATATTTTCTGTAGTGATAAAACTGCAGATCTCCAAAGACCAGAATCAGCAGAACAGCCCAACAGCTAGGGTAAAGGCAACGCTTACATTTGATCCTAATCTACAACATCTGTAAGGATAAGGGAAAGACGGAGCACAAGGCCTTGAGAAATCTCCCGGATTCTTAAAGAAAACATTTATGTTCTCGCTAAGCCAACGTGCTGCTCTAAGCCCTGTTTCAGATAGTAACCCTAGAAACTGGGCTCTGGTCCCCGTATGGAGCGGCACGCACGCGAGCTGCCTGGGGAAGACGGGGAGCCCCAGAAAAAGGGGGAAACCCAGTTACTGCTCAGACTGTGACAGCTCAAATGGGAAGCGGTGACGGAGTTTCACGACCTCCTGCAGCAAGTGCTTGAATCCAGAGCAGCTGTTAAATCACAGGAGGAAAGGGAGAGTGAGAATTTGCAGCTTGCCGGGCGTTTCCAGCTTCTCAGCCCCCCTTCCCGCTCTCCCACCCTGTCCTAGCATTTACTGTAAACCAGGGAAGAAGCTTTAGCTGAGCTAGAATCCCTGGAAACCCCAGCCCGCAGCCCGCAGAGGGCACCAGCGAGATGCGTTTGGAGCAGGCAGGGAGCGGCAGCGAGTCATTTCTGGTAAAACTTCTTTAATGTGAGGAATGTCACGGGCTGGTACGGCTGGCAGAGTTTAAGACCGGACTTTTTTTCCTTTTTTTTTTTTTTTTCTCTTCTAATTATCCTAAGATTCCTGGATGCGAAGGCTACACTGTTCTCACACTGCCTGGTCGCCCGTACAAGCCACATAAGAAAAATATTGTGAGAAAAAAAAAAAGCGGGGGGGAAGCCCAACTCTGAAAAGGCGAAAAAAGAGTGAGGCTGGGCCAGCTGATGTAAACAAGTTATGAAATAACCCAGGTTTGTATAACTGGCCCGATTGTGTAATGCCTTCCCCAAAAGTGATAGATTTAGTCGATCTAGGCACAAAAGTAATTCCGAGGTATTTTCTTAGGCAAATGAAAGGTAAAAAACATCCCAAACCACACGACTGGGCTTTCAGGTCCGTGAATTCACGCCGCTTCTACAGGAAATATTCCCCATTCTCGAGGAGCCGCCCAGCAGCGGGGCTTGCGTGGGGAGCGGGGCCGGGGAGCGCGGGGAGCGCTCCGGCGAGCCCCAGGAAACTCCCGCTGGGAAAAAGGCACGGCGGCCCCCGGCAGAACCGGGGAGCGGCCGGGCAGGGGGCTGAGCGCCGCCGGCCGCGGGCTCCCAGCGCGGACCCCTCACGGTCCCAGCGTGGCAAAGGCAAAAAGAGTGTCAGCGCCCCGGCGACAAAGTTTAGCGAGGAGAAACGGGCAGATAACCGCAGGCGCTGAAAATCCCCAGAGCCCACTTCCAGCCATCCTTCCGTGTTCCACGGCGGCTGCAAGAGCTCCGTGAATAACTCGGGCGGCACCTCCCAAAGTCCCACCGAAGCCGCGCAAAGTGCTGCGGGCGAGCCCTGGGCACCACCGGGGCAGGCGCGATAAACGGGGACAGCGAGAAGCTCCCAACGAGAACAAAAGCAGGAAGGAGGAAGAGTTCGGTGCGCCCTTGTATTCGCGTTACCGACCTCACAGAGAAGTGGCCCGGAGGAGCCTTGTGATTGCTCAAAGGGGGATTGCTCCCGGCCCGGCGCTGCGGCGGTGCCCGGGCGACAGGCGGGGACTCGGCACCGACACCCGCCGACCGCGCTCCACCTGGAGTGGGGCCGGCGGGGACTGCGCGCCGGGCGCTCCCTGCCCGCACGTCCCCACTCGGGGCAGGCCGTGCCTCCCACAACACCCTCGGCCCGACAGGCGGGAACTCCGGTCAGCGTCCCTCCGGACGCGTCGCGGCACCCGCTCCGGGGCGGGCAGGGAGGAAAGAAGAAGGCGCTACGGGCGGCGGGACGGAGCGGCGGCCGCGGGCAGCCCCGCGCCCCGGCACCGCCTGCGCCTCCGCGGCCGGCGCCTCTCCGCCGGGCGCCCGCGCCTCCACCGCGGAGGAAGCGCCTGCCGCTCCCCGGGCGTGGCGGTGAACTCCCGTCCCGGGAGCGCTCGGAGCAGCGCCCGGAGGGAGCGGGGGAGAGGGGCAGCGCCCGGCCCTACCTGCTGGGCTGCGCCGCTCGAGTAGGTCTCGGGGTGTCCCGGGGAGCCGCTGCTGCCTCTGGAGGAGGTGTCGAAGTTCCCGGGGTAGTCCTGGTACATGGTCCGAGGTCGGGCCGGGGGAGCCGCGTCCCCGCCTTCCCACACCGACACCCGCCGCTCCCTCGCCGTCTCCCCGCCCCCTTCTCCCTCCCGACCTCTTCGGCTCTTGCCTTTCGCCTCCCAACGCTCGCCGCGGAGAGAGAAAAAAATAATAAAAGCGGCTTTGGAGACGGGGAAGAAAGTGAGGGGAAAAAAGTAAAAAGAAAAAAAAAGAAAAAAGGGGAAAAAATAAAAATAAAGAGGTAACAAAATTAAAAATAATAACAGCGATGAAAAGTGGCTCAGTTGGCAGCCGAGCGCCTGCGGGACGGGACGGCACGGCAGGGCTCGGCGGCGCGGCGGGAGCAGAGCCGTGCGCGCAAGCGGGCGCTCGCCGATGTCCTCTCTCCGCGCTGCCCGGCGAAACTCGCCCCGC
Organism: Prinia subflava; assembly: GCF_021018805.1. Classification (NCBI taxonomy): domain Eukaryota; kingdom Metazoa; phylum Chordata; class Aves; order Passeriformes; family Cisticolidae; genus Prinia; species Prinia subflava. The sequence continues at coordinate 84,375,020 of NC_086248.1, forward strand.
CGGCGGAGCGGCTCCGGCCCCGGGGGCTACAGGCGGAGCGGTTCTCCGCCCCCCAACCTCCTCCTGCACCACCACCACACACCGGCCGCCCCTTTTCCCGGCGCGGGGTGACTCAGCCGGGTCTTGCGCCCCGCGGCTCGGCGGCGCTGCGAGCGGGAGCTCCGCGCGCCCGCGGTGACTCAGAGCAATGGCATCGCCCCGGCCGCGCTCGCTTATTATCCGCCCGCCGCCGCACCATGTGCACTCGCACACGTCAAACCCGCGGCGCACCGGCCCCACCTTGCCAGCGCGGAGCCTCCCACCTGCCGCCGCGGCGGGGGGAGGCGGGCCGGCCGCGGGGGGACGGCGCAGGGCTCCGCCGCGACGCCCGCCCCGCTGCGCCCGCCCCTCCCGGGCCCGTGGTGCGGGCGGCTCGGGCGGGGCGGGTGGCGCGGCGGGGGCAGCTCGGAGCGCGGTTCCCGGCAGGCCCCGCCTCCCCCCGCCCCGCTTGGTGCCGTCCGCTGTCGCACGTTGCCAAAAATGGTCATTTGCGTCGCACGACGCGAGCGCGGGTTTCCTTGCCGCGGATGACGCGCTGCCAGAGGGATTCCCTCCCGGCCGGCGGGATTTAAAGGGACAGGCGCACCGCTGGCAGAGCGGAGCGGGGGAGCTGCGGCAAGCAGAGCGCAGGGCTCGCCCGCCCCGCCACGGTGCCTCGGGGGGCGTTTGATCCAGCCCTTCTCCCTGCAGGAGAGTGGCCGGCACCAGGGTTGCCCCAGGGCTCGGTCCGTTTTTCAGCGCATCAATAAACCAGGCGTTGGACTCGTCTAGTTTTTATGGCACTGTTAAACTAGTTTTATTTATTGTATCTGTATTATTTTATATTTCTATTATTTTATTTTGTATTTTCGTGGTTATTACTTCCATAATTTTCATTTATTGTCATTAACTGCGTTTTATTTAGTAATATTATTTTTTAATTTCTTTTTAATTTTAAAATATTTTTCCTAATTAATTTTCATTTAAATTTTTTATTATTTTTATTCTTATTCAAAATTGATAAATATTGTTACTTTTATTTTCTTTCTCCCCGCCCCCCCCCTTTTTTTTTCTAATTTAATTTTTACATTTATTTTTACTTTTTAAGTGGACTCCTCCATCCTCCTCAGATCTGCAGAGCCACTCGAGGTCTCCAAACCAGAGTGTGTCACAGGAACATCAGGTGACAGCCCTGAGATTCCCTGCAGCAGGAACTCCTACCAGCCCTGGCTCTGGCATTGCCAGGTCACTGACTAGCACAGGCTGGAAGGTGGCAGAAGCAGATAGAGCAGAGCCATCCACACAGAACGCGGGCTCTGCAGTGATCTGCAGCGAATATAGCAGTGATGCTGCTTCACAGATTGTTTAAATGCCGCTCCTAGACACGAAGTGTCTTGTTTCCACACTCCCTGGAGGATTTGCCCAGCGCTGGGCAAGTCCTTTTTGCTGGTAGGGAGGGAGAAGTCATCTAAGTTCAAGCTATAAAATCCCATTTAAGCTGTCTCACGGACAAACTGTTTTTCCACAGGAGCCCACCTGAAAGCAGCAGGTTTTTCTCCACTGTGCTCCTTGGAAGGCAGAAGCAGCACCCATCTCAACCTTGGAGCCTTCGGGGAACTCTGAAATGAAGCACCCTATAGGGTCTAAGTCTTCAGAATTTAGTTATTTTTTAGCACTGACCCAGGAATTTGGGACTAAAGTTCCTGCCGATGCAGTTTAGTTTTCAGCACCTTCATTATTCAGACAATTGAAATTCTCCCTCCAAATTAGCTGACCTATTTCAGGCAGCACCTGACTTTGGAGGAGGTGGGGAAAGGGCTGTAAAGATATTCCCATGTTCCCAACTTGAACTGCATTAGGAGTGAGGGGTGGGGAGGGGGAGAGGTGCTCTAGCAGGCACAGGGAGGCTGTGATGTGGTTTTCCCTTTGGGTGGCAGGTGATCTGCACATGCTGCTTTCTGCTGGAAAGAGAATTAATTCAAGACGTGAGAGGAATCAGGGAGCCGTTGTCAAGAGATGAAGAGAGAAAGGGTAAAAGAGGCGTCAAAATAAATAAACTTAACAAAAGCCATGGCTGGGTTTTGGCTGGTCACCACCCTTGGCTCTGCCTCCCCCTCAGGTGGAGGACGCTGCTGGCTCCGAGGCTTACCAGATGTTAGGAACCATTGCCATCACCTGAGCTCACCAACCCTGGCTCTGCTCCTGTTTTGCATCAGGCTGGTGGGCTTGTAGAATCCAGCCTGCTGAGCAGCAAGGAATGCAAAAAAGTATTTGGTGTAGGGAAAGAGTGACGACCAGAAACAGGGAAGCAAGATGGGGGTGCTGGAGCCTTAGTGTTGAGGCATTTTGCAAGAGGAAAGGAGAGGTGTTTTTTATCCCTCCTCCTAGAATTTTTTCTATACTTTTTCTTCAGCAGTTCATTAAAGCTAAACTACCCACCCTCCTCATGTTTCTGCTCAAGCTCATTTTGAGCATTGTTTTCAAACATTATCTCAACGTCCTTTTGGCACATCTATCCTGTCCTGCTGAATTTGCATGAGACCTAGTCTGGGAACAGCTCGTTTGAAATGACATTCAAGGGCTGTTTTAATATTTGGCTGCAGTTAATGTGGATGCAATTAGCTGACACTTGTAAATCCTCAGGTTAAAAGCCCTGTAAGAAATGCAGGAAGCTGAACACACACCTGAGGCCAAGCCCTCAGCTCCCGTAGGGTGATGAACCTCCCTGCCACAGCCGGACCAGCACCACCTTGCCCTCCGAAAGCTCCTGACCCACACCCAACAGATGTGATGCTGAAGCTTTACCGTGTATTTACATTGACTTCACTGGAGTTCCTTCTGCCCTGAGAGCAGAAAACCCTTCTGGCTAAGACAGGCTCACACATACAGAAGGGATTGGTACGTCCCGTTACGAAAAAATATTCAGTCCGATTGAGACTCCTCATTCCCATATCAGCCCTTTGTAATACTTTTTATTGTTTTGGATTGAAGGAACCCAGACTAGCCTGGCTCTCAGTACCCCAGACACACACATTTTTAATCCTCATCCAGACCAAGCTGTGTTGTGCAATAGGCTCTCTGCTTCCAAAAAAACAAGAGATAACATGTACGTCTGCCTAGTCCATTCTTGCCTGAACCAAAGACAAATTAAGACCAGCCCAGGTTCCAGGGCAGGAGAGGATCATTGTAAGGCAAATGAGACCTTGGCTCCTCACGCTTCTCGATTTCGGCAGCAATTAGAAGACTGAAACCCAGACCTGGGAACGCTTTTCACGGTGTTTTTAAGGGAACAGAGGATGAGGGCACTTCGCAGCAGCGTAGACTTGGCCCGTGGCAAGCACGTGGCAGAGCCAGCCGTAAGCACCTCCTTCTCCAGCATCCCCAGCACTGCTGGGCTGCACCAGCCACACCGTGCCGCCTGCCCGAGGGCAAGATCATTGATTTTCAATTTAAAAAATATGCAGCAACGATTCTCCTTCTCCTTGCTCTTCTTCCAACCTTTAAGACATCTCCTGTGAAGAAGCCTGCAGCAATCACTTCACCTTAAATGTGTATTGCCACCAGTGTTAGGAGCTCGGATGTGCTGTGGCTGTTGCTGCAGGGGGGCAGGGAATCTCCTGGACCGAGGGGTAGCTGCAGGAGAGGTGGGACTGAAGCTGCTGCACACTGGTGGGGTGTGGGGAGCTGCAGGACAACCTAAGATAGATCACACACCTCTTCTCCCCATATGATTCCTCATGCCCTGTTTTAAAACTCACTCTCACCTCCCTGTAAATTGGTGCTTTCTCTGTCACCATTCATTATTACACAAGTGACTTTTGCTTCCCGAGACCTTTTCCTCGAGCTCTCTGGAGAAGCAGTGTAGAGATATCCAGGGCTCTCCAGCCCTTCCGGACAATTCTGCTTTCATCTGTGCATGAAGTCTGTTTTCACATTGTCTCTTTAAGTGCTAAGAGCAAGTGTTTTGATGTTAACTTCTGGGAACGAGCTCTTAAGCTACCACCTCATGTTTAATTACATTTATTTATTAAGTGCTCCAGAGTATCCAAGGGAGAACGGAGATTTTCTCTTTCAAAGGGCTTCTGCATGTGGTTCCTCAAATACTGTTTGTCAAGCACAGAGCTTCTCCTACCCACGTCCTCTTGGACCATGGAGCCCTCTCCCCTGCTGATAACCCCACGGCACAGGGCCATGGGGCCTCCCTCCAGCAGCACACCATATCTTTAGGGCAGGGAGGCACTCCTCAATTGTTCTCAGGTGACTGCAGCCACACAGTCCCCATGTTCAAGCACGCAGCTGGCTCCACCCCACATTCTCAGCAGGAAGAGTGCTGCCATACTGTCCAGTTCAGAGTAATGACACCAGTGCTGCCAGGTGATGTGGTGGGCATCATTTAACTCTTTTCCAGTTGCAAATAAAATTTCCTGGTGCAAATAAAAGCCCAGGACGAAGCCAGATGCTGTGGTGCTCTTCCCTTTTCTGAAGCAGGGTTGGGTGATGCCGAGAGCCTGGGATCCAGGCAGGGAAGCAGCAGGGCAGTCCTGCAGCAGGATGGGGCACCAGCTGCCCCTGGCACTGCTTAGTCAGGCTGGCGGCATGGCCGTGGTGTGGGAGCAGCAGCCAGAGTCCTGCTGGCTCCCACAGGGTCAGCTCTGCAGAGATCCCAGACACCGACAAGGCCAAACATTACTTCAAAGCAGAAATGGCTTCAGCCTTCTTAACATGTTCCAGGACAAAGATCCTACCAACCCGCTGAGCAGCAGGTGCAAGACGTGGATTGGGAACAAGGGCTTATTAGGGGTGACCACGACGCACAGTTAATAGCATTTTGCTGGTGTAGGGAAGCAGAAAACAGCTGCAGGAGATCCCTGCCTAGGGACGGACAAGCTCGCTCCTAGCCCCGGAGTACACAGGATGTGAAAGACGGGAACAGAGATCCCACGAATCTAGCTCTAGACACCTCTTGGCACAAGATGAACAGTCTTATCTTGATACTTGTGTTTGCCAGGCTCCAAACCTGTTTCAGCAGCATGAGAGCCTGCCTTGCCCCGCTCCTGCCTCCTGCAGAGACATCACCTCTGGTCCCAGAAGCCAAAGACCCAACGAGGCTCATCCACTCTGCAGCCCAGGCACTTCCCAGGGACTTCCCCTAAAGAACCCAGGCAGTGCTGGAAGTGCAGTCGCAGCAGGAGGTCTTTTAGGGGATGGGAGCCCTGCCCCACGGAGCTTGGACCTGGATCTTTCCCCATTGTCCAGTCTAGTAAGACAGTTGAATATTTTCTTGCTGTATTTGGTGAACAGGTCCGCACAATCACATTTTCTTGTGTCAGAGCTGTGGAAAGGACTGAAAAACTACCTAAGGAGTAGGAGATCCCACCCCTGCCAGTGCCCCCATAGCTCAGATGAACAAATGCTGAGGACTTTTCACCTGAAGTGCCCATGCTCAGGTGCAGACAGGACCAGGCCACAGCCATGCTGATGAGAAGCACCGAGCCCTGTGCAATTGCTGCCTGCGATGGTGGGATGGGCTCCTGCCAATCTCCATGCTCTGAGAGATTCCCAGGTTATTCCCTGAAACACGTGGTGCAGGCCAAGTGGATCACCCAGCTGAGCTTATCAGACAGCTCATTGTTCCTGCCTGAGTGATTCAGCCCCACCAAAGTGCTCCCTGGCAGCACAGCACCGAGGAGGAGGATGAGGAGGAGGAGGGAGGTGTGCAGTGCACACAGATAGTTCTCCTGATAGTGGGAGGCAGATAAGCACACGGGAGTTAATGGCTGAGCTCAGATCTAGTTGAGGCAGTTTGACCTTTCTGCTGATAAGTCTGCCTTCAGCTGACATGACAGACTTTGACACGAGCACTCAGGGGAATCTGTAGCCAATAAGTAAGACTTACTTTCCCCACCAAGTAATATTGATTAGCGCAGCGCCTGCAGACACGGCTCGAGGCAGTGGTGGGGTTTCAGGGAAGGGAGCAGAAGAGACAGCTGAAACGCAAAAGGTAAAATGATTTGTTGACTGAACATGTAAAGTGTCCTTTCTGTCTCCTACCAGAGTGACCTGTGCACTGCTGAAAACCTTGGAAGGAGGGAGAGTCTTTCCAGTCTGGGCAGCAGGACTGGAGCTGGCTGGTGTCCCTGCATGGCCTGGCTCGTCTCCATCTCGCGGGTGTCCGTGCAATCCAGTGCCTCCTTCCTTCTTCCTGAGCTGCTTTCTGCTCTGGCATCCCTGCAAAAGAAACATCTCTTAGGAGCCCTGGTGCTTTCTGAGAATGCGGGCATTTAGAACTGAAAACAGACCGATGATGCATCTGAGCACCTGGGAGGAGCTTCTTCCTCTCTTGCCATCCAGGAGAGGCTTTGGTCCAGCAATCCATCTGTAAAGGGTGACACAGGACTGTGCCAGTGTGTGACACCAAACCCAGACATGTGCAGCCTCACTCCGGGAAGCAGTGTGGCGGCATTCAACAGTGTTTGGCTGAGGTCCCCATCCCCTGCAGACCCGTGCTCACAGCTCTCCGTGAGCCTGGTGATTCCAAGCTGCCTACGTTATAAGCCACTATGGAGCATGGAGCGGTGGGATTTCAGCTTCTTGCTGCCTTGGACATCTTGTTGGTGACATCACGAAGCTGAAACGTTGCTCACGCTGCACAGAGTGGCTGCCTGGAGTCTGATAACACTTAGGGACCAGCAATACTCGCCAGATTCTCTAGGATATGAGGTGGAGATTGCTATTGTGCAGCGTTACCCTAAAGTCCTAGTCTAAACACGTCCTGTAATCAACTCCTGGCTTGCTTAGGAGTGCAGAATGGGGTCAGAAAAATCCACAGACGCCAAAAGTTTATGTCCAAAAAGGAGACAGAGGAGTCCTTCAACTTTATTCGAATAAAGAGACAGGCCACCGGGGCACACACCCACGGAGCTTTCTCTCTCGGAGTTATGGAAGGCGCAGCTTTCTTTTATCCTAACTCCCGACCGCATGTTTCCCTCTTCCTTTCCCCATTGCCTGAGATACCAGGGAAGGCAGCGCCTTCCCGAAGTGCCTACCGCGAATTCCCCCTTGAGCCTACATTGTACCCCAAAGTCCAGCAGTTCAGCCTTGTGCAGACCCTCGTTTGTTTCGGAGCCAAGGTGTCTGGGCCCGGTAACAAACCTGCTGCCCAAGGTCAGTAGAGACATTGACACCCATTTCAAAGGTTAACACCCACACCTTCACCCATCAAATATTTGTAAAGATATTAGCACGCATCTTTCCTCTCAAGATTGACCCAGAAGCTTGAGTTACAAACAGTTTATACGAAAGGACTCTAATTTGTTTTAAAGCAATGCATGATATTAGGTCAACACCACGAACACTGAGTCCAGGAAAACTTACAAAAGTATTTTTAATGCTGGGCTAATTTTTTGAGGATTACAAGGATGCTCCCACCCAGGATGTTACTGAATCTTTCCACCATGCCTTGCACTTTTCTTTCCTCTGCATTTTTCCGCTTGCTACTGTGTACAGAAAGACAAGGAAAAAGCAGAATTTTTCCACCTGAGGTCTCTGGGCAGGACCAGGAGGTGCTTGCTCTGAACAAGTGCCCACCTACCATCCCTCTGGGTAAGATGTGATCCTGGGGTTTGACAGAAACTCAGGAGCTCCTCAGGAGCTGGGAGCAGCAAGTGCTGTCCCAGCAGCAGGAAAGGGTGTTTAGGGAGGGATGTGATGCAACAGAAGAGCACTCCTAAAGCTGTAGGGTGAAGCTGGGGCTTCACCGGGGAAACTCTCGGGAGCTGGCAAAAGGGTGGGGGTCAGCAGTGGAAGTTCTTGGTGTGTCCAGTTTTGATGGATCCGTGCCCATATGGCTTCAGGAAAAAGCATCCCACCCCTCAGTAATCCTGCTTCCACAGCGGCCTTAATGCCGCGCATTAAAACACCAGCAGGTCCGGAGCGAGAGGTGCTGCCGGCGGACAGAGCCGGCTTACAAAGGAGCCCCACGGGTCAGCCAGGGTCCGGCCGCCGGCGGGGACAGGCCCGGGGCCGCCGGCCAGGACGGCTGAGCGGCTGTGGCCTGGCAACCCCTCTGCCAGCGAGTCAGCCCTGCAGCCTTGCAGGCACAGGGATAATAAGTCTGGGGACCCTGCAGGGCTGGCTGGGTTCAGGCGGGTCCCTGTGGGCCCATCCAGCCCTGGGGGCTGCAGGGCCCGAAGGCGGAGGAGTCCTGCGCTCTGCTATTGTGCTGTCCTCTCGCAGATCATGCTGTGCTGGCGGTTTGCAAAGCTGTCTATTATCGGCACGTTAATAACCTTTCACAACGTTTAATTACTTGGAAAGGTAATCAGTCTTGTGGTAGTTCTTTTAAAAGCATGCCCATTTCACTTGCTCTTGGCAGAGAACTCCGCTTTTTTGTCTTTCATTCTCGCAATAAATATGTTACAACTGATCCTGCTCCCAAAGGCAGTACCTATTTGTAAAACAAAGAAGAAGATTGCTCCCCGGCTTTCTGGGTACCGGCCCTGCAGCCAGGTGCCATGGCACAGATCTCTTCTACCAACACCATCCAACACCATCGTGCACAGATTCAGGGAGTCTTTTTTTTTTTTTTTTTTTTTTTTTTTTTTTTTTTTTTTAATGTAGAGTCTCACTTTTAAGGTGCCTGGTTTGACACGCACAACCAGGGCCAATCTCTCCACTTCGCTGCCAGAGCTGGCCCCGGTGTTGGGTGCACATAAAATGCCAGCCAGCTGCTCGGTCAATGCTGCCCTTCGGCCGCCAGCAGCAGCGCCGGCACAGGCTGTGACAAGCCGCGATGCCCCAGGCTGGGGCTGGGAGGAGGAAGCTGAAAGACCCAGCAGCTGCAGGAAAAGGACATGCAGAGATCATCCAGGTGGGTGCAAGGGCCACCAGGGTGTCTCCAAGGACAGCTAACCATGACATTGTGAGGGTCAGGGGTCCAAGACCACCACCAGCCACATCTCTGCTGCATCCAGCAGCCCAGAGAAGCGGTAGGTTGCTCTCCTTGCATGCAAGGATGTCACCACTCATGACAGGAGGCAACTTATGTACATTGCCTTTGGCCTTGTGACCCTGTGCTGGAAACCGCAGAGCCACGGAGGTTTGGTCCTCTCTTGCAGCCCACCAGCTGATGGCTGCATCCTCCTAAGGCAGCTTGGGACCACTGCAGATACATCAGTTTCCCCACGGCTGCCCCTCGCCAGCCTGATGCTGCCCTGGCACCAAGGCCCCGGCTGGACAATGGATCTGCCTTGGCACAAACAAGTCAGGGGCTGGTCCTGGGGGGGAGGCACAGCACAAGAGGCTCAGGCTCCCACCAGCCATGGCCACTGCTTGCAGGAATGGAAAGTATTACACTAGATTGATTAAATGCATCTGTTTCCACCAATGAACTCCATCCTGTGAGCCAACATTTTCCACTTCAGACATGGGGGTACCACTTTTGGGGGAGAAAAGCAGTAAATGGTGTCAGAAAGAAACATTTTTTAGGAGGACAATAAAAGTCTTTGGTATTTTCTTCCTTTCTCCTTAAGGACAAACTTGTCAAAGGACTGAACAAATAGTTCACGGGAACTTTTTAAAAAGCCTCGCAGCCTGCAAGTACCCCTGTGTGGAGGCACTGGTGAAAGCCTGGTCCCAGTCTTGCAGCCCATCCATGCTGGTGTTTTTCTAATATTCTTGGAAGTCTTGACAGGTTTGTTTTCTTCTCCTTCTTCTTCTTTTTTTTCTTTTTTTTTTTTTCTTTTAAAAAGCTCAGCTTTTAACAGCCCTGGGGCAGAAGGCTCTCGCTTGCTAAATCACAAGGTTTGCCACACTGAAATGTAGGGACGTGCCCGCAAACGGGAACTGGCTGTCTTAGCTTTTGTTCTTGACTGTTTGCCAGAATCCTTAAAACAACAGGAGGAGGTTCAGCCACCTAAACATCGCTGCACTGGCTGGCCCAGGGAGCCTGTAAACAGGGGAATTAGCATATCAGACACATGGATGTGTTTGCCAGCAGAGCAGGCAGCCCCACTGCCGGTGGCTGTGGGTCAAGAAGTAGCAGGAACATCTGGCAGTGCCAATGGTGTGTCCCTCCTGGCATGATGGTGAGATCCCATGTCCTTGCAGTGCTTGGTGTTTGCAGACAGGAGAAAAGTGTCAGGGAACACCATTCAGTGCTGTAATGTTAGAAATATGGTTATCCTAGGTTTTAGAGCCAGGGGAAAAGATGATCTCCATGCTGCTCCACCAGACACATGCTGACCAGAATTGGATTTGTATCAGTGTAATGAACGGTCACATTTTCCCCCTTTCACCAACTTTTTTTGAACAGTGATGAGAAGGGACAACAATGGGACAAAACTTGTAGATCAGAAGAGATAATTGGCAAAATGCTACCCTTAAAGAACCAAAAAACAACCTCTAGTGCAGCCAGTGGTAGTAAGTGCTTCCTCAGCTTAAGACCTAGCCCTCACCATTCCAGAGCTGTAGATTCTTACTTAACTTGGACAGCACACCTCGGTCCTCAGCTGCAGATATACCAAGACTTGTATTCCAGTTACAGACTTGGAGAGAGACCAGGTGCACACCTCGGACCTGGCCTGCAGTCATTCCTTGGCCACCTCACTGTTATGGTAATATTTATTTAGGCTGGTGGGGGTGGAGATGACCTAGCAAGGGGTTGAGAAGCTCTCCTAAGGTCCGTCCCTCAGCTCTCAAGCTGCCACCTTCTGACATTTGAACCCGGGAGGTGAGGGGCAGCACTGCATCTGCCTCCAGGATCAAGCCCAGGGTGCTCAAGATCCTCCAACTGCCTTCTGCTCCAGTTTCCTTCTTGTTGTGTCCCAACCAGGTCACTTCAGTAGGATTTAGGATTTCAACAAACTGCACTGTTCACTTCAAGTTCTGCAGAGCACAAACTCTGCAGAAAGAGTCCTCTAGTCTTCAGCTGCACCGCTCAGCACCAGCATTTCCTCAAGTTCTGCTCCTTAAGTCCCTTCACACCTTTGAATCACTGAGGAGCTCAGGAGCTCCGAATTGTCCTTTGCCTGAGCTTTGCACCCCTCCAAGGTCTCTCTTGGTAGAAGTAAATGGGATGCAGCTCAACTCACACAGCACCTGGATTTTTCCTCTGCTCTCCTTGACCATCTGCTGTTAAATTTTCATCACCCCTTGGCTCACCCAGCAGGGAGGCAGCACCCTCACTCCTGGCTCTGCCTCGACCTCATCACTTGGATGAAAGCTGATGAGCACGTGCAGGTGCCACCTGAGCCACCTCCTTGAGTTTGCAGGTCCCATGAGGTGGGTGAACCAAACCTTCTTCCTTCACAACGTCACCGCATTAGGTTATAAAGTTCATCTTGTCAGTAAGTAAGCCAATCCCACCCACGACTTCTTTCCACATAATTATGGTTCGCGGATATACCAGGAAAAAAAGGAGAGCCCCTGCCGGAGATGCTGACGTCTTTTTCCTTTCAGGTTCAATGGCTGCTTTATTGCGGTCGGGTTTTCTTTCTCCTCTCCACCCGGTCTTTCTCTGACTGGAACTGTTCCCCTCTAAAAACGTGGTGACTTTTGCTGAAAAGCAATTCTGCCACTTCTGTAGCGAGGCAGCGCTCACGAATGGTACAGTGGTAGTTACGGGATGTGTGGTTTACCTCAAGACGTCACATCTCCTCCCCCTGGAGACATCAGAAGGGCTATTGCTCAAATTCAGCTTCGATTCTATAAAGGAAAAAGGCCCTGTGACTTTCACTACTACTTTTAATGTTCTAAGAAACCATCACGTTCCCTTCCCCAGGCTGCTTCAAAGGGCAAATAGCTGGGGCATAAGATGCTGATTTTTGGTAAACATATGCATTTGAAGCTGTCTAAAATCCCATGAGTCAAACTGCAGCATTTCCCACACAGGGAAAGGAATGATTGATTTTGTTTGGAGATTTTTCTCACGTGAAGGCTGGTCAGAAAGAAGGACTTTGAGTACCAGATTTGCACTTTATGTTCTTAAATACTTTTGGAGAGCAACAGGAGTGAAATATTCTGTTCTCAGCTGGAAGATGTCCCTGAGGACACATTGCTGGGGACATCCATGGTCTGTGCAGGAGAAGAAGGCACCATGCTCTGCCATGGCAAACATCAGCCCAGCAAAAGCTGTATGACTGGAAAGCTGTGAACCAAGAGGCAAGCAGGCTTGGTCATGCGGGACACAGGCAGTGCAAGGCTGCCTTAGTGCACACTGAAAGAGCTGAGAAAGGAAACCAGCAACCAGCCCAGAGAAAGAATGACGCAGAAGGTAAACAACTGCCATCACCTGTGCAAACACAGCCACTCTCATCCCCTTCACAGAGCCAGTGGGGAATGGGGCGCTGTTGTCCAGCCAGGCTGCCGGTGCTGCAGCAAAGGGTGCTGATGCTGACATGGAGATGAACTGTGAGTCAGGGAACCCAGCTGCTGCCACCCACCCTGGATTTGGTCCTCTCTGTGGCTGCCCTGGCAAGGACAGCTCCTCTTTTCTCACAAGTCATCCCAAAGCTTTAATAACTTTCTCTGCAGACCCTTGTTGAGCTGAACTAGTGCAAGCACAGTGCCGTGACTCCTCTGGGCATGAGGTTTTGCCCATACAGCAGCTGATGTGCTTTCCATGAGCTGTTTCAGCCTCGTATGAAGCACAGCGAGTGGGGTCTGCAGGCACCACTCCTGAATGCTGCCTACCTGAAGCTGTGGTGATGTGGGGAAGGGCAAAGGTTGCAAAGGGAAACTATGTCATGGCCTTTGCTCATCTCAGCTTTGAGAGTACAACTGTGGTGTCAGACCAAAACCATGACTAAGTTCCCCTTTGCTAAAATCATTTCTGATTTCCCATGTGGTGCTTAAGGATGGGGTCCGCAAGGGAGGCACAGGGTTCCCTCATCTTTACATAGAGACCCTACACGATGCCTGATGAATGCAGGGTTTACTCATGGGTGCCTTCTTCGCGTGTGTCTTACCATGCTGGGACCTGCCCAGGAAACGCAGCTGGTTTCCTGCTGGCAGTTGGGCAGCACCTCCTTCACTGAAGAGCTCAGCTTGTCCCCCTGCCTGTCACTCCAGCAGCAGCCTCTTGGGCTTCTCTGGGAAGGTTCTCAGCTGTGGATAAAAGTACTTGTCTAGAGGATGAGCTATGCACCTCAAGTGTGGAGGAAAAGTGACCCAGCCTAGGTCTGGCAGCAGGAACTTGCCCAACCTCCCCACCAGCTGGGATGTGGGATGCACACCAGGGAGAGGAAAATGGTTACAACACAATCAGGTGGAAGATGCAATGTGCGTGTGTGCATTACAAGGACACTATCTCCTAAGAAATATAAATAGGGAAGGAGTTCCTTCGACAAAGCTGCCCCAGTGAGGAAAGGCCAGGGATGGGCACCTTCATACCCAGCACCCTGTCTCTGCTGAGGCTGGTAGGTTCCTGGCATGAGCTAATTAACTCTTCAGTTGCTGAGGAGGCTCAGAGGACCTTAATTTGACAGTCACCATAAAAGCATTTTGTCTGTCAACAGACTCTTTCATCCAAGGATCTCAAGGTGCTTTACAAGTATTAATTAAACTCACCAAAGTAAGTATGAATAATTATTGTCATTGAACAGCGTGGAGAACTGAGGCCAGACTTGCCCAAGAGCAACTGTCAGGACTCAGGGACAGGCACGGAAGGAGGAATTCTCAGCTGCAGTTGCCAGACTGCAAACCCTCCTGCACAGAACAGCCTCTAACTGCACACTGCCTGAGCCTGCCAGACTCTGCTCAAGGGTGTCCTCCCCTAGAAGATCACATTTGAAGAGCAGGGGGTATCAGTGTGTAGGCTTTCTGAGTAACAGAAAAGGAATACTGTTTCATTTATCCTGTATCCTGTAGCAGTACCTTCTGCTGCTGTATGTGAGATTAGTAGTTTCTGAAAGTAATGCATAATAAATCATGTGTTGAGGAATTAGGGACAATGATCAAACCTTCATTTATAAAAATGTGCTTATTATTTCCCCTTCCTGTTATGAATCTCAGTGCTTGGAACACTTTCATTTTCCTATGTCTCCAACCATCCGGTATCAAGGAGTCTCAGCTCAGGCTTGCTTTGGTTGCAAGTTCAGGTATATTTTTAAAGTGATAAAGACTCACTGTCATCATCTAGTCTGAACCCTTGCACAGCCCAACCCAGAGGAATTCAGCTGTTTATCTTGTAGATAGCCCAACTACTTACATAATGTTATTTGGTTAATTTTCATGGATGTACCTGTAACTGCTGAAAATTTCTCGTGTTTCCCCACCTTCCAAACCCTGCTCCATGTTGCATGAAGAGGCTCCAATACTGGGCTTCTTGTTTGCAATTTCCTTACCTACAGGAATGTTGTGGGAATTAATATATAAATATTGTGAGATTTGAAGATATCAGAGCAACAGGGAGGGGAGTCATAAATATACCTCACGCAGATAATAGCGGCTATAAATTCTATTGCCTTGATCTGGCTTGGCACGGGCACCCTGCAGAACTCCTCGCTGTACTTGCTTCTTTCTCCATGGCAGCTTCACTGTTTATTACTGATATAATTACAGCACTATGACGTCTTCTGGACAGTTCTGGATAAACAGCCTTTTCACTTTGAAATAAGCCCTTTACACAGCAGTGGCAGTTCAACTGAAGAACATCAATACGAGGTGTGTGATGGTGGTAAACTGATGATTTGTCTGGCACGGCTTTCCCATGCAATTGTCTTTTGGACAGCTAATTGGCCTCTGAGTTCAAACTGAGCCACCACAGCTGAGGCTCTGTGCCATGAACACTGCCCAGAGTGAAGAAACCGAGTAGGTGACTCTTCTTTGTCTCAGAGGATCCTCATCATGGCCCTGCTGGAGTGATGGGAGCTTCTCCCCCTGTGGAGCAAAGGCAGGGGTGGTCTCCCCGAAGGGGAGCTGATGTGGGTGTGCTGCGCGTGGGGAGGAAATCCCTCAGCAGGGTAGTGGCACTGCGCAGCCTCTGCTCCAGGCCCGCGGTCAGAGGAGCCCTTCCTCTTCCTCCCCGTGCAGAGGGCCCTCAGCCCTGCGGCTCTGCCAGCCCAGGTGCCCTGCCCCAGGCCCCCCTGCCTGGCCAGCATGCAGATGGTGCTGGGCCCACAGGAGCCTCCTCACCCACAGGACTCCAGGACATGTTCCATTGCTGCAGAATCCCTGGGCAGCTTCAGATAAAATGGACAGGCAGGACGGTGGCTCAGTTATTGACACATAATTGGGAAGGGAGAGCCTCTTCTTCAGCTCTAGAAACCTCATCACCCAAGCCATTGCACGGAGCTCAATCGAGTGTTTCAGATCGGTGTTGCCTGTTTCCAATTACATCTGAGCACATTTCTGCAGACAAGAGCCAAGGTCTTGATTTATAGGCTTTTGGGCAAGAGAATGCAGTGTTTTTCATTATCTTTAAATCTGCTCTTGTTACTTGTTGCTTACAACAAATTTGCAGAGTCTAATGCAAAGCTCTTTTGTTAAGGTTTCCTACACTCACATGCTAAAATCCTTCATTAAAGCTCAGGCTAATTGCTTCTGCATCAGATATAGAGGCCCATCCATTTCACCTTGCTCAGTGTGCCACTGGGATGTGTTTTGGGATGCATTCCCCCAGAGGTGGGAGAGCTGGAGACACTCCTGGGCTTGGGCCTGTGCCGCTCCCCCGTGCTGCCCTCCCGCCAGCCCTGGCCACGCCGAGCCCAAGCGCCTCGGTGGGAGAGGCAGGCAGCCTGCTCCTGCACCACTCGCTCTGCACCAGACATTCCTCTGGCTGGATTTTCTGCTGCATTGGCTTCCCACATATTTATCCTGACATCACATGGGCTGGGGCCCTTCCCGCCTCTGCCCAGCAGGAGTTTGCTAATAAAAAAAAAAAATTGCTGTTAGAAAACGATGTCTTCTGTGGAAGGAAAAGGCTCAAATGCAGCAAGAAAGAGTTTATGAGCTTTGCTTCAGTACTTGTTGTGCAATATCCTTATGGGATTTCATTATTGATGATTTTATCTCACTATACTCTATGCCTAATAGCTTGGAGGTGAGGTAGATTAATTTTTTTCCAGGTCTTTGATGTACTGGCAATAACTTGTCCATGTTGCCCTGTGTCAGTAAAGTGGGAATTGCCATGCCACAATCAAGGTATCATGAGGTGGCCAAAGCCAGAATAACTGCCTGTATTCACAGTAGGAGCAAGGCTTCCCCCAGTCACACTCTCTCTGCTGGCATTGGCTGATGGAGCTGTAATAAGTCAACTTGCTAAAATAGGAAAAAAAGAACCCACCCCAAAAATGCTGCTTTTTAAAAAAAGTGGTTTTTTAAGGCATTTTTAAAAAGTTTTTTTTTCTGGGTTTGTGAGTTGAACTAACTCCATGTGACCAGGTATGCACTAGAGCCAGCAGGACAATGAAGGGAGCGATCAGGCAGCAAGGAGCGGCAGGAGGAGGAAGAGGAGGGAGAAGGGCAAGTGGGGGCAGGCTGTAAGATCATCTTTTGATACCACACCCTGTGTATGGACACTGTCAATCTGATTCCTACCATACTGGTTCCATCCTTGATGTTGTAATCTGTTTCTGTGAATCTTTTCAATTAGGTAGTGATTTATTGGTT
The DNA here is from genome assembly GCF_021018805.1 of Prinia subflava. Classification (NCBI taxonomy): domain Eukaryota; kingdom Metazoa; phylum Chordata; class Aves; order Passeriformes; family Cisticolidae; genus Prinia; species Prinia subflava. Next base: position 84,391,646 of record NC_086248.1, read on the forward strand.
AGTGGGGTGGGTTTGGACATCCTCCAGCAACAGACACGAAATCCCTTACCATGCTGAGCTCTGTCCTATTGCCTGCCATGCAAAGGCATAAAGCTTTTTCTCCAGGAAATGATTCTTTTTCAAAATGATTATAAGATTCTATGACTAGACCGTCGTGTGATGTAAATCTGTCTGTTTCCAAAAGCTTTGCTGTAGTTAGACCACTTAGAAAAGGATTTGCTTCAAAATTTTTAGCTGTCCCAGCACATTAGTTGCTGGTTAACTGGAGGTCTTCCTGAAAAGAGTGCATTTATCAGCATAAATGGACCTGTTTCTTTCCTTATGAAGAGGTTTACAGTCTGCCCAAGTTAAAGTGTTTGCCAGTTCAAAATTTATTATTTCTTGTCATCACTTCTCTTATAGTCATCACCTCTCTGGTGTTAGTCCAATTCTGTGGATTTGTCAATCATCACCACAAAGAAACCCAGAGCCAAAATAAACCTGGCACCACTTTATTTCTGTATTACAAATGTACTGGCACAAACCTTGTCCACAGAATCTCCTATTTCAGCAAAGTGCTTGAAATCCCATTGACTTCAATTAGTAAGTTAAGCAAGTGCTTAAATGCTGTATTTGAACCGGGGCCTGAAGACCATACCTTGGCCAGCTGGATTTGTTGTCTTTTTTTTTCTAGTTACGCTTTTAGAGGGATTTCCACATTTCAGTTCAGTCAAAACATCAAAAAACTTGCAGGAGATTAAGGAAAGCTGAAAGTTGATACTATGTTGTCTTCTGGCATAGCTGATTTACAAACTGTAGTCAGTTAAGTATTAAGGATTCAAGGAGAGTGAATGAAAAAATGAGATGCCTTCAAAGGTATAGGCTCAAAACTTGGAGGGGGGAAGAAAAGAGGTCTTGCTCAGCAAAATGACAGAAGGAAGAGAATTACTGATGTGTCAGAAAAACGTGGATCACTATGAATAGGCTTTACTTGATGGTAGCTGATGGTGTCTGGCAATTCTACACAACACACTACTGCTGTTCTCCCTGCATGCAGTTTTATATCAGTGTAATGCATGATTATTACAAAATAACCACAACGCGCTAGGAAGAACTTCTCATGCTTCTCAGTTGGACAAAGCTCATCTGGTCTTAATTTTTTTTAAGGAACATCTTCTATTTTAAGGTTTTCCCCATTTAGCCAATGGAATCTATGGTAATTTGACCTCTATTAAATCAAATTTTTTCCATTATTCTGTCTGCTGATCAAAAGGCTCTGGGGCAGTTTCCAGAGAGGCCAGAATACCTTGCTGCTGGAGCAGGCCGGCTGAGCAGCACCACGCAAGTTCTCCCCCACCTTCCTCCTGTTGGGAAAGAGGCTTCCAGTGTGGCCACTTGCCCTTGGCCCCAGACCCATGTGCTTCCCTTCCCAAACCTGTGCATGCTTGTGCTGCCCACCGAGAGGTAGAGCTGTTGAGCACCGTCCTTTTCCCACTGGATTTGAGCACCTTGCTTGGAGCTGAAGGGGAATCCTTACAAGCTCTGCCTGCATGGTGGCTCCTCTCAGCCATGTCGTGGTGGCAGCTTCTTCTTTGCTTCCTTGTTTTTATGGGACGGACCGCTGCCTCCTGCAGGGCCCATTCCTGCGGGTGACCGGGAGATGGGTGCTGAGCACAACTGGCCTCAGCTGGAGCCTCCCAAGAGGCAGTGGAGAGGTGTCCTGGCCCTGGGTGATGCCAGCCAAGGTGGGTGATACCTGCACGGTTGACAGCAAGCTCCAGTGGAAACCCTGCCCATTCCCAACCAGTGTCAAGAGCCTTCCAGCTCTTAGCAGTAGTCTGAAGGACAGAAATGTCCTGGTGACCAGGGCATGGCCGTGCTGGTGATGGAGCGGCATGAGGAGCCCCGAGTCTCTCGGGGAGGGCAGTGCCTTTGGCCTTGTGCCATTCCTGTGCTGCCCTCCTGGGGCCCCGGGCTGCAGGATGGGATGTGCCAGTGCAGGCACAGCCAGGTGGCTGCAGAGACAGCGAGGGCAGCAGGAGCCTCTGGACTGCCCTTCTCAGCACATCTGCTCCCAGGCAGTGCCAGTGGGATGTGCAGGGCACACTCAGGCTGAGGACAGAGCCATTTCCCACTGTCACAGTGAGACTGGGCACGGCTTCCCCCTGCCCCAGACAGGGTGGGAGCAGTGCTGCTGGCTGGGCCTGGCTCCTGTCCTGCCATGGAGCGCCCTGGATAAATCACATCCTTGCTTTCTGCCTCAGTCCCTTGTTTGTAAAATGGACACAAATACTTCACAAGGGTGTTGTGAAACCTAATTAATTAATTAATACCTGTACTGCACTTTGATGTCCTCACATGAAAAGTCCTATATAACTACAAAGCATTTTTAATGTTATAAAGCAAGAACTTCTTGCTGTCTTGCCTTGGCAAAGAGGCTGATTAGATGTTATCAGTTCTGCTGCTCACATGCACAGAAACTGCTGCAGTGGGGTTTGGATCCTGGTTTGTTTTTAAAGAGTCACTCAGTAAAATAATGGGAAGAGTTAATTTGGCAGTCTGTTCCCTGTGACTTCAGGGAGTGGCCAGAACTGGCTTTATATTTTCTGTCAACAAAATAAGCTAAATAGCCCCAGAAGAAAAAAAAACAACAAAAGCAACCAAACCAAAAAACCGCCGATCCCTGGCATATCTGTCCATACAGGTGTGTCCTGATCACACCTGCAGTAACTGGACCAAAAGGCTTTCTATCCCAAGCCCGAGACAAAAGCTGTACCACAGGAGCACCTAATCCTGCATTAAACAGCTGCATACTGCTCATGTTTCATGGAAGGCAGCTTGCTCCTAAGTCAGAGTCTGCTTGGGCCAAATCTCATTGCCTGTTTCTGGCTGTGCTGCTGTTCAGACTGTCCCCTTTGCAGTTTTACTGCTGAAGTGATGGAGACTCCACCTGGGCAGCTGGGACTGAAGAGCCCTGATTCTGCTTTCATCATGAAATGCGTGGTACTGGGATGCCAGAAGGCACTGCTGCAGAGCCTGTGCTTTCATCTGCACTCAGTTGATAACCAGTGTTAAGAAGCTGCTCTGTATGGTCCTTCCTTTAGAGAGCTCAGTTACGTCTGTGTGCAGTGTAGGGACGAAAGAGGAGCTTTAAATGTTAAAATTCCCAGCAGACCTGTCCTGCACTGCATTTAAAGATGCACTAATAAGTTAATGACAAAATACAAACGCCTTGACTCCTGCAATTTAGAAAACTGGAGCCAAAGGAGTCTTAATAATCCTGTTTTTCTTTCCCAATTAACACTGTTTACTTTCTGTGTTTCCTTGACCTTGAAGAGGAATCCTGCACAATTCCACGTACTCGCCTGAACCTTCAGCCCTTCCAGCACAAACACAATACCCAGCAGTGCCCTTCCAGGCCCACAGCAGCACAGTGCCAATGAGCCTCTGCTCCCTCCCTCTCTGGCTGCCAGCACTCACTTTCTCTCCCTTCCCTGAACCCAAAACGGGCTGTACACCTGGACGTTGGCATCTGCTAAGATGAACAGGAAAATACACACATGAAGCACATTGCAAAGGGCCTGGGCTCCTTCACTGTCAGTTCCAGAGGCTGCCTCAAAGCTTGGGGATGCTCACAGCTGCCTGCAAGCAATAAACAAACACTCACATGCACTTTTTTGTCTTTTTTCTTTTCTTTTTTATTTATTTCAATGACATCTTCTCCCTCTGCTCATCTGGACAGCATTTGGAAGACAGAGGGATTCTGTGCATGCCACTGCATCTGGCAGCACTGTGCCTGAGCTGGGTGCTCTCAGCCTGTCCTGCCCAGTGGAGTGAGCGGGGAGGGAGCCAAAGTCCAGCTCAGGTTTGAACAGCTGGAGACAGGAATATGCACAATGGCAGGAAACTGGGTACATCGCCTTTGCAAAAACAAATAAACAGCACTTTTAGAAAATCTTTAAGAAAAGCCCACTCGGGAGAACCCGCTTGAACAAAATCCCTTCCTTCCCCCAGCAACAGAGGGATGCAGAGGCTGAAGTGTTTTCACACTGAAAGCATGGCATCGTTTGTGAGCTTTTTCTACAGTCTACAAATAAACAAAACCCAGGGAGTGTTTTGCATTCAATAGTTAATCACAGTTGGCTGAGTGTTTTTATTTTTCTTCATTGTAAAGGCATTCTTGGTCCGCCTCCCAAACAGCTTGTTTTGTCTGAGAGATTTTAATCTTGAGTGGCAGGACAAGGTGCAAAGACAAACCTCAAAACAATTCTTATTTTTCTATAGCAAGATGTCAGTATGTAAAAGCTGACTACCCTGCAAACAGGCCCCTCAGGTTGGCATGCACAGGGCTTCTTGCCACAATTGCCAGCCTGCCCGGATACCCTTGCCCACAAAGCAGCTCATTTAACTCGGTTTTAACTCTTTCCTGTTTGTGAACTGCTCTTTAAGTGGTCTAAACAACCAGAATTAAACGCAGGTTGGACCAGTTTGTAGCCCTAGCTCCTCCCTGAAGAAGCATCTTGTTTGTACACAGGGAGCACTGGCTCCAGAGGCCCAGCCTACTTTCCAATCCAAACACAGTTTTTCTTCAAAGCAACATCAAGGTACCTTTCATAAAAATGAAGGGATGATGAAATACCCACACAGTGCATCAACAAGTACTTGAGCCACTCTGCTCAGAATTAGCTTAGGCAGTTACTTAAGAGCATTGTGTTGTACAAACATCAGCCACGTTTTTGCAGCCATGCCTACTAACACAAGTGAATGACTGAAAAAGTACTGAATTTATTTAAATTTTTTGGTTTTGCCCTTCTAAGACCTAAAAATGGTTAGAAAAAATAAACCTATGAAATCTCACCACTTCATTTTTGTGCTCTTCATTTTGTTTCCAAGTGCTATTGCCTGTGAACAGTCTTTAAAGGAGATAGATTGTGCTTAGATCTGTATCACAGGCATTAAAAGAACAATAAAACCACATCCAGGTTGCCTGAAAGGTTTGTCTTCAGGTCATCTAGTCCTGCTTGAAGCAGGACTATCTCCAGTTGCTGGATAGGACCACCATGGCTTTGCTGGCTCATCAATCTCCAGGGAGATGCCCCAGCCTCTGGGGGCTACCACTTCCCCCGTGGGACTGCATGTTCCTGTGGAAATGCTCTCTGCTGGAGATTTGTGCCTTTGATGGTGACACTTCTCGAGGCAGAATTTTGGTAACTCTTCCCCATAAACACAATCCAACAGACCTGGCAGGAAGCAGTCACAAAACTGCCTGCAAATTCATTTCAACAGCTTCTTGCAACTTCCTTAATTCTGTGTATGTAACACCAGACACAGGGAGATACTTCTGGTGTTTCTTTAAGGTCTATCCTTTAAAATCAGTACAAGGTCTTAGCAAACATGGGGGTCTATACAAAGTGATGCTGGCAACCTCTATCATCTTTTAAGTGTTTGCCCTGAATTAACTTCCCTGATTCTTGAGCCTGCTAAAAAGTATCCCAGGAGCAGAGAACATAACAAACACTTCACACAGTATAGCTAATGCAGGGACCCTTGTGCCACAGTATATCACAGTACTGAATACATGGCTCGTTTCTGAAAAGAGCCGTGACCCATGATCCATTTCTAAAGCACCACAATAAAAATAATGCCCACTTCAACAAAATGGCCATGACAAATGCAGAAGAAATAGTCCTGCCATCCACAATCATGACAAACCAAGCAATTAGATTATTTTTGAAACTCTCTTGTAAAGTACTCCAGCAATGGGTAATGCCAGAGACAGGGAATTGGATTTGCCCGAGCAATGTCCTGACAGACACCACCTCCTCCTCAAATCAGGCACCTCTGAGTGTTTTTTGCAGCTTTGCTTTGAAAAGCCTTTTCTCACAAGCAGGCATTTACCCTTTTTGTATGAGCTTTGTGTGAGCAATCCATGTTGTTGCTGAACACCCATGCACTGGAGGAGAGGAAGGCAGGATCAAGTTGCGGGGGTTTTTGGTGCACCCTGCCCATAATAGGCCCCAAGCAGCGGCTGAGTCATTCCCAGGAGTCCCGGTGCTATTAGGAGCAGACACGCCATGGCCCAGTGTATAATTATCCACCAGCCACCACGTGCGGAAACGGCTCCATTTACTACCTGACCCCATTAGACAGGAGCTGTCATTTCTTCTGGGCTACCAGGGCTGTGGGTGCTCTGAGGAACACAAGACAAATTCTCACAGTCCAAACTCATTTGCCCAAACTCACTTCTCTCTTGCTGAAACAGGAGATGCCATCCTCTTTCCTGGTTCACCTGGGAGCTGCCTGAGAGCTCCCCTCTAGTCAAGAGGAAAATGGGTGTGTGAGACACAGCAACCACTGCATACAAGGGACAGGGAGATGAGTGTGGAAAGTCCAGGAAACACAGCATGCCAATAGTGTCCACTTTATCAGAGAGCAGGCTCAGTGGGCCAAAACACACAAGAAATCACTCTCACTGGCAGGGCTGTACTTGAGCTGCAGTGGGATTTTGCAGCTGCCTTTTCCTATCAAGGCATTGAGAGGAAACACCTAGCTTCAGCAGCATCAGCAGGGTGGCATTGCCCCCTGGCACGGCTCCTGTGTTGGGCACAGAAATGAGCCTGGTCCCAGCTGATGAGCAACCAGAGCCCGCTCCCTCCTGCAGCCGGGACCTCGCAGGCTACACACAGCGCCTGAGCCGGCAGAGCCCCTTCTGCTGGTCCTCTGAGCAGAAATGAAAAATGGCTCTGGGTTTTTGTCACCCCAGGTTGCCAGCCTGTCCCACTCAGCTCAAGTGAGGTTTGCGGGGAGGGGTGTGCAACACTTGGGCTGCTGCTGACGCTGCAGTTCAGAGAAGAAATGCACGGCTCCAACCTCGAGCTGCTACTCTGGCACCAGTGCTACATACCCTTCGAAAGACACAAATAATCTCGATGGCTCTGGTTTTTAAACAAGTACTGAAAAAATTTTGCTGAAAGGGACAGTGGAATAAGGGAAACAGGATGTCAAATTAGGATCAGCTTGAACCATTTCAAATAAACAACGAGGAAATAAAATGTACCCTGATTGCTGGCAGGCTTGAAGGCTTACAAAGTACTCGCCCCACCCAAATCAAGGGCTTGAAATGGAGCAGCGGTGGAACAGAAACCCCTGACAGTGTAAGATTTGCTGTTCCCCAGTACTGCTTTGCCATCCTCAGGGACAGAAAAAGCATCATTAGGGCTTAACTAAAGCTGGGTGAAAACATGGAGTACCCCAAGGATCAATTTTCACTGTGGGCAGCTGCAGCACGAGGCATTAATTCTTCATCCTTTCTGGTGACAGGAGAAACGCGGGCAGCTGTAGACACAAATAATGTTAGACTTGTAGCGTGTATTTTGCAATGAAATGCTTGCTTTACTTCCTGTTGTTTAGAACTGCATTTATTCTTTAGCACTGCAAGAAAAACCTCCTGTATTTTGTGCTGGTTGCACGTTTAAAGGCCCATATATTGTAGACTCAGCAAGTGGCAGGGCAGCTGCCAAACCTTGTTTCCTTTCCGATTTCTTGATGATTTAAGACCTATTTTCAGCAGCCAGTACCAGTACCCCCCTCTTGCTTTTTTGCTTGGTAACTACCACTTCAACAAAATGGTGTTTGTGCAGTACCTTGGAACCAAGAACCAAGCTTTTTAACACCAGACAGGGAAGAGAATAAGAAAAGCAGGACTAAAATCACCTACGTGCCATGGCCTTTCAAGGCATGTGTTTAGAAATATACGGCAGAACCCTGGCGTTCTTGCAGAATAATACTTTGACTGCTAGATTTATTTCCTACATAGCTAAAATTTCTTGCATGTTTCTGATATCTGTGTTGTTTACTTTCCCCCAGAACAAAGTTTGAAATTATTCTCTGAATCTACAGAAATCAGTAAATTAAAATATTTTAAAAACCCCTGCATTGTTTATAGACATTTTTCAGACGTTTAGTGGCTTTACCCATTGGGACAAACCCTATTGATGCAAAGTATAAACAAGAAAAGATAGTGTCTGATCAATGATTTATTTAGGTGCAGGCTTCCTTCAGGAAAGGACAATTCACTTTGCCTTTTGCCCTGCTAATTTGCTAATATGGAAATTAAATGAAGAGTTGGTAAAAGAAATGCACCCAGTGCCATCAGCATGATTATCCCCACTGATCTGGTAATAGCCTTTCCTCAGATTTCTTTTGTTGTGGAGAACACAATACTTAGCTTAGTAAATAAAAAACAGCTTCTACTTATTTTTACAGCAAATAATTCTATATTTAATGTAGGCCCACAAGAGGTTGACATACACCTTGATGCCTTGTTAAAAGAAAGAACTCAAGTTTGCAAAAAATAACAGTAACTAGTAAGGATGAAGCAAAAATGTCCCAGAAGAGGACAGAGACCTGAAAATAAAAACTGAAAAGGAGATGACTTAAGGGATTTTCAGTAACATTTCAGGAGTAACTTTTAGGTTTAATGAGCGTAACAATGCATCAATTACAGAGACATAAGTAATTTAGGGGAAGAGTGTTCACTGGCAGTTCAGTTTGGTCACAGACTTCATTTGCTTCGCAGGGCAAGGAACAGCACCCCATAATTAACAATCATGGTCATGAGTTGTGTCCACAGCTTGCTACCTCCTTGCAGCACATCTTTCTCACAAAGCTAGAAAGGTGAGAAACTCCCTTTCTGCACCCCTTCATCTCCATGTCACTGCTGCACAGACACGGTACCAGAAATGTATTTCAGACCTGCGCTGGTGACCCTCACGTGCTGCTACAGGTTTTATTGCCTGCTGCTTCTCTGGCTAGGGGTACTGACACAGAAGGATGTCTAAGCTGCAGTCCCTACTCATCACTTAAACAGGTGTCTGAGCTCTGCTAAACCCCCAGCCTTGTATTAGGGGGCACTGCTCAATGGACAGTACTCAAGATTTAATCCTCTCTTTCCTAGGTAAGAAGTCTCTGTGTAAAACCACCTGAAGTGAGACCTAAAGTACTGCACTTCATGGCTAAATCTCATCCATCAACTGATTCACCAAAAGTGCTTATTGCTGTAGGTTCCAGACAGGATGAGAGAAAGGGAACATAGAGAGAAACATCCCTAGAGAGGGCTTAACAATGCACAGGAGATCTGTGCTAACTCCAGCAAAGATCTCTTCTCAAAAACTGACTCAAGTCCACTCTCTGTAAGAATGGGAGGAAGTTCAAGGACAGTGACAATACAAAACGTGCAGATTCAGCAAATGAAAAGTGCCAATCAGCAAAGCAGAGGCCAGCACAATGGAAAGATCAATGAAGGCCAAACAATGTATGGTATAGTTACCTTTTATTTATTCTTCCAGCTGTTTGTCCAGTCTTTCCAGCAAGTTCACAGAAAGTCTGACTTTGAATACACAAGATTTGGTATTACTTCTAGGACAGTGGATTATGTATGCAGATGATGAAGGCTTGACTCCTAAGTTTGTGATTTAAGAACCTTTGGAAAACCAAGCATTAGCAGGGCTTTGTAACTCGAGACTTACTGCATTCCTTCAGTCAAAACTAGGACAGTGTAGAGTTTAGGCTTTTTGATATGTTTGCAACATTGCCATTTTTCTCCTGTATTTTGTGGTTCTCATAAGCCAAGGAAAAATAGCCTAGGTCTGACTGCTCCCTTCAATTGCATCTATCACATAATAGGGAAGGAAGTGCTGAGAGTCTCGGTGCTGTTAAACTGGCCACAATGGAAATTATAATAAAACAGGAGATAACAGAAATAACTCCAACTCATTAGATCCCAACTTTTGTGGCTCATTTAAATGTCTTCAATGGATACTTGGTTTGATATAAAATTATGCAAACAAACCCTCTCTTCTGGTATAGTATTTATATGGTGATTCTCCTGGAGAGAAGCTTTTGTTCCTTTCAGTGTCTCTCCTCTCAATACCCCATCTGCAGAGCTAACACTCCCAACACTTCTGAGAACTATTAGCAAGGCATCCATAAAATACCATGTAGGTCAAAGAGTGAAGGGTGACCTTGAAATAAAGATGATGCTCATTAAGTGCAAAAAAAAATTCCTTTTCTTCAAATCTGAAAATTGATAGGCTTATCTTAAACACAAACAGTACGGTTTTTCATATTTTCCACCTTTTCTTTTTTTTCAAAATACTATTATAGCATGATGTTAAAATTAGACCAAAATTATTGATTTGTTTCTATGTATGCTAGTATAAAGTTGGTGAAACTATTAAATTCAACAGAATGAACTGCTGGTTTAGGCTTTTTGTACCCTCAAAATATTTTCTTACATGGCTGCTAGAATTCTTTAATAATAAAAATTTGGACAGTTCATTGTCCAAAATGACTAGGACTGAGGTGAAGGATGCATTTTTGGTTGAGAATAAATCTAAATTCTGAAGAGTGGACCTCTTTTCAAATTATTTTGCAATTGCTAGCCTTTGAATTATGATGACTTCTGAAAAGATAAAAAAAATAACTGGTGCCATTTGGGCAATCACGTATATAAAGCACACACTGTGTTCATGGGCAATCAGTACAACACCGAATCAAAGACAAAGTTATAAAATGTAAGATTCCAGGAATGTACTGATGCAACCTAAGGGTTTGGTTTATACCTTTTGAAGATGGCTGGAGATTGTTTCTATCAGATTTTGAACACTATGAGAACAAATGTTTTTCATTAGCCACTCTCCTTCTCCCACTCCATTCACAAGGCTGGCTTGTTCTTGAATATGTGTCTGTGGCTTTGGCTTTTACCTGAAGAAATGTAGACATGAGATCATCCCAGCATACTAAAGAGTATTTTGTTCTTAGTCACTTGAGGTTGTTCAGCTATGATTTTGCTATTCACATAAAAACATCACCTTCCACATCTGCTCTAAACACGCAAAAGCCTCATGCAATGTCTCCACAGAGGGAATGAGGCTCAGACCTTTGAAACTGTTGACAGTCCTCAGATAACGCACGGAGAATCACTCAGGGGTGGGTCACAGCACAGAATATGCCTTCTCTGCACAATTACAATAAAGCTTCTGATTTTGTTTGCAGCTTAATTTTCAGCCAAGAACTTCAGTATTAAACATAAATTAAATTTTTCCCACAAACTAGCTAAAAATACTTGTAGTTTCTTGAGGCAAATTATTTGCATAATTCCTAATTATTAAGCTTCACTACTCAAAACGCATCTGTATTTCCTAGGTGAATATAAACCCTGAAAAGCACTATTTTTCATGCAAAATAACAAGTTGTAGAAAGGGTAGGAGAATACTGCCAATCAAGCAGTTTGACGAGACTTCCTTGCATGTGATGCTATAGTGAATAATTTAAAATTAAATGTTTTCCAGTTCCACTGTATCATCTGTATACTCTTCATTTAGTTCCTTGTATTTAGCAGAAGTAGGGCACATTTTCCAGATACCATTTATAAGCAACACACTCTGTTAATTTTATTCCTTACTGGAAAGTACCTTGGTCTATTCACAAATTAATTGGGGAAGTGCCATTGTGACCGTTAGTCCCAACTGGTGCCCCTGACATCAGCAGGAAAGAAAGGATGAATAGGTGGGATTTTGCATTTGGCATTCCAGAATTAGGGGAGGTAATGTTTCCAGTTATATACACTGAAAAGTATTTTCTGAGAAGATATGCTGAACTTAATCATATAGCCCTACATTATTTCATCAACTATTTTCTAAGACATCATTCATTCCTTTGCTGAAAGTTTGCATCTTGGCAGTATTTATGCTATTTTGAAAAATTACAGGTCAATGAAAGAGCTTTATTTTGTTATACTGGTTTATATAACTAGTTACTTGCATGTTGGTACTGAAGAAGTAGAACTTTTTTGTAATGGCAAGAGGCGCTCATTAGGAAAACACCAAAATTGTACAACTGGAAATAAAAACAAAGCATAAAAGCCTAACATTTCACACAAAATGAGCTTTCAACAGGAGTATTAGAAAAACCACCAAACCTCAAACACCTTGCCATATTAACTTCAACTGGAAAGGCACTGAGAAGTGAAGTGTGCAACTCATATCCATACCTGTGAGAGTAACCACCACAGTGAGACACAAACCTCCAAGGCAGAATATGGCACTGTACAGTCCATTAGGCATTCCCGGTACATACGGCAGTCTTATGTTCTCTTAGGATAAGCTGAAAATGTTAACTAAATATACACATACATCATATTTCCATGGGGGAAAACAATCCAACTTAGACCATCTGAAGACAAGGAAACAAGGCATAACATACAGGACATTGTTGGCACAAGAAAGTGTTAAAATATCGATACACGCCCTTTTAAATTTCATCCAATAGATATATAAAGGAATGGTGGGGGCAGAGGCAAATGGGCAGGATTAAATATTGAGTTCTAAGCATGCTAGCGAGGTCTTTGTTTCAAAAACTGAAGCTACCAAAACCAGTTCAGAGTCAAGAAAGCACCTATCAAGACAGTCCAACCCATTTCCAGGCATTCTTCTGGGCTGACATGTGCAGACTGAAGGATCTGTCCATGTTTCCATGTTTCCATGCCTGAAGCTGTTTAAAGCTTCCCATTAGCAAATGCTGCCTCCTGGAACTGAGGGACAAATGTCTTGAAATATGTCCTAGTGAAAAGAACAGAAAATATACGATTAGGAAGGAGTAATCTTAAAAGCATGAAGAAGCACTTGATATTTCCCCTGTATGGAAAAGGCTTCGCATATGGTACAAAAAGCCTGAAGACACACAAGGCAATGGAGCAGGAAAATAGTGAACAGAAGTCAGAATACATGTAGGAAATAAGCTCTTTTATCTGTCTCAGAAACCTTGACACAATATTGTCACTGCTGATGTCAGCAGTTTACATAAAATGCAGCAAATAAATAATAACAACATTGTATGAACTGTAATTCCTTTTATTAGACTTCAAAATTAGGACAATGTTATTTTTAAAAGTGTGCTTGTATATTTTGGATCTTAGTCTGTCTTCTTTACAAAGGATCAAGTGACTCATAAATCCATAAAATGAGCTAATCCTACGTATCCAAAATTGAGTCAGAACTGCACATTTGAGTTTTTTTGCTGAGATACTCAACCATGTAATAAATGTGTTTTACATGTCCCAGGGATGCTCTTGCCAGTTATATTAGAAGTTGCTTCATCATTCTGCCTTTGGTTTCTGCCTACTGCATTTTGCACCAAACTTTCACTTTCTCTCTTTTTTTTTAATCTTCTTTTCCATTTCTATCACTGGTCTCTATAAATTTCTCTCCTGTTCTCACCGGAAAGAAATCTAAAGTGAGAATAGCTGCAATGTCATTTGTTAGATTCCTGATCTCTCTGCTGGTTTACCTCCTGAAGCAAACACACACGGATCAGCTTCACAATCATGATGTCTTTCATAACTGCAGTAGAAGCTTTGGCAATCACTGAACAACAGTCATACTTCCTCACACCTAAAAACATTGCAAGACCATGAAAAGAACGCTCCTCTCTCTTTGTGAGGTTGTGCCTGGCAAATTAATTAACAGATAGCTGCAGTCAGCTTTTGTGCACAAGCTGTAAACACACACGAGATGCTGTCCAAAGGTTAAAAGAGCAATGGAAAATAAAAGCATTTCTGGACTGAGGAGGTGATCCCAGAAATGGAAACCAGAAAGAGGACAGCCAGCACACACATTTTATAGCATATACAGATTCTGCTGTGTATTTACAGAACACACTTTGGTTTATTGAAGCAAAGTTCAGAAAACAACCCTCATAATCATGCCTGCAAAAGTGATTGTTCATGCTGGCACACACACATACATAAACCAGATGAGAAGGTCTGCCTGTCCCCTGATCTCAACAGCTGAGTGCCATTTTCTGTACCTGTGTTTCTTCTACCATACCTTTGAAATTGTAGCTTTTGTATGTCCTGTTTAATTCTGTGTATTTTGCTAGCTCAAGGAGCACCACCTGCATGTTATCAGTGTCAGGATCTATTCCTTTTACTTGTCCTTGCTTTATCTGTCCTAACATTTATAATGCTTTTCTGCTTGCTTATTTTAAAAAGCTTCTCCTTTCCCCTTCGATAACTTCTCTGCAGACTCTCTTCCATACACGTGATCTTAATTGACTTGATAAATGTTACTTAAAACTTCCCTCTTCCAAAACTCTAGAAATTCTTGGTCATTAAATGGGATACAATCAGAACTATTTTCCTACAATTTATTTCTTTTCCTTTATAGCATTTCTGTGCTTTTTTATTAAACCTACACTTACTGCATTATACGCAGTAATTATATATGCCTTTTCTGTTAGGTAAATTCCAGAATGAATGCTTATGATACCACAAACACCCTCCCACACTAACTTTATCTACACTTGCATCCTTTCTTTTCACCGATTCCTGCAGGAGAGCTGGTATCCTTTGCTGCAAAACTAAGTCTAACACCTCCCTACATTCTGATCAGATGTACTGTTTCAAAGAGGATGTTATTTCACTTGTAGTTCATATGAACCTCTTGGAGATGTTCCATACACTACAAAAATTCCTTTAGTGCTTCATCAATTTAAATGTCTACTTTTTTTCTTTTTATACCTTAAAGTACATGCTTAAAGTTGCCCTTATCATTTTGGTCTTCTCCAGACTGAAGCAAATGCAGTACCACAAGTGTACTCAGGTCATGTTCCTCTATTTCTGTCCCTCTCCCATACACCTTAAGTATCTCAGATGAAACATAATCAGAAAGAATTATGGTTCTTCACACATACATACAAAAAAATAAATTAACACCACTCCCTTAACCCCCCAAACCAGAACAAAAAAGGCCCTGCTGAGAGATCCCAAAGCCCAGTATAGCTGATAGGACCGTATCAGCTACAGCACACTTAGTAGATTGAGGAGGAAAGATGGGCAAGTAGGAGAAGGTAAGTAAACTCCTTAATGAACACTGGAATTTTTTTTCTAATTTTTTTCTTTTCATCCAAAGTTTGGATAAACTTTTTGTTAAAATACCTGAATTTCCTGTGAAATGGAAATCACAACATTTTAATTACAACAATCTCTGCAGATTACCAGTAAGGAGGAAAAGAAGCACCACATCACCTTCTGAGTAAGTTTCATCTATTGATCATCTGGCACTGAAGTCAAAGTGCACATGTTTCTGCCCAAACAGGACCATGACACAGACTATTATGCCAGAACAGATTATGTAAAATAACTTTAAGAGAAATACAGAAATTTTTGAAGGACAATACTCTATTACTCTATGCAGCTATAGACTGCATGGTAAAGGCATCTTTCACATGCAATGCTATTCTTTATAGAAAGATTTTAAACCAAGAGACAGCACTCATGCTCCAGCATCGTGTAAATACAGGGACAGAGAAACAGTGAATATAAACATGAACTTTGGAAAAAGATACATTCCTCATACTCTGTTCATATTAACACATTCACACGAATATACACCCTCAATAACTATGATCTGTGCTACCACAGAAATTAATATAAAAATATCAGAATTTTTTTTCAGAAACTTTGCCACATGATATTCTCAAGTTATCTCCAAACTATTTTGAAATTATTAATTTTATATATACTAGATAAGCTTTTCAGCTCTGTGTTTTTTTAGTAACAGCTCTGGAGAAGTGTTATTAAAAAAACCCCAACAATAGTAATTTGGGTACCTGTTGAATTACACTGAAGATGAAGAAAGCTTACTTGACCTATGGTCTCTCAGGGCTGTGTCAAATGGCAGAAATCAGCTTTTGATCAATGCCTTTTCTCCTTTCTGGGAAAGATGGAGATCCTTCTTTCTCCAGCTTTATCTACCATGTTCTTGGTGAGCCTGTATCACACTCACCTTACACCAAGCTCAGAAAACCTGCATAAATTCTCGTGTCAGTACAGAGAAACTTATTTGTACAAAGTACATAGATACTCTTTACAATCAACACTCACATAGAGAAAGTAAAACACACGTTCAGTGTTGCATCTTTCTCACAATGGTTTAGATATCAGCTTAAACAGTGTTTAAAAAGTTGCTTTCTTTTCAGCCTAGAGTGGGTGCCAATCTTCATACACTTATGGGCACATGTCTAACTCTTTGTTAAGCTTCTTATAAGATTCCATTGTTTTTTGTCTATTCGTTTTTGTTCCCACTACTGGTCATTTTCCAAGTTCAAGGTAGTAAGTTATGAGGTTTCTATGGAAATTTTTGTTCATCACTCCAGAAAACAACACATTTTGCTGTAGTTAACTGCTATATCTACTTGACACACTACAATGAATTCCAGGTGCTATGCTCAAGGACGTCTGTTGAGAGCAAAGCACTTCTCTTTCCTTCACCTTATTATCCGGTGGAAAGAAAGTCCTGCTATTATTGCAAGTGGTAAGTATCTAAAAGAAGGTAGAATTGGCTCACCTGCTGTTTACATATTTTCCAGTGATACGAAACACTGAGTGTGGTACAAGGTCTCCAGAAGCCCATACATGTCTAAATCCCAGGGTGTGGGTTTGCTGTGCTTAAAACATACTTGACTCAGAATTCACATGCTTTTGTGAAATTTCATTATAATTGTACTGTTTGTTCCCCAGGGTAACTTAGTGCTGTTTTTTTTATATACACTTGGTGCTGTATACAAAAAAAAACCTGCATTGACCACTCAATAATACCTTTTGCCTTCACATATCTATGCTGAAAATCTGCAAAGATTTTAAATTATGTAGCTGCAATCTCCCATCAAACAACGCTTCCCATACATTTATGGTGAAAGCATTCTAACACCAACACATTTGATTTCTGCTGTTGCTTTTGCTGGACTGGTACTATGGCCAACTATACAATTGTGTTGTAGTTACTGCTGCTGGTGTAATAAAGTTAAAAGGCTTGTTTAGGTGCTTCTATTTCTCTTAAAATCTTCATGTGGTAAATTCAGAACACAACATCAAGACTCAAACTCTGTGAGGAAAAAGGTGTACACAATGTTGTATTGGTGAGATTTCCGCTTTTTATGTCTGGGACAAGGACAATCATCATGGGGTAATGAATCATCTTCCCAAGTCAGTCACAAAATATATTCCCCTTAAACTTCTCAGTTTATGACTGCCAAGATTTCCAGCATGCTGATCTCAAATTCACCCGTGCTAGCCCTATTTGCACTCATGTTTTATTTGTTTCTGCTCAAGATGTGGGACATTCTGCTCAAATGCTTTTTCCATCAAGAGATGATTTGAGGAAAATGAAAGGGAGGAAATCATCATGATGGTCCACATCAAGAACAGACTTGGCAGTACAGCAACACTTCTGCTACCAGCACAGTGTCCTTATTGGCAAATTAAAGCCCTTGAGCCACAATCTTTATCTTTTCACAAAGACACAGAGACCTTCTCTCACTGCATCAGGCACACGTCTTGTGTTCCTTCTCACCTGAAGGTAGACTCAGGTCGTCGCATTTGGATTTTTTTCCTACTACTGGCTTTGAGAGCAAACTTTCTTCTTAAATAGTACCCATTATTTCAATATTGTATTTAACTCTAGAAATATTTTAGTAAGTACTGCAACTGTGGTTTAATTCTGTAAATATTTGGCTCTAATTATAGACCCTTAGTGCATTCAAAATCATAGTAGCCAGTGTATTTGCAAATACATCCATTTTCTCCTACTCTAGGCAAGGCATACAGGAAAATATGAGTTCTTTGACTTTTTCAAGTTAATACATCTGACTTGGGCAGGCACTCCTGTAGTCATGGTGATCTCTGAATAGTTCTACTTAATCTTCCAAGACTTCTGGACTAAGGTCTGCAGGTAGTACCCCATTCTCCTTAGTAGTTCTCTATTGTCTGAATTGTCCAGCAGGTAAATTAAATTTGTTTGAATAATCCTGGGACTGAGGTAAGGACTGCATTGTATCCTGTCCAGCTGTATGAGATACAACCAAGAATCCCAGGCATTTGTCCCAAATGCTGTCCACTTCTTTTAAAGGAATTGTACCTCTAGGATTTACATCATTTTGCATCCCATCTTTCTTTCCTGCTATACCCTAAAGAACTACTTCAAGACATCTACAAGTTTCTTCAAATCCACTGAATCCTAACAGAAAAACATCAACTCCATAGATGACTGATCTTCATAAATTAGCTAAAACAGCAATGTTCTCCCCTCTTTCAATTAAATTTGGTGAAAGCAGGAATTAAGAGTCTAGGTCAGAGTGAAGGATAGACTGAGGCTTCTTGAGGTTTTTGATCTATTCTTTCTAGACCAGTATTATTGTGTTGACACTTTGCAATGCAATCTTGTTACATAAACTATTTCAACACTATAACCATATTAGAATTATAAAAGAGCTTCTCCAGGCTTTATCGACGTCACTTGATTATTCACTTTCTGAAGTAGAAAGTATTTTTGCATGGATCACACATACATATGTAGTGTGCCTTTGTATTTTTATGTTCCTGTTGAAACTTGTTTTGACACAGCGAAAACTTGTTTTGAAAATACCAAACACCTACAACAATACCTTCTGGATGCCAGGTGAGAGGATTTGTCCTCCCATGACCACACAGGCACATCCAGCTGATTTGGTGCATGTAACCCCTAATAATTCATCTCCTGTACAGAAGGTATTTAACATAATCTTCAAAACTTTCTAAGATTTCCTGTTTGTTTCTGACAGAGCAAAATCAAAGATGCAACCTGTCTTTTTTTATACATATAATTGTTTTCTTTCTAAATTCCTTTTGTCAGGAGCTACCTAATTCAATGTGATTAGCACTAATTAACAAAAGGAACTTAAATTATTAAACTGGTGCATTAATTCCAACAGTGGGTATGTATTTAGGTCATATTCCATATGACTGCTCATTACCCGTGCTCATGCTCTCCTCCAGCAACTCTATGCCTTGCACTGAGCAAGGGCTGAATACAAAAGTGTGGAAATCTACTGAAAGCCCATCCTCTTAATAGGCCCCATGCCAATGTTTAAGGTGTAGCTTTTTCCTTTTAAACTCAGACACAAGACATTTGAACCTCTTTGCTATTTTTACCATACATAATGCAGTAAAAACATATTTCCGTTGGGTGAACCATGCTGCCTATTTATTCAGAGGCACTTCCACAGCTTTCCTCACCAGGCTAAAGACACATGAGCACCCACAGCAAAGCTGAATAAGCCCATCTCCTACTTTGGGATAACTATGGGGTGACAGGAGAGTAACCCCACAGCATGTCTCAACATTTTGCGACACCTCTGTTAGGAGAAAATTATTGTTGTACCTTTGTCTCCACATCTAGGATGTTACAAAAACTGAAGTGAGAAATATTTCTCAGCACTCTAACTTTGATTGCCTGGCTGGAACTGGGCTGTAGCAGGCAGGCCCACAACAGGGCCAGGTGCCAAGTGGCAAAGGCTCAGGAGCTAATAAAAAATCAGGACTATTACGGAATGCACAAGGCACTCACAGGAGACAGCAGCATTTCTAAACCACCATTCAAATCTGAACATCACAAAAATTTATCCAAGCACAGCAGCAGAATGAAATAGGTACCTTCCAGGGTTTCTTTCTCACTTCAAATATACATAACGATACTTGGCATGTATTCATGTTTCTAAACTGAGCTTCTTGATGGTATGCTCTTTGGGATGTGGTTTATAATTTCCTTACTAGGCAGCTTTATCTATAGCAAATATTTTGCTTTTATGAGAAACACAATGTCTACACAGTTCTCCATTTTATACATCTCCAGAACTGGTGATGCCAAGCAAACATCTGAAGTGTTTATACAACGGCAAGACAATAGTTCTTAAATTACTGCTACTGTAACTGGCTAAACACACAAATGTACAAAGGAGTCAGTGCACAGTGCCATTATGCTGCAAGCAACTTTTTTCCTGAGTGCCAAAAAAAAAAAGAAAAAAAAAAAAAAAGGAAAAAAAAAAAAAAAAAAAGAATTGCAATCTCTCTTCCTCTTCTAATATTTCTCTCTACCTCTTTTTATTGTGAATTACTGACAAGGAGATTATTGGAATATCTCTGTCTTATGCCTGTTTCTACCTACCAGTCCATGCAAAGCACTGACTGTGCAGCCAGGCTGATGGACCAGAACAGTAATCAAACATCAAGAGATCTGGAGGTCTGCAGTGGGCAGCCATCAAAATGCAAGATTTTAAGAAATACAGTTGTTTGCAGCTCAGTTTTTAATATTGCATGACAGAAACTTGTCTCCAAAATTATACACAAACCAAAACATGCTACAAAAACTGCAACAGGAAATAGAAGTGGCAGAACTAGTGAAACCAAGTACATATCAGAAGTTTAAACATTAAAATTCACTCATGTCCAAAAGCTGTTTTTTGTATTCTACTAACAATATCTTTTTCCTCCAGAAATTCTTTCTACTGCCATTTTTGATTTAAGTCACACAGAAAGGTACAAGAAATGGTTCTATTTAGACGTGTTTTTCAACAGTTTGCTGATTGCAGAATTAACAGGTAGCATTAATCCATATGAAGCAAACAGAAATAAAAATTAAATTTTCATTTTGTTATACATTTGCATCTGTTCCAAAAACCTATGGTATCAATTGATTTAATAAATAAAGTGAAGAATTCAGCATTGGTCTCCTGTAAAAATTAAGATGACTTTGCTGCCCAACTTACCACAAAGCAAAATGAATTCTGACAATCTGTTCAAAGCACGAAACAACCATAAATATAACAACTTGACTAAAAGCAAAACATAAAGGAAGGGAGTTCTTGGGAACTGCTGGGGAGCCAGGATTGCAGATCATTATGTAGGCTGGCAATTAATGTTTATTTTAAAGCAGCAGCATAAGTAGGGTCATCACTTTGTAAAAGATGCTAATTTTGGTTCCAAGAATATACGTGTTCCCAAATGCATGGACCTTTACTGCCAATAACAGATAAAAATTACAGCTACTGGACATAATCAAGTCATACAGACCAAGGCCAGTAACCATGAAAGCAACTTTTAGAAACCATCTGGAGATCAAGATTCTGGTATTTAATGTCTCACAGATTTCTGATAGAGATATTTAAAAATTTACAAAGGTGTATTGCACAGACACAGTGAATCTAAGTGTTCCAAAGCACACACAGAAAAATGAACCTCTCATTTTGAAACAGTTTCATCAATGCTTGCCAGTCAGTTCAAGAGATAAAACACTTCACTTCCTTCAGCTTCTCCACAATGTACATAAATAGATATACTTCAGTCAGATGAAGGTTTGTGGTCTCAGATCATAGCAAATTTTGCTTCTGCTTTCTTAACTTCCATTTTCCCCACAGGGTAGTAGGTGTCTGTGAAGGGTGCATTGGAATATCTCTGTCACAGCATGGTCACTCTGTTTCCTTATCAGTGGATCATGAGAATGATATTCCAAGACCATCATGGAAAAACTCAATCTTCATAGAGTCTTTAAAAAAAATGTTAATTTGCAGGAAATTTCCAGTCCTGTGAGGTGCAGCATGACAAGTCTGTTCTATTTTTCCTAGCTGCTGAAGTGCCAGAGCCATATTTTCCCACTCCAGGTAAAGACTAACTTCTTAAAGAGACACTGTTTATTCAAGACACACACTATTTCTTCTTATCTAGGCTACGTAAAGGCACAATGAGCTCTGCTGTTGGAGAGCAATTATTTAACAAACTTTTTATTAGATTTGAAGGAGAGAGTCAATGTGAGACAAGATGCATCTAGGAACCTCTTCAAAGCATAAAAGGCAGGGTAAAGAGTGTGTGAAAGTGATGATATAAGTAGTAAGAGAAAGCAGAAAAGACTGGGCAAGAATACGTTCAAGAGTGAAGCTTGTAAGGAAAGACAAGTGTAGAGATTCAAGAATAGAAGAGCTCACAGTAGTAATAATAGAATCTGAATGATCTTTAAGAGATTACTGAATTCCTTAATTGCAGTTCAGAGGCAGAAATGAAGAGTTACACCACAGATGCATCCATAAGGAGTCTGACAACCAGCATCCCTGAAAACAGTTTGTTGCAGGTGAAAGCACTGATTTCATCATGCCATCCACTTTCCTTTGCCAGATTGCTTATCAACAGGGGCTGAAGGCAACATACCAAACCATAAAAGAAACCTCCTTGATATTCATTAGGACAAACCAGCCAGAAGGAAACAGATGAGATGCCACACATCTGTGATTATATAAAACATATAAAAGCAGTTGTTTCTCTTTGCTATTCAAAATATATATATTTGCTATTGAAGTAAAAGTAAAAGCTCAAAAGGTTGGAGACCCATCCAAAGGGGACAACCAGACAGAAATAAACCTTAATGCTAACAGGTAAAAGCAGAACAAAACAAATACAAAACTAATTTGAGGAACAAATTAGCTGTGTCCCTAGACATAAACACTTGTCAAAATGTGGTGAAAAAATAAAAAGAATGCTCAGAAGAAATAAAGTCACAAAGAATAAATGAAATGGAGGTGCTTAAAGAGATTGCCATACCAGAATCCAGCTTTCCAAGAGATGTACCAAAAGACTGGATTCATGCAGAAGTGTCAGCTGGAGTGGTAATGGACAAATGAACAAAACACAACCAAATCAGCAGCCCTAGATTACATTCACACCCAAGTTCTAGAAAAACTCAAGAGTGAGAAAGTTAAACTCTTAAACAGCTTGTAACCTCCTGCTTAAAACAGTTTGGTGCCAGAGAAGTGTGATGTCAATTAAAAAAAGGTCTGGAGGTCTGGGAGGATTAGAGGGAGCCCTGACTGAATGAATCTCATGTATATATCTTACAAATTGGTAGAGACTGTAAATAGAAATTATTATAAAAATTCATAAATAGGCCAAAATTAGTGGACTTGAGTAAATATATTGGGTAGGAGCCAAACTTGTCCTTCTCAAGTCTCCTATTTTCTTACAGTACCAAAACCACATGGACAAGAAAAATTCAAGTGACATGCACTGCTCAACTTACCTACAGATATTTGTGAAAGTTTTCAAAGGCATAAAAACCCCTGAACTACCGCAGAAGGAGAAAAGATTCATGAGTGGATAAACAGCACGCCAAGATACAAAGAAAAGGACAGGAATAAATGATGAATACCACTAGAGTGAAGTCACCTGAGAAGGGCACAGAAATGGGTGTTGTGACCCATGTTGTTCATATTCCTACATGATATGCAAAAGTGAGCAAAGGAAGATGGAAAGGTTTGTTAATGTTAACAATTTAGTCAGGGATTGAAAAATAAGACACAATTACGAGGAACTGCAGATTGTTCTTACTGTTCTAGGAGACTGGGAGATAATATACCAGGTGAAAAGTCAATACTGACAAACATGAAAGGAGAAATATGTGTGGAAAATGATATGATTTTACTACCACAAAAAACACAGACTCTGAAAAACAGATAGAAAGATGATGTTGGTGCTAAAATGACACTGTAAGTAGCCTTCATCTGTATGCAAAAAAACAAATCCGATGTTGTTGGAAGCAGAATAAAGAGTAAATCAGACAATATCACTACATCACCATATAAATGCATGGTGAATGCATCATGAGTAACAGGCAGCTTCCCGACCCAGAGGGAGAATCACAGAAACAGTAAAGGGAGAAAGAAGAGGGATAACGGTGATCAGAAAGATGGAGATTCTGGAGAAGGAAGGAGTGAGCAGAGCAAGAGAAAAGGTGACAAAACAGACATGAAGAAGTTCATAAAACAAAGGTTATAGAAGGGATCAGTAGATTAACTATTTGCTGCCTCTCTTCATGCAAGAGGTAGAGGATAACAACTTGAGCTAGGAGGAAGCAGGAATGCAAAAAGCCAACAGAGTTTGTTATTCACACCACACCTGTGTGATCCCTTGCCACAGAATTTTATGATGTTGGTTCAAAAAGCAAGCAAATAGAAGGAAAGCCAAGTAAGATTACTTAACAGAAATGTACCAGTACTGGATAAAGAAATCCTTGAGGATGGTAGAACATACAATGGAAATATAACTACATGCTCTGCCATGCTTTTCCACAGGCATCCACTACACTACCTATTTATACAGACAGGATAGTGGGCTAAATGAATGCAGAGTTTTACCTAGCTTAATGGAACAATTACGAGTATTACTCAAAAGACAAGACTGTGGAGCTCACTTGCTATTTTTATTTAGCTGCTTGCTTATTTTATAGCTGATCATGCAACAGTATTTATCTGGGCTATTAAATGTCAGCTCCTTCCAAACCCATGTATTTCTCTCTACCCCTTCCTCTCAAGAAAGGGAGAACATTTTTTTGCGTAAGTTCCTAACAGTAATTTCATGCTCTAATATAGAACTAGCAGCTTTCATAAACGTATAATGGAGTTCTCTAATAAAATCAGGCAGTGACTGTGTTTCACAGTATTTCTAGAATGCCACTTAATCCCAGTTATCCAAGAACCACCTACATTAAATTCTAACCTTTCATTCCTACAAAGCAGTTGTCTTCCAGCAAAGTGCTATTATATTCCACTTATACCATGCCAACTTCTCCAATCTCTTCTGTGCATTTCTCTTGTCAATATCTGAGAATACTTTTTTGCAGAAAGAATATTTACTATATATCAAAAAATGCACATATGTACAGTTCACACATATACAGAGTATCTATACAAAATCACAGAAAAACTAATTGCCTAACAGATTTTATTTCTATGCACTTCCTATAGCACCTATACTCCTCATCTTTAAATAGTTGTTTTTCTTTCCTACAGTCAAAGCTTTAATGAGAAGTGACCAGAAACAAATACCCAGGCCCTTCTGTCTTGGCTGAAATCCACATAATGCATGACAGCACTGAAGATCCCTGGCAGGCACCTGTCAGAAACTAACATACCATAACTTAAGAGTCAGACTTAATTATCCAGGGAGACATTTAAAGAAAACTACATGAAAAATATGACTCAAGAAGTGCAACTATCATGTATATGTGCTGTATTCTGTACTGTATGCAGAAGAACTATGTAAAAATAAAGGAATGTACTGGGAAAATTCTAATTAAAAGTCCTATCTACTTCACCTGCTGCATCTTATAGTCAAAATAATTCTGTTATTAAGTTTTGCTGGTAAATCAACTGCAGAACACACTCCAAGGCCAAGTGCAATCACTAAGTATTTTAACAAAATGTAGCTTTTCTCATTTTTCTTTCTACTGTTCCCATATAATTCTGATCAGCTGACACTCCCACAGAAAATCAGTTTTGATTTAATGGTCTACAAAATCAAATAAACTCCTTTGTAAGCGTCACACGTCTGGGTCGCCCCATCTCTTCTCGTTAAGGCTGTCACAGTGTATTGCCCCTTTTCTGTTCTGAAGAGCGGCCACCAGCGGCAAAAAATGTCAGCTTTACTCCATTTCAGGCAAGGAAATCACTTCTGTTCAGTTTCTGATATAAAACTATCAGAAACCAGAGCTAAACAAGCGACCCAGCTCGCCACCTCAGCCTTTAGGTGTACTTATGCTGGCATTTTCTTCAGAAAGGATCCTCTGAGCCTTGCAAATGTCTGAACGCTTGCACACACACCTAGAGAAGAATGATGTCCCTGGGTTTTATACTTCTGTTCCTTACTCTCATTTTTATGAATTTCATTTTATGTTTAAGATAACATGCAACAAAGACAGTCATGCAAAAGTTTGGTGAGGTGAGTATATATAATACAAATAAGTTAATTTTTGGAAAACTGCTCTTTAAAGATGACTAATGTGTGTGAAAATCACATAATACAGGCAAATACAACTTGATACTTTTACAAATAAGCAAAAAAACCCTTAAATACAATCCAAAGAAAAATAAAAAGAGAGAGATAAAAAAAGAAGATGAAAAGATATAAAAAGGGTGCAATATTTACACGTAAATTTTACAGTGAGATTTATGGCTGGAACTCAAAAGTTTCACAAAAATTATGAAAGTTGTTATTTTTAAAGAATTTGAAATATAGTAATAAATATTCTGCCTAAAGTGTGACAGGAATCTGAATAATAATAAAAAAATGGATGAGTTGAAACTGGTTAATGTCAAAATAACAAAAAAAATCATTAGGGCACACAAAATTTACTGAATAGAACAGCAAGCCTTTGATATACTAAAACTGGTATGTCTAAACAGCAATGCAACCACTGTCCCTTTTTATTTTCAAATATCCTTTTATTAGACTAAGAAATGCAATATTTTAATCTGTAAATGTAATCATAGAATCACAGATTTGTTAAGGTTGGAAAAGACCTCTAAGTTCATTGAGTCCAACCATTAACCCATCACTGCCAAGCCCACCACTAAACCATGTCCCTAAGTGCCACATCCACACACCTTTGAAATACTTGTGGGGGGGGGGTGACTACATTACCTCCCTGGGCAGCCTGGCTTGACAACCATTTTGGGGAAGAAATTTTCCTTAAGATCCAAACTAGACCTCTCCTGGCTCAACTTGTGGCCATTTCTTCCTGTCCTATCACTTGTTATCTGGGAGAAGAGGCCGACCCCCACCTGTCTCCACTCTCTGTTCAGGTAGCTGTAGAGTGTGATAAGGTCACCTCTGAGCCTTCTCTTCTCCACACTGGACACCCCAGCTCCCTCAGCTGCTCCTCATAGCTCTTGTCCTGCAGACCCTTCTCCAGCTCTGTTGCCCTTCTCTGCACATGCTCCAGCACCTCAAGGTCTTTCTTGTAGTGGGGTCTCAATTATACACATGATACACATCATCTAATTGCTGATACTTGAGGAAAAGGTATTGCTGAGGCTGCAAATGCTGTGGCCCAGTTCACCAGCCTGACCCCTCCCAACCACAGCAAGGCAAAGCTGCAGCTGTGGCTTGCACAAGATGCACCTGCATGGACTCTGAAGGTGCTCTTGACCTCATGGCAGAGCAACAGCCAATATAAAGCTGAGAGTGCTTGACCCTTTGAAACCTTAATCTTCTGGATGCCCTAAGGAATATATAAAATTTACACCGCATTCAGGGACCACCGATGAATGGTCAGGGGTAACACTGTCATTCAGAAATCTGTTCTGTCAGCCAACTTGTCAAAAAAGGGGAATATGAACTCTTGGAACAACTTCTTATTGTGATACCAGTTTTCCATGCTCCTGCTATTTTTAATGATGAGTAGGTGGATTTATGTAGGATAAAAGAGTAAACTGAGTTTTAACTTGCTCTCCCCCTGAAGTATAATCTAAGTCTACAGAGCAGCACTAGGTCGGACAGAAATTGGGCCAGAGTGCATCTAAGAACTGAATTCCATTTGTATAAACAAACATGCTTTATTTACAGTATTCCTTCATAAAATCCCAGGCTTCGAGTCTGCACGTTCTTTAAAGACTCCATTTATGTACACTTGAATGCCTATTTAAGCAAAAAGACAAGAAAGCTTTCCCATGGAAACTGCACAGAGATGTTTTACTTCACACGTACACCACAAACAAGGCTGCTAACTTTCCATAATTTACTGTATTTTCTTAGGCTTGCCATTGTATTTTGGGACCAAAACTTTTGGAGAAGCTGCTTATGCAGGAGGCCACAGACATATAAATAAATGACCTACAAGAGGCAAAGCCTGAGATACCAACTGAGAGGAAATGGCATCTCAGCAGCTTGTAAGAAAACTTTACTGTTATTGGTTTCCCTGTTTCTAGCTGGACGAACAGGTTAAATTTTTGTGTTAGATGAGAAACAAGCAATCTGGAGGCAATTGAAATCACATTATTAAATCAGGACTTCATTCATCCTTCAGAATTAAAGCCAGAGGGCAACCCCTGGGCTAAGACAATAGCAAGCTTCAGTTACCAGATGCTATCTCTCAGTGAGGAATCTAAATCAGTGGGCTGCAGTGGAGCCCAGTGATTTTAAAATCTGCCTAAGAGGACACAGGAAAGAGGCTTGTCTTCATGGACTTTATCAGACAGATATAAATTGGTCCAGTAACTTCAGCAAGAACATGGGCGATTTTTCTCTCTGAATAAAAAAGATCCAGCTAAACTGATACTCTGATACAAGAATTTGCCTTTTAGATTTAAGTGATATGTCTCTAGGTGTGAATGCATACAATCTACTTTTATATGTATGCATTTTAGGGAACTGATTTTGCTCCTGCCTACAGTTACTACTGACTGTCTCAAGCCTACAGCAAAGGGTTAAGTCCTAACTTCAGAAGAGATGCTACTTCTGCTGGGGGCCACAGAGATAAGCAAGGATACCAAGACTTTCAAGTTTAGTCTCTGCACTGAAGGAACTGGATGGGCTCACCTGTTTTGAAAAAAAATCAACAACCCACACCAAAACAACCTTGGGAGAAGGTTGGGCACAGAATCAAAGTCCCTTTGGAATGAACTTATGACAGCTCTGCCCATGAATAAACAGGCTGTGTTGAGTTGCTGAAAACAGAGGCAGGGCTTGCCAAAATTGAGGATGAGGAAATCCGTGACTGATGCCATTTCAAACTTGATGATGCTTCTACAGCTGGTGCAAGAGCAGCAAAAGCTATGCCTGACTGTGTCTTGAGCTCCAGTGAGGAACATGGTGAACACTGATCTCTGAAGTCTAAGAAGGGTGGAGAACTTGGTCAGATACTGGAATATCAAGTGGGAGATCTGCAGCCCTAGAGCAATGGCCAAGAAGATAAACAGAGATGTTTTGTCTCCAAGAATGCTGAGCACTTGGGAGACCATTATGCTAAGAGGGAAAAAGACTATATATAAGCAAAACCTAATGGACAGTATTTAGAAACACAAACAAATTGTCTCTCATTTAATCAGGGCTAAATTTACTTCAGCAGAGCAGAATGACATTGTTTCTAGAGGGTAAATCATGTATTCTTTTTTTCTGTTTTTATTTGGGAAGTTTTCATGTGTTGTTTGAACTAATACATCTCATTAGAATGCTTTCTTACATATCAACGTATATTCCCATATCCTTGGTCCATAACATGTCTGTGGTAAAAATAAAGTAGAATAAGAAGTTATTTGGTTATCTTGAAACACACTAACCTATTCTAAGAAGCCCTAGCAAATATTTTAAGCACTGTTTACATAAGATGCTCAATTGTGTTAAAAATCTTCCTTAAAATACGCTCACATGCATCATAACATCATACTTTCCTTGATACAGATTTATTTTTGGTGCCTACTCAGGAATCACTAGCTGTTCCTGCAAGCAAAGCGCTTTTAACGGGAGCAGTTTCTCTGTCTTTGCAGCTCAGTGATTGCTATTTCAGACATCTCAGCACACTGTCTTCCCCCGCTTCTCATCCTCCTTCTCATATTACGTATCAAGCGTAAAACTTAAATGCAGAGGTTCAAACGTAAGAGCGAATAACCTCACCAAACGTACATGTGATAGTAAGTGTACACATTTGCTGCTTTTTAAAGAGAACTGCTGTAATACTTCTAAATTTCAAGTGCAGGGCAGTGAAGTCCATTTGTATACACCCACTCATTAGTGAATGCACTTAGCAGACAGCACATAGGTACTTGTAAGCTTTCAGCTACAAAAGAAATGCATTTTGTAGTATGGTCATAAAAAAGCCACAGTTATGCTTCCAGTTACTGTTCTTATTTTTCTTTTTTTTTAATCAACAAAATACACATAATATCCTGCTAGAGAAAAGAAGGAACTCTATATACACAAAAAAATCATAGTTGATCAAGAAATGGTGCTCCTATAAACAGTATGGTGGCAAAACCAAATCTTACCAAAAAATATTTTATTACAGTGCATATTAAAATCCCAAATCAAATCTAACTTGATGTTTTCCATAGAATTTAAATTAGTATAAAAATCTACAAATGCATCAGTCAATTGCTATTTGCTTCCATCATTTCCAAATTACAGTCTCTGACCATGCCACTCATTTGATTTACTCAGCTTGAACAATTTTTGTTTCAACTCTTCTTTATGCATGTTTGCTGATTTAATTTAATCTTCTGACTGTCATTCAAAATGTTCATCCCAATACGCCTTGTGATTTATGCAGTTTGATGCTTTTACATATTGAACAACTGATAATCAGCCTGCTTAAATCTCAGCTCTAACATTTTTACACTTAGCAAAACCAAAACACTGCAGCAAGCCTGCTGCCTGTATCTCCCCATCCAGGTAAAATCCGTTCTGCTTCACGAGAAGACAGGGACAGTATCCAGCTTTGGGAACACCACTGCCTATGGCAGCTTGCCCTTGCAACAGAACCTCTCTGTGAGGCTGCCCTGTCTGTCATCATTATCTAAAGGGAAACACAGACTGAAGTGATCTCTCCTCAGCCCAAAATAAGGGCTTGCAGAAAAAATGCAGAGGACGAAGACGGCGATTCTCTGTTTCCATCCAACAAAAAAGCAATAAAGCAAGAGATATTCAGACTTTCAGATAACTTTCTCAAGATCTGATAGGGCTGCCTCCTATGCTGGAATGATGGTTTGCTCTACTTCCTCCTGTTCCTCTATGCCTTTTCATTACAGCATAATTCCAGATCTTTCAGGTTTTTCTTCCTTGCTCTCTCCATCTCACATGCTTCCCTTCAGGGTCCCCTCAACACCCACACAACCCCAGCGAGTCACCTAGACTGACTGCTTCCATGCAGGTTTCTCCTGCTGGGGGCTGTCTCGTCTACATTCTCTGGAGCAGAGACTGTCACCACTCTGAGCCATACAAAGCCCAGCAGAAAGAGTCTTGTTTTGTTCAGTCCTCTGGCACTAATGTAATAAGCATGATTAGTAAGTATCTGTCTACAGGCATCTACAGGAATGCCAGGACTGTATGAGAACAAGAACAGGTTCAGCTTTTGGAACACTGAAAATGTAGTTATATCCATGAAATTTCTACCCACCAAAGACCACGAAACACATGGAATGCTTAGTAGGAAACAGCAATCTGACTTACTTTGCTCTCTTGGCCATTTCATTGCCATCCCATCGGGGGCTGTATGGGTAATTCTTCTGGGCCTGGGAGTACAGCTGGCCACTGTTAGTGAAGTGGTAGACGGACTGAAATGTTAGGGTTGGTTGGTCTCGAGGAAAGTACAGGGGCAGGTCAACTGCAATTCAAAAAGAAAAAAAGAGTTATTAAAAATACCAGTGTATTTTTTCCTTTTTTTTTTCTTATTGGGAGTATATCAGACCATTCTATTGGTTTAAAGGTGTCAGAAAAGGAGAAACTGATGGTTAGTTCTAAACCACTCTTCTGCATTTCTTATAAGTAATGATTCCAACCTATTGCTGTATGGGACACTTTGCTTTGCCAAAACACTTCTGTAAAGTACATGATTTTAGCTTGTGTACTGCTATGTTAATCATAAAATCTCCACCAGGATTATTTAGTTATTAAAAAAAATTACTTTATTTATAGGGAAATCTTCCCTTTCAAAAACCCACAAAATACAGTGTTATGCTTTCCATTTAAAAACTTAATTTATCTTTATCTGCTTTAATAAATATATTTCAGTGTCCTCATGGACATCAAAAGTATCATCATCCTCATTTTACAGCTGTCTGTGTCCTAAAGTGGTCAAATGATTTGATATGGAATGTAGAAAGATTCAGTCATATGAGCTGGAAAAGATTTCAACTTGCTGTCATCTGCCAGACAAGAAAACACCCACAAAACTAAAAACACACTGCAAAGTCATTAATACCCAAAATATCCCACTAAAAATAAAAATCAGAACCTCTTAGTTCCCTTTGCTTATCACTGTCTCATGATCAGCTAGGTCCGGTGAACAATAAAATAAGTCTACAACAGTTTGAAACTGTGTATGTTTTCATAGTCAGAATTAGTTTTTAACTTTTTCATTGTTAGAATTATAGTTTGTATTATTTTTTGGTCTACTTCTTATTTCAGGAGCCTTCAGGAATCTGTAGTTATAAACTGAGTTATGACAACAGACTTGAATGAATAATATGACATGTCTAACACCCAAATTAACAGAAGAATGTTAATTTCTTTTAAAGCTGTAGGCTTCATTTATAAAGCACCTAAACCCGTACTTTTTGCTATCCTCTAAATCACAGTTTTTAAATTCTGTACAGTGAAAGAACAATGCAATGGAATTGTATTTTAAATAATTCCAGAGATTCCAGCATTTCCTATGAAAACTCTGCTAACAGACTGAGGAATCTGTAAAACAGGTTTTATTTTCCAAATTCGTATCACCCTGCTAGTTCCTTCATTTCTCAGTTCATCTAATCCCATCTAAATACTCAATCCCACGAAATGAAATGTGCTATTCCCAAACTCCAGCACATCCTCCCGCGGAGGACAGCGCAGCGCCCGCTCGGTTCATGACCCAGCGCCGGAGCCACACGTGACAGCCCCAGAGCCCGGGTGAGTCAGCCCACACAGCAGCTTCCAGCACATAGTTAAGTGCTAATGACATGGGCAGAGTTCTGCTAATTTGAGGGCAGATCACTGCTTTAACAAAGGTTAGATTCAAAGATTGCTCTGTTGAATTCCTCTTTATAATGTGATTGCTAAATAACAACCCTGAAAAACGTTGGTGTAACCTGGCCATTTATCAGCAAGCCAGCTGTCTCCTCCCCTCACAAATGGTGTGCACGCCTCGGTCTCTGAAGGACTCCACCATGGAAAAGGGTAAAGAAACAAGAAGACTGATTCTCTATCTTAATCTTATAAATATACTACTTCAGCTCTGAGCGCTTAAACTGTTTCTCTAGCAGATCTTTTTCATTCTTAAGTACCAACTCCTTAAGAGAAACGAAGTCTGTGTACTTTTGTATTTTATCACCGAGTGAGAGGAATAACAAACTTTATCAAAGCATTCAAGTAATAGTTTTGTCCTTGTACTCGACTTTTTAGTTGAGAATTTCTAACTTCCATTAACTTTCCCTTCAAAACTGCCATCTACATAACACATAAAAGCAGCAACAGTTTTTTTCCCTGTTACCTAAAACTAAAGGTGGGCTCTCAGAACAAAGTACCTAGCACTAAAAATGCTGTTTAAAATGGATAATCAAAGCAGTGCTCTCAACTACAGTGACACCTGCATTTGTTATGAGAAGGTACCACCAAAATATATTCCATTAACCAAAATCTGTATAGGAATTTTCAGGAATTACTCACATTATAAACCGATCACATAAATCAGATAATCAAGCCAGATTCAAAATTGTGCATCCCACATCTGCACAACAGCAGTATTACCCTGAAGTAGAGTTTTCAAAAAATTAAACTGCCTTTGATTTATAATAATACCCTTCATCTGAAATTGCCAAACTTCCAGTTTTCTAACCCAAGTGTTTCCTTAATACAAGGTGTGGATGAGTCCAGACCAAGTCAAAAGACCTGTCCCTAATTCTGGAACACAACCACACCTAAAAGGCCTGTAAACAGGAAATAGCCTTGAGTTTCAAGTGTTATACATATCTCAAGGTAGCCAGCTATTATTTCAGCAGTACCAAAGGAAGGCAAGAACTTGCTTCCGTTCCAGTGATGACTGTGCATTGACACTGTTAGTGCACAGAACGAAAAAATAAGCAAATACCACTGGTAATTAATCCTGGCAAGGTGTGTTGGACATGAAAGGTCAAATTCTGCTCATAATCACACACAGCTTGCTAACGAAAATTTTTCTTTTTACCTGGTCATGTGTAGGCAGTCTGACTCTCAGTCTCTACATTAATACAAAATCAGGTCTGCCTTCATGCAATATCGAAGGTGACTAAGGTGTTACAGTAATTACATGCAAGACAACATTCACACTTTGCCATGAAAAATGCATCATAGTTAAACCCAACACATCAGTTTTGTAAATTAGCACCTGAACTAGGCAAACTGTTAAAAGCCTGTGTTGGTTCAGCATGCTAGTTACCTAAGAACTACAAAAACGTATTCACGTTGAATACAAGTACTATTTCCAAATAACAGCTGACTCACAAAGTACCCTGGTGATATGTCTGCAGAAAATAAGCAGATGACTCATGTCTGTAAATTCCTGAAAGTACCAATAGACCCCTTGCTTAGTCATCTTTTGCTTGGATGCTGGGTTCACGAGCTCTGTAAACTATAATGAGAGATCTAGCTCTTAGTAGGACTCTCTCTCCCTTTTTTCCTCTCTTCTAAACAGTGCAAATTATCTCCCTAAAAATAACTTCATCTGCGTAAGTGAGTCACTTCAACTAGCAAGCTTATACAAGTCATGCAGTTAAGCAGTAATATTTGGTTATGAAGGCAAAAATGCTGCTGTCAAACTCAAGATTCAAAATGAAAATTATGTCAGAGGAAGTCCCATTTACCCCTTCTCTCGCAGAAATAGAAACATTTCCTTTGGAAAATTTAAACAATTAGCTCATTCAGGAAAGTAAAGCTTTCTAATTTAGTTCCATGCTCAAAGTAATTTAAATCTGATGACTTCTTACTTTGGCTCTCCTAAGCATCACACTGTTAATGTAAGAGGAACTCAAAGAAGCAGACTGGAGAAAGAATCTAGTAAAACACTGCTTTCTCCTACATTACAATTTACAGATCATTTTTTAGACAGCCATAGTGTGGGGAAAATCATGTCTTTATGCAAGCTCTGCATGAGCAGAACTTGGAGGGCTGTTTATGGGTAATTAAGCATTGAGTAAATTCTTCACTGATTGAACCCTAATTTTCCCACACAGTTCATAAGAAAGCAAAAGAAAAAGGACTTGCTTGTTGAGAATGAGTCATGTTGTAAAGAAACTTAATTACAGTTTATAAATAGTTGAAGTTGCTCTCTTTTTGAAACATAAGAAACTAGCTAGAAGTAACACACAAATTTGCTTCTCCTGACTTAGTATTTAATGCGTACATATATTCAAAACATAGTTATCTTAAAGCCAAAATCTTGGTTTATTAATAACTAATGAACTGTGCAATGCATCTGTAAGGTTGAATTGTTCATTTTTTTTAAAAAACCAGCAATCTGCAGCCAGGAACAGGTTACCTAGTTTGTTAAGCTTATGTCAACAACTACTGAGTTGATTTTGACTATCCTATTAACTTTAAAATAGTATCTTTAGCATCTAATTTTACAACTCGTTCAACAGGATATGAAATGCGGAAGGAATGTCTCAGAAAAAGCATGTACCAGTGCTGCTAGAGGTTTTCTGAAGGAAAAATGCTCAGAAGAAAAGGGCAGGTTTACCATAGTGCCCTCTTTCCACCTTTAAGCACTGGAGAAAAGAGATGGGAAAACAAAACCGTGCTTGAAATGCATGGTGACCATTAATATATTTCAAAGCACTTAGACAGTAACATTTAAAAAATTTTCCACATACTCTTCCTCTGTTCTAGGGAAAAGGTTTATTTATCCTTAGTATGGCACTGGATAAATCTAGGTATTTGTTTTCATCAAAGCCAACATTTACTCACTGGATTTATAATTTTAATCCTTGGATGCTGCCATACTGGTTATCTTACTAACCTTTGGGATGCTTGACACTGCAGCAGTTAATTGCACCTGAAATTTGTTTTGCACTCAGGAACACTGGGTGATCTGGATATTTTATTGTTGAGATTTCTGCTTTGACAAGATTTCATGGCCTGCACAACCTTAGTTCAATTCCTACTTGCTTTATAGAGCAGCCTTCAAACAAGAAGATAACACAGTAGTCCCCGTTCTAAATGGTCCTAGGCTGCACAGAGCTGGCCAAAGGAGACACTGTTCTGGCTTCTCCCATCTGACAGACCCTCTCCCTCTGCATTTACTTGCTGCACAACACTGAAGTCTTGCTCCAATTAAATGTGTTCATTTCTGCATGAGCTTTTCAATGTGATGATTCTAATCATCATAAGAATGATGTTAGCTACATAAAATATTTTAAAAATGGTTGCACAGCCCATTTGTGAGTTGAGAGGTTCTTTAGGGATCCCAGATCAGGAATGAAAGAACAAGGATAGAACAGTCATTCTGCTTACTGATGCCAAATGCCAGCCTGTGGGATGCAATTCTTCTGAGACTGACTAGTAGATAATACTTTACACAGTCAAACACAAGTCCTTCCAATGCTGACTGCCACAGTATATACTTCAAAATCAATGATTACTGGACATGTGAGAGGTTTCGTTTGAATTGCTTCACCAGAAAACCAAGAAGGATATGCCAAACTCAAAGCTCCAGAGAACACCGAATAATCTTAGCCTGATACTAGCTGTTCTCTTCCCAAAATTCCCTGACTCACTCCTTACTTATCATCCAGCTTTGGCGAGAGACTGCCTCTGCACTCAAGTACTTCTGATGAAGTAAGTAATGGAAACAGGAAACACATATTCCAGGCTCCAGAACTGCATTTCTGTCTCTTATTAGTACATATTCATCATCTTTCTGGCTGTTCTTTTTTTGGTTCACTGAATTTCACATTCTCCTTGCCTTACTTGCAGTTGAGCTCACACTGCCGGGAAAAACCAAATCCAAAAAGTGGATTTGAATGCACGGCCTCAAACTGAAAAGTTCCTTGAATTCAGAGCTCTGCAGTTTTCTTGTGCTGATGTGGATGAGACCCACATAAATTTACAGTGCAACTCAATGGCAATACATATATCATATTACGCAGTACCACTTACACATCTCTCAAGCCCTATTTTAAAAGAAGATTTCTACCAGATTTTTTGACATGACTTCTATGAAAAGGTTGATTCAGACAGCCTGTACAATGGGTGAAAAATCTTTACCTAGCTTCAAGGAAAAAGAGCTTTCTTCAGCTTTTACGGAAAATTTCCAGTGCAGACGGCCTTTTGGGAATCATATTGATCATGGTTCCTATGGAGAAACCTGAACAGATTTAGCCACAAGCATTTTGAGGGCTGTAGCATCTAACACAAAGCTCCTCAGGGCAGGATTTCAGGCTACTTTGCCTAGTGAAGCTTTCCTGGACTCGTGTGTGCCGAAGGCCTTTGGCCTACATTCTACTGGCAAAAAATGAAAGGGAGAACTTGGCTTAAAATACACGAGGAATTACTGAATGCCACAGCTATCCTGCTTTGGTGTGTGATGATTTATTCTTGCAGGAATGAGAAAGCAAGGATGACAAATAACATATCAATGGCATTAATGTGGGACTTCAACAGAGCGCAGTCACGGGAATTTGAATTTGTTAAATATTATTAGGGCTGACATCCCTTCTAGAGAAAAACAAGTTCTTTGCAGGAAGATGCTATTTTGAAATCAACATTTGAAAATTTCAAATCTGAAAGGAAAAGCTCTTTATGGAATTTTAGCTGAGACACTTAAGGCATTCTGGGTGTGTTGGTAATCACAGCTGGTTTTGAAATAATTAGGTCTGCCCTTGCTACGGGAAATATCCACCCCATTGGCAAAGTCAACACTTGTATAGTAAATGAGTAGGATGACTTCTGTACAAAATACTTCCAAATAAATACTATAGACATACAAGTAAATACTCAAAAAAACCCCCAAAACTATTTTTACCAGAATATACAATACTAAACAATAAAAGACAAACCACTGTAGGCAAAATGGAAACAATGAATTGTGATGGATTAAATTATTCCGACACATTACAGAGTAGATTTGTTTAATTAGCTTTCTTTGTTTTGCTTTATTAGTTGGTTTTGTCTGTTTAGGTTTCTTTAAATATAATGTAACCCATTTTTATTTGAGGAGGATGGTATGACATTTCTGTATCCACCTTGTGGTTCTCCTTCCACTGAGAGTGGGAGCTATAATACAATCTAGGTACCAGTGGCAACTAAATTTATGATTACAATTGGTTTGATTTTTTCCAACATAGGCATTATTATATGGTTGTAAAAATATCTCATGTCTTTATTATACCCTGTAATTCTTTTTAAGAATTCCATCCTTTATACAAACCAGCATTTTTCAAAAATGTGATAAAAATATTTTGAATGACTGAAGTTACAGTCATGTGCTGCAGACAGAGTATCTAACTATTGGTTTAATTTTACAGAGGAACTAAGTAACACATCAAATCAAGATATTCTTCAAGCAGTTTCCAGCTATGTGGTGCAAGACTATGCTAAAGAGCTATAACTTATTCTGAAAATAGTTTTATAACATCTTCTTGCTTTTGAGTGTCATTGCCCATCCCACCTATGTCATACTCTTATTGGACTTCTACAGCAAGACTGGACTACCTCCTAAAAGTATCCTGTGGAATATCTCCCAATCCTGTACTGACCCCAAAGAAATGGCAGAATGGCCTTACAGGTCTTTTCCTTCTCTAATTTCTGTAATCATATTTATCTTAATTAAGAAAAAGGCTTCTTATTACCAGCTTCAGCTACTTACTTTTGTTTTATTTTTACTTCAAATTCTGAAAGATCTTCATTCCCTCCTCCTTCCGTTTTTATTTCCTTTTATTGTTTCTGCTGTTACAGTTTCTATAGTAACTTCTCGAAGTGCTGATGAGATTGATGTGACTAAAAGCTGTCTCTTCTCCATCTGAATTGTTTGAAGCTTGAAACTTAAATACAGTTGCAGTTATTATATGTGTAAAAAGCAAGCCATGCCCTTTCTTGGCATAGGCTGGTGATTGCTGCAAAAAATACTCCTCTGCTTTCTGAGCAGAGATACACTGCTAATCGCTGAGAAGTTTTACGTTACTTTCCAACTGGACAGGAAGACTTCTAAACCATGTTTTTACCTGAAAAGCAGAAGTCCAAAACCATTGTCTTCTCTCATCAACTTTTTATTAATATTACGAAGCTTGCAAATAAGTTGTTTTTTCTGTTTTAAATGCTGCCTGGGATTTGAAAGGAAACTGTTTTACTTCATTCTCACCTGTGGTCAGTGTGACATTATTGTGCAGGTCGAGAGGACCCTCTGCTGCCCCACCTGCTATCCTGTTCTTTCAGCCTTTGCTTCTTGCAGGCTTGCAGCTTTCAAAACCCAACCCAGTGTGATCCCATCTGGCCCAACTAGCCAACTACAGCACTTCAGGGATTTTTAACTGAGGTACAGGCCCATTGCATCTTTCCACTCCTGAACATCACAATCACCACTTTTACTCTTCAAGCCACCTTACACAGGTCTAAAAGCTTATCCTTCTCTTGCTTTTTAATGACCTGAAGAACTACTTTATAGAATATATTCTTTTATGACACACTTTCTAGACCACCAGCCATTTTTGGTGCTTTTTTGTGAATCACCATTTGAGGATGATGTAAGACAAACATCAGGATCACACCCCTAAGCTTCAGGGAGTGGACTTCAGGCTGTTCAGGGATCTTACTCCTCCCATGGAAGACTCCTATGAGATAATGGTCCTGGTGAGAAGATGGGTCCATGATGACCTCCTCCAAGCTCAAGAACAGTCTATCCCAGTGAGCAGAAAGGCAAACACTAGCAGCAGGAGGCCTACATGGATGAGCAAGGAACTCCTGATAAAACTCAAACAGAAAAAGGAATCACAGGAAATGTGGACACTCCCTGAGCATGCACAGACAGGACTGGGAATGTCAAAGCTGACCTAGAATTGAATCTAGGTGAGTTAAGGACAACAAGATGGGCTGCTACAGGAACAGCAAGAGGATGACTAGGAAAAGATAGGACTGCTGCTAAATGGGGTAGGGGGACTGCTGACAAAGGAGGCAGAAAAGCAGCTTAAGCACTTCCTCCTTCCCCCATTTTGACATTTATGCATCTTTGTGACCAGTTCAATCTCTAAACCAAGGTGTATTCCTTTCTAGTCCAAAATGAATTATATTTATCTATTTCATAAAAGGTATTCAGCAGTTAGCTGTGTGCTATTGTTATGTCACATATGGATTCTTAGAAAAAAATTATTTTGGTGAAAAAGTAATTGTCATTGCATAGAAGGAGGAAAGAGAGGGAAGAATGATTCAGAAAATGTTTCTTATCTTGATGCAACTCTTATTTCTAGAAATTTCATATCTCTAATAATCCTGTGGTGTTGTGTATCATCCTGTTTCTTTTCTGAAAGCACTGCCTGGTATTGAACCTTGTACTCATCCTTGAAACCCCTGCTCATCAAGTCCTTTCTGGACTGAAAACAAGATATTTTCTTTCTACTTGCTACTATGAGCAATTTTGAACTTGCTGTATTTCACACCTTTAAAGCAGTTCTCGTCTTAGAGAAAAACTACCTGTGAGTTACCAAAACATGTAGACATGAACCAGACATGGAGTAAGAAGAATAAGCACCACAACCTGTACTCAAGACCTGCCCCAGGTCAATTACTTTTTGTGACCTAATTATTTCTTTTCAGAAACTGAGTGGATAAAATAGGATTATATCCTTTTTCCATGTCAGCTACCTTTTCTGAGAATTTTAGTTATCTGCCATATACTGGGGCACATAGTTGTTATACTCTCTCTCTCTCTCTCTCTCTCTCTCTCCCTATATATATATATCAAAATAAGAAAAATCAACAGTTCACTTTTCTGAAAAGTGTAATTTTGTAAGAAGTTATTACAAAATCTTTCAGTCCATTTGTTAAAGTGCTTGTAGTTGCTGGAAGAATGTCAATTAATGTCTGCAGCAATATACTACAGTTTTAAAAGTGTGGCAAATACATGTGTTTTTCAGAAATTAAAAAAGTAATATCCACAGCAAAATGACATTTTAAAATACCTTGCCAGGCCACCCATATCAGGTCACCTGTAAGATTCTTATAAAGCTTCATTAGTATCACAACTGTTGTTTCCTGTTTGTTGCTGTCCATACCAAGTTTTATGAGCTGTCTGCTGTCCATTCTCCCCTTTTCTGCAGTTACAACTAGAAACCTACATCTAGCTTATACTGAGTGACATGAAAACAAAATGAGCCTAGATGAAGTGAAAAAGAGGAAAAGAAAACCACTTTTCAGTTTTACTTGCATCCATTATGAATACCTATATTAAAAAAAATCTCATTTGGCTCACATACAAGTAAATAGCCAAGGTGCAATCAACGGAACAGAATGTTTCAAGTACTTTTAATGTCAAAAATAAAATTGCCAGCTTTCAATAAAAATTTCAAACTCAATCTACTTGGCATTATCCCTTAGAAATGAAGGAGAAAAATACACCATGGAGAAAAATGATCAGCAAAAGACTCATTAATTTTCCAAATGCTACAATTCAGTCCTGTGATTAGCCACTGTCTAAGCCCAGGCCTAGTTTAGTGCAGAACTGTGTGCCTGTGACTCAGGCTACTTTTCCATCACACTGCCTGACCCACAGCACTGCAGTGTACCTGCAGTTTTCACTGACTTTGGTAAGCAAGACACACTTCACTACACAGGAGATGTCCCAGAGAATGCTTTGCTTTGAGTGACTGGAACAAGGTACAAAGTTTTGAAGAAACCCTGTCAGTTCAGGGTATATTTTGCTGTAGGCAGAACATGCTTTCAGAACTCGCAAGACCAGATTCAAAGAAATACATGGAACCAACTAAAAGTACTGAGTCAGAGGAGAAGAGTGCCAAAAGAAAGACACTTCTATGCTTATTCCCAACCTAAGATCCAATTTTGATTTTCTCTAGTCACTTTTACATCACTGGGGCTTTGTTAATGTACAGTTTCTCATTTAAGAATGAAATGACAGCCTTATACAATATTTACAGATTGTTTTGATCAGCACTGAACTTCTCATTCCAGACTCCTGAAACATTTATTTTGTTATGCTTGGCATTTCTACTGAACTATCCTGCTTTCCTGACAGAACCAGATACCACTTTTTATTCACATGGTCATGTTCTCTTTTTACCTTCTTTAGTTTTCAGAGTAAATTCCCATTTTCATTTAAGGAACAATGTTAAGAATGAAATAGCAGCACTACATAAGAAAGTTAAAACACCTCATTAGATAAAAGCTCACAGAAACAATCTAATGTAAATATTCCACTCAATACCTGCCTATTTTTCTTAGGACATGGCTCAGGCAGACAAGGGTTTTTTCCCACAACTTTACTTGAAAAAACTGACAAACGTGTGCAGATGGCAATATCCAAACAAGAAAAAGCTGGTCTTGGTAACATCCACCAGAACCCCCTGAATCCAGAAGCAGGTGTCCACCCAAAGCCTGACACTCATAGGTATAGTCTCCCCTTAGCCAATTAATGCTTTAGGTCCTTGCTTGCTTCTCTCTTCTGTTAGAAACCTTTCTTG
Organism: Prinia subflava; assembly: GCF_021018805.1. Taxonomy (NCBI): domain Eukaryota; kingdom Metazoa; phylum Chordata; class Aves; order Passeriformes; family Cisticolidae; genus Prinia; species Prinia subflava. The sequence continues at coordinate 84,433,670 of NC_086248.1, forward strand.
TTGCTGGGATGCTGCCTGATCCTGATCTATCCTCTAATGGAGACAACCACCTAACTGCACAGACAAGTTAAAGGGTGGACAAAAAGCCTCTTAAGTTGGCATCTCCATAGCAACAATGTTCACTAATTAAACTTGAGCTTTTATACGACCAGCACTTTGGAACTCCTGGGTCAGTGGCATTACCCACACAGAAGCTGAAATCCCTTACAGTCAGCCAACGTCACTTCCAGCAAATGTTCCCAACCAACTTCACTTTGATTGAGATCCCAACAGACTGGAAATACAAATTCTGACAGCCTTCAACATTCTCCACCACCTAAAATATTGTTCAGTGAAACAAACCCTTTGTAGTTTAATGTTTCTCCTTTTCAAGACATCTTAAACAACCACTAACACAAGAACTGTTTCATTTGCTACTGCAAACTGGTCCAGCTTCTGTCCATCACCTTAGTGCCGATGACCTAAAAATCTTGCAGGATAAAAACTGATCTTTGAAAAGCCCAAATACAGGTTGATTCAGAGTTCTACTGTTGTGTTTACAACAATAATGCTACTTAATTCTTAATTATGCACAGATAATGTAACTTGTGTTTTTATCTAATATTGACTGGTTACTGCATCAATGGCCAGACCTAAAGGTCTTTTCCAACCTAAATGATGCTATAATTTATATATGGTATAAATACATAAACTGTATACATGAACAAGAATACAAGGAAATATTTGTCTCCAAAAACTATCATAGCTGATTTATAAACAAGACGAGAAAGTCCATTGAAAAGCGAGCAGTCCATTGAAGTTTACTTACAAAGCTTCATACTGGGACATACTCATAAACAGTATCACTATCAAAAGCAGTAGGCCTGATTAACGATTTCCTTTCCCATGTGGATGCATCAACTTCTCTAAATGTTTATTTCTTCTGTCTTATATTTGAAAGCACTTGATTAATTCTTAAAACTAAACCACTAAAGAAACAGTTCCTTTGACTAGTCTTTGATCTAATATAATAACTCCAGCAGCTTCATTAGTCTAATGATTAAGTTTGCAGCTAGGTAGCTCCTTGGTGTTTTAAGGTAGACTGGCTAGACTCTGCTCTTCATTCTGTAACTACAGCACCAGTCTTTCTGTTTTAGCATATGAAGTTGTCCTAAGGTTATTTGGCTTCAGCAATTCAGAACTGTTTTTCTGTTTCTTGCCTCTTTAACCCACTTTATTCAATAAAACTATTCTGAATAATTTCAACTTACTTCTAATGTTTTTTGCTTCCTAGTGTCCAAACAAGTTTGTAACTCTCAATGTAAACAGTTGCAAAACAATACCAAAGTTATTTCGGGAACTTCTGAATACATCTTCTAAAGGAAATACGACTCATGTTAGTGTTATAAATCACACCTAAATCTCAATCTCAAACCTAAAATTTTAACCAAAATTTAGATGCCAATAAAATTTACTATGGCTTCTTTCATTTGATTTGCCACAGTTCTTGCTCTATACTGACCTATTTAAGGTCCTCTGAATACTTTATATACATACCATAGTAAATATATAAAGCAGAACAGTTTTCACCTTATTGCTATCTCTCCCAGACATTTTATTAGGCGCTTGCTAAATATTCAACCATAATATACATAGTTATGTCAGTGGTTAGGAGATGAAAGCCTGCATTACTTCACTCAGGAAATGAAGTGCAGGTTTCGGTCCTTTCATTGCAATATCCTTCAGTGCATGGAGCAGAAATGCTTTTGCACTGAATTGTTCAACAAGTGAGTGATGCAATGGCTTACACAGCTAAGCCACTGTATGATTTCTAAGGCCACAGGGTTAATACATAGTGATAAACTATTCAGTTATAATTGTAGCTTTCATGCCAGTTTAATTTAATACCATGAATATTACACAGTTGAAGCCTGCTCTGTTATTTAGTAGAAATTTGAATTTTGATTCCCCTGAAATGTAAGTGATTCAACATGTATTAAGGTATATTATCTCACAGCACAAATCAAATCCACAGGAATTTTAACATTGATTAAATTAATCCAAATACAAAGGGGAATAAGAAAGGTAGGAAATCTTCAGGATGGCTGTACATAAAGTAGTGTCATCTTATAGAAGACAATTGTCCAGTGAGCAGTTCTCCACTGTAGATGAAATGTAAGTAAAGACTTCATGAGGATAATTTCAATTCTATTTTTCCCCCAACATAAACTATGATAACATGATGGAAGTGTTTTAATTTTAGGTTTGAGTTTTCTAAACTTCTTAAGATCATGAATGTGTGGTAAAGGGAGTAGTGAGACCATTTTTTATGATACAACACAGGGTGAAGGACTTCTCTGAACAATGCCAATCCCAATTTCCTGCATTAAGAACTCTGGGACAAATTTCTATGATGTCATCAAGACAGCATGAGTTTTCCACATGATAAGGTAGCCCACAATAAAAAGTTATGTAATATGAAAGACCCCAAACACCAATGCTGCAGCTGCCCATGTTGCAATGTAGTAATTTTAGACATAAATAAGAAATACAACAATCAAATCTATAGAGTTACACAACTGAATTTCCCCAGATCAGAATATTTTTATATCTGTGAATTTCACCTAACCACAATGAAAAACAGAAATTGAAACTTAAGGTAGTATGTAAAAGGCAGTATCAAAGCCACATTTACTAATTTCCACATGGAGTAATTCCTATATATTTACATTAAAAATGTCTTTTTGATAATAATACAATCTTTAAAAATTTGAAATGACAGCAAACCTAGCTATGTTGTTAGGACAGTTTTGCCTACACAGTTTCAGTCTAGGAAGAAGCTTTGGATCCTAATGACAATATGCTGTTATTTCTTATGAGATATATTTTCTCTGCATAAAGTGTCTTTACAGTTGTTTTCAATGCATCAATTCCTGACAGTTACAGATGATTTTAGGTATTCCTGGGTTGACTATAATAACAGTCCTCATCACTAACTCTTTTGAAAATCCAAGTTACAACAGTGAACCTAATCTTGAGTCAAATTACCAGAAAACCTTCCCAAGACCCTTTTGGCATTCTGTAAAGCCAACATTTCACTATTGGTGTGCATCTTCTCCCCCTCTCTAGGTACAACTGAGATTTTGTGTTTTCTAAGTCACATCAAAAATAGATTAAGTAGTGGATAAAAATAGATAAAACTTTAAAATTGTTTCCTGTAATTGTACATTTTCCCTTTTGAACTTGTATCTTCAGAGGACAGACATTTATGCCTGAGGCAAAGTGTTACTCACTGTGAACAAGGAAGCAAAAATCTTTCCACATCAGCAACAGAGTAAGCTTTGTGAATCCTTCTGCATCATATTCCACCACACCACTATCAACAAAAAAAATCACCAAAAAATGAATACAATTTTTACCTTCAAATACTGGATGATGAATATGTAAATTTTGTAATACAGTATTTGTTATTTTTGTTAGGATTTGCTTTTTTTAATTAACAGTTACAATTTTTTAGTTAATTGTAAATTAGATTAAACTTTTAATCTTAGTAATTGTCTTAATTATGTTGTGGTATTGGAGGTTTTTACCCAAAGAGAGGCCATTTTCAGTTTAAAATACACTTTTGAATGAAGGAGACCTGCCATCACATCTGCAGTCCTAAATTGGTAAAATCTGTAGACATACAAATTCCCTGTACCTTTATCAAATTGAGCTTATTTTTAATTTCTGTAGCGAGTGAGAGGATAAAACTGAAAATAAGCAGGCTGAGAAGAGTTTAAATTTGAAAACTGGGAAGAGCATATATAAAAAATACAAAACATGAGATCATAACAAAAACATCCATATGGAATACTTGTTTGATAGATGGGTTAAAAGTTTCAACCATCAGAAGGTGGCATTCTCTAAGTTTGAAGCAATATCAGAACTCATGAACTATAGTGCAGATGTCACATAGTCATAGGCCCACATGGCCATTTCTGTAATACTGTTTTCTCAGAAGAAAAGGAAATGTCTTGATAAAGATTAAGCTTGCACTGACTGTCTATTCATATGACGAGTTGAAGTTAGTGTTTATCTATTTGTTGTTGTAATAAATTTGGATGCATGCTAGAAGCCACCTGTTTTCCTAACCTCACTTGAGAGACCTGAGATTTGAAGGGCTGTTGAAAATTCCTGTCATTGGCATCACCTCTTGGAAGCACAAGGGGGTCATCACGATTAGCTAAAGGCTTGGACTCAGGCCCAAGTCAGAATTTAGGCAAGAAACCAAAGTGCCAACCCCTCACTGCCACCCAGTAGCCCTGAGGGGTGAAGCTAATGTGAAGCTAATTGTGAAGCTAATGTGTCATCATGCCTGGCCACGCACCTTTCATCTGCAGGAATGCAACATGGCCCAAGAACCTCTTCTCTTGAGAGACAAAATATTGGTTGTAGGTGGGAACAGCTGGTTTCCCAGTCCTGCCTTTACTCTGAGCAGTGGTTTCTGGCTCTTGCAAGGCTTGGAACCACACCTGTTTCCCCCTTTTCTCACCTCAGTCACTGCCTATTAGTGTAAGACCCCTTAAGTAATTTATTTAGAAATGAACACATTTCTTCTGCACAAGGAAAATCCCTATGGTCCCTTTCCCATCATCACCTACTTTCTAGAAAAATCAGACTGGCCACTGGCACAGGAGTGAAATAATGCTGAAGTACCTTCCAGTATTGCTACAGAGAGACAATCTGTACACATCATTCTGTGCAAAATGACTAGATTACATCTCATCCAGTGGACAGCAGCCACACAACCACAAACCATATGCAGAAAATGAGTTTCCCCCACACTACAGAAAAATACGCGTCGGAAGAAAACTTACGTTCCAAAGTGACTCAGGAAAGCTGCGATGTACTCTCTTCTCTTATGGTATCCCTGAATAACATACTGTACCTTAAAAAAGAAAGAAAACAAATCCAGAGCTATAAAAAGATTAAACACCCAAAAGCCCAGTTTGTCATGTATTTCTTGTTAAGGAAGATTTATGTTTGACATGGTAGTAGTTCTGAATCCTACATTTAGCATGATTTCCCTAAAGAATCCTAAAATGCCTTTAAAACAAACTCTTGATCTTGCACACAGAGTATCTTGTAAAGAAATCCCTTCAATCACATCTCAGTGAAACTTAAGTCTTTCACAACAGATTGAAGCACTGCTTAACTGCACAAGACAAAGACTGAAAGAAAGAAATGCTCAGCCTTGCCTTACTGAAGTTTGAGTCTGTGACAAGCAAATCAGTTATCTGAACTGACAGTAGCCTAAGTGTCAAAATAACATTCTGGTTATAAAAGAGAAGAAAAAATTAAGTATCTTGCACAACTGATCTTGGGTGTTTTCTGAAGATGGCACCTCCAACAACATCTTCTGAACACTAAGCTCTTTCACTGGTTTCATGCTGACTCAGGGAGCCACCTACTCAGCTGCGAGCATCACTTTCTGAGGCATTCTGGGTTTTGAAAGACTTCCATCCTGGCACAGACAAAATCCAACAATGCTAAATTTGGAGACTTAAGGCAAAATTTGCCTCACACCATGTATGTTTCATTGTTGATTTGGATGGCATCACTTCGGAGAACAGTGTGAGCAGGGTTTGACCCATAACAAAAACAATGCATGTGTCACCAGGCTGCAAGGACATCTGGTTTACAACTGGTGACTTGGAAGTACTTTAGTATGGTTCTGGATGTGATTCCCTGTGCAAATTCCCTTTCCAGAACAAAAACTAGAACTTTTTCTCCCCCACTGAAAAGAACAGGAAGAGTATTTTCTTGGCTATGGCAATACTAGAATTCCTTGGCTGACAAACGCTTTCCTAAAATTAGTGAAAAAGTCCTGATACAACCATTGCTGAGAACTGTCTTGTATAACCTAAATTCTATTTATAAATTGAAACACTATATTTTATAAAACACTAAGATTATTTTGAAGGCTTTGTGTAGGATCTGAAATGTTATTTTGGGAAGAGGAAAAACATATGATAAGTTTGCTTAAGTGACTTTGTTTAAGAAAGGATAAAAACAGCCCGGTGTACTTGCAGATTTTAAAAACAGAAAGTAATTTTAACAGAAAACCACAACAAAAACAACTCTAATGATAGATTCCAACATAATTATGGAAACATATTTTGAAGAACTTTTTCTAAAAGATAAAATTATTTTCCTAATTTAGACAATTGAAGGTAAAAATAATATACAAATAGGAAGTCCGTAAAAGGTAAATTTCTAGATGTTGACCCCTAAGCTTTCTTCTGAAAATTATACTTAAATAATGGAGAAACTTTCAAAATATTATAACTGTTCTTTTTTGTTTAAACAGTAAGCTAACTGGAACACAACCTTTTCAGCAACCTTAAGTAGCTATTACTGGATAAACATCCAAAGAAGCTGCTGATTCAGTTCATGTGGAGGAAACGTCTGAGAAGAAAAATCATGCAAAGTACTCAAAACCTACAATAATGACTGGGGTACGAGAACTTGCAACTGGAACAATAATATGCAAACTACACATCTGTTATTTACTAAAAACTAGTATACTACAATGCAGTGTTGTGCAATGCAATAACATTTTATCCTAAATCATAACATGCTGCAGTAAGAAAAAATTTGCTCCCGGATCTGATCCCAAACTCACTTGTTTACCTATAAGTTATTCTATTCAATGTTGTGCTTAGGTGCTCAGGTCTTACCAAGAAGGTATTCTCTAAGTAGTTCAGCCTAAGTATGCCTTGCCTAGAATACCTGGCAGAATAATAACAATGTCTGTGGAAACGCAGTACAGTGCATAAGAGAAAGGAAAACTGATTGTCTACAGCAGCTTACCTTGTTGGTTAGCAGCTGGCATACTTGGGGTACGTAGTCGATGAGACAACCTCCACCAGGAAAGGCTGGGATGTGAAGGGCAGATGATCCTCCAAGTGCACTAGAAAAATAAGTTTATTTAAGAATACATCACATGTACAGTTCTTTGGATTTGAAAATTATTTCTGCACAGTCCTCTTCCCTGATTCTTGAAGTCAGACGGCCAAGAGGAAGTATATTTTATGCTGTGGTGATAATAAAAAGTATTGAGTGATACCATCTATAAAAACAGATTATACCATGACCCACTGTAAATTAACCACTTAAATCAAGAGTATCACTAATGCAAAACACTCTCTCAGGAAACAGCTTTTTCATTGTGAACAGTTCTGTTTCTTAGCCCTCATCAGTAAGATGTGGAGTACTGTAGTTCAGATATCTTGTTAGTGGGGGAGGAGGGAACCTGACGTCCTCAGCTATTCCAAAATGCACCTTCAGTTAAACCAGCTAAGAATAATCAAAATAATTAGGACTGAGGAGTCATAGATGGCAAGATGCAAATATCAGTCAAATAATCTACTGCAGTTTTGGACTTTCCAATAGAACACAGATGTTAACCTACTAAATCAAGGGGGCAATGGGTCAGAAAGATTATCAGGTACACGATGATGTAAGGAGGATGCTGAAAGCAATGGGTTTGCTCAGTCTTCAGAGAACACTGCAGAGGGGGGACACCAAGGAGGGAAATTGAAGACACATTGATGCCTTCAATTATCTAATGGAAAATTATAGAGTTGATGGAGTCAGAGGCTTCTCTGAAGTGGGGCTCAGTGGTGCTCTGTCCTCAGAGGTGCTCAAAGCTCAGCTGAACAAGGCCATGAGCTGGTCCTGCTCTGAAGAGTGGCTTGCCCAGGTAAGCTCCTTCTTGCCAATCTACATTGGTTTATGATTATATTCTATGATTCTATGATTTTGTTCATGCCCAGTAGGAAATGACAAAAACAAGGATATTAATTCTGTCCATGCACATACTGGATATCTGAATGGTAGGAATCCACAGAAAAAAGGTAACTTCAGAGATATATTTAGGCATCTTAACCATTTGCCTTTATCAAAGGACAAAAGACTGAAGCACACCTGCTATTACTCAGGATAATGGCTTCTTTGGTGTGGAAACATCTAACACTTATTTAAATCAGGCTGTATAAGGCAACAACTAGGTAAAGTCCATGCTACTTCCTTCTAGCAGTACTGACCTAAATCTTTCTTTATAGTTCCTTACCAAATCGAAATTTGCATTACACACTGTGGATTACATCATTCACTAACCATCCAGAACCACCTTGGACACCATTAAAAAGCTTCAAGAGCTAGGTTACTTTGTGTGGCCTCCTGTTCACATGCTCTTTCCATGACAAATTACACTGGCTAGGAAGAGAAGTTCTTCTCTGCAAAACAAGTCTCTTACCCTCCAACAGGATCTGGCCTCTTATTTTCCTCTGTACTTGATAAGAAACTTTGATAGGTATAAAGGTCTATAGTCATACATCCCTTTGAAGGAACAGAGCCTACATAAATAAAAAAAAAAATCCCAAACTCATAATGAGGTGTATGGAAATCTGCTACTCAGGCAAAACAGTCTGGGTTTAGCAGACTGTTCACCACATGGAACAGTTCTGCAGGTCTGGATTTTGCATATGTAACAATGAAAAAAAAAAAAAAAGCCCTGAGTACACCACAGCTACATAAAAAACAAACAAACTTTTCCAGCAGAAGTAAGACTTAAATGGGATTTCTTTTAAACAGAATTCTGTTTCCTTGCTGCTACCCCCCTTTCTAAAATTCACACAAGAATATAATTTTGCAAGTTGTGGATGGTTGAAAGCAGTGAAGTGTGATGATGAGATGATTAGAAAGTTGGAACATTTCTGAAACAGTATGTTTGTACAAAATTGCAAGTCTAGGGGGTCCATCGGTCTCTAACACTGGAGAACGGAAGACTTGAGCTCCTGGTATATTACAAGTGGGTTGTGAGCCTTACTTTAGGACCCTGACTTCCAGTTTATAAAACTCCTTAAATATTATGTAAATATATAAAAAATATATAAATAAATTGGATATAAAATATCCAATGAGTATCCAATCTCATACACAGAGCAGTATGGTATGTCCACACTGGTATGTCCACTTTGCATCCTGCCTTGTCTCATTTGACACCAAGTCCACATTCCCTTGCAGCATGGACACACCACTGAAGATGTTCAGATGACTGCAACAGGAATTACAGGCTTCTCTCTCAGTTACAATAGCAGGTATGAAATTAAGAGTCATCTCTAAGAGACAACACATGCAAAAAAAAGCTTTTGCTCCTCTATCATCAGCTTACAATATATCTTCCAGACTGAATTATTATGATTTGTAAGGGTTTACCATTTTACCTGTATCCATCTCTTGAAAGTAGCCATCCTGTAAAAATGTGTTGACTTAAATGGAAGTCCAGCCATTCTCAAATGAAAAACAGACTGCTAAAAGGTGTGGTTTCTGAGAAAGAGGTCCCTCCACAGAAAGAAGGCTGGAATTTCTAGTATAATTATCCTCTGAAAACAGAATAAAGCTGTACAGTATATAATTTATGTTCTGTAGAAATAATTATGGGTAGGGAAAATTAAGAGTGGACAGGCTTCTTTGTTCCCTCTACTGGTTCAGAGAATCTGCTTATTAAATATTTAATAAAATACTGCATTTGCACAGGACCTCACCTCTGACCATCTCAAAACTGTCTATAAACATTCAGCAATTAAGATTCTTCTGCCTTATTAAACTGATATTTACTTTTTATTTTTAAACATGTAAAGAAGCTATTGCTCAGTTTGCTTTGACTTTGCTGTACTATAATGTCTCTGTCATGTCAAAGGAACATATTTGCAGTACCTCACAACCCTGAGACCAGGCAAGAGGCCATAATAATTCATTTGACTTATAATAAACCTGCAACTGAAGAAACCAGAGACTTACACAATGCCAAAGAAGGACCTGTAAAGGGTGAAAAATGGAGACAATTAGGCAAAGGAATGTTGCCATGCACCTCAACCTAAGGTCGCTTTTTGCGGTACCTCACAGTCCAAGCAAAAGAAAAAGTGCCAAACAAAGTGCTGTACGAAGCCTTTTATAATGAAGGACATTCCATTTGGCAAAGTATTTCACCAGCACAAGCTAGAGATTGCTGCACGTCAAATCTGCTTTCCAGATAGTTGGGCCTCTTGGAGAATAGATCTTAAACACCTCTGTTTGCAATCAAGCTTTCCTTCTCAGTATCAGTGCTATACACCCCTTACAAAAAACCCCCAACATTCATTTTATCAAGACGACAAAAAATGTTAAACAAAAAGCATCAAGAGATATGATGAGAAAGCACAGAAAATTGCTCCCCTACAGCTGCCAGAGTAAGGCTAGTTTCAGTACAATCAATTGAATTGTGTTTGATTTTTATACTGTTTTTTCCAATAAACTGCTATTTTTTTAAGGCTAAAATTCTAACAGTCTGGTATTTTCTCTAATTTCAACAATTCACGAAACAACAGTCTTAGGGGATGCTATTTCATTTTGACTAGTACCAGATGAAGATTAAATACATGGTAGATCTACCTGTCTCAGAGATAAGGTTGTACAAACTGCTGGAACAAAGACCTGTTGGCCTCAGAATTTTATTTGCCTGCTCTTACTCTAAGCCTACTCAGCGCTACAAACCAACTTCACACATCTCATTTAAAGACAGAGCAGAGACTCCTTTGCAGCAAGGTCCTCTCCTCCTCTGGGTTTCCAGAGTCAGTCACAATTAAATTGTGTTTTGTGAGGAACTCACTACTGAATTCAGTAAGTGCAGCAGTCAGCCTGCATTGACAGAAGTTTTGTTTTGTGACATGCTGAAAGACAAGTTCAGAAAGCGTAGCTGGAGTATGTTTACATTTCTGCTGTTGACTGGTGCATTCCAAGTGATTTGCTCTGTCTCTCAATGGATCTATTTATTCAGGCCGACATACAAAATGCAAAATTCTTGCACATTTTTTGATAACTTATAATTCATTAAAATATTTTTCTCAAGAAATCATCCTCAAATAAATGGTTTAGCATTGATTCACAAGTTTAGAGAAGTGACTGTTTTTCTTCTTGAGTATTTACAGGTACAGAACCGGTTATTTGCCCTTCCTGAAAATCATCACTTCACTAGAAAAGAAGGGTACTTGCAAGTTTCAAGCTCAGAAGTCTGCGTGCTTTAGCAAGGCACACTTACAGGCATGTAGAGAGATGCTCTTACTCCTATTCCGACCCCCTCCCTACAACTCTTTGGCCTGCCTAGTTCCCCTAAACTCTTTAATTTACACTGCCTCTTCCCTGCAATTCATTTTTCATTCCTTCTTTCTCCAAAGAGAAAAAAAATGCAGGTTTCTCTAGATTGCTGGGAAACTTTTGAGCTAACTCTGAAAAATGAGGTTTATTTCAGACTACCCTCTACATCACAGTTAAAAGAGTGAAGTGCTAACACAGGTTATGCTACTACAGCTAAGGACCTGTTCACACATAATACAGTTTATGTTTTGTGCCCCCCCCTTTACCTGTTCCCATTCCCCATTTCCAAAAATTGCATAAGCTTTTCTGTGAAAAAAGTATCACAAAAAAGAGAACATCTAAAGAAAAGCTATGCACTTAAAAGGAGGTACCTTACCTCATAGCAGGGTATTTTTTTTAGGAAGAGTAGAAAATGTGTATTTGGGTAAGGAGGTCCAGAAGTGTAAGAATCATACTTATCCTGAATACAGTGCAATATAGCATCAAGCAGCTTCATACTAAAATAAAGTGGTATGTAATATTGACTGCACTCAACACCTCTAACTCCAATACATTCCTTCTGCAAAACACAAAGAAAATAGGGAAATGACAAGCTCAATGATTGTGAATGATGGAGTTATAGATTCCTCTAACTTTGAAAATGTAAACAATTTAAGAACTTGCCTCTGAGTGGAAAGACCTTTAATATGGGTTTAAAGTAATTACAAGCTTTTCTGTCAGTGTGGCCAGTGTTAGAGCACTGTCAAATCTATGTACTAATGATGGAAGGTAGACTTTAGACTTTATAGACTACAGCCCTTTATTTTACCAAGATACACCCTTTTAACTCTGTAATACCTGCTGTATTTTGAAACTGAAGCACACTGCAGACAGACATGAGCATTTAAAGGGTTTATTACTCATGATAGCTATATCCAAGAGTAGCCTCAAGCATAGGGAAAGAAATTCCCTTATTTTTGCTTTTTTTTCCTATTTTGAGAGGCATGTTAAGGGCTTTGATCTCCTTCCCTGTTCCCTTTCTCCTTTGTTGCTGAAGTAAATAGTTGACTTTTTTCTTTTGCAGTTTCATCACTTTAGTACATTACACCATTTGGCACGAGAGACACAAGGAACCCACATCAAATAAAAGCACGTGACCACAAAAGCTGCCTTACCAACCATGATCCCTGATTTGCTGTCAGTTTACCATTTTTCAGACTTGCCTGACTGTAACCAAATCCCTCCTATCACACAAACAACGTGGTGCTTGGCAGGAGCCTTTGGATAGTGGATCAGCAACACAAAGCTTGGCAGTAAAAGAACAGAATATTTGTACTGAAAAACTTGACGGTCTAGGTTTGAGACTATTTTCTTCCCTTTCTTGTAATAGTTCATTTAAAGCAAACATAATTAAGATATTGCTTGTCCACTCAAATCTATCACAATGGGGAAGCGTGTCCAAAAAAATATCCATTCTATTTTTAAAGAAACAATTTTTACTTAGAATTACCTCTACTACAATACTGGTAAAATAGATATGTATGTTTTCAGCTAAGAGATATAATCTGAGGCATCTTTATTATTGAATGTACTAAAAAAAAAATACAATCAGAAATAGACCTAGAGGGAAAACTATGCCAAATCTACTTATCTGAAGAAAGAATCCCAGTCAAAGTCAGACTCAGCATCTGGTCATTAGAGCTGAAAAGATGATACCATCATTTTTTCCTTGACCTACTAGCGGTTCAGAGTAAATACCTCTGAGCTTGCCCTGACAAGTGACTGGAAAAAAATATGAAATAATCACTGTAAAGAGCAAATACTAAAACCAGAATGTATTCCAGTTTCACCGAATGTGCAGAAAACTGCAAGTCAGACTCACTGAGCTTTATTTCAGCCTCTCTGCTGAGTCTGTATGTTCCAGCATGTTGTTTCAACCATTCTGCTTCTCTACTTGCCCACCTGTAATGTTCAGATGCTTACACTGAAGTATATGGAAGTTTAATAATTTTCATAGACTAGTACAGAAGCTGTGGGATGAAGTCATCTGTAATGCTAATAAATACTATGTTTGGGTTATTCAAACTTCTCTATTCTGCTGCAGGTAAAATGGTAAGAAAGAAGCAGTTGCCTATAATGTATTAGCCATTTTAGACAAAGTGGTTATAGCAAGGAGATTTACATTAATGTACAGATTCCAGGTAATAGCTGACTTTAATCTATCAGACTTAAATGCAAACCATAGCTAGAGTGATTCAATACTGAAAGATTTCTGGGGATAAGAGCTCTGTCCCTAGGATTCTGCTCCTCCTCAAAGAAAATAACTCAAGAAGCCTGAGACTAATAGATGGTTAACCCTATAATTACATTAGAATTTGTTTCTTTTCATTTCTTTACTGACAGTACTGAGAACTAGAGGAAGAAAGAACAGATCCTCTTGCAGTATAAAGTTTTTCTTAGTGCTGTATGATAGCATAGAAGTCTGAAAATATTGGTATTTCCTCTGTCTTTGATACATCATGAGTGAAAGGATTTTTCCTTTGCTTAATTGATCTTTACACACAGACACATTCTGCATAAAGGGGACTGACAGATTTCTACTGGTGTGTTGAATGAAAACCTGGGCTGTCAGTGCTCCAAAAGGGAGTGCTCCACCATCCTCTCATCTCACATTCCCTGAAGAAACCACAAGAGGATAACAATGACCCAGCTGATGGGACACTTGATGCCACACAGTGGTACCACAGGGCACACAAGCCCTCTGCCCTGGACAGGCACCACATTGCTTTCTTCTCTGGGTGACAGGACCCGCTTTTACAAACTGACCTGTGGCTTACAGCAGACAGGCAGCCCAGCACAAGTGACTGCCCCCTGGCACCTCCATCACACCTCAAGGAACAACCTTGAGGAGATGTCCAAGCAACAGAAATTATTAGTGAGGATTCCAACTGTACATGCTAACTAAACTGGTGTCAACAACAGCACTCCATAAAATGGTACAAAAATTATGGTCACTTATTCATTCGGACAACCTAAAACAGAAAAGTATGAGAGCAATATATTTCAAACTATGTTTCAAAGTATTAATACAGAATTATTTTTCATAATGCACTACTAATAGGTTCAAATAGAAAATATGAAAAGTTCCACAGGCTATAAACAGAGTGTGATTCTCTTTAAGGCTAAAAGTTTCTGACAAATGTTGCTTTTGTGTTTCAACTTATGGAACTGATGCCCTCCTTAGTTTTTTTGCAAAAAAACCACCAATAATATCGTGTATTGCAAATTTACTATACTCAGTCAACTGGGGCAGACAATAGTGAGCATTCATAACAAATGACAGAAGAACTGAATTTTGAGACACTTCTTATGATATCAAAACCAGAACTTTGGTGTATCCATCCCCCTCCCTCCCAAAAAGTATGCTTACTAGTATTATTTCAAATTAATAATTTAATTCTATTAAATGTAAAATACTTTTATTAAATAATAATTCATTAAAGAATATTTACGGGAAACAGATATAAGAAGCCCTGAATCAGTTGCTAGATGCCTCACAGTTTAAAGAGGAGGGCATGGTTCCTGTCCCAAAGAACTTGCACAGTCCAGTATTTCACACTACATTGCAGAGAGAGAAATTGAATGAGAGGGTAGGAAGCATGTACATTGCAGAAAGGAGACTTAAACCCTTAACACTTACAATGGAGATAAATAATTTCCAAAGCATTTTGCTTATTTCTTAAAGGTTTGCAACATATTAGGAGAAACCTGAGGGAGAAGTGAAGAAATGTCAGAGATTTTCACAGAGAATTCAATGCAATAAGGAAATAACAGCAAATAAAATTCCCAAACAACCAGGAAAAGTTGTAAGAAAGAAATCCAGACAAACAGAGCAGCAGCAAACATCACTGAACAGAAAAGGTAGATAAGATAAGCAACATGGGCAGATAAGTAAATAAAGACAGCACTGTGCAGTTCTGTTTTGTTTTCATTTCCACAGAAGTTCAAAAACGTATAAATGAAGATTAAAGAAATTAATTAGGATGCCAAGAGAAAGATCATTTAGCCTATCCTCCTTCAATTTCCTTCTGCATGGATCTCAGAATAAAAAGCAAATGTGAAAGAGGCTGAAGACTCATCACAACTATGACAAAATAAGATTCTGGGTGAAGAAAAAGTCAACTGTAACTGAATTGTAAAACTTTTCCACCCTCACTGGTTTGAGATACCAACATAAACCCAGGAATTTGTTTAAAATAATGCATTATCCCCATTTCTCCTTCTCATGAACTGTGAAGGAGGAAAGTTGAGTCTGTTATACAACATTTATTCTTCAAATTCCTGTTCATCAGAAAGGTACTTTTAATGGTATTACCTGTTTTGCTGATATATTTATAACCACTTAACTACAACTATATTAGGGGTCTTCTAAGTAGCAAGTAAAACAATACTGGGCATTGGCTCTTCTACCTCAAGGGAAAAATGTAATGACTCAGAAGAGCTGTGTCAAAGGAACTAAAAATGGCATGAAGACAGGAGCTAGGCATTATAAACTTTTGCATAAAGAAGAAAAAGGAAGAGAATACTGGACTGCTGGTATGCTGTGAGCAGTATGCTCCTCTGAAACAATGTCACCCAATAAATCAACAAAAGAATCCAGGATTTATTTATTGTATGGATCCATGGAAATTCCTTACTGCACTGAAGCCTGGGTGGTATGTTACACAGTGCTTGACAGCATTTAAGATATTGATCTACTCTTTTATAATCCATTCTGCTTTAGTGATGAACATCTCTCAAACAATTCAATTGAACAGAATATTTATCACAAATCCAGGTACATCTTCTCTTATTATCCATCAGTAAAGTGGATACCATAAATTAATAACTGCTCTAAGACAGTATCAGTTACACGTACGAACATATGCCCCATATATCTGTAATTTCTGATCACTCTTCCAGCATGCATTCAATAACATCCAGTTTACTACACTGTGACTGTTCACATGGCAGGTAATTTTCCAGTACTTGCACTAAACCCAGCTAACCAGCAGTGTCTATCACAAAGCAGGAAAATGATTCTCAAAACCTGTATGACTCTATTGCCTTCCCTGCCTACTGTTCTTGCTTTTTTCTCAAGAACAACAGTAATTTCCTATAACTTGCAGCCTTTTATGTTTTGTGATTGCACTTGCTCATGTTGTTCCTTATTTTATTTATGTTCCCTAATCTACTTGCCAAATTACAGTAATTATCTCTTATTGTTAATCTTTTCCTATATTGCTTAATGCCTAACACTTCCAGTGACACAATCATTTTGTAGAGCATTTATTTTTTGCCCATGTGCTAAAACACTGCTGTATTGTAAACCTTTCTCATGTAATTTTTTGTTCCATTCTCCTTAGGCCAGACAGTAATCCTCCTTTATGAATCTCATCTATCTGGAGAAACATTTTGTGTGAAACATCCTGTCCTCTGCTTCATCAGCATCATATTTAATTAGCTTACATGAAGAACAAGAAATACATACTGAGAGGGCAAGAAAACTTGCAGAAAAATTTCAGAAATTAAATGAGAGCAACATGCTGGAAAACTTCTGGATATGAAGTTGAGCATTTGGGTCATCAATAAGAATGCCCGAGGGAGAAAGAAAGTTAAAGGAGAAAAATGGTGTTTTTTTCATACATCTGGCTTCTGACACTGATTTCCATGTGTATGCAGCATGATTAAAGGGCATTCTTGCTCAGATCTTGAAATTGGCTTTATCTTATGTTCACAAATGATGTGGAATGCTACAAGTCTGGTCTGGTGCTCCTGGTAAAACCTCCAGGAGGCTGAGTGCACTCTGGTTTTATGTAAGCCAAATACACATGTGGACACAAGGCAAGAGAACATCAGTTTTTCATGTAAACACAGCCACTGTGGCTTGACAAGCTAATATGAACCATGTTAAACTCTTACTCATTTAACAAGGTGATATCAATCTGCTCAGACAGTTTTTACAGTCCCTTTCAGACTCTTTACCACAGGAATTTGTGTAAGTCTGTTTTGTTCCTATGAACACAAATAATTCAAAATTCATCCTAATACATTCTCTTCAAAACAGAGGGAAGCAGAGCTATGGATCACATCACACAAGGGCAGCCTTTGGTAGGTGGAAAGACTAAGAAAAATTCTCAGAAGAAAACACTGGCACTTTGAAACTCTGGTCTTACACCAGAAGAAACAAAGGCTCCTTCTGTAAAAAGCCAGACACAGGTCTACTTTTAAAACAGAAAAGGCAGAAAATAAACCCACAGTCTTCACTATGTTAAAACTGAAGCAGGGACCCCATATATACACAATAAACAGGAAATCTCATAATTTGTAACTGAACAGCAGCACTTTAGTTGGTCAGAAGGTGAATACAGGCATTCCCAGGATTTTGTTTATACTGAAGCCTGGATTTTGGTCATGGAGCACATCCATTATAGCATGTTCTGCAAGGCAAAGACTGGAGCAAAAATCCTTTTCACAAAGATTCCCTTTATTCCAGAAGAGATAATGAACATTCATAGTGCATATAGAGGTATCAGTCAGGCCATGAGTCAAACATAGAGACTTCGACCCCTTAAACTGTCTTTAAAGTTGTCCCTCTTTCCTTCAGAAGCTGCAAATACTTACATGGCCATTGAAAGACAAAAATTCCACCTTTACATTAGTATATCTTATCACTTTTAAAGGATTTTATTAATATTACTTAACGTTTAAGATGTTGAGTGGTAAGATAATGGGACGGCCTAAATGGCATCTGCAAGAAGATGTATTTACGAATATCAGATGCTTTGATAAAGCAGCCTCTTTAGTTGAAGAATGACATTTTGAGAAAGATTGTCAGCTTTTAAATAATTTCTGTTCTGTCATTTAGTAAGACTGAAATATTAGCATTCTACATCTAGAATTGCTTCCTAAAGAAAGTATTCTCTTTTCGGAAATTATATTAAGGCTCTTGAGTCATACGGATATGTAAAAAAGATCAGATGATTACCAAAAATAAAAGCATTGAAGCAGTACTACATGTCTTATTAAAATACCTTTTACCCTAAAAGTGCGAAGTGTTTTAAGAACACATAATACAATTTGTGTATAGTGCTTCTACAGATTGCTTCAAATACATTAATACAGAATCCTTGATACAATTTATGTCAGGGAATGAATATTATTGTACACTAATAAAAGCTGAGCAGAACTCACAACTTCAGAAGTAGAGTACAACCAGAATTTCTCAAGCAGGTCCTCAGCATCTTTCAAGTTGAAGTTTACTATTGAGCCACTTCAATTTATCCAAAGTTCTGCCTTCCATCAATTAATAATACTACAGTCAACAAGATCCCTTGGATACTGCCTACTCAGGCAGGTTAACTGTTTCCCCATTTTACAACATTTAAAGAAGAAGCTGCACACAGTCTAAGCTATTGATCTGCAACCACAGAAGTACATTATTTCAGACTGAGACAACTTCACAAGCTTTTTTTATTGTAAAGATCTGTCAGTCATGAAAAGTTATTTTTGAATTGACTAAAGAATGTAAAAAATGAAATCCTCCATATTATTTAAATCTATAAATAGTGTTTTAGAATTCTAGTTTACCTGGGGCAGAAATAGCTGATTCGGAGCTCCTGTGTGCTTAGGTTATTATTTTGTTGTGAAGACAGAAGTTCTCAGAAATCATATGCTCTTGCTTTTTCTATTTCCTGTCTTCAGCATACAGGCCATCATTGGGTGTTTTAAAGTGAATTATAACGAATGTGCTAGCTTATGAAGATTTTAGGTGTGATGAAGTTAGAGTAAAAAGGAAAAAAACCCTGACCCTACAAAACCAAAAAAAATACAGCTGTGAATTTAAATCTAAACTTCCCTGTATACAGCCTGTGTTCACTGCACTTCCTTCTTGCAAATGACTGAAGGCTTTTCCTTTAGCAACTACTTCTATAGTGTTTCTTTGGATACTGATAATTTTTAATTGCTTTAAAAATTGCAGCGGTTACACTGACAGCAAAGAAATCAAACATCTCATGTTTTCAGATTTTTTTACTTTTCACTAAGAGCTCAAAATAATGATGCAATGCTAGGATACTATACATGCCCAATTTCACTTCAAATTAAGAATAAGGCATAGGGTTAAAAAAAAAATCAGCTGTTTTGTGATACAAATGAGGGAATGAGATTTGATCCTCTTTTCCTCGTAAATTCTTCTCCACCTTGGTTTAAAATAACCATGTTCTTAGAACTATAGGATTTGGATCAACTGTACCTAATATATTGTTTTCAAGCTAAAAATAAAGCAATAGTGAGATGAGAGTCTTTAATATCATGCATCTAATTCTGACTTTACAAAGGACAGCTAATCCAATAATTTCTCATATTTTATCCTCTCTCTTGTTTGCTGGTTCAAACTTGGCATTTATTTATTTATGTATTTATTTATTTCAGTTACTACAACCTTGGACACAAATCCTTATCTGAACGTCTCCTTGATAAAATGAGATATTGCCTTTTTACCCCTATAACCACCTGCACCTCATGCGTAAGCTCATATACAAAATGCGTAACATTGTGTCAATATTTCTTTCCCCCTCAAATCCCCAAAAGAATCACAATCTCAAAGTTTTGGTTCACACATGTGCAGTAATTTGATCCTCCTCTGCACATGTGCTGTAACAACACAAAGTTATCAATGTTAATATCATACCAATATATGGACATGACCTAATAAAGGTTGATGAATTACTTCTTTATGAGTTTTACGTATGTCAACATCAGCTATAATATTCCACGGATGTAACCTCAGGATTTCTTTTACTCCTGACTACCTGCCAGTCAACGTTTACCCATCTTTATTTGCACGAATCAGGACGATTAACAGGACAAGTAAGAAGGAAGTTTGTGAGTAGCACAGTAAAGAAGTCTGGTTTCCATTTGTGGACTTCTACAATGCATTGGACTGACTTTTTACACGGGCTGTGTTAAAACCACAGCACAGCATGAGTTCAGTCCTTATAAACATTAGACAAACCACACTGGAAAGATGTCCTAAATGCCTTTGCCAAATGAAAAGCTTCAAATGGTGTTTATGCCTTGCAAGACATCAGAGCATGCACTCAGGAGAGGAATCTTGACTGAAGAGATGCTTTTTTCACCTGATGTTTAATAAGGCATGAATTCTGATTGATGCACTTCCTAAGATAAGAATATTTGTAATTTCCTTCTCCCATATTGACTCTCTGCTCACTGAATACAGTGAGCTTCAGCACTGTATTCAGCACTGAATACAGAGGGGCTTCAGCCTTTCCTTCAGATGCCAGAACCAGTATCTGCCTCTTCTGAGTGGTTATATTCATGAAATTACAGGAACTTCCTATTTTCAAGACTTCTACCTTTCTGCAATTTTTTTTTTTCAAATTGACCAGAAGGCTCAAAAAAGTTATCAGGACAAAAATGACAGATACCTGTATGTACAGATAACATGATCATATTAATTTTACAGCAAACAAAATCTGTTTTCTTAGGAAGCTGGATTAAAAAATAACCCCAATTTCCCACCATGCAACATATCTAGGGAGGAACTGAAGTCCTTGGCAGAGGTAACCAGCAGGAAAACAGCCAAGACCTCAAGCTCTGTCTATGCAGAAAATGATAGCAAGATTTCCAAGAAACCCACCCCCAAACCAACCCCACTGATTAACCTGAAAGCTTAAATAAAAAACTGAAAATCAACTGATTAAACTCATACTGCATGTGCAATTAAGAGAGAGGACAGTGTTCCTCAGACACTTCCTGAATAAGAACAAGCATAGGAAACTTGATCCCATTAGGTAAATCATTTGTCAAAACCACTGTTCCAAGAGCTTCTACAAATGCCTTCTTAACCACAATCCCAGGAGTGCCAATATAATAGTAGCACTCCACTTTCTTTACCATTAGTGCACGCAGGTGCATACTCAAAAGGAAAAGTTCATATGAAGTTCTGTAAACCTGAGGTGCCAAAGGAACGTATAACTTGACACTGTCATAAAAAAAATATTTATGCCTCTTGAGGGATAGAAACTGAATCAGTGAGGCAAGTATATTAGTCCTAAAGAAGCTTTAAAACAGGATTCATTTGAAACAGCTATCTCATATGGAAAACCTCAGCCTGCAACTGAAATTTTTTTTAAATAAAAGAAACAAAAGAAAAATATTTATAATGGAAAACATGAAGCAATTTCCAATTGCAGCAAATTTCAAAGGTTGTTTGCTCTCCCAGCTCCCAGCTTTACTGGAAAGCAGCAGTTGCTTAATACCACTGAAAACATCTGACAAAGGCCTTTCAGTCTAAGTTTAGAGATATGACCTTTTTTTTTCCTCAGAGGTCCAGAGCAGCCATCTATTAATCTTTATAGTTTTCGACATGTGTATTTATGACTCTCTTCTAGGACAGTACCCACAGGGTAAAAATTTAAAAGATTCCATCAGCCAGTTGGATTTTTTTTTTTTTTTAAGCTGGGAATTTGTATTAGAGAAAAGGCTCTAAAATTTTTTGTAGTTTCACAGTAAGTTTCCTAATCTTGCTTAGTGGGTAGGAAAAGAAGATGAATGAATCAACACAAGGAAAATAATGGTCAAAATACCAGAAGGTGATGGAAACTTGCCTATGTTCACTGGGTACAGCAGAAAACATGGAAGCTTTACCACCACTTCTTAAGTTCGAAAATATTTTTGTACTCTGCCCATCTCCTCCAGTTAGCATTTTAAAATCAAATGCAAAATGCATGTGTCAGGGAAGGTCCCGTAATTCCAGAAACCAGTTCTTCTACTATCCAACCCTGATGCCATATAAAAAACATTGTACAAAGAAAGACCTATGGGTACATGTCCTCGTTGCTCTTGTTTTTTCCACCACTTGACTTTTCAGAAAATTCTGAGCAGTTCTTGTATGTTGAAAAAGGGGGTAAAAAATCAACCAGGAACCTGCTCTCAGTGGGTTTTGTTTATCAAGATTTTCTAGCAAAAGCTACTCCCCATTTGATTTGCTACCGATTGACTGTAAAACAATTGCCTGTTACGCAAGGGTGGTTAGCTCTTGCAGGACAAAAGCCCTCCAGCACAAGTCACTGCAGTTTAAACTGTTTCCATGTGGTGAGCGCAGAGGATACCCCTGAATGTAGTTCTACATAGTCTTTTTTAAACTTTCCTTTAGCTTCTCATAAGGCTGCTCAAAGACTGATCATCCCTTGCTGGAGTCAATGAAGGTCATCTCAAGCCCTGTGTTCCCTGTTGTGCTGATGATGGACATCACAAGTCAATGACCATTTAACGTTGGCAAACCATAGCCCAAGGGCCACCTGTACCTGCAGAAACATCACCACTGGTTTTAAGCGGAGCAAAACTAAGGTTTTTCACTCAGATAAAACCAAGTCAAAGGAGGTGATTGTGGAAAGGACATGATGAAAGTTGTTTTTTTTTCCCTGTGAGGGCTTCCCTAAGTTTTAGGCAAATGGGTTCATTTCAGAACCCCCCTTCCAGCATGTATGTGTGCACAGGCACTGTGTAAAAGCTGTACTGATGCCGTCGCAGTTAGAGGTAGCCCTGTCTCTCACATCTATGGCAGCTCTTAGAAAGAGCCACTAAGAAGCCTAAGTCAATAATTAGCTCTAACAGTGGGGTTAAGTCAGCGGGAGGGTTTACTAGTGACTTGTGCTGTTTAAAATGTTTGTAAATGATCTAACATGTGAGCTGTCAGGTGGCAGTTCAGGGATTACAGGTTACTAAAGATAGCCAAAACAAGCTCCAACCATGAAGAGTAATGAATGGGCTTTGAAGCAGAGGAATGGGATGACAGTAAGAAAGAGGAGATTTAACACAGATGAGTATGAAGTGATACACGCAGAAAAAACCAATCCTAACCAAAAATGTAAAATGGGCACCAAGCATTCAGCTGCTCTTGGCGATGCGATCAAAGTTCAGTTGAAATGTCAACTCAGCACAAAATAAAAAGTCAAACCAAAAAGAAGTATGAGGATTATGAGAAGAGAAGTAGAAATTCGTCTGCAGCACAGCTCAGTCTGGAAACCAGAAAATGAGAACAGAAGACTGGTTACCATAACATGATGAGTGATGTTCAAAATGTGACTAAGCACTGACTAGTTGCTGTCTCTTCCAATACAAATGGAGTGGCCAGCTTTACACCAAGCTAACAGGAAGAGCTAGTTTCAAAACTAAAAGGAGGTACATCTTAATGCAAGATGTAGTGGAGCTATGAAATTCCCCGTTGCAATATGTATACAAAGGGTAGGCTGAACGAGTACATGAAAGCAAAATTTAGTCAGGGTTACATATGAATCAAATGTCCTCAGCCACAAATGGCCTAGGGCTGGAGAATTCTTAGCGCAAAAATATTGTATGTTCTAGCTCTGTTTCTATGGACTTTGTAATGGATTTTGCACATGCATGTGATTTTCTAGTGGGGTGGCATATTTAGATAATACTGCAAGGCAATTTACAGTGTAACATTTTAATCACAAACATGTATCTCTCTATTTACATAAAAAATTAAAAGGATGTCACAGTATTATGTGATTAAAATAGATACTAATCATTTGAATGATGGTGTTCGCTTAAAATTGCAGTAAAAGTAGTTGTTAGAGTAACCTGAACTAATGGGGAGAAAAAGGCAGAACTTTAGAATGGTTACATTTTCTTTTCCCTCAGAGAAGGTTTTAAAGTAACTAATTTTGTGATCAGTAAAATGTGGTACACTTTCAAAGAGTTTTAGATTTAATGAAACGAAAGAATTTAAATAAATAAAGATCCTCTTTTGAGAACTTCAATAGCTCTACAGCAATGACCTGACTTGTCTGACATGAACTCAGGTTGGGTGAAATATCTGGAAAAACACCCCATCTGAAGATATGGGACCTTGTCCTCTTCTGCAAGTACAAGTGATTTGCCAGGGATCACGATGATTTTAAAAATGCACACCTCTGCAAAACATGCTATGCTACCTTCCCCACCCCAGCTTAACATACAATCCCTCTGACAATATCAACAGTTGCCTAACATGACATTTCACATACCACCACGATTTGGATGGCATGTGCTTGAAAGAGAACTTGAAACACTAACACTTAATGTGATGATGTTTAGGAGAAGATTGAAGGAAGTAAACTGAGAATTAAGATTACAAAATGGCTCTTTCATTCCTCTGTGGGGATGAAACAGTATGAACAAAACAACCAAACCCCAAATGCTATTTACTTTGGGAAACTGAGTATGTCAAACTTCTCAGAGTAGGTGGAGTCAAGTAAGGACACAATTAGCCTAAAGACACCACCAGCAAATTGCAGCACACAGTGATATCCCTGTGTACAGGAATGGCTAACTGCAAGTTGCCAAGGGAGGAGGACAAGCTGTTCCTGGAAAGGAGTATGGGGAGGATGCACCACCACACAAGCAAATCCCATCCCCTAAATATGGTTATGATTTAGGGATGCACTAGTGAACATCCACTTACAGGTTGTGCTGGAGCTTTGATTAAAGGCCTCTTACCTTTGTTACTGAACACATTTTGTGATTAGCTAATGCTACTGCTTGATTCTATTTGTGTGCTCTTTGTTTTTGAGCCGCTGCAGTATAGAGCAGAGATGTGGGTGATGAGATACAGCTACCTCTGTTTAATCTTTTTTTTTTTGCAGGCTTGGAGAGAGAAAGGGAAGACAACGACAAACATTGTACTTGATACAATGTTCTTCCCCTTTGTTTGGTGTTTGGGAGAGTTATAATGCAACTTGATACTTGAGGTCATTTTACTGTAGGGAAGTGAGGTAAAAGTATTAGCAAGTATAACTAGATGGTCCAATGTCCAATTATTTCATGTCTTGCAAATTAGCACATCTCAGTGTTGAAATCCACAGTCCATGAAACAGCATTCCACAGGACAGCAACAACAAAACCATCTCATATGAGCCCTCCAAATTTAAGATAAAAGCCCACGGGACGTCCGTCTAAGTATGGGAGATAAATTCAGTAGCTATGGTCAAATCAGTCCTTGGCTGTTTCACTGGGAGTTCAAACAAGATTTGTCAGAATTATAGCACGGAAGAGATTATCCATCCGGAGGTCTGTTGATGAAGAATTAAAAGACAGCCAACCCATTTCCAAACTATCATTCAATTTCTGTGCTACATCCAAACCAGATAAAAAC
Source organism: Prinia subflava (assembly GCF_021018805.1). Classification (NCBI taxonomy): domain Eukaryota; kingdom Metazoa; phylum Chordata; class Aves; order Passeriformes; family Cisticolidae; genus Prinia; species Prinia subflava. The sequence continues at coordinate 84,459,030 of NC_086248.1, forward strand.
CAATCAATCATTAACAGATTCCCCAGCCTTCCCTTTCTTACTAACTTGTCACCCCATATCGCTGGAAAAGGTCACTGAACTGATGCTACCTTGCTAAGATACTGCCAATGTCCCAGCAGTAAGTTACCAGAAATTTTCTCCTGTGAAAGAATGTAAGTTGTATTTTTAAGCACAAACAAGTTTAGGGGAAAAAAAGAATACCAAAGGGAAATAAAGAAGACACTTCAAGTTTACACTAAAGAAAGATCTGAAGGGTGAATACTATTTGAGAATCATACAAGCTAGAGGCAAGGGGAGGGGGGGGTGTCACCATCTGAAACACTTCAGATTTGTAATTACATTGGAAACCTATGTTGAAAGGTGGAAGTGGTCAAGAAGAATGGAACTATCTCATCCTTTTATGAGAGGCAGATTTCCTGAAAAACTGTGTTGCTTGTTTTAGCACCTGAGCTACACAAAGACACACTTCTCAAACATTAAGGAAACAGAAAAGATTTGCATCTCTGCTCTGACTGACCTGACTACCTGAAAGCAGCTTCTTTGTTAGAAATTAGCAATTGCAGCAGTATTACTGAAGAGGCTGGAGGTCATGGTTATATACATCACAAACTTTTCAAGTACTACACACTAATATCTAGATTGTTCCTTGTAACTAAGTCACCACTTTTTATTCTTCAAGACTGCCAAACCTGTGACATGCAACTGTTACCAACTGATTTAGCACATCCATAAGTTTCTAATATGATTGGCATCGTACATAATTTCAGAGCATGAAAGACAAAATTGGTTGGGAAACATCTAATTTTCATCTTTCAACGTGACAATACATGAAAAATAGCATCTGAAATGCACAAATTTATTGCCTAAGTATGGGACTTCAAAATCCATGATTAGTTGGGAAAAAAGACACCCAGGTCTTTACATGTCAAACTTACACTCCTACAGATTGTGTAAGTAACACCTGCTCCAGATTGCTTTCTCTTAGGGGATCTACTTTGGAAAGTGACCTATCTGAAATTGTTGTCAGTACTTGGAAAAGGCTATCTAGCCTTCAAGGAACCATGTATTTATTCAGTATCTAATTAGTGCAGAACCTGAAGACAATTGATGCAAACCTGGCCAGGACTAAAAGTAACTAATTGTAGCTCTTCAAACCAAATGCTGGGAAAGGTTGGAACTTAAGTCCATGGCCTGATTTTTCTAACTTTGCTGGAAGAAATAAAAATGCAGTACACGTAAAAGCAACAGAAGCCTGGAGAACAGCTGACTATAAACTATTATTTATCAAGTCTCAGGGCACATGTTTCATAATCCCAAAGGTACAATTTTTTTTTTTCATTTAAAATTTTGTACTTTGCCTTGAAAATCCAGCACTCTATTATCTATCTACCAGGAAATCCTCAGAATTGCTCAATTCTAATGAACGATTTGGACCTGGTATTTTCATCTTCCCCTCAATGTGAGTACACACTAAAGGGGAGATGAAACACAGACAACTCTAAAAGTAGTAAGGCCTGGAGAAAAAAAGAGCAAAAGCTCCTAATTGGGGAAAAGGAACTATACTTCAGAAAAGTATTTCTGTTAACTAAAAAACAAGGTATAGTTTATGATTTGTCCTTTTTTAAATTTTTAACTTTAGTTAGTTTTGTTGAAAAAAGCCCCCAAACCCAAAACTTCCCCTCCTTGTATTACTTTGTATACTGGTTTCCCTTTTTCATATGGTACTGAAGCTAGAAAAATGAAAGAGATATTTCTTCTCTAACAGTTATTTCAAACAGCTCATTTGCATATTTTCTACATAAACCAGTTTTAAATAGCCACAGTTCTGACTTTATGTCATTGTGACTGGCATCCTAATCAAGGTGCAAGTCTCCTCAGCAGGTACCACATCAAAACTGCCCAGACACTGCAGTAACTTCAAAGGACCAAATTTATTCCCGAAAGATATTTGTCTTCTTCCTTCCTAAGGATTTAGATTTCACATTGCATGTACAAAATTAGAAGCTGAACTTATCAAGGCCTACTGCAGCATTCTGAGAAGAACTGAATTTATACCATGTTACAAGTGTAAGAAATGACAAGTAAGGCATATCACAGGATCATAAAATAGGCTGGAAGGGAGCTTAAAGATCCCCTAGTTCCAACACCCCTGCCATGGGGCACCTTCTACTAGACAGAGTTGCTCAGAGCCCCATCCAACCTGGCCATGAACACTTCCAGGGATGGGGCATCCACAAATTCCCTGGGCAACCTGTTCTACACCCTCACTGTGAAGTGAGTTCAAGACTCCTTGAACATCATCACCTGAATTTCAGAACTACTTTCCCAAAAGCTCCCTATGGGTTCCTGTAACAGAGCCTTACATTCCAAAGTCTTAGCTATTTTTGTTACTTTAAGACAACTACAAATGTACAGAAAAGCAAATTTTAAGTCGCAGATAGATTTTTCACATGCACTGAATTTCATGACACAGTCCAAAATATAGATCCTACTACTCATTGTATACTACCTGAACTTTTTGAAAAGTTATGATAAAGGAAAAATTTGAAGTCATTCCCCTAGTAACACGTAAGAAAACTCATGACTTTCCCTGTAGAGCACTGATTTTATGATTAAATATATTTATCCAAAAACCTTTTATTGTAATATCCAAGTGATAAGCAAACTAATTCTACTTCCACCTCCATTCCAGGTGTGAATGAATACACTTACTGGAAAACTTACACTTCCTCAAACTAATTATTTCTTATTTCCAAACAAAGGCACTTAGAGAGCCTGAAAATGCCACACAAGCAAAAATGATAGAGCATTTAAAAACAAATCCCCCATAGTCAATACACTGGAAGTCATCTCTGAATCATCACTGCCCTTCAGGCTTCCACATACCCTCTTTCACCTCCTTTAGCAGAATTTGGATCTGCCAAACCTGAAACAATTCTCCTTTTGTCCTTTAGGATTGAAGAGTTATCCACCTATTTATTTGCTGGTATAACAAAATCAAAATCTGTGTTGAGAAACTTACCACAAGATCAACTGCAAAATATTACTATGGTGGCTAACAACAGTTTCTAAGTTATTAATCCAATCAGACAGGTCTATGCCTGTCATCTTTGCCCAGATTTGAACCCCTGTTGCCCAAGAGAATAGAAATTGGTGGTGCAGGAAGAAATGCTTAACTGTACAGTATTATTTGCTTGTGGCTCAGCAAGCACTTAACCACATATGTGAAGCTCTGCCAAGATGTCCTCCTACAACAAAAGAACTTCAGAAAAAAAAAAAAAAAAAAAAAAAAAAAAAGAAGAGAACACAAACACAATCAGTAGTTGGCAGATTTTGGGTGGAACACTATTTACCTACTACTCGTTCTTAAAATAGAACCCAGTATTTTTACAGGTTTTAAGGACAGAATTAAATTAAAAGGTCTTTTCTGCCTGCCTGAAGATGCAATTTTAATCAGCTTGCCAACTGCATTATCTATTTATCACTAGGTTCCTGAGATATACTGGTGGGGTCAAAGCTCAAAAACATACCAAATTGTGAAAAATATCTTTTTCACGGTGGAAAAAAAAGTACTTCTGCACATACTGAATTTTTAAATTTCCATTTCTTTAGAGGACACAGCACAAATAACACCAGTGGAGATACTAGAGGAATCTGTATCAGTGCATCTAAGTGTGGACAGCCTCAAGACAGCCTATACAGTTAAGGCAGGGCAGTAATTGAGGAGGGTAACTGAGAAGACATTTTGCATTAAAAAATTGACTATAAAAGAAAGAAGACATTTCTAAGTCTAGCAACATTTATCTGGTACAGACTGAGATTAGCAGAGGGAGTCTCTATTTGCTTCTAGTTTACCAATCATGAAGTTTTTCTGACACACATGGATACATTCACACATCCTGATGGCATTTGGTATTATTTTATCCCAGAAGGGTACCAAGAAGATAAACACATTAAAGTTTGCAAAAACAGATATTCAGATTAAAAGACAGTAAAACATTTTATCAGTAGAACCGCACTAAGGAAATTGTGTATACTGTATTCCTCACATAATTTCAAATCAAGCCTGGAAATACTCCTAAACATTTAACGAAAAAAAATCCTTTCTGGTACTGTGGTAATTGAGACATGTGAGGGATGGCTTGTTGTCAAAAATAAAAAAAATAAAATGCATTTTAGACATGAATCACCATTGTCCACTTGACCACCTCAGAAACGTGAGTTCTCCTTTAGTCCCCAAAAGAATGGTGAGAGAGTGGTGCAGAAGACTTTCCCACAAATTTTCTCAGTTTCCTTCTGTGGCTTAAGAGAATAACTTCATAAATACAATAACTATGTGTTAAAGGGGTATGTATGTGTAGTACAAACATAACCTGTCCAAGAAAACTGCGGAAGAATAAAAGAATATGCACACATATAAAAAATGAAAAAAGCCACCCCAAACCATGTCCTTTACCAGGTCACCTGTACAAAAGACACTGCTGCTAGCACAGTGTGCTTATAAACCCTCTACACCCCTACATTCTTGACTTTAAAGGGATTCAGCTGTAGGACCGTGTTAGATATTAATTAACAAAAACAGGGAGTTGCCTTGGTGAAAAGCAAACAACATTCCAGTTGCAGAGTCTGATGTAACATGGGTGGTTGCATATAGTCTCTACCATTAAACTATTAAACAAAATATGCTGAACAGATTGGTGGATGAACAAAAATAGAACGCTAGACTTGCACAGCATTAATATAACAAACAAAATGGGGATAAATGTATATTTTTTCTAACATTTCAAGTGTACTCAGTTGTATGTGGAAAGTACTCAGCAATGCCAGTTGCATTGCCAGGATCATTCACTGCTAGTGACTCGTGTTCTATTTCAGGGTATTTATTTACTTTTAAAAAAATTCTGCTATAGTTAATATGAAATTAAGAATGAAAAATACAAATTAGCATCTGTGTATTGAAAAGGCAACTCGAAGCTTTCAGTATACAGAGCCAAAATAATAAAGTAAAAGAAATTTCACAGTATTGTGTGCTTTGGTGTTGCAAGGCATAACGCCACCCATAATACTGGCCCAAATTCTTCAATATTTGGTCCCATGCACTGCTCTAATTTATGTCCTGTACTAGTCCAAAAGGACTATGCATGAGTGGTACTTGTCAGAATGCAGAAAACTCATACCCTTGTTCCTCATGCTATCCCTTCACTGTGACAGGAGTGAGATAAGAATTTAACTTTCTACCAGCTCATCATGACCTCCAGCCAGGACAAATCCTAGACAGCAGTATGTCCTTAAGAACTCACCAATCCATGCTGCTGGAGAAGCATGATGAGGCTAACTAAAAAAGCCTTTGCTTCCACACTGCAATACATGGCATACTGCTAATGACATTGTGCAGTACTGCTACAGCCAACTGCACAGCGTCAGTCTGAAGGGACATTTATGTTCCAAGGACTGGGACAACTGAGGCCTTGGGATTCTCAGACTGGACTTTCAGAAGAGGTCCTCACCTAAAGAGGGTGGCAGAGCAGCAGACTGGCTCCTCAGGGAGCCTGTAGGATCTCCACTGAAAAGTGTTCAAGACATGGACAGACTCTGCAACACAAAACCTGAGCTAGTGCTGGTGGCAGTCCCATGCCAAGCAGGAAGCTGGCCCAGATGATTCAGAATTCCTTTGCAACAAAGAGCTCTGTGACTCTGATGTGAGAACTACCACTTACTTACTGCTAAAGAATTTTCCACAAAACCACTCCAGCTATCCTGGGTTAAGGAACTTCATATATTTTATGAATTGATGTGACCTCCAAAATTTTAACGCAATACTATGACTAGAAAGTAAAGAAATTCATAGTAGTGGCAAATATCATCTTTTTAATGCTGAGACATGTAGTCTAAATAGAATACTGTCACAGAGGGGAAAAAAGGTTTTTTCAATTATATGTAATCTAGGCTTTGATAAATACAATATAATGGATTTTTTTTGCTTTCACTATTGCACAAAAATCCTGAAGGTTTCACTCCTTTTATTAATGGAAACAATTAATTGTGAAGAGAAATAATGTTAAAAGAAAAGTGAAATAAGCAGTGTTTAAAAAACTAATGCTAAAATGCTTTAAAATAAAGAAAAACAAAGGCACTGGAATCATAGACAACACTAAATGATTGTTCTGGACGTGAAGTGATTTCCTGTATCACACAAGTAAAAGGGCTGTTAGGTTTTTATAGATCAAATGTTGCCTAAACTTTCAACAAGACTTGCTTTGTCAAGATGGACATTCATCATTCAACTCAACTCCTTGCAGTTTCTATGTCAACTGTGGAAAAACTGCTACCTGACATGCAGAAAATAGAGCCTCACTTCTTGAAAATGAAACAAATTTTCAGAGATGTGTGCAGAACTGAGAACGAACAGCCAAAACAGAAAACAGAAAATAGAGATGGAATGTAAAGAAACAAAAAACCAATGGAAGCCAGTATGAGAAACCTAAGTGACAAGTAAATGAACAAAAACAAGAGTACCAATTTAAAACAACAGGATTTGAGGAGGTAGAAAGCAAGTTACACATTCATTACAGGCACAAAAGAAACACAATGTTTGAGCCATGGAACAAATTAGGAAGATCACTACATAATTACACATACGTGTCATCTAACCGTCTTCCCATTACAGAGCACAAGAAAAATAATAAATCTGGGAAGTTGACCAAAAACACGTCCTGAAGGAACTACTTCCACAGAATGTCCCAGAAAGCCCTGCCTGCCTGGAGAGGTCTAGGGAAGAGCAGGGGGCTGCTGCTGCTATGGCACACGCAACCTCCCAGGACAGACAGAGGTTGCACAACTCTTTGGGTTGATATCAAAGGCGACCTCGAAGAAAGGAAAAGGAAAGGAAAGGAAAGCAGGCAGCAGCCACACTGAAGAGCAGAACTGCTTCGCACGCAGTACTTAACATATGGAATAAACAGTACTGAGGCAACACAAGGGAACAATTAGTCTAAACGGTTTTGTAAATATATTGGACAAATACCAGAAGAGAAGAATACTGAGGAAGACACTGACTAATTCAGAGGAGGGAAGGGGCCTCGATGGCTTTTCTGGCCTCCCTCTGTCCTTATGTGCCCTGTATTTATATTTGAACACTTGCATTACCCAGCATATAGGCTATTTAAGGTCAGGAAAGCATTGCAGTAGCGCAGCTGCCTCCAGCAAGTAGTGCTTGACATCACCAAACCACACAGAAGAGCACAGCCCTTTCATTGGCTTCAGCAGCAAATATCTGCAAGCAGAATTGTTTCGCTCTATTTGTACAGGTTTTTCCACTGCACTGTGGTGTCTGCAACTTCAGTACTAACATAGTCTTGTCCACTGAAATTGTTAAACAGCTGAAGTTTCCTCTCCATGTATTTTTAGTGGCCCCTGACCAGAAACCAGCTCAAAGAATTTAGTTTTAAAATTCAACTAAAAAGAGTCTACACTTTCATCATCCAAATTTTCAGCTCTTGCCAAATTTAACTTTTTTTCCTCCATGGGTTGTTTGACACGTACTGCATGCACATACTAAATATCACACGTGAGATCTCTCATTTAAATTCTGTAATATTCTTTGTTGACACACAAGTATGTTTTTCCACACTATAAAAAGAGTCCCATTCATTAACACAATGGCCACATGATTTGTTGCCTGTAGTCTGCACTTTCATTTAAACATAGCTGAAGTTTAGTATAGTTAGAAGATGCCCGTGCAGATTCAAAATTCAACCAATCTCTGATTTTTTAAGGGGACTCTTCAGAGTAAAAGAGAGAAGTTCACAACATTCTTGAAGGAGAATCTGTTAGCTAGGAGAGGACTATTCAACAAAAAAGTCTCACTGTTGATAATGTCTTTTATACATTTTCTCCAGCTAGGTCCAGCATGCAAGTGCTGAAAAGGAGATGGGGTTTCAGCTAACATTCATGTCAGCCAAGCAGCTTATAATAGTTAAGTGGCAGGATGGCCTGTGACTGTCTCATATGCTTTAAATAAAATAAGCAATACAATGAATCACATTCTTGACAATAATTAGGGAAAAGGAAACCCCCAGAAATTCTGTAGTCATATTTTAAAAATCAGCCATGATTTATTTTGGGAAAATGGCATCTTCCTACAATGAATAATTAAGGAGGTATTAATGTTCCTTTCAAGAAGGCATCAAGTTTAAAATGCCACTGATTATTTGCAGGAAAGATGGAAGGCAGATAGCAAATGAAACTGAGAGGTGGTACCCAGCAGTACTGTGGGGTCAAGAAGTTTATGGGGAAAAAAGCAAGTTGGCAGGGGAACCAGCCCTTATGGCAATGAAAAGAGTGCACTACAATCCTTTATCACGCAGTGTGATAAACAGGGGCCAAGAGCCCCTCTCCTTATATTCTCTCTCCTGCCCATCACATCCCCCACACTCCACAATTCCTCTGCCATACTCCTCAATTCAGGCTCCCTGTACTGCCACATTCCCTCCTGGAATATCAGTAACAGGAATGTGGCTCCTAGCAGTACTACCAGCTCTCCCCAGTGGGGGGATGGGGGCCAGAGGGAGAAGACAACAGAGATAATCAAAACTGAGGTCTTTCACATACAACTAAATTCTGTGTTTCACACTTGTCAGGGGTTATATCTGAAAGTCCTTAACTTTTCACTTTCCCGTGGTCAGAGATTTGCACCAACTGAATGTGGCCATCTGGAAGCAAGCATTAAAAAGTAGCTGAATTTTTGTTATTTGTTTTAAATAATAAAATAGAAAAAGTCTGAAGACAGAATACTTATGTGCAGATCACAATCAGAATAAAGTTCTCTGAAAACAAATGATTTAATCACCATATTCAGAAAGCAAACCACATATCCCAAATATGCAAAAATCAACTTCAAGAAAGCATACTTTGTTAAGATACCGCATTCTGTAGTGGTGGGTTTGCATTTACATCAAGAACTGGGAAAAATACCCACGCAGCAACAAAAGTGGGTTCAAAGTGTACTCTAGGAAATCTGAGTTTTCGTAACTGTTGAATAAATGTGCCTTTCCATATCCACTGCATTTTCTGCCAAGATTCTAATTAACTCATTTAGCTACTGTTTGACAGTTTTGGTAATTATTACCCAGTTAGAATGAATGCGGTAGAACAACTAAATCTCAGCTCTGATCCGAAAGAGAAACCTCCCATGACCTGCTATTGCTGCTTTCCGTCCTTTGCCCGCAGTCCTGGCTAAGCAAGGAGGTCCCAGCTGACCAGACACCACCAAATGTAACAAGCATCTGTATGAAGGAGGATCTGGGCAGCTACAGGCCTGCTAGGCCTTGTGCTGGGGAAGGTCACAGAGCAGATTATATCAAATGTCACCACATGGCACGTGCAGGACAATCAGGGATCAGGCACAACCAGCATGGGTTTATGAAAGGTCGTCCTGCTTGACTAACTTGGTCTTCTTCTGTGACAGGGTGACCTGTTTGGTGCATGAGGAAAAGGCTGCAGATGTTGTCATTGACAAGCTTTTGACATCATTACCTACCAAACTCTCCTGCAGGTGCTTGCAGCCCATGGCTTGGAGAGGTGCATTCCTCACTGGGTAAAAAACTGGCTGGATGGCCAGGCCCAGAAAGTGGTGGTGAATGGAGTTAATTCAGCTGGTGGCTGGTCACTAGTGGGGTTCCCCAGGGCTCAGAATTGGGGCCAGTTCAGTTTAAAATCTTTACTGATGATCTGGATGAGGGGATCAAGTGCCCCATGTTTGAGTTTGCAGATGACACCAAGTTGGGTGGGAGTGCTGATCTGCTGGAGGGCAGGAAGGATCTGCAGGGGCATCTGGACAGGCCAGACTGACGGGCTGAGGCCAGTACGAGGTTCAATAGGGTGAAGTGCTGGGTCTTGCACTTGGGTCACAACAACCTCTTGGAACACTAGAGACTTGGGGAACTGTATCCGGAAAGCTGTCCAGTGGAAAAAGATTGGGGACGCTGGCCAACAGCAGCTGAACACGACCCAGTGTGTGCCCAGGTGGTAAAGAAGGCCAATGACATCCTGGTCTATATCAGAAATAGATATATAGCCAGCAGAAGCAGGGCAGTGATTGTCCCTCTGTACGCAGCACTGGTGAGGCCACACCTCGAGTGCTGTGTCCAGTTCCGGGTCAATCACTACAAGAAGGACATTGAGGTGCTGGAGTGTGTCCAGAGAAGAGCAGTGGAGCTGGTGAAGGGTCTGAAGCACAAATCCTATGAGAAGTTGAGGGAGCTGAAGTGATTTAGCTTAGGGAGAAGGAAGCTCAGGAGGGACCTTACCTTGCTCTCCAACTACCTGAAAGCAGGATGCAGCCAGGTGGGAGTCAGCCTCTTCTCACAAATAACAAGTGAACAACAACAACAACACGAAATGGCCTCAAGTTACACCAGGGGAAGATTCGATTGGATATTAGGGAAATTTTCTTCACCTAAAGGACTGCCAAGCATTGGAACAGACTGCCCAGAGAAGTGGTGTAGCTACTACCCCTAGAAGTATTAAAAAGATAAGGTACTTAGGGACACCATGGACATGGCAGTGTCGAGCTTACATTTGAATGTAATGTTCTCAAAGGTATTTTTCAACCTAAATGATTCTATGATTACATTTACTGATAAATTACCAGAAGCCTCAAACTTGTCAGGTAATTTTAAAATTTGATGCTGTCAGTAACTTTGAAGCACTTTTCCTCTGCAAGAGCAATTTAACTCCAAAGAAGCAGTCTTTGGAATTAAGTCTGTTTAACAACAGAGAAACTACTGCTTCAACTGTGATTTCCCAGCAACTTTATATCTAACTGTTGCTTTTTCTAAAGCAGAATTTAACACCGGTATGCTGTCAATGAAATGAAAAACAAATTGGCCCCAGAAAAACTCCCAAATTCCCCTACATATAAATTTTACCTGAACCTGATTTTTCCATTGCGCTTTGAAGAAACACCTAGTCAGTAATTAAGTTAACATTTAACCCCAGTTACCAGACCCTCCTGCTTGCTCTATTACTGCCATACCAAATGCCGCACAATAAAAAGATGACACCCGCTTCAAATTTCTTTCATCAGCCTAATTAATGTTACAGAAAACATTTCAAGGAGTTCAAACTGTCCCTACCACTGGTCCAGAGTTCTTTAGAACAAAAGGTCCCATATAAAATGCCCTCAAATATTCCTATTAATTCTTAGGTATGAAAAAAATCCAGTCACCTGTGACAGACACAGTTCAGTACCAACATGGATTGATTCTACTCAGCAGGCTCCCTTTCTCCTAAAAAAACATTTCAGGAAAAGAAGATGAAACCTGCTTTGTGTGCTCTAATGTCTTAAGATAATAGCCAAGAAAGGCACTTCAGTACTGCACAAGGAATGTCTGAATGGCAATAAAAATACCTTCCAACCCTCTAAACTCTAAGAACAACTGAGGCAATAGAAAAGACAGAAGTGTCTGGATGTATAGAAAAGTAAGACTTTAGTAAAACTGAATTGACTTTCAGGATCAAAATAAACACAATCTAAGAAAGTAATTTAAAAAATAACCCCTATTGCAGATAGAGAGGAAGATTTCAAAAACACTAAGTACTGATCTAGCTAGTAATGAAGATGACAGCACCTTTTAATACTGTTGCCAGGATTAGTTTTGACTAATTAAAAGTGCTTTCGACAATCTCACTGTAAAAAACACAAGTCTAAACATACAGACAACAGTTAAGAATCAAGAACACCTTAATTAATGATAATGTCTGATGTCCCAAAAAAACATTACTTTGTTCCCCTTTTCCTTCATTATCACACTTTGTAGGTGGATAAACATGCCTAGAAGCAGTGATATCCCAATAAAATCCCGAGGAAGATATTTTAGTCGAGTACAGCTTTATAACAATATTTAGATATGCCTGTGTTGAAACATGGGTTATTACAATGAAAGGTGGCATACTCATAGCACATGACAATTAACATGATACAGAATTGGATGTTTAATTAGGGTAGCTTGAAATAAATTATATGTGCACAAATGAAAAAATACAACTTAATGGAGAGATTTGATCTAAAAGAATCAAATGGGTTTAAAATCTGTGAAATTTCTGTAGACCATTCTCCCCTAGTCAGAAGTATGCAGAGGGAGTTGAGGAGGGCTGTGTTGAATCACATTTTCATTTACTTTTGTGATCTTTTACTAATAAATTTTTCTATGTGTATTTCAACCATACAAGAAGATACTTTAAGTGATAAGGTGCTTGATATATCATGTAAAAATACTCCCTCCACCATCACATTACAGAACCTTAAACATACAGGCTGACACTCAGAGCCTGACAAAATCTCCAGAAGACACAGACCCTTCCCACTACTCAGCTCGAAGTTTTGCTCTGAGACTGGAGGCAACATTGAGCTCTGGATTGCCACAAAAGGTACCTCAGACCAAAAACTGTCCCGTATCTCATACAGAGAACCTGTTGCCTCATTACCTAGCAACAAAATCGGTCCCACTGAACTGCCTCAAGTATTTCATACCTCGACAAATAAGTCTAATTGCTTAGTCTCTTAACTGACTTAAAAATCTCACTAACTGTGCCATTTAAAGACAGCATTAACATATCCAGCATTAAAGCACCATTTAGATGATGGACACATAATCTTAGCTCTCCTACAACTATTTCCACTAATTGCTCTATAGCAGCTTCAGAGGAAAAAAAAAGTAAAAAAGAAAAAAAAAAAAAGAGAACAATCAGTACAGTTGAATACCTGGAATAGAAGTACAAGTCAATCTGCTTTGACTGCCAGTCCCAGTCTGTCCTGATCTCTTCTGAAGCTGTCAACATGCCATCGAAAGCTGGTAGCAGCAAAACAGATTATTTTTTGGGCACAAGAAGAGCTAGATTGGCAATCGGGTTATGGTACTGGCTGCAGTTTCTGAAGACGTGGCTGATGGGGCTGATGGCACAACAGCAGGCAGTAAATATGTCTGATGCACTGGCCAGGCACTGACCAAACAAAGCTTAATGGAACAGGAAGCACTGCAAAGCAACAGTCTTTCCTCCTGCTTCCCACGTCTGCAAAGATGTTCTGGGATTTGAAGAAGCCATAGACTGCTGTGGATGACTACTATCGATTCTACTGAAATCATCAACTCACATGAATAAGCACATTTCAGTATGCCAAACTGAAGATCTTCTGACTTCTACAAAGCAGACACATAAAAAGGCCTAAGCACAACCATTCATTTAGGGACTGTGAACAACAACAACAATAATCTGTCTGAAACAGCAGGATTCTACTCATGGCAGCATGGCATGCCAACTTCAAAGGTGAAGCCCTCCACAGCTCTCCCGTGTCTCAAACATAGCAAGAATGAGTACTCGGCTGTAAATGGGTAATATTCTATGGTTTTCCTCTTCCAACTCCCAGTAGAAAGCACAGGTAACAGACAGGAAACATCTGAAAGCAAACACACGTTTCATTTTCTCTTCGATCAGTGAAAAACATACAGGAACATTCAAAGCCTAAGAGTTCAGATCAGGTTCTTGTTATTCTCCCCTGCCCGTATGAGAAGGTTAAACGCAGTCACCGAACTTTGCATACCACCCTCAGTCACGAAGAACCCTCTGGCACAGCTCCCAGACCAGTAAAAAACTACCATTTCAGTCCCCAAAGCATGGAGCCTGATCCATTTAAGCAAAACAACTTCTACTGACAGCTGGTTTTCTTAGCATATTCACGTCTGCGTATTTATCAGAGAAAAGCCCTCCAGGACAACAGTGTTTATTGCAGGATTATTTCTGTGAACACAGGGAACACAGCATTCACTGAGCAACTGTGTTTCTAGCCTAATATAGTTTTTTCTTAAAACGTGAACCAAGATGAACCCATTTTTATGTTCTTTAGCATGGATGACTCATGAAGGAATAAAGAAATCACATACATTGAATTTTTTCTCTTAAGAAAAAATCGCCAAACCTTCTGATCCACATTCATGTGTAGTATGCTGACACAAACTTTTAAGCATTAATACAGGAATCAGCTGTTCAATCCTGCACTGATTCTTCGGATTTAGAGTCTGGCGACTTTCAGTAAATGGGAAACAAAGATATGATGGGCAGTTTTATTATTTATTAAATTTCCATCCCATACAAGTATCTAGTATACTTTCACTAGAAAGGCAATTTTGAACAAGATGCTTTCTACCAACAGGTTTAGAGCCACTATGAATAACTCATGGAAATTCATCAGATACATAAGGGTAAATATCCCAGCAGGTCCTTATCATGCCCTGGACCATGGCTGTGCCTACCTAGCTCAGCTGTATAAGCCTCTTCCCAAAGCACAGCAGTTCACAGGAGAGGATGGAGCCTGGGACAAGGCCCCTGCCCTGAGGTGGGAGGAAGGGAAGGATGAGCTGGGGACACGCTCACGGATGCTGACAAGCACCAATCTCTCAAGTTGTGTGGTCAGTCTGTGTGGTTTCTCAGCTTACCACTTCCTACAGAAATGTACAGAAACTGTTTTCTATGATACTACAGTAAAGATGGGAGTTTTTTAGAAACAAATATATCTCATAAATATCTCATGTTTCATTTTAACTTGATCTAATTTTGAAATAATTGAAAGTGACTGTTATTGGCATCTGTTTGATGTAATGCAACAAAAAGAAGAATTCTTAAAACTATAGAATGTAAGCTTTTTAAGTGACTGATTTCAAATTAAGGAAATATTGAAAGTTGCTGTTAATGTGTTTTGAACAAATAGTATCAAAAGGAACTTTTCAAATTAGCATGTTTTAATGAAAGAATCAAACCAGGTATTGTTATGAATAGTTATTGACGAGATTTTTATAAATGAATACAAGTATTTCCCATCCCTAAACGTGGGCTTGGTTGGTTGATTGTAAGAACTGTACTTGACACTCTTGCAGCCAGACATCACACCATACAAGTCAATAAAGCACCACTATTGACTTGAATGATGCACAACTTTTCTCTACTGCATTTCTACCTGCTGCTGCAATACGTGAACCTTTTCAAGCCAAGCAGTGCACTAACATCTTCATCCCAAACCATAAAAGGTGAACAATTCCCTGATATTGGAAATTTCTCTTCCAGAGTCTATGACAAAGCACACACAGTCTTAGTAGTATTATGCTTACTATCCATTTAAAAAATAGAGCAAATGTGTTTTACAAAACCCCTTCAAAGCAAAAACTCTATATTCACATTTCTAGGACTCAAATTTGCTGACAAGATCTGTGGGCATGTATCATTTTTAGAAAGGGCAAGGCAGGAATGCATGTTTATATGGCAGAGCATAAGAGCAATGAAACCTCTTGGGAAAGCAGGAGATAACTCACTTTACATAAACAGGCCCTTTTCCTCTTATTGCTCTACAAACCTGAAATGTTATTTCATATGTCAGGAAAATGCTGTTCCTGTTTGCTCTTTCTTCCTAAAGCGAACATATTTTAGTATTAGCAAAATAATTGTGGGCATTTGGTATTTTTCACGTTTTGTTGAGCTCTTGGGAATGTTATGTTGGGAGGCATCAACAACTACTTGGTACACCTCAAACTCTGCTCCACAGAAAAAATACACTGGTAATTTGCTTACATGGCTTTTGTAGATCTGTAGATCTAATTACTGTGAGCAGCAGGAAAGACCTTTATAAGCAGAACACAATTCAAATGTAACATGCCATGGCCTCAAGTCATTAAACTAATCCTGAGGGCTTCTTGAGGCTTTTTGTACTTTTGGCAAAAAGTATAAAGAAGTACACACTGTTGCTTCAGTTCCCAAACACTGGGAAGTTAAATATCTAGACTGTCAGCCCCTGCTAAACACAGCAGAGATTGGTTTTGGGAAAGAACAAGAGAGAACTGGATGTTTCCTATTAAAGCACAATTATACAAACACAGGAAACATACCCATACATTTTTTCATGGCACATAAGAAGTAGCTAGTAGCATAAAGGGAGGTGCAACAGCTCACATGCAACCGCAGTAATTACACATTACCAGTATCTAGATACTGTGATGAAAATGTAACAAATGCAGGAAGATGGATTGACTTAGATGAGTTAAGTGTCTCAACTTCAACACACAGATAATGTGACAAGATGTGGCACAGAACTCCAGGGTTTACTGGCATGATTTTAACATGACTGTATCAGCTATAAATGACAAAAGCCACAAATACATCAGAATGTCAGATACATCCCAATAGCACTCAAGTGTCTTTCTGCTGCATCGCTCTACATCGCACATCTAAAATCAGGCGCTTTTTAGGGCACTGAGAGAAAATGCAATACTTTTAGGAAGACAAAGACTTCCTTTGTATTGCTATTCTGCTAGGTATCAAGAGGTTAACATTTTTCTAAAGATATTGCTGAAAGGGGAAAAATATGCAGTGTATTCATCATTAGCTCATGATTTAGACAGATATACCGGGGTGGCCTGAAACATACTTAACCATCAACATGTGACTGCAGCTGGAAATACAATGGAGACTAATGGTAGCCCATTTGCTTTTAAGAGTTCAGAAAAAGAATCCTTTGGAACATAGAAAGATAATTACATATTTGACTACAATTATTCCCTCAACTGATGCTGACAAAAAGGAATGAATTAATGAAAAATATGAAAATGTGAAAGCTACTAAATACATTATCTGTGTGTTTGTACATGCACATGTAACCTATGTTTTCTTAAAGTATCTCGGAAGTCTTATGTCTTTTTCTAAGTCAAATTCTGGTTTTTATTTTCTAAACTGCATCTAAGAGTTTATCTTGGATAATACTCTGTTGATCAAAATGACAAGACATCATGTTTCTCACTCACACAAACTTTATCCCCAAGTTATTATAAAACTGTGGTAGTCAGTATTTCCCATCTTTCCTGTACACGGAAGAGTCATCACCAGTTCAGAAGAAAGTCAAATGCCCTACTAGCGAAAAACCAACACATCACTGAAACAGTGCTAGACCAGTTTGAATGTGGTCTACCTGAAAGATCTAACAGGTTTTTTTTTTAAGCAGTACAAGACTGAAGTACTGAGGGCAAGGAGAAGCATTAAAACAATCTCAATTTCAGAAATGGAAGAAAAGAAATTTAATGAAAATAGATAGAAAAAAATTAAAGATTCTCCCCCCCAAAAGCTATCACTATGTTGTACCATACAAGGCATTCAAAATATAGTGCCACAGGAAAGGACAAGCATGGTTTTCGGAGATTGTGATGCTACAAGAATATCACATACAAACAGAACCAGCTGAGAGAATATCTGTCATTTCTCCACCACACACACACACACCATCGCAGCAACCACTATAGCTTTAAGCAATTTAAAGCAATAGTATGCTATCCTCTAGTATGTTATCACACATATCAGGAAAAAATTGAAGAGATGAAGTAGAATAAACATTCCAGAAAAAAACTCTCACTCACTGTTCAATACGTGGGGAGAGGTACAGCTTAGGAAACACCTGAGTAGCTTCTGTGTCCTCAAAACTAATGGAGAGAAGTGCAACATCTTCTCCGGGGTCTTCATTCACATCCTGTACATATAAAAGCAATACAAAATGGTAAATAACAAATTGGATATTGAAAAGTTTCCAGATAAGAACTAAGAAGTCAAATATGAATTTATTTAGGAGATGTTTAAGTGAGGAATCTCGACTGTAACCATTGCAAAACAGGTGGCAAATTTACTCTTTCTTACTGTATTGGCACTTTAAAGAAATTTTAATCCACTTAATTTCCTTTAATGTATCAAAATAAAATTACTGAATTACGAAGTATACAGTACTGTAGGTCTTCTTCAATTTAGTGAGCTATAAATTTCAGTACAGATACAGATTTCATTTTTAGGAATTCCTGGTTTGACATCAAATGCAAATGCCAAAGGATTTTTTAAATGTTGTAATATCACTGAGTTATGACCACACATTGTGTATTTGTTATTTTTCGAAGTAGTTTATGGTTCAAAATTTCTAGTGTATTGTATTCAACTCCTGTTGTGGATGAAAAACATTTTTGCAGTTAGAAATTTATATCTAGAAGTCACTGTCCCTCAGTTTCCTGCAAACTAAACCTATGCATTACTTTCAGCAAAGACTGCTGACTCCAGGAAAGTACTGTAGGAAAAAAGAAAAAAAACATGCTAAAGACAAGTTAATCTTAATGTATTCACAGTTGAGGCTTTCTTTATATCAGAACAATCAGTTACAGCTTTGGGATCATCTAGAACAAATTGTTTCTGGTTAGGACCTGACATCTCTCCAATTCATAAATCACATACAGTACAAACAAGTGTATGTCTGCCATGCACAACTTCATTTAAGCTCTTGACCTCCAGTTAGAAAGTAATGAGTTAGCAGCACAGTCACCTTCGCTGACAGCAAATAATATGGTGCCACTTTCTGCTCACATATAAATCTTTCAACATGTTTGTTCATATGTACATAGCAACTTGCCAACATGCCTTTGTTCTTATCTGTTTTGGAAAAATAGGAGAGGAAATAAGATATGTGTTTAAAGCAGGATCAACATGGTGCAGAGTGCCCTGGTATGCTCTGTCCTACAGGCAGCTGTGAGGAAGGAACAGGCAAACCACTTAAATATTCTTAGGAGGCCCTGTCCTTTGTGGGCAGAAAATAAATTAAGCGACTGCTCAGTGGTTTCAGGAAGGCAATCTCGTGCCATTTGAAGCTCTGGCAGGACCGGAGCTGCTGATGTCCAGGGAGACGAGCAGCGTACCAGCTATTACGTGCAGAACACTACATGCCAAGAAACTTAGTGATAAGCTGCAGGGAAGAATGGGTCTTAAAAAAGCCTAATTGTCTTAGATGAAAAATGAGACAGAACTGACAGTGTTTTCTTAAATTCTGCCTTGGTGTGCAGCTCACTTCTGACAGATGAAAGAAAACCCTTAGAACTGCCTGTAAAATGGTCACGAGCGCACTGTGGCTGGAAATCAGAGCATGGTTTTAACCTTAAATTGCAGGACAACACTCCATCTGAGTGGTGAGCACAAACAATAGCTGTTGTCCTGTTGTGATATAATCAGTTTATGGATGGCATTACGTGACGTGGTTGCCTGTAACAGCAAGGGATGTGATCCAAAATGTTCCCTTAAGTGTCACGTTTTTAAGTGGTACTATCATCTGGACTAGAGAAAACAGAACAGATTACAAAATCTTTATCAACAAGACAAATAACAACAAAATATACCCAAGAGTACAATCCACCCTGACCTTTCCCCCAGTATTTCATGTATTTCCATCATTAAGGAAAAAAATTAAATAAGGAACAGCTTTCAATCCTGAAGCTGAGTATAGCATTAACTGGCTTTTTCCCATTAATTTGCTAATTGTCAATCAAATGAAGAGAACTATTAAGAGAGATTAAACAGCAATGCTTTTAATGCTAATAACAATTAAAAAGATTTTATTTTAATGCGCATTCTTCAAGAGTTGACAGGTACATAAAATGGTTAGGTTGATGAGAAGCTCAGCATAACCCTGTGACGTGCATTTGCAGCTGAGAAAGCCAGCTGTACCCTGGGCTGGATCTAAAGCAGTGCTGCCAGCTAGACAAGGGAGGGGATTCTGCCCTCCTGCTCTGCTCTGCTGAGACCCCACCTGTACTGCTGCATCCAGCTCTGCCATGGACAGGAAATCCTGTCTCTAGTCCTGCATTCATGATTAGTGCTAAAAGTAGATGTGCACACACAGCTTAACACCACTTGTAAGACCATTTTCTGGAATACTATCAGCTGCTTACTGATTGAACAAAGTCAAAAGAAGGAAACAGAAAAACCCAACTTCAAAACAGACTAGGTGAATGCCACTACAGCATCCATTAACACATACAGTAATATTACATTATATTTTCTGTGCTCTCTAGTGAACTTCATATGAAGACTCATGCCAGGGGAAAAAAACCCACACAACCACATAAATCATCTCTTAATCTTTGAATGTTAAGCTGCAGTAAAATGAAAAGTGTAGTAAGAGCAATAAATTGAGACATGATATTTTTCCATTTACAAAAATACACACAACAAACATGACTGCAAGTCCCGCTGCCAGCAGAGCATCATGTTATGCTCATACAGCTACTGTCCAATGGCATTCTTCTATAACTACCACTTTTCAAATGGATGCATATTTTCAGCCCTGTGAAATGAAAATTGTTACTTAAAAAAGACCCAAAACTAGCATTCCCGCAGGTTTTAAAAGAAGTGGTGCAGTAACTCCTTGAAGCAGCTCAACCTGATCGTTCAGGTGGCCACAGATTCACAACAAGCCCCCTTCTATCTGACAGCAAAGCATTTATTCCTTTCAGACTTTGTTACTTTTATTTATGGAACAAGCTGCTTGCTACAACTGCATTCAACACTAGTACATCTGTTAGAACTGCCGTTTATAAAACCAAACCAAAACCACATGTCTTACAGATAAACTGTGGAAAACTTTTCAACTAATAAACTTTTTTGATGTTGTCTGTGCCAGTTACAACTTAACTCCTTCTTTGATATCTGTGCCAGTCATCTATAGAAACCTGTAAGTGATTAGGTGAGAAGATGGAACCTTCTAATACCAGGCCATGACATTTGCCCAGAACAGGGGCTGAGATCTTTTCATTACACCACAGTGTCCCAAGGCAAATGTTGTTTTAATGCTTCTTATAAAACTCTCCACAGACAGCATCTTCCCTTTTCCCATTTCTGCACATGTATGTATATCAAAAAACAGACCAGATCTGAATAGAGCAGCAAAGTAAAAGTCACCTCTATTCTTGTTTTTCAGCTGGCTTCAAAAGTCAGAGTGACATCCAACTGCTTTGGCAATATTATACCCTTTCAGTAGGGCAAAAAAAAAAAGTTGCTGGAATAAAATCACATCTCATTTTTTAGTATTTAAGCATCCATGCTTTTTCTTCTTATAATTTGTATGTAACTCACAACACAATAGATGCTTTTATTAAACAAACTGTTTTATATTCAAGAAAAACTGATTTTGTAAGAATGCAGAATGACAATTTTCTATAAATGTTAAATTTCAAGGATAGAATTGCCATAATAAAAGTGCCATTTTATACTCACAGAACTTTTTCTACACATGACTCTACAGAAGGTATTACTAAAATGAACTTCTAACTGAACAGAGAACTCATCCTGGGCCACAAGAATTTTGAGGTTTAAAAACTGAATGTAAAAATGCTTGAGATCACTAGTTATCACTATGTGATAATGCACACCTAATGATTTTTCCCCAACAGTCTCATGCCTGATAGTAAAAAAACCAGCGTCAAGAACATTGCAATGTAAAAGATCCAATACAAATTTTCCTGGTGCCTTTCTGCCACCTTGCTACTAGGTCTTATTTTAAAAAAATATTTTTCTCATTTCTGAAAATGTCCATTCAAATCAAACATGAAAAAAATGGAGATATCCCTAAACATGGAAAAGAAATATTTTACTTTCTCAAGAACTGCAAGGGGTTTCCTATGTTTATAGAATACTTAGCACAATGGGACGTCATCCTTGTCTAAACCTCCAAAGCAATGTGGTTAGAAAAGAACAACAACAAAAAAATCTAGACATTTTCAACCCATAGGCTTTTTTTTCTATTACAGAAACCTAGCAACAATTACAAAAATAAATAAAACTTTTCTTAACAGAAAACTCATGGTATTCAATTTTAATTTACCCTTTTTCTACTTAGCCAGTGCAGAGGAAAGGTTCATTAAGTACGTATTTTCAAAACTCAAGAACAAGATAGCATATGAAAATATAAATGAAGAGCAGAAGAGATGAAAATGGAAGTCTGAAAGCATTTAGAATTTTTTCCCCCATACACCTCATGAAAGGACTCTGAGTATCACAAAACTCCAAAGAAAAACTTAAAATTCTATTTCCAAATGTATCAGCACTGTGTTAACAGCCATTTGTTAGTTTTCTTTTCTATTAATTGCAATTTACATTTAAATACAGGTTTCAATGTTTACAGCTGCTGCCTTTCCAAGATCCCTAATCTTTTTACAAAGTTAGTAGGAGCTGTTTATGAAAATTACCATCAAAACCACTTTAAATACACTATCCAAATGGCATTGTTTTCTCATATCCTACCTACTGTAATTGAAAACTGGGAATTTACTGGAACTGACAATTTATTATGAGTCAGATGCTTGATAGCCAGGCCAACCAAAACATCTGCTCTGCACAGTCACAACTGCTATAACCCATTTCCTCTTGTGCCTGGAGTCCTACCAAGTTGTACATTAAGAGTTCCTTTTCCTTAAAGATGCAGAGTATGGGAAATCAGTTATTACCTTTTCTTCATTATCAAAAAAGGGATTGCATTGCAGCCTCTGATTAAAGTATACTTTCGAGAGGAAGTATTTCTGTATTTGGCACACAAGTGTAATTCCCTGCCCCAAAGAGTAATGTTTAAAGAAGTAAGTGACTCCAGTCTTGTCCTGGGCACAGCAGGACCTGTCTTTCCATGAAAGACTCAGGATGGAGAGGCCATGAGACTGGGAGGAGAGCGTGCAATGGAGTGATGCACAAGATCCAGGATGTGGCATTGAGAGCCAGGTTCAGTCTGATGAACTCTAACAAAAGTGAGAAGAAAAGAAACTTCAAATTTGGTAGAAAGGATGAGAATGAGTGTGCAGGAAGAGTATGGGCATGCTTTGGGGAGGACAAGCAGCTTCTGATCTTGGGGACAGGAAATAAGACAAGGGAGCTGAACTTCTGGTAAGGCTGTTATGTTTGTACCGTGAATATACACAGCAATGGTGTGGGGATAAATGTGAGGGAAGAAAGAGAACACAAACTGTTAAATCTACTGGATATTCCTTTGAGAAATGAGATGTCTCACAGATGATTGACACTGCAGATGCCTCCCAACAATACGGTGAAGCCAAATCTGCCTCAGGAGGGAGGTTCCCAGTCCCAGCTAATTGCTCCTACTTCTTGCTGGAGGTTTCTGATCTCTCTGCTCTCACAACTCTTCAATAATTGTTTTTGTGGTATGACTAATTGAAGGAATGGAAAATTCGAACAAATGGGGAAGGGACTGCTTAAAATAAACAAAGGATAAACTTACGTGATGTGATGAGGGTTGTTGGGGAAGGTGGAATAGAAAGGCAGAATACAGATGAGAACAGAATGTAGGAAGGAGACCTTGATCTCAGCATCTGCAGCCAGCTTATACTAAGTGGGTCTTTCAATAGACACTTGCTGGGGTACCTCTCAGCCCTACCAAGTCAGTCAGCTTCACCAAACTTGAGAGTGAAACTTGTATTTCAGGATCTTTTCTGAAAACAGAAAGGTCTCTAGAAATGCATGAGAATAACATGCATTCAGAAATTTAATTTCTTAGGGTCAAATTTAATTAATTTAATTCTGCATGATACATACCTGTAACATCCTTATTAACAACAGATCACAGTAGAATGTGATTTTGAAGCTAAAGTGTGAATTACACCAGAGAATACACAACACTTCATTTGTATTAACAGGCCTCTTGCTTCACAAGAAGCAGCAATGTTTGGCTCTTCCCCATCATACGGCAGTGTGCAGTAACACCAAAATAAAGCACAAGCAACTTGCACCCTTACTGTGTAGCAGATTCACTAGTCAGCTTCAATAAGAGCAACTACAAGTTCTCCCTATCTTTTCCATTATCTAGGAGTTTTTTGTGTTTTTGTTTTTTTGGGGTTTTTTTAAATAACAAAATACGCTAGGGGAAAGCAGGCTAAGGAATGTGGAGTGGCAAATGAGACTGAGAAATTTGCTTCACTCTAGGGAGAATATTTAATCATTCCAGGAAATTCTTTCTCCTGTCTTCCAGGAAACCCACCAGGTCTGATCAAGGAGTGTTGATTCTTTAAATAGGATCTTTAATGAAAACAAAGGCAGTTACCTTGAGTGCACCGCTCATGGCATCAAAGCATTCCATACACAATCCCTTTCCCAAGGTAACAGCAAAACACTCTGGGCAAAGCACGTTTGAGCTCAGTGTCGTTCCATTTTAAAAATTACATGGAAATTGTAGGCTGGGAACAATTTTGTAAAACCTGAAAGCAAGCTTCTAGGACAACATACCAGGTTTTCTTCCTTAAACAAAATAAAGCAAATATCTACTGAGCATTAAAACTATCAGCAAGACCCCCAAGTGCACCACTGGGCATCAAGAGCTGAACAGGAAAACGAGGGGTGTTACACAGTGTGACACCCCAGGGGTTCTTTTCATTGTCATTGTTCAGGGTTTTTTTTGTTCAACATTTACATACGAATCTGTTTTGTCTATACTCCTTTCTTTTCTTATGGTCATGGCAATTTACTGCTACTTTCACAGCACGATTGACTGTTAAAGAGTTAGGTAAAGAATGCTGTTAGTTAAGAAGCTACAAACTGTTAAAAGGAAAGGATGACATCCTTGTCCATGAAAATAAATACTAGATTCAAAACTTTCAAGATTAATGAAATTTCAGATTATAAAAGTTAGCTTGACAGCAGAAAAAATTGTGGTGACACTTTCAGCACAACAATACTGTTTGCTTAGGACATTAAACCAGGACACTACTTCAATACCAGGTATCACATTAAGATTAAAATAAGATTAAAAACCAGCATTTACAGAATTTGGAATACATCTGCAATTGAACTAAAATGTTTTTAAAAAAATAAGCATAAAATAGGAAGAAATATTAGAAATCTAGATTGCTGGGTAATAATCTTAGACCTTTTCTGTGCACTCATGAAAAAGCAGTTTTCCTTCCTAGAAAATTTAGGACATCAATTTATCAAACACTGCACAGGAGTGCTGCTTAATTTTGGTTTCATTTCCTTCTAACCTAACTCCTAAGCAGACCACATAAATCATTAAGTTATTATAAAACACTACAGTTTTGCCATTAAGTAAATTACCCTGAGAGACACCCCCTGCCCCATTACTGTGATGAAGTTCTGTAGGAAACAGACTCCAATACCACCATATCTTTCCTCGAACCTCAAGAAAAGCATCTTTAGGTTGACAGGAGCACCTGTCTCTGCCATCACCAGCTGGTAATGGGGTGAACAGTGTTCAGAGAATTCAAAGCTTCGTTTTTAACTCTTCTTAAACAGCCAGCAGCAGTTGCATCCACTCGAACCAAGCTAATGCTGCCATGTCCTGACAAACAGCTACTTCCTCAACCTGTAGTTATGAGACATTTTTTAATGTAAGCCCTGTTTTTAAACTTGTTTTTCTGACAAAGATTTGGGGATACCTAAAATCTGGAATTCAAATCCTACTTTAGGATTTCACCAAGACTCAAAACTCTCCAGTCATCTCTTTAGTTGACTGGAGTGTAATTTATTTAGAAAGCAATATTTGCATTCCTTTCCCCCATTTTACTGATTTCTCATCTCTTTAAAAATAGCAATGTCATTCCAGAGGCCAAAGAACAGTCGTCTTGTGTCTAGCAGAAAAGAAAGTCTCCTAATAAATACCCAAGTACTTAACTAGAGGACAAAATCATTAATACAATTCTAAATAAAATAATTTTCTTGCTAAGCTAACCTTCTAATTGCCAAGTACAGCTCTTCTATACATGCATATTTATGTATAGATTGACAAAACAAATATAACAGATTAGTATACAGGGCTCATGGCTGAAAGATTCAGAGGTAACAATTATATTTGGGAAGAACATAACGTATTTGTGCAAGCAAGGATTCTAGTTACAGAGCTGACTCTCAGAACAACAGCATGGCACTAACAAGAGTATTGTTTTAAAGATAATGAAATAGTTCACTGATATGATTAATAGATCTCACAAAAAAAGAGAGATAAAGTTAAAATACTGTGAAAGAGACATCAATCATAAGTATTTCTGTAACTGTGTTGTGGTTGCAAGTTGGCATAAGTATTTATTTTTTAAATCAATCCAACTTTTTAACAAAAGCCTTTACCCTGCTCTCCACATATTCTTCCATGTTCCTGGTTCAGTGAATATCTCTGCAAAATCAGAAATACTATAGATTACATGGGTCACAACAAGAACACCAGAGTAAAGCCATATCCTGAGCTATGTCTTCAGTGAACCAGGAAGTACCAACATGATTTCACAGATGAAAAAGTGAATAATCAAAGTGTAAGGTAAAAGCAAGCAAAGTTAAACTTGTTCAGTGGTCTTTCACCAGTGCAGCTTAGCACTGCTGACCTGATTTAAAAATATGAAACATTTTATTTTAAAAGGAAGTGTCAATGTTAAAACTTAACGGGTATGAGTTGCTTTGACAATTGCTGTTTCCTGAGAATAACAGGAATGTTACATATTAAAGTTCACAGGACCTTTGATTCACAAACTGCATTCCCATCTCAAAGGAATGCAGATATATTGAAATATTTGTATTTCTTTTCCAGAGAATTCTATTATCCCCTCAATTCACAAGTTGTTTTTATGCATTCCCATTTCAAGGGTATAACAGTTTTATTTCTTTTACAAAGAATTCTATTTCTCCCCTGTCACACTATTCCATTTATGTCTAATGGATCTTAAAAATAGGAGCGTGTGTCTGTGTGGGGCATTGTCTGCTTTGAATAAAGAATATGGAAGTCAGAGCATTCTTCCCCCTTGAGCCCTATTTACAAACATTCAGCTTTCCAACAAACAACATACTTGGTCTGCACACAAGAGTAAATGTATACAGATGTCACAAAGACTAATAACTGTAATAAAAATAAAATTCTTGCAGTAAGAAGAAAAACACAGCTTTTCTCTTGTATTTGTGTGAAAGTGGATCCTGATACAGGTGAGAGGCAAGACTGGAAGGAGGGATAAAAGCTGTATTCTAAAAAATGATTGTGACATTGGTATGTCAGAGTTCACATCTGTACGCATATGTAAATCAGGCACGTAATGTGAGAGAAATTCACAGGGGTAGTCTCTTTCTATATATAATAAAGAAGGCACATTGGGTGACATGCTGTGTCAAGAGAGGTCTTTGGAACTTACAGTGTGAGACAGTAACTCCCAGCTCAGGTGAAGGCTGAATCATCTGTTGTTGTTTTTACCTTGCCCAAGACAGTGTCTGAAACACAGGGTGTTCAGCTCTGATGCGGTCCCACTGAATTGGAGTGGTAGTTACTAGAACAATATATCATGTATTTCCAGATGGAAGAGTGACTCCATCACTGACATTTCCCTGATTACTGACTCAGAAAAGATCACCAAATCTTTTTCTCTTATCTGTTCCATCAGTGCATCCATCACCAACTTAGGATGAAGAATTTGGAGAAGTATAGTTAAACTCTTTTATGGTGTCTGGAGCTGTATTTCAATAAAAAAGATTTGGGTTCAAAGGCTACTAATATTGATACCACCCTTGAATTTTCAAAGTCTTTCCTGACACTTTCTCTCATATCACCTGTTCCAAAGTTCAGGGGATAATGTTCTCTAAATGCAGCTTTTAATGCTGTCAGAAGGGTCGAAGTTGCCTGCATAAGCTCAACTGTTTCAGCACAGCATCCCAGCATGCACAAATTAACAGAGAGGAATATCCTCTGTTCTAGGTCTGATAGTCAGCTTTCTGACCATAAAATTTAGTAGTACATTTTTTTTTGTCAGGGAGGGAGATCTGATTACATACAAGCAAAAATTGGATAACAACAACAAGGTTTGAACTGGAAGATTCTTACCCTGACATATAAAAGAGAGCATTTGATTGTTTTACTTTTAAATTTTCTTTTTCTTTGAAGCAGTAAATCAAAGACTACACTATTTTCAGAAGTCTTCTGATATAATGCTAATTTGATGTTCAAGTTTCAGAACTGATGGGATTTGCTGGATGATTATTGATTTAGTTCCACCTTGCAGTTATGAACAGTTAAGAGTTCATGGGGACATTCAGACAATTGTAACTCATCTAATTCCCCCTTCCTCATGAACCTCAGCTTCCCTACAGGGAACAATTTCAAAGTAATATAGTCCTTCAGTTGTCTTGCATGTACACCTATAGTGGGGCTCACTATGATATTTTTTGCAGACAACATTAAGTGTTTTTTAAAAAGCTTAAGAAAGGTGCAGAATTGGACATTCTTTTAAAATGGCATGTGAAAATCAAAGTAAATGCCAGCTAAAAACCAGAGAAGTCAGTACTTAAGATGTCATTGTAAAAAAGAACAGATTAAACATATGATATAAATACTAATATTTAAATTCCTATGTATACTATTAAACTGTTAATCAGAAACCATTGAGCCCTTTTCTACTAAGAAGCAACTTAGAAAACAGTTGTGTTTTATCAGTGACAACATTGCAGTCAACAGCATTTTAATGATCAAGAGAGAAGGAAGATTCAAGTCACATGCATTCTGGGAACTCTCTGAAATTGCCAAATTCAGCTCAATTTTTCTAATTAATCTTTCCACTCTCAACAACCTGATTTTTGCAAATCTATGTATAATCCTACCATCTTGATAACTCATGTGCAAGATTCCTTGTTTTCTACATTATGGCATTTATCTGGAAATGAAGTGTCTCTTACTTCTAGGATTCAGACACAATGCTAGAAACTTATCTTCTCTTGTTATTTTCTGAATATTAACAACAGATGAGATGTTAGCCCACCATTTTCACTTTGTATGCAGCACCTTTCAATAGTCACAGAAGAAAACCTGCATCTTCTGTGCCAACCCTCACAAATACCCAATACATCAATTTTCACATCCTTGGGAATAGGAAAATGCTACGGAACACAGGAAACTACTTGAAGCTAGATATCACCTCTAGATTCAAATAAACATGTTGAGAAACAGTGCTTTAACTCTAAATATAGTTCAAGTTTTAGCCATCAGAGAAAAGTCTACAAGTCTGCTCTAATTAAGACTGAATACATTAAACAAAACCACTAACTGGTTGCAGCATGTTCCTTTTATGATCTGCAAGTCAGAGTCTCCTGTTAGAGTCACAGCTGAAATAACATCCAATCAAACAACATCACATAGAGAATCCAGTTCTAGATACAGACATCTACATACAATCAGTTCAACATCACACAGAACCAGTGCTAAGGTAAGAGCTTGTAAATTTAGGGAACATCAAGACTTAGAACTGTGAGTGTAGTAATAGAAATACACTGTGTATTTCAACAAACAAAAATAATTAGGAGCTATCTATGGAGCAAATATTTTTTTTTGTCCTCAAATTAAAAAGAATTGCTAGTCATCAATACTGAAATTCAACACCACCTCAGTTTTATTTTATAGCTATGCAAAGAATGGACCTTCCTTTATATTAACTTCCCACTTCTGCAGCCTGTGTAGCCATGGGAGGAATCTAAAAATTCTGGTAGCGAAGCTATAGCCATATGTTTATGTTATGTGCAGTTCATTAGCAATATAACAAGTCAAGTTTAAGTGAAAATTTTAATAGACTTACTTCTTCAAATAAATCCATCTGCATTTTCATTTATATTTGTAAAAGCAAGGACAAATAATTTCATTATTTACTTAAAAAAACACACCCTGTTCTACACTTATGGTTACATTCAATACTTACCTATGCTTTAAATACAACATATGTCACCATAATCTTAGCATCACTGAAAACAGTAAATCCTGGGAAACAAATCAACCTATCCAGAAAAACAACCTCAACTCACTCCAGTTTCATTCTACAATTTAAATACAGCTTCACAGAGTCACACTGGGAATAGACTTTCATTTTTAGTTCAGCTGGGTACTTCTTTCAAATGTGTATCTGTTTGCTCCAACAAAGTTTATAGTATTTTGCTTCTATTGGTTTCAAACAATTCAAGAAATACCACTGACTGCAACCCATGGTGAAGTGTCCTACAGCTCCATATGTTCAAAGCATTTCGAGAGAAGATAAAACCATTTATTTATGTTCACCTTCCTTTGCACGATGCTATCACTGCAATGATAAAACTCTTTAGACATAGCCATGGCATACACAGGTGCACCTACCCATATGTACATGTATACAGGTTCTTTTCAAAGAAGTTACACTCTAGTTACCAGATGGGCACTGCAGTAATTAGCTCAAATGAAACAGAAGTGAAGGTCCTTCCATTCTCTCACTCTTTTGCTGCTTCACTTGGGATTCACACCACAGTCTTGCCAAGTTCTGACCTTTCAGCCCAGACACAGTTACTCACGTCATGAACACAAACTTCCCCTTAACTGTGAAGCTCAGGACTTCTCCCTCTCCACACAGCATTGTTCACTGTTCAGTCTGCAACAGAAGCGACTCCTTGGATTTATACAGGCCCCCACAGCAATCTCCACAGAGCTCTGTCTGGACCAAGCCTTCATTTCTTTTGACCGGTCACCAGACTCTAGGAGTAGTATTAAATAGAAATTGCTAAATTCTTTGGAAATAACCATTGCCCTGGCTCCTGTGAACACAAACTTTTTAGCCCCTACAGTCTGTGACAATCAATATGAAAACTTCTAGAGCCTTCACAGATTGCTGGCAGGTCTGCTTCCGAAAGTGCTTTGCATCTGGACTTTAACACTCTCTCAATGTTATCAATGGCAATATTTATACATACATGAAATGAAACTTTCAATATTTTCCTTCTCCTTCCTAAAAATGATGCCATTCCCTTCTGTCTTCCACCACATTCAATTCCTTAATATCATAAACTAACTGAAAGGCTTCTTAAAAGCTTTGGTTTGGATGTTGTTTTTTAAGACACATTTATTTATTTCTATGGCATGGAAATGGATGCTTCAATTGCTTGAGCTCCTTCAGCCTGAAATGCAAACTGGCTATTTAAACATATCCATCTTGGTTTTCACTCAGAACAACTGCACTTACTTGACACTAGTTTGTCTTAAGGCGGTGTCCAAACAGATGTGCTTATGACAAGTGGTTATTTGTTTGCTTTTAATAAACATAGAAAAGATATCCTTTTCCACTAGGATTAGTCAACACCTACTGATTTGTATCTCTTTTCTTCACCCAAAACTTTTATCTTCTTCATTCTCAGAGGAGCTTAAATCCCACTGCATTAATCAAGGATAGAGTGTTCCCACATTAAGAAATACTCTCTGCAGGTATTTTTGTATCTATGAAATTGAAGATGCTTTACATTAAAACTTTAATCTTCACAAGATTACTGTAATTATTAGTTGCACTATAATAACTGGTTTTGTGGCAACCACATGTTTGATGCTCTATTGTTAAAAGAAGAGCAGTCCCTTTCATAAGACTTTACTATCTGGAAGGCAGATGTATAAAGATACCAGGAAAGTCCAGAGAAAAAATTAAACATCCCAGTTTTTTTCCTAATGTTTGTTTGCTTTGTATAGTAATTGACTCATTTCTTATAGCTCTCACAACAAATTACCTTAGAATAAGTAAAGGAACTAAGTGAAGGGCATTCCTTGCTGTAGCCAGTTCACTATGGAACACACTGCTGGGTGAGGTAGTTGTTTAAAAAACAGGGAGAATAGAACAGGCACACTCTGGCACTGATGCCACATTTCCTTAGGAAACTGAGCTAAAACTGCAGCTAAATGAACAACTTGGTTTATCTGAAATATGGTAGGGAAACCCTTGACATAAAAACGTACAAAGAATGACTTAATGGAAATGTGTTCAAAGGGTATCAGCAGTACTTGATTCCTTCTAGAGGCTGTCATTTCCAATAGAAAAGCCATTCTTGAGAAGAAAAAATGGAAATTGATGTGGTTGTATAGGTAGATAGATGTCTGAGATGACTACGATGGGTATTTGCAGCAAGACCTCTATGTGCTGTACTTAAGGTTCAATAGAGCTGGAAAGTGCAGGCTCAAGATTGACGGTGAAATGACCACTGTTTGTGTAGCTCCTCAGAAAAAGTCATCCATTCATTTTCTGAGAAAACAGTTTAAGCCAATGTGTTGCCTTGATTAATAGGGAGGTGACAAACAGAACAGGGGGTAAGTATGAGCTATAAAAGTTAAAAAAAAGTTCTATAAAAACTCCTCATGTGAGGAATATAATAATTTAGATTACTCTTGATTGAAATTACCTTTGAAAACAGAAACACTGGATGTCTCTTAGGTGAAGGAAAAATGCAGAGTGGGCATAGACTTCTAGCACTCATCAGTTTTTAATGTACTCCTTGAACAAAGCAGGTGAGGTCTTATCTTACTGCTTGTCAAAGAAAACTAAGATAACACTATTGAAAACTTTATTTCCTACCTACTTACATTGGTGAAGAGCCACTCACTACCAGAGTGTAGCAAAGGTGCTTCACCTTATATAATAACACCTTGTTTCAGTTCAAATAAAATGCTTTGCTGCACTGTTCATTAACATGAATAACATAATTCAAAGTGTTTCTAATCTGAGCAGCACCTTGTTTCACTATGCTTACATGAAGAGACCTTTCTCTAAAGCCCCCTACTTTGTGACCTGGTCACTTGACTATACACAAACTGCTGGTGGACTAATTGCCAAGAATATAGAAACACGTGTTTCCTTTGAAGATGAGAGATACTATATCAGATTAGATGTTGAAACAGGCAAAGTAAGAGGAAATATTCTGCTGAGTCTTGATGGTACAGAAGAAGTTCATTTCTAGTTATAGTCCATGATTTTTCCACCAATTTCATATGAAATATGAAGTGATGCCACTCTTCTTCTATCATATTTTCAAAGGCAAAATGCATTATCCAGAACAATGAATGGAGCCACAACTTAACAGTTATGACATTGTAGATAAGTCATATAATGCACTGACTCCTCAAAAATTTTTCAATATTTTAATATATCAACTATTTTTCATATATTCTGTGATGTT
The DNA here is from genome assembly GCF_021018805.1 of Prinia subflava. NCBI lineage: Eukaryota > Metazoa > Chordata > Aves > Passeriformes > Cisticolidae > Prinia > Prinia subflava. Next base: position 84,491,847 of record NC_086248.1, read on the forward strand.
TGTGTTCAACTATGTCAGCTAAAAAAATGTTTATCCTTAGCAGAATATGTACATTCCCAGTGACTTTTAAACACTGTTCTTTAATCTAATATAGTAAAATTATTGTTAATGCCAAGTCCAATAGGAGATCCTTTTTCTTGGCTGTAATTCTGCAGGGACCTTAGGTAATGGAATCAAAATCTTGAGCTTTAAACAAGTGCTGGCACAAACCTAGCTGCAGTAACCAGAGCAACCTTAAGCAATGTTGTTGTTACCTGGTGTCTGCTCACTAGACTATCTTTTTATGAGCCTCAGGCAGTTGGTGAATATATATATCTTTGCATTAATTCCCACTTAATTGAACAAACTTAGGACATTTTAGTCCTCACCGCAAATGATGTGCAGTATTATTCTAAGAAGTTTAGTAGATATTTGCCAACTTTGAGAAAATCCTAGTAAGTATCATAAATAAAGTAAATACTTATCTTCAATTTTACTTTTAATATAAATTACATCACTTCATGTATTTTGAATTGGTGAAAAACTTCTGTCTTCATATTTTATCAAGGCCTAGTTTTTTCTTTTTTTACACAAGGGAAGTTAAGTATTTCCCACATTTCGTACTGAAAAAGTACTGAAATGTGGTCTGAGGGTACCCAGCTCTGATATTGAGTTACCTTCATTAATTATTAAAGAAAACAAAATTCAAAATAAAGGCAACTGACACTACCACCAACAATAAGTTAGGCATGAGTAAGACTGATCTGCTTTGGGACGTACAGTGTTGTTCTGTCTGAAAGACAGCAATGAGTCTATAATCAGGAAATAAACAGGTCTTAGATGAGACATCCTCTCCAGGCATATAGAAATTCCAAGGGCTTTGCAAAGAAAACTCCAGGTATGATTAAGATACCTTCCTATACTGCTTCTCGAAGTCAAGATGCCTTATTTATTATGCTTTTCACTTAACTAAATAAACAAACTTTATTAACTAAATAAATTCCATATAAGAAAGGTTTTGTTCCCATTGACATACTGGGGGCCTAGCAGGTTGCAGCACAGTTCAGAGCAGGCAAGAAAAAAGATGAAAGCCATTGTCTTCAGAAGAGCATGAAATACTGTAGCACTAATTGATCAGACTTCTGGTGCTAGGGTTTGAGCTTTGTGTTGAAAAAACTTGGCTAATATAGAAATAATAATGGCACATTTTGCATTCTAGTCTAAACTTATGCTGAAGTCATCAGCAATCTTGACACTGGTAAAGCCACCACAGCATTGGGAATAGTAATGATTGTGTAATGAATAGTTGGTATCATAATAAAATTCCGTGAATTAGTTTCTTTCATAAAGTGCTGGATTCCTCATAGGGTAGCCAGAGGAGCCATGAGGCCACTCCTGAACTCAGTTTTGGTTTGATCAACCTGACACCACTGCAGCTTGAGCTGTCATTTACACCTAAAGACCCGAATGCTCACTTGTCAATGTCAGCAGGAAGAGAATGACACCTAAGTCTCACCACTGAAAGCTTACTTCATGTTAAATTAATTTGATGCCATTGCTCACATGGATAGACTAGAATATAATTTCCACTGTCTTCTGCTTCATTTTGACATATTGAACTGACATTAAATAATTTAAATAAAGCAGCACAAAAGCATTTGGAAGGTACTTATCATTCAAAATATCTCTAGTCTTGAATTCATACATACATGCACTTCAAGCTACTAGGAGCAATCAAAACTATTAGTTAAAAAGGACTAAAACAGTATTTAAAAGATAACCTATGACTAAAGCAAAAAATATTTAAAACAGTAATTAAAAACCTTTTCAGTTTGTTTGAAACTGATAAAATTGCTCATTTCCTCTCCACCTCCAACACTGTTGTATCAAAGGACATTACTCGAAGACTTGAAAACATCTACTGAATGACAGCTCCTTAAATTGCATAAAGTTCAACCATGATAAACAAATACTCAAGTGGACAAAGGTTAGCACACAGAATAGCTTGTACTCACCTATTAATAAATACCATACTAAATTTAGGCTGACAGCCACAGCTAAAATAGCAGATGAAATAATTACTGTATTTGATACCCCATGGCTTAAAAATCACAACTACTGGAATCTATTTCTGGTCTGTCACTACATTACTCTAGCAAAACTTCATATACCAGTTTCTCAGTTTTAAAATGTGGAGATTAATACATCTTATCAGTGATGTTACAGGGCTAAAGTAAGTATTTCAAAACCTTTAGATTCTGACTGCAAAGTTCTCCATCAATGCTGCAGAAAGGAAACCTATTAATCTCAATTCCTTTAACTATCACAAACTGCCTTGTGAACAAGAAAAAATTTCAAGTTGCAGAAGCATTTCCAGTATCAGATAACTATCGCTGGCAACATAAAATTCTTTTAATAGAAAAAGAATGAAAGAGTAATTCATTTGACGAGCCAAATTTCAGCCTGATGCTTTTATAGGAACAATAAATCTCTAAAACTAGGATTCGTAATATTGATGCAGAAATAGTGAGACAAACTCAGAACTATTAATGGTGCAAAAGACACCACTTCAAATGCTTTTACCTGTCTGAACCAGTTTTGCTGCTTTGACACACCTACAATTCTTGTATATATTTATCCCTCTGAAACACAGAACAAGCACATAACACAAAGAGGCCTTTATATATAATGCCATATAATTACCCTTCACATTTCAGATGGTTTGAAAATCTGTGTTTATGAATATAGTTCTGTGATCATGATCCTCTTGACTTCAATGAGGGCAGAGTCCACCTCATGGAATAAAAAACACAGTTGTCTCTTGACTGGCCTGAACTGCACCAATTGGGCCAATTAGACCAGCCTTTCTATAAAGGTATCTGAAATATTTGTTTTTCTAAAATTGCACGCAACTGGTTTCCAAACAGGAGACATAACACTTCTTGCCTTGATCACTTTCCAGCATCATAAACCTCTGCTTTTTTTTCTAACACAAACATAGGCAAGTGAAACTATTAGCTAGTCCTTTCCCATAACATCAAATATAATGAAAATTTCTTTGGAAAAAAGGGAAGAAAACCCACCAACCATGAGATACACATCTACTCCTCACTACAGAGCCAAAGCTCTGGTTTGAAGCTAGAAATCAACTCTTTCACATGACAGTTGTGCATATCAGTGATTTGTTTCTAAATGCAAGTGACTCTTCCCATTACTGAATAATCAGCTAATCTGTGTAACTGTACTATTATTTTCAGTATTTGTGTAAGAAAAAACTGAGAATCCAGATTTAACAAAGTCACATCATCATTCCAAAAGGTTATATGGCAATTTTTATCCCATACTGTTAATTATCTATAAAGATATTGCTTTGTAGGCTTTATTGATCAAAATCTATGTTTTACATTTCATTTTTGCACATATCTAACTTTTTATAAAACACATTGTAGGAAGAATACAACAGAAAGAAGTAAACTTTAGTCTCATTACTCTAGTGCTTTACAGAAAATAATAATAAAAAAAAAACCAAGAAAAAAATGAATTGTTTTACTGCTCTGAAATTATACTCATACATTAAGCTTACGTTCATTTATTGAAAAGTTGTTTACCTGCTTTTCAGCATGTAAATGCTTCCAAACCACTGAACAGCTGTGCAACTAATAATCTGTTGTAGAAAGAAACTGGAGACTATCAGTTTGGAACTGTATGTCACTAATACGTTTTAAATATTTGCCCCTTGTTTTATATATGAAAACCCAAGAAATTATCTAACTTGCCCTCTCAGCATCAAAAGGAATCTCTTTAAGAACTTCAGTGGAAACAAAATCTAAAAAGTATCCTTCCTGATCCTTCACGTTAATAATCTCACAATGACACAAAGCAAGAGAAGACACTGATGCTCACTTTGAGGCTTTAAAACACTTGATAATCTACCTAAATACATATTTGCAATATACCGATCTGTGCACCACCCATGGACACACAGGATGCAAAGGGCATACTGTCCTCTTTTTGTGCTCAATGGTTTTGGTCACTTAAAGATGAGTTAGAGAATTTTGGTATTATTGCTAAACTTGAAAAGGAAATATACTGTTAAAAATGGAATGCAAATTGAAAAATAGTGCCTATTCGCTTTTGAACATATCATTTCACAATCTTAAAATAAAAAGTATCATTTTCCCATCACAGCTATCAATGCCCAGTAATTTGTCATCATTCTCAAAAGAAATACAAAACATACTGAAAAACAAGAAATAAACATTTTGCTAACTATTATGTTTGTACACAATCAGAGTAGAACCGCACTGAAAAAACTCTTATCTTCATATGCAAATTCCAGGAACACACACATCATCTAGTTCTTTTACTTTTTCTCCATTTTACAGGCAAGCTTCTAAATAAATACATCTGATAACAGTCTCTAACTATGGTGGGAAAAAAGATAATAAAAGAAATTAGGCCTAGGATCCAGAGAAGGATTTACACAAACAGAAGAAAAATAAGTAGTTGTCTAAAAATTAACTTTTTATGTTTCTGATGGTGGAAACATTTGAGTTTTAAATCCAGTAGTCATTTAAAGCTAAAACATTTATCAGCAACATTTATCAGACTACTTCTTCCCCTGCCAACAAAATCTTTTTTTCAGACATGGTATTCCTTCATGTGTTATTTGGAGGGAAATACTTCTCTGCAATAAAAATTCCTTCTGTATTTTTTTTCACTCCCTTCCAACTTACACCAAACAAGAAAGCATAACAGACAGCCTTTTATGGTTAAAAAAGATCCTGACCACGGTTCTTGATGTTCTTGGACAAGCAATGCCCACATTACCACAACACTTTCTTGACTTAACACAGTTTGAAGATGAGGATGAAGCTTTACATGCTCCAGGCTGAACAGATTTGTTAGGAAGACATGTCCTGACAGATATGCTTAAGAGAATAAGGTCATTGATTAATCAAGAAAGGAGTCCATTAAAATAATGGAATTAATATATTTGTAGATGGTTACTTAACAGGACACTGTCAAGGTATTTTTGTCAATTTTTGAATATTCCTTTCTCAATCAGCATTAATAAATGCTTGGCTCCATATTTGTCTAGCTTTCAGCGTGTTAAAAGCTGGATTGCAATTAATGGCTGCATTAAAAGAGAAAAAGAAAAAAGGAGCAAACAGTCCTGAACTAACAATTTCAATGAAGGGATAAATTGAGCATTTCCAAATACTTTGTTTCCTGTGTAATAGTTTTGCAAAGATATGAACAGCCTCATGCACAAGAGAAACAAATAAATATCTGGAGACAATGCTGTAAATGTTTCAAACTAGTGTTTTCTAAAGTTCACATGTAGTAAGCTTCCAAAATATTAATCTCAAGAAGAATCTTTTTCATTGTATTTTTCAAAGAATACAAAATTAGAACACAAAGATGAAGAGATAAGACTTGTTTCCAGTCTTTCTCTGTGATTCAAAAAACACTAATGTTTTGTACAGCTGTAAATATCTTAATTGAAAGTACATTCCAAAATTGACTTAATATGGTAATGCAGAGATTATTCATCTTTCTCTACAAATTCAGACTCTAGGTTTTTCTGTCCAACCCCAAAATAGCTCTTGCATATTAAATGAGCAGTTAATAGTCTTCATATTGAAAACTTACCACTGATTCTTTTAGCTTATATTAAAGGAGAGATTTCCTTCACAGTAACAGTGATGATCAACTCACTGGAGGAAGAAGAAAATCAGTTGCACCATGATCTGCCACAGATGTTCCCAAATGGATCACTTGACTAAAGATTTAAACTCTATAATCCTTTAGATGGGCATTCCCAAATTGATTTAAACAACATTGATAGATGATTAAGCTGCAGGAAGGAGTTTACAAACAAATTCAACCAAATGCCTCGGTGCTAAGCAAGTGTAAATATTCTACTTGTGCATTCATCCCCCTTGAGCCAAGTTGTTCTAAAACATTTTGGATGATGAAAAAATTTTGAATGTCATCAAGTTTTTCATTCTAGTTTAGACATCCAGTAATAATTTTTCTCCCTTTTAATTTGGTTTCAGATTCAGTGCATATGTAACCACTCTTCTCAGATGCCTCCCCACTCTCTTCGCTCCTTTCCCTCACCTGCTTTTAGTCTCAAAAGATAATTAAGTTCATAGAAGCTCTATGAAGATCAGCAGTCAGGTAGGGGAGAGACACAACTGGATATTCCACTGAATACTATGACAGGTAAATTCAGTTTGCTATGAAAGACAGCCAAACAGGGGCCAAATAGTGAAAACACTTCTCATCTTTTCACTTGACAAATTGCTACACAGGACACATGAGAGAACGATAACAGCATACGGTAGTGTTTCAAGAAGATGAGAAATTAACTTGTACAAAGTGGAACTTCACTATTTCTACTGCTCACAAATGTGATTTTACTTAAAACCTACATATGTATGTGCCAAAAAACTGCTCTAGGAGTCCTGCTAAGCATACTTACTTTGTGTCTTGATAATGAGCATTGCAATATTAATTAATTTCTTTTTTCAAATCCCATTTATACAGCTCACTATTACATTTTTCCAATTTTCCTGGGAATGCATAGTTCCAAACCTAGGAGACTGCAATTTTTTCAATCTTACATGGATCTCTGCTTCTTAATAGGCTTCAAATGACTCTCAGTTCATTTCTATTAAATTATCTCTCTGTGCTATAGCTTCTTTTATATTTAGTATTGAAGCACTATATTAATATAATGCTTATTCATACACACTTACTCATCTTCTTGTAACAGTGATAACATTTTTACATCAGTGGCATACAGCTTTCTGCACCATTTTTCCAGAAGGGATAAGTTTATTCAGCTATATTCACAAAATTCATAACTAAAGAAGCCAAGGAGAAGTAATTCTGTATACTGCAATGCTGCCTCACATGAGTCAAGAGAAATAATATATGCCTCCAAGTTGCTTTAATAGGTATAGTCTCCTAGATGTGATACTATCATTGCCCGAAGGTCTGTAAACGGGCCTGCAGTTTGATCACACATCTATTCAAGAAGGAACTGGCAACATGTGGTAAGCAACAACAACAAAAAAAAAACAAAGAGAATATTTTAGCTATTAAGTTGCTGCCATACAGTAAAACTGATGCTGCAAGACCACAATCATAAAATGCCAGTCTTATTTATTACAAATTCAGTTTCACAGCTTCTTATGAAACATTTGCTATTGCATCAAGAGAATCTCTCTGGTAATTTCATTCCAACATTTCTTTTGTTTTAGGAGAGCTCAGTCCTAAAGCATTGTATTATTAACACCTCAGTGTTTTATTTCTACCAAACAAGTAATATCCACCTATAATTTACACATCTTGAAATAAAGTTTCAAAAATTTCTGATTTTATATTAAAAAACCTCCGAACTTCAAAAAGGGAGTTTGAGTCGCCATGTAAAAAAGAATATTAATACAAGAGAAACTGCTCTTCTGTTGAGTAGCTCTAGTGCAGCCAACGTTAATTACACAGAACAAAGCCCAGAAATTACTGCCATTTTAACAGCCTTTTATTGACATTGTCAAAATAAATGATATAAAATGAAATGGGCACACAAAGGACTACCTTCTACCTCGAAGGGTAAGCGCTCCATTTGTAAACAAAGATGAAACACAGCCTTAAGAATATAAAATTAAAATTGTATTTTAGTTTAAATATTTCTCATACAGACTGCAAGTCAGATTGCATGTTCTCTGGTCTCTGCCATTTATTTGCTTTTCAAATTTTTTTTAATAAGTGAAACAGTTACAGTGCTTTTCTTTCAGGTCAATTCTGTGAACTTTAAAAAGAAGGTATAATTGAAGTTCTAAGTATCTTCAGAGACACAGTTGTTGTCCAAATGTGAAGAGGTGTCCAAAATCACCTTAAGACACACAAGAATAGTAAAGAATGTTATAGTGACACAACTGTAAGAAGCCATAATAGTGGAAAAATGGCCTAGGAGAAAAATTTCCAGCGACTCTGAAGTCTCACAACTCTTTATGTTGACAGGCGTGGCTTGTTTTTCCTTCAAGGAAAGTGTGTCAAAATGAACTGGATTTAAATGACTGCTAATTTTTAGTGTGATGAGTTGTGAAGGTTATACAAAGAGAGGGGAGAGGAAGAACACTGCTCTGGTTAAAGCCTTGGACAAGGTCTCTGCTCACAGCTCAGTATTCCACTCTGAATTTGCATATACCTAGCTCATGTTTCAAGTCCTGTCTGAAAAACAGAGCTTTTTTATCATATGTCACAACTCCTGTGAACACTATATTAAATTAGAACTTGTCAGATGATCACTTACTAATTTCATCTAATCTATGTAGGGAGAAAAAGTGACGATACCTACACGTATGCCAAAATGGGAACCTGGGTATAATTTGACTTACATTTCAAGAGCTTATCTCATCACATAACAATAGTAAAATGAAAATCAAATAAGATTTATTACTTGAAAAAAGTAATGAGTCTAGGTGAAATGAGATAGAATTAATGATTTTATCTAGGACACACATTATAAATGCTAAACAATGAGAATAATAATTTGGAACGAGCTTGTTTATTCTTTGTTAACCAACACATTGTCCTCAGGGTTTTGCAAATGAATTGCTGATTATTTACATACCATCAGTCAGTCATCAGTTTTAGTCAAGACATCAGTCATATTTGCCTAGCATTTTTCTACACCAGAAAAGATGTTATAGTAAAACACAGAGTATCTGATATGTCCAAATAAATAAACACATTCCGATATATTAAAAGCACACATATTTCAGTAGTTTATTACTTAACTACAAAACCAAAGCATTAAAATGACAAAATATGGCAGGAGATGGAACAGCATTATCAGTTTAAGTCTATTTCCCTATTTTCCTTCCCCAGAAGGACTTCCTAAGGGTATCACACGGGCATATTAAAGTGTTATATGTGCACTCCAGACAGTTCATTACGCAACTCAAACCCAACATTTAATTCATGGACATCTTTTTGCCCAAATTTTGATGTACTGGTAAACTGCTAAGGCCTAAGGAGTGCACCTAATTGCACCCAATGAAGCCAAATTAATGCTCCTCCCCACTGCCCCTTCTCTCCCATGGATGTGCTGTTTGCAATGATTACAGGTCCCAGCACGTGAAAGACATACAAGTTCTAGCATGAACACCTAAACTGTTAAAACAGAAATAGAGAGTCAGGAGGTCTAAGTTTTATTTGTTGTTCTTTCACTGTCTCGCTGAGATGCTGCTGGACTAGGCAGACTTTCCTTTAGCCTTCAACATCTGAAGTCTCCTTCTAAAACAGAAAATACCTACATATACCTTCTGTAAACAAGCAACTTCCTTCCTAAACAGAAGTTACTATAGAAATTAAAAGCTTTATAGGAACATGGCACATTATTAACCAGCAATTGGTGGACAAAATACTGTGCATTCTTTTGGTAACATGGGAGAAAAACAACAGAACATCCTACTTTTTTGTGTTTTTACTTTGTATTTTATGGTATTATGATTAATGACATTGCCAGTATCAATCAGACAAAAATAAAAGTGATGGATCAATCGACCTCAGTATGGTTATTGATGAGAGTAACTGTTTCAATGTTATAGCTTTAATTTTTTTATTTTTATTTTTGGCGTAAATCTCTACACCTAAGAAACCAAGACAAAGTGAGTAGTGTTACACATGCCACTACATGGTTATTTTATAGACATATATTTTAAAAAAATCCAAACAAACTAAACCTCCTTTTAAGACTGGCATCCATGAAAGGATTTTGTATATTACAAAAAAGTTACCAGTGCAAATCACAGCATTCAAACCAAGCACGACTAAGAATCATATGAAATCACCATACAGATGTACATTCATGTTAATACTATTCTTTCTTAAGAAGACATAGTCTAGTAAACTGAAAGCCAGAACAAAAGAACCCCAGAACATTAAACCAACCCAGTCCTTGTAACAGCAACTGGCACTTTTATAAACAAAGTTTACAGTAAAATGTCAATATATGAGCTGCTGTAGGATCTAAGCCCTGATCTGAAGCCTTCCAAAAAAGCCAGTACTAGAACAGGGCTGTGGGCTCAGCATGGGAACATCCTTCATAAAATCCTACCATCATGCTTTATGCACTTCTGTATTTGCAAATACAGATTTGCTGGTTCATGAGCTTTACAGATTATGTGCTACCTTCAAATTCTGTGCTCAACAACTTCTCAAATATTTTTTCCTCCAAGAAGAAACAGCAGTGGAGGACGAATGTAGGGGTTTTAAAAAGACATATTTCCAAGATCCACTTCTCAGTTTAAGACCACTGTACATTGCTTGTTCTACATACTATGGGCGGACCACGACACATAAAACAAGCACCACCATTATGTAATAACCTGCAATTTTTTTTATGGCTATTGAATTCCATTCTTCCTATGCAATACATAAAATGCAAATGTAAAGCAATAGTACAAATTACAAGCCCTAACAAGGCAGTAAATCTGAACCAAGTCACGCAACATAAAGTGTCTATAAACTTTCCCACCAGATGCAAAAAAGGCTTTCAAAAGCTGCATTTTTAAACTTATTTTCAGTATTTTTTTAAAAGAAAAATAATGAAAATTCCCCTACCTCTAGTCATATCTGAATAGCAAATTAATAGTTCTACCAAATTTGAGGAGAATTCACAGAAATTGAGATGAATATTGTAAGATTTATCAGTAGATGTGGTGGTCTTTTCCTTTACTTTTGCATTATAAAAATAAAATGTTTAAAAATAAAAGAACTGTCATCAAAAATACAGTTGATTGGAGACTATGATTCATATTAAGATCATAACCTATTAAAATCATCAGCTGTGCAGAATGAGCTGTTGCAGTTGACAGATCTTATTAACAAAATCTTCCAATAAATTACAGAAAAAGCTGATTTTAAAAAAATGCTTTTGGCTTTCAGCATATGGAGCTTAAGGTGCTCCTGACACTAACATATTTTATGTGGTTTTAGTGACTAGATGGTACAAACAAGTCATCTTGTTCTGGAAAAGCTGTACTAATAAACTTAGTGAGAATGAAGGGAATTTTTTTCCCCTAGAATTCGAACGTAACACATTTTGATCTTAAAGTACACTTTTATACAGCTTTGCTTCCCTTGGTTTGTGGGTAGAAGATATTAAGAACAAAACCATGAAAGGATGACTATTAAATCATAGTGTCTGTAAGTATTGCTGCAGCTTCACTGAACTAAAGCAGCTATCACTTTACTTTTAACTCTCCAGTATCAGAATCAGTAGGTTCTGTGACAAAACAAGAGCTGACCTATTCTGAAAATCTCTGAGAGGTCAATAATGTGACTACAATAGTAAGACCAGCCAAGAAGCACAATACAGTGGAATATGAAAGACCTTACACACTTTTACCTACAGTGACAAGTGAAACATCTTGCAAAATAGAAAACCAAAACAAGCCCCTCAGACATTCACAGCTGACAGATCTTACGATTTTTAAGCTGTAATGAAAAACTAGACACTTAAAATATTTCATCACCAAAAGAGTCTAATTTTCTGATTCCACAACTTTGTAAAATAACAGATTTAGTGACATTAAGATATATTTTTTTCCCCTCTCCATTTTATTTTTGGCCTCAGTCAACATTTAAGGTCTAGTGCTTGAAGTTTTGCCTGCTTCTGGCACTGGGCTGCTACTCTGACAATGGCCAACATATCTAGCTAAAGGAGCACTTCCTCACTGCTACTTTGTTGTCATTTTCAATGAAAAACGTGGACAGCAAAAATAAACCACAGATTACTGGGCACAGGCTAAAATGAAAGACTCTAAGAGACAAACATCAATGACATCTACTACTGATAAATGTCTTCTGCACACACAGCTTACATTTATTTTCCCAGCCTCTAGATCATGCAATTTACTGTCTTCAGCTGCTACAAACACTACGGTTTCAAATACTGCCAAGTACTAACTTGCACAGACCCATTTCTAATCTAAAATCTCAATGGCTCATCATAATTGTGTGCTATAAAGTTTGCCTTTATTAACAGAAGCAGCCCAGACAATCATTGATGATCCAATAGTCTGTTTAAGTAAGTCAATGCTGGTATAGTAATCAATCTAGTAATACCATACTGTCATCTACTTTTAAATATAAACTATTTACTCCAAATGCTTGCATACATCTCAAGATAAGGAATACTTTATGGAGTGCAATTCAGGTAGTTAACTTCGTGCCTTTGTCACAAAGCCTTAAGTAGTATGACATTATCAGCAATCTAAATTAGCCTAGAAGATCTCTATGTAAAGCATGGTCAGAGTATTGTGAATTATGAGGACTACATATTATTTCAGGACTATATATCAGCCTTGTAAACCTCTAGCTTTGCTGTTGGTAAAGAGGTAAAACGACACCAGGCACCCACAGACCTGACAAGCTTCACACAGTATGCAGGTCCATCATTCTATCCACTACAACAGAAACAGCACACACAGCCTAACATTCTATGCTCCTGTGAGAGGAGCACAGACTAAAACAGGCTAGTGCAAGAAGATCAAGTCAGATCTGAACTCCACATCATTCTTGCCACTGTTGTGACCTCAACACTCTACACATCAGGTTTTAGTTAGTCAGCTACAAACAAAATCAGTGAAGTTTAAAAGCAAAAGAAAATATTATTCTTTTTCAGAATATTTAGCTCAGATTTTTTAAACAGCATTAGAAATTTTTAGACAAGTGCATTTGTCTTTTGGCATTTGCAGCAATTTAACACACAGCTTGAATGCTGTCGAATAAATCAAATTGCTAAAGCACAACAGTAAATAAATTGGCCTGGCAAAAAATTTCATTTGCCCCTGCATATTACATTTTTGTTTGTTCTGTGCTATAGTTAATTACTCAAACATAGACAAGTATTGCAGTCTTTTCACAGTACCTGGAATTTAGTCTACGTTGTAAACAAAAGTTGCAATGAAGTCTTTTAAGAGACTTCCAAATGATGAAATCAGACTAAGGAAAAAAACACAAATATGTTCTTATCTTTCAATTTGAAGTTGAGGATAAACCTCTTCCATTGACAGTCTTACACACAACTGTTTGGCCCCTGGCAATGTGTCTAGACAATGTCTGTTATTTATTTCAGTTCTAAAAGATATGCACTAAATACAATGGTCATCACAAAAAAAAAAAAAAAAAAAAAGCATCTAAAGAAACAGGTCTGCCTTGCGTATTTCCTTTACACTTCAATACTGAGAAATTATTGGAAGGCTCCTGGTGACAGCATCATAGCTAAATTAGTCCTAATTTAACTAAATTATTCAGAGTACAACAAGCAGGTACATACACATAGGAAATGAGTATTTTAAAAGATACATACAAGAAGTTGGTGTTAATCAGGGAACATCTCACTTAGTCAAAACATTAAAACCCCACATGGAAATAAGAAGAAAAATACCTAAATGTCTTGTTTTTAAGGGCATCACTGGCAACATACTCGGAAATCCACTAATACTGTGCAATCATACTATCGTCACATAAACAAGTACAGTTGTAAATTACTGAGCTGGAGGTTTTTAATGATTTGTCATTATGATTACGTATGTGCCCCTGGCTGACAAAAACTACCAAGAAAGAAACAAAACTACACAGAATGAATGTCCCTAAGTAGCCAAGAAGGTCCATGGCATTCTGGCCAGTATCAGCAAGAGCATGGCCAGCAGGAGCAGGGCAGTGATTGTCCCTCTGTACTGGGCACTGGCGAGGCCACACCTCGAGTGCTGTGCCCAGCTCTGGGCCCCTCACTGCAAGAAGGACATTGAGGGGCTGGAGCGTGTCCAGAGCACGGCACTGGAGCTGGACAAGGGTCTGGGGCACAAGTCTTGTCATGAGTGGACAAGGCATCTGGGGTTGTTCAGTCTGGAGAATTTGAGGCTTAGGAAGGACCCTTTTCTCTCTCTACAAACACCTGAAAGGAGGTTGTAATGAGGTGGGGTCACTTTCTTTTCCCAGGTAACAAGTAACAGGAGATGAGAAAATGGCCACAAGTTGCACAGAGGAGGTTTAGATTGGATACCCGGAAAGATTTCTTCACTGAAGAGTGATCAGGCAGTGGAACTGGCTGCCCAGAGAAGTGGTGGAACACCTCTGGAAGTGTTCATCTGATGTGTAGATGGGGCACTTAGGGACGGGTATGGGGTTATTAGTGGACATGGCAGTCCACTGGGTTAACAGTTTCACTTCATGATCTTTTCTAACATAAAAAATTCTAAGAAAATTTGAAAGAGAACGTATTGGATTTTTTATTACTGTGGTGCACATAGTATCTGTAAAGAGGTAGAAATGTGAACTAGAGACTGACTTTCAAAACTAGTATGTTCAGGGAATACTTCCTTTTATAAAACACTGTAGAGAAAAATAAAAGTGCTGCAACCAACATAAAAGAATTTAATTCAAAATGAACATGCTGATTAAAAATCCAACTGCAAAAAAAAAGCAAAGTATACAAAGATTTTCCTGAGCCAAAGCCACATTCTTTTCAAATAAGGGAACCTTAATGAAAGATTTATCATAATAAACTTTGCAATAGTTTGGGCCATCAGCTTGATTCTGTGGCTGTTTCAACACAAAGTTTTCACTTATATCAAATGGATTTGCATAAGAAAACAATTTGAAAGTGTATACAAAGGTCCACATTCAATTAAAAACCTTTCCATTAAAGTATAACTTTTTAAAAGAAAAAATAATGAATGTGCTTTTTAAGTGTAAGCCAACATTTCTTTTAGAACAGCTCTTTAGCATAGAAAATACACAATTATGCTCTTTCTTTCAAATGCAAAGGAATATGCCAAGAGAAGTTATGAAGAGAGATTTATCTGCTGCAGACATTATAATGGGTATTATGTTTCCAACAAAATAAAATCTGAGGAAATTTTACTACAACTGAAGAAATTTTGCTACAATTTTAGAATTCAGAGGAAGAAACAGTGTACTCTGCATTGCTCTTTTAACTATCTTCAGTCTTCTCATCTATTTTACTTTAAATGTATGTACACTTGAATTCAATTTTAAATTTAGTGCCATGAATACCTTTGAAATAACCTGGCAAATTCGTCTCTTCAGTCCATAACAATCCAACCTATGCTACCCCTTCAAACTTTTAATCTTTATAGGAAAAGTACTCTCACCACAATCAGTAAGAAGTTGACAGAATAACATCTTAAGATTCCAGAGTTTATTCTCAACAACCCCAAAGATTTTGTAACCCTGCATACTCATCTCACAGCTTACATGGTCAAACCTGTGTACTGGCTTACGATACAAAGCTTTACAGTCATGCCTATAGTGTGATTACCTACTGACATCAATAAGAAATTCAGAAGATCATTAGAAATCACTGGGATACTAGGAGTGATTGATTAGGCAAAAATAATGGTCTTCAATATTTCACCAGATTTTAACACAAGTACTATTAACTAAACATAAAAAAGATGTCAGAGAAAGCACAACAGGTTTGAACTTTGCAAATCACGACAGAGAAGCTGCTGCATGCTATAAGGTTGGCTGCAGACTAGAACATAATTCAAACACATTAAATTCTGCAGTAAAACATTAAACTGTTAATACACTAACAGCCTTCAATTACTGATTGCTCTTCCACCTTTCAGGGTAATATTTTAACAATTATTTCCACTGCATCAATAGATGCTCTATCAATCATGTACCATAATCCAGCAGGTAGAATCAAAACCAGCATGGCAGCCACAATGGAAAATTTACTTTATTGCAATACATTAAAAGTCTATTTATGCCAAAATAAAAAGACCAAAAATTTTTCATCCAAGAAAAATTATCTGGACAGCTTAAAAGAAGTCTTTTTCATTTAATAGCTTTATGAATTTGGAGTAGTCAGAGCACAGTTTTATTTAAATCACATCAGAGTAGTTATGATTCTATCCACTTTTATGTTGTGTATGTTGTTGTCACAAGAGATGACATGCATCTAGCTCAGAATACAAGAAGCTGAAGGCAGCAAGGGTATAAGATGCTGCCTGCTACAAAGCACATTCTGTCATAAGCCACGCTGGAGCCTAAATCAAACCATTTTTCTACTGTCAACAAATACTTCTGGAATCAAACAATATTCCTTCTCCTGTGGCTACTCAGCCAGACTACATGTCACTTTCCTACTACAGATAGTTAACTTGCCAGCTTGCACTGTAGAAGCCTGATCAAGGAAACGGAGGATTTCACCAGTACATTGCCAATCAATAAGCCTCCGCTACTATAAAAATCCAGGCTATAACATACAAAAACACATTAATTTTAAAACCCCAAAACTAAGATATTAAGACTTCTGAAATATCAAAATAAAGGCAGACTGGGAAACTTAGATTCTGCTACCTGCTCTGTGTGTCTCTTCACCTCACACTACACATGAATGCAAAATAAATACATGTTTTCCTTCAGACTAATGAATCACTCAGCACTCAGGATGAACAAAGCTCCAGGAGGAGACTTGTGGAGCACTAATGATTTACCCACAGTATATGAACCTTGTTCAGAGAAGATGTTTAGTGAACATGACTGGGAACTACCGTAAGGAGGAGTATGTTGTCATGCATTAAAACATTACTCTCCAGAAACAGCAGCAGATTCTACCACAGTGTTCCTACATGATGACAGGTTCATAAGTCATACACCACCTTCCAATCTGGAACTCTTCCCAAAAACTGAACAGAGAGGTACAAGATAGCCCTGCAGCTGGAGCTATTGAACATATTCCTTTTGCACTTGTCCTGAAATTCTTGACTCATTTAAAATTGTTTCTGAAAAACATGGCACTTGGGAGTTCTGGCAGCAGCAGACAGCAGAGTTCACATTATACATTCTCAGTCTTCTTTTTTTCCCCAGCATCTTTCAGGAGGAAATCACAGCTATCCTGCAGTCCAGGGGAACTGTTGGTGGGCCCTGCTTAACACCAACCTTCCCGAAAAAGCCTTAGCCAACTCTCTTACATCTGACCAGAAACATTCCCATCAAGTGAGACGATAAAGCCCAATGAAAGACAACAGCTGGGAGAAGAGCTGCTACTGAAAGTATCTGCATACTTTTGAGAAGCAGCTCATTACTCAAACAGAAAACAACTACAGGAGGTAGAAAGATCATAGGATTACAATCTCAAACTGCAACCAAATACTTCAGTCGGGATTAGGGTTGTGCCTGCCTTTATTTTCGTGCTTTGTAGCTTGAGACATTTTGTTTGGTGAGGACTCACACTTGAAATTGTGATTTAACAGTAGTTGAAGACAGTTCTTATAATAAGGTGAAGAAAAGGTAATGGAATCCATTCCAACAATTTCATCTCAACACATCAGTTTTTAAAGATTAAGTACCTGTTCTTCTTTCCAAATATTCAGAAGTAAAAGAAGGCAGACACATGGTTTAAATGAAAGATGAGTGTTGGCAACATGAACTGACTCAAACCTTGTCTGCAGTGGAAGTTCTGGCACTTAATTCTGACAGTCATGATAGACAGAAAAACCAGATCTCTCACTCTGTTCTCTAAATATAGTAACATTGACCTTATGATGGGCTTCCACAGTAGCTGCTTCAAAGAGAGACTGTCCCAATGCTGTAAAAGCCACTCATTTCAAATTCTTCCATGGTGGTACTTCATCACAAACTGCTTTTTCTGTTTTTATTTAGCAAAGAAATAAATGCTTTTTTATTCCAACTTGCAAAAATACTCAATAATCCTACTTTCTGATAGTATCTGGTCGAATTTCTGTTCATTGTGAACAACGAAGCAAAGTAATCATTGAAGCTTTCAGTTCAAGTAACCAGAATTTACTTTCATTCCATGTTAAGAAATGGTATATTTAGTTTGTTTTTCTGCTTCTACTATCAAGACTACTGGTATAATTGAGACTGTTCATTAAAAATTCCAACACTGACACATCATGAAATTTCACAGACTCACATAAAAGATGCCACTAAAGTGGCACACAAAACAACAGTATATCCAACATCACCTTTCCAAAATATAATCCAATCAGATTTAGAAATATTGAACTTTCAAAGTCTTGGAGAGCAGGAAGGCAGGAAAGTCAAAATATTTACTAAGGAGATTGCAGTAATTCATACTCTCTCATAAATACTGTCAACTTAGACAGTCATTTTTACCTTGAGCAGGTATGTAGGAATATTGCTGAAATCAACAGGCAACTTCAAGAGGAAACGAGCTGAGAACTCTCCAGTCTGTGGAAAAAAGGTAACACTAATGAGACCTGGTAGCTAAACAAGAACCACAAATACTATCCAGAAAAACATGTAAGAACTCATACCAAAGAGAAGGGTTGAGATTTAAAACAAAATGGCTGAATAGCACTACTGGAGAGGAAAAAAAAATTACAGATTTCACAGGTGTCACACGAAAAAACACCTTAAAAAACATTAACCCTCATTGCCAGTAAGTCAACAGCAAAAAGTATTTAGAATAAAACAATGTGCAGGACAAAAATCAGACTATTATTTTGTTATGCCCTAAATATAGATGTATCTTGGCTGTACTCATTTCCGGACAAAGGTCTGGTGAGACCTGCAAAGAGTCGGAAAGCAAAACTGAAAACCTGACAAATTGATAAGAGCATATAGATAAAACAAACGCATCTTTATAAACACTAGACACATATATGTAAGAGAATTTGTGTTTACAAAGGTCAGCACATATCAAAAGTGTCCTCTGAATAAACTCAGAGGGAAAAACTGAAGTAGAAGATTTTAAATAATTTGTTTTCAGGATTATGTAACTCTAAACACCTAGACAACCATTTACTGAAAATTTGCCAAGCATCCCATACACATTGCTCTTTTTTACATATAAAGGGTATGAGAAGGAAATGGAAAGGATTTCCTTTCTGTTTCATACACTTCCTTAAAACCAGACTTTGTCTACCTGGTTATGAAGCAACAAGTTAACTGTTTCTTAAAAACAAATGCCTGCCTGATTTCCTCCATAATAATTTTTTCTTAGTTCTACTTTTCTAGTTCAATAAAGTAGCCACACAGCAGCTATATTTGTTAAGTAGGTTGAATTAGCAGTAAAGGGAGTGTTAAACATTGATTTTATGCAATTAAGTACAAAAAACTGGAATCATTTGAGACAAGCTAACCAATTTGTCAGTGCCAATCTGTTTTTGGGTCCATCTACCATGCATGAACTAGAGATAACTCATTCTGCCTTTAAGTCACTAAACAAGAAAAAACAAGATCTGGAATGTGACTGAAATCTTCCCCATGGTACCTTTCAAGTTATATCATTTGCCAAAAGGGTTTGTGTCATGTTGGGCTGTAATCCACCCTTATGCCAGCTAGCTAAGAATTGCCCTTAAAATTTGTCACTGGTAGTCACACAAGATAGGCAAAGAAATTGCTCATAGAAACACTATGCAATAAAAGGTGAGTGTACATTAAAGTCCAACTGTGAAACCTTTCCTGATTACACCACTTGTGAGGAGAGATGCCAGCTTCTGTTGGCATGATGTATTACTGATATATGCAAAAAAATCACCAACTTCTTGTGCACGTGCAACATGAAGAGTGCTACGATGACAGTAAGGGTCCTCACTTTTTATCCAGAGTGAAACGGATATTACAGATAGTGCTTCTCTTCTGGACTTTCAGAAAATGCCATACAACATTTGCCATAAAATCTAGAAAATTATTTTTGGTATAATATCAAGTCTGATGAACTGGGATGGCCACTGAACAGATGAATGACCTCTGATCAATGCTGCTCTGATCATCAGGTGCTCCAAAAAGTCTTGATATTTCATATAATTCAATTGAGATTATTTTGCAAACTAATACTTCCAAAGGTGTTCTGGCTGGACAGGGAGCAGCCCCTGTCCATGGTCCTCACCTTCCCAGCCTGAACCACCTGGATACAGGCATCAGGTGGAGACAGATCAATTTCTGGCCACATCCCTGATTAGGTATTTAATGGGCTCCTGCATCTGCTGGTACTCTACCAACATGAAGCTACTAAGCCAGATAATAGTTTGTTGATTCGTCACATATACTGGAGACTTACACTTTAGGAAACTGGAGATAGTGGAACAAAAGTATAAGAGTAAATTTCTGTTCCATTTTGGGTGAGAGTGCTGAATTCAGGCCTTCTCTTCAAAGTATTTTTAACTCATGCACCTAAGATGATTGCTTTCATAACACTGTGCTAGGCTCATACTTGATTATTTCAGAAATCTGCTGAACTACTATTGATTCCTTAGAGGAAGCAGCAACATGAACTTCAATTACTTCCAGGCAGAGAAGATAAAAGGCCATTTATCTCCTGCTTTTTAGAAAAACAGTCCTATTTTGCTGATCCTTGAGGCTAACAAAACAGTTGCAAAGGGCAGGAAAGAGAACTACACAAGGTAGTTTCACAGGTTTTTTTAGGACACTAGTAAACAAGCCTCTGTCACATATACCAAGTTCATAGAATCTCCAAGACTCTCAAGAGTCTTCTTGACAGAGAATGAAGACTTGGAAAAAAGCACACACTATGGAAAAATCTATAGCTCTGCTACATGAAAAGGATTTGACTCGAAATGTATTTAAAATTTATTTTATTGGAACATTTTTAATTGAAAAAGTATTTAAAATTAAAGAAAAAAAAAGTTCTTTATTCAGTCACCAAAGACTGAGAAAAGACTCAAAAGGCTTGAGTAGCTATGTCTTTCCTCTCAAAAATGAAGAAACCTCCTAGTTTTCTAGAATCTTCAGCAGAATTTTTGCATGTGGCAAAAACTATGATAAAATTTCAGTACAGTTCAGAAAGCCTTCTGCACTTCAGTAAACTAGTCTGATGAAATTCAGAGATATAGCGAGTTGTTTGTGGTGCAAGCTATGGACAATAACATCTGTGAATAAATTAATTTCAATCAAATATTCTAATCTATAAGCATTAAAGAGGTCTGAATTTCTTTGCTGAAGAAAATTAAATCTGGATTCAAATAAAAAGGCCTAGATGACTTGCCTAAGAAAAAAAACCCAGATGGATGTGTGAGTTGTAAACATCCTTGAATCACTTGTAACTTAAGGATGATTGAAGTGATATAAAGCTGAATTCTAGGTCATGATAATAGGAGTGCTGAATTTTCATCCATTTTCAGACTGCACCTGTTTGAAAAGATACTGCTTCTGAAGGCCAGTTTATCTTAAGAGTATGTTATTTCTGAAAGCAAGAGGGAAACTAATTCATCTTAAATACCATTAGATATTTCCCCACATATCTTATTCCAAACTTCCCAAGAAAAACATATTACCAGCAAAAAAACCCCTGATTTTTGCAAAGCTTACTACTCTGTGGCAGAGATCGATTAAAAAATCCTATCAATTCACTCAGTAACCAAAATGTCTACATTGCCACTGGCCACATCTTAGAGACAGTATACACAGAGTGTTTCTATACAGAATGGCACATTTCCCATGTGGGAACATGGGCTATAACTTCTGGAAACAGATAAGCCAGTTCAATGTCTGATGTCATATGAAAGCATGGCCTCACCAAGTCACTGTTCGAGCCCATCTGGTCTCCTCTTGCAGAAAATTAGCTGGGTTAGTTTTCTCCTCTCCTAGAACAACTCAGCTTAGACCAGTGCAAGAGAGACAGTGGCAGCTGCACCTACCAATTAAATAAACTCAATCCTAATGTGGAAACATACCCTAATACATCCTACCCCTAAGTAGGCTGGTAGGCTGGCAGGGTGTCATACCAACACTGTTAGTCTGCCTCTCAAATCCTCAAAGCTAACTTGAACTTCCACATCAATGTTGTACTGTGCCCTCTAAACACAGCAGAGGCTTTTCAACTGTTTCAAAGTTTTCGCCTATAAACCAGATGAATGAACACCAGGTTCAAAACCAGTTCTCACCTGGAAATCTGGTTCAACCAAGGTAATGGAATACAGCAACATTCAAAACAGGGAGTATAGAAAATCAGCTGAAGTCAAATAGGAGTTTTTTCCACTGGAAACAGAAAGCATGGAGATCCACAGAAAGAACTTAAGTTTTCTGAAGTAAGAGTTGTATCTTTTAAAAGCATTTTAGATTGAATAAGAGCTTACCCAGTTGTTTTTTTTGCCAGCATAGATTTCCATGTTTTCTCCATACTGGGGCTCTTCAAGTAAAGTCTGATACTCAAACATGAGACGAGAGCTCTCCCGTAATCGGCTGCACTGAAATTGGTGATACTGCTGCACAAGTTCTTTCACAACAAGCAGGAGGCATTCAGGGTTTGAAGGATTCCAGGAAGCTAAATTCTGTTGAGTAGAGAAGAAAAAAGACCAAAATTGTTTACAGAAATAAAAGACAAGCAATTGGCCTTCTATACTGATACCAGAGGCATATATGCATGTGGAACCTCTGTGACAAAGCTAAACCATAATAGTAAAATATGAAAGTTCTAACATGTTTTGGAAGAAAGCCAGGTAAAACAGCAGAAGCTTAACGCCAAATAGGAGACCTACCATAAAACTGATAACAGGGCTACTACCAGGCTTACACAGGCCCAAATTACCATTCTGTTCTTTCCTAAAATTATAGTGTTGCATCTAGGAACTGGGAAAGTTTGAATTAAATTAAAACTGATACACAACACACAAGGATCAAGTAAGTACAGTCTTGCACAGTAACTGATTCAGAAAGCAGTCAACCAAGTCAATATGGCAAATTAACACCAACCACAGAAACTGATCTGCTCCATTATCTCAAGCAGTGGCTACATTCCCAGTAGTAGAGTAAATGGGTCCTCGTCTCTTGTGATTTATTTCACTTTAACTGTCTCTTCACTTGAATTACCTTGACTCACCTTCTTAACACAAATGTCACCCATACACAGAGGTCTCTTTAATTTGCCTGGCAGAAATTTTCAGTACAGGTTCAATGTATTTCAAGAAATACAGCTAACAGAAATAAAAATGATAATACAATTAAGGTAACTGTGTCAGTAACACAGTAACAATGTTACCACTCCTATAATTGGTTTTGGTCCGTCTTCTGTGCACAGTGAGTTTTATTCAGGAAGTATTTGGTGTTACAAACCATACCTAATGTGACCAATGCTGCATCTAGCTGACCAAAAATGGACCTATGTGAAAGACAAAGGAGGACTCACCCTGTAGTCCATGCTGTTAGGACATGAGACAGCACTGACTGAAAGTACTTAGGTGCTCATTTGCTTTGCACTTGGATCTCCAAGTGGTTTTCTTGATACAATCTCAGAGCATGTTAACAGAGTCACGTGGCTTTTGGTGAGCTTTGAGTATAAGCAAAATCAATCTGCATTTCATAGAATCATGGAGCAGTTTGGGTTGGCACAGCCCTTAAAGATCGTGTAGTTCAGGGGAGGGACACCTTCCACTAGACCAGGGTGCTCAAGGCACCTTCCAACCTGGCCTTTGACACTTCCAAGGATGGGGTATCCACAGCTTCTCTGTGCAACCTGTTACAGTGCCTCACCATCCTCACAGGAAATAATTTCTTCCTTATATCTATTTTTCAATTTACCCTATTTCAATTTAAAGCCTTTCTCCCACCTTTCCATGCTGTTCTAAAAACTCCCTTTCCAGCTCTCTTGAGGGCCCATTTAGGTACTAGAAAGCTGTATATCACACAGATATTTGACAATAAACTAGCTGTAACAGAATTTTGAATTGCATGGATTGTACAGTTAACATTAAGAAACTCAGAACTAGCAAAGATATCTGCATTTTACAACTAAGTGATGATATAATATAGTGGTTTCATAAAATTTGTTATCCATATTTGTAGTCAATGTAGTTAGATGCCATGTTACTTCTTCCTGTGAGTTGCAGACATTTGAGAAAAAAAATCATATTTTGTGTAACACCAGAAGTAATAAATACAAGTAACAAACACAAGTGAACAGCTTGCACAGAGAAGTTGTTCAGTCTCTGTCCTTGGAGATACTCAAAAAGTGACCAGACAAGAACCTGGACAGTCTGATCTATCTGATCCTGCCCAGGCAGGGCAGCTGGGCTAATGATCTCTATGTAAAGGTTCCTTCCAACCTTAGCTAGTTTTAGCTTTATGAAGAGGTTTACAAAAAGCTCAGACTGAAACAGGATCTTAGCAAGGTGAGACTCCACAGCACTGGCCTGAAAAGAAACAAATGAGTTTGTGTATAAATTTTATCTTCTGATACCCTGCAAAGGCAGATAGAAAACTTAATCAGTTACTCACTAGGCACCATACTTCAGCTCTCCAATGAAATTTACTTGTAGCCTGATGGCTAACTAAGATGGCTATTCCATTAAAAACGGTTATAACTTTTATTATTTCTGATGACTTTAGATATGTCCCTATGGAATAGTTTTATATAGACTTCAGTACCTGTGTATGACAGCTTAATATTTCAAGTGATTATCTTTCCACAACTTTATACTTTTTTCCCGCTTAAATAATATATATTAAGATCTTGCCAAAATGAATTTCTTGTTTTCAGCATGACCACTTGAAACACACCAATCTAATTTGTCAGTGAAAGGAACAGGAAGTATGTATTGCTGTGTTTTACATGCATGAACAGCTACACGATTGAACTGTATTCCTATTTTCCTGCTCGCTCTGATTCTGGTATAAAAGGGCTGCTCAGCATGGCTAAAATGCTATCCTTGAGCCTCTGCCTTTAGAGACTTCATATTTGACCATGGCTTGATGTAAAAGTACTGTTTTCACCCCCTTCTAGACAGTAGGAACACTTACAGAATGGGAATACTATCATTGCCGTATCTTAAAAGGTAAATGACATTCCAGAGGTATTGGTGAATTGGTGACATACTAATGCAATTCGTGTAAATTCCTCAGTTACTACAGGGCGACTGAAAGCCTTGTTCTACCTTGTCTGCCACCTACAGCTGGTAAAAATTTGTTTGCAACTTGAACCCATTCAAGCTTATCTAATTCTACAAAATACTAGAGAAAAATCTGTCAGGTAGACAGCATCTTCTAGGAAACACATTTTCTATCAGGCAGTCTGAAACCAGACTGCATATAACCTTAAATTTCCTGTTCCCAAGCTGCTGCTCAAATAAAACATTTCCAGAAAGCCAGAGGATGTAATATGCCAGTATGTATTGATATCAGCCAGACAAGTGGGAATAACCTTTCCTCCTAATGACATTGGTATAACACAATAGAAATGTTCTGTCAAAGGAAATGACCAACAGTATTTTAATAACTGACCTAAATGCAACTGAACCTTTTGTTTTTAAATAACGTTACACTACAGAACAAAAAAAGAGCAAGAGGAAATCCATTGTCATTTGTGCAGCACAGAGCTAAAGAAGTGCTCTTTTCAAAGAATTCAAGAACATTACATCAAACCAGTGTTTATTGCCTTAAAGCTACAGGAATTAAAATGAATGATTTGACTGTAGGAACCTTACTAAACACCTCTCATTCAGCAACTCAAGTTTCAAACTACAAACTAGTTATAAAAACAAATCCCCTGATGTACAATTCAGTTACCTACCCAAGACATACAGGAATGAAAACAGATTCTCACTGATGAAAGAAGAAACACACAAGGGCTACACAAATTTTCTGAAACACAAGTACTGATTTATATAAAATGTTTTTAGCTTTAGAATTGTATTATTGTAGTTGCCAAATAACAATGTCATTTGGCATCTGGCCACTAAATTTCCATCCATTTTGTTAACTTTGCAGAAGGGTTGTACTTTTCACAAGATCTAAACTCATAAATTTTAACACAAACACTACCAAATACAATGCCATGTTTATGTATGAAATTTTTTTTTACTTATTTGCCCTAAGCACTAGGTTTATTCACCTGAAAATACTGTTAAACAACTTTACTGTAATCCAGTTTCAACAGGATGTCAAAATAGGTGCTATATTGTTCTCAGTTTCAAACAGCACCTTCCTCATCTTCCTTCTGTTTTTGAAATCAAAGACAAAAAACTACCAGTAAAATACATTGTTGAAATCTAAGGCAGAATTTGATTTGTCATTTATCCCTTTTAAAATGTCTACATTGCTACAATTTGAGCATCACAGAGATTCTTCTGAGGACACACAATTCATCACTTTAGTTGATGAGAGTAGTGTTCCTGCAACAGTAAGATGACCTTCTTCTTTAGAGGTAAAGGACCCTCTGAATAAGATTTTATTTAGTGATGCAGTATTGAATTCACTATTAACTTTGGAAATCAGCAAAATCTTAAACTTGGAGCAAAAAGAGTAGTAACCTTTATGCTTCATTTTCTGATTGTTTGCCTGAAGGCTGCATTCCAGCTCTAACCAATCCAGCTTTTTAAGAGATTGTAGTTAATAAGATTTAAAACATTAGAAGAACAGAGCTACTGGTGTTTGTGTTTCATGGCTTAAAGTTCTGCTGCAAAACTCAGATGTTGTGTAAGTATTAAAATCTGATGCAACTTCAAGATTATGAGTTTTAGTTGTTACAACTTTAAAAAATCCTGGGAGTAAGAACACAGACAGATCACAGAAGCCAACAAGGTATGAAAAACACAAATACAGAAATAATAAGACAATTATGTATATAGAAGAAGACTTGTTGTTTTCCATAGCTTATGCCAAATTCTTCTGCCTTGCTCACAAATCTATACATTATCATTTTACCAGAATCACATGCATACTGAAAAGAGTTGTTCCTTTTTTTCTGAGTTTGCTACAAAATTGTGAATAAAATGGATTTTATAGAGAAAAAATAATTACAGTGACTAGGGTATTGAGACTAAGTTACATACTTCACTCAATAAATCCTAATTTATTTAAAGATTTCTGCAGACTTTCAAGAGAGTTAATAAATATCTTTAAATGAACTCTGCAGTGCAGACTCCCAAAGTTACTCAACAGTTAGCCAGTTAGACTGAAAGTGGCTTACTGCACAACAATATACTAGTATGAATCAACCCCAACTGCATCTGCAACTAGTTCTGCATTCATGCTGATCTCACATGATGGCCTACATGCACAATTCAGATTGGTTAGGACCATCATTTTTTCAGCCTATCGCTGAAGAATATACCTGTCATTTCTAAGCATACAGGTGGAGGCTCAAATAAACAATTCCCTTCTTTCTAGACATGGCTTGCATGTCTCTCCATGATCTCTGCTAACACGAGGAGCAACTTTATGCATCAGATTTTAATTTCAACCTTTCAGTTTCTAATTTCAGGGTTTTTTTGGTTTTTTTTTGGTTTTTTTTGGGGGGTTTTTTTTGTTTGTTTGTTTTGTTTGTTTGTTTGTTTTTGGCTTTGCCATACTGCAGCTTGTGTAACTTTCATTTTCTAAACAGACCAACTGTTGCCTCATCTTAAGAAGTACAGAAGTTTTAGTAGCAGGTTTAGTAGCATCCAAAGATGATTGTATACTTTTGTGGACACAAAAGTCTGATAATTTCACCTGTGATGACTGGATCAACTCCTGTCTTGGTTTGGACAGACAGGTATCTGTCAGGGAAAAACTGGAGTTTCCCTTGGAATGGAGAATATAAAAACCCCTTCCTCCAGATTGTTATAATTTTGCAATTAGGAGCTTTCACGCAAAAAATATAGGAATATTAAAAAAATGCAAATACAATAATACAAAAAAAACCCAGCAAGCAAACAATCAAGTCCTAGAAAACCCTGACGGAGTCAGAGATACAACTTGACACCCTGTTGGCCAGGGTGTTGGCAGCAGTCCAAATAAATCCTCCTGGGGTGACAGATGTGGTTCTGTTGGAGTAGAGATAATCCTGTAGTGGTGGTGAGATGACTCTGGTCTTCCTCTGAGAATCCAGTGGAAAAGAGGATGCTTGGTGTTCCTACAGCTCAGTTTTTATCTTGGTAGGAACAGATGGCTCCCCTCCCACTGGGTGTTGCATCTCACAATGGGATGATGTAATGTGTCATGTCACTGGTGAGCCTTAATGGCCCATTAACAGAAGATATTCCCTGGAGGGTGGACAGTGGTAGAAGAGATAACAAACACTGCCCCACCTGGTTTTAACAGCTGGCCTATTATCAGAAGGCATCCACCTCCCTGCCCCCTGGAGTTACAAGAGATGAAGGAAAAAAACCAAACATCTCCCAACTGGTTTGAACAGATGAAATAGAATACACATTTTTTTTTGGTTACATAACCCAAGACAACCCCATTTTTCCAGTTAGGGAATGAATGAAAAATGATCTACGGGAATAAATTCAAAATGGCCTACAGAAAAAGTAATGGAATGAGAACTTCCATATGATAGAGACCAGATTCCAGAAGCATCACTGCCCACAGAGTTTTAGCTACTGTCATGCAGAAGATGGCCAATAACTATTTACCTATCCATAAGTAAGCAATTCAACACAAGGAAGTTAAATGCTCCTTTGTGGCAGAAGTTTTCCTGGCCGACTTTTTTATTATAGAACAAAGTTTCAGGACAAGGTCTTGAAGAAAACATCTAGACCTTAAAGTGATTAACCAATAGCATGTACCTTCAATAAGTTTGCCCTCTAGCTTTTGTTGTATGGCAATAGGAATGGAAAAATAGTATTCTTATACAGAGATTAATAGACCACAGGCGTCCATCAAACTGTCTACACTGGAGAAATCCAAGTGATTTAGGAGATCTGTTCTGATAATCTGCCAGATATTAAGCTAAACAATCTCACCAAGGAGCATTGATTTTCACTAAGAAGTATAACCCCAGAGATTTTGTTGGGCTGCAAATTCAATTTGTGAATTCCCTGGCTCCTGATCCTGTCTGCTGACAGAAGTTGGCTGCACATTATGTGAACAGTTTGATAGGGAAAGGTTTTTTGACATTCAGACATGACCAGAGTTGAGAAAATGAATTCACTTGAAGTTGGTATAAAAGGCAGAGTAGAGCTGTTGTAAGGCCACCCACAGCGTGCAATTTAAGCCATTTCAACAGTAACTCATTTAAATGAATAGCAATGACACCAGCTGGATCTC
Source organism: Prinia subflava (assembly GCF_021018805.1). Lineage (NCBI taxonomy): Eukaryota > Metazoa > Chordata > Aves > Passeriformes > Cisticolidae > Prinia > Prinia subflava. The sequence goes on from NC_086248.1 coordinate 84,520,857, forward strand.
CAAAAGAGACAGGAAAATTTGCAGCCTGACACTATTAGTTCTAGTGAGATCTTACAGGTGAGACAAGTGAAAAAACCCCAACAAAGTCACTTCTGAGACCTATTAGCAAAGATATGCAGAGTTTAGCTTTCCAAAGATGCCATACTATTCAGCTTCTGCCAACAAAATCACATTTAAATTTTGTTCTGGAACATTCTGTATTCTTTCCTTTATCTTTCCAAAGATGATCAAGAACCTATGCAAACTACTCAGTGCCTATGATTATCTATTCTCCAGTTTTTTCACAATACAATGGGTCTTGTGTTCCGTAAAGCTGCTAATTCATAGACACCTTCACAGGTTATTGCTTATTTCATAACTCCAGGCAATGTCTGCAGCAAACTATAATTCTACATTATCAGAAATGAAATACGGTAACAATTTCTAATTGATATGAAGTTGTTTTTCTTTGAAATGTGTTTAAATACCCAGGTTGCCAGAATATCTTCCAGGAATGTGATTTTAAAGAAGACAGATTGCAACTGTTTTTCCTGGCTATACTACAGGAAATAACAGCAAGATCTTATTTTAAGTTAGTGTACTTCTATATTTCTAAGCAAGAAATTAACTTTCATGAGAAAATGTCAGTAAACAAAACCTCCCAAGCCTGCAACAGTGGTAATGCATTTCTATAGCATCGTTCAACCAGAATTATCATAAAGAATAATGTTAAGTACAGATTTGCATTTTGTTTATATCTCTGCACACCACATGCACACAACTTGCATCCTACAGTGGCTTAAAATCAGTACCAATACAAGTTTTTACCCAAAATGAGAAAGATCACAGTGTGATATTAGCACTTATCTTCTGCATAAATACAGAAGAGAAACTGGTCCAGTGGTTACAGCATTAGCCTAGAAACTGGCATATCTGGTTTCAGTCCCTGCTTTGCTCTACTCCTCACAGGCCACCACAGGGAAATTGCTCACAGAAAAAAGGCACAGGATAATTATCTACCATATGCTCACATCTTTCTATCAACAGATATTTTTCACAGTATTTGCAGGGCTGGAGTGTTATAACAACTTCAAAGGCTTCAGTTTCTTAGCAGCCAGCACTTAAACATCCTACAGGCTGCAGCTTCAAATCAATCACTGTAAACCTACATGCCATCTACTTGTCATCTTTTTTTCACAGGTTCTTCATATCCCTCTCCCCCAAAGCACCACTGGAACAACTTTCTGGAGTGATCTTCTTGAAATGATCATTTTTGGGCTCAAGCAAACATCAGAACTTAACATTTCATAAAAACAGTTCAACTCTGGAGCACTTCTGTCATTTCAAATACGACCAAAAAATTTACAGACCTTGTGTGCTCTGCTGCTGTGAATACCAGATAAAAACATTTGCACTAAGCAAAGCCTGGGATTGTCAGTATTTATTTTAATTTTTATTTTTGGCAAGAAGCTGTGAAAATTAGATACAGAAATTAGAATAGCTTATAAACACTTAGTTGAAAGCCCAAATACCTGAGGGCCTTGAATTAGCAAGAAAATACAGAGCACAAAAACAACATAATAAGAAATTAATTCTGCTTTCAGAAAAGCATCTTATATCGTGCATGAAATTATTTTCCCTTTTTTCTTCCACTGGCTACACAGTGTGATTCTTGATAAATGATCCAATACCCAAAACAGCTCTATAATAGATCCCAGCAAATCTGACATATGGAGAACGCTCTTCTGCATTCCCACAGAATAAATGCAAAACTGCCCCTCAAGTACCATTCACCCAAAAAAGGAATAAACTCAGCTTCCAAAGGTTACTACAATTTTTTTTCTATTTCCTGCTGAAGGAACAGTGAAGAGACAGCTGATCTTGGTGAGTTAAGGGTACTCCTTAGAAATCCAGAACCTGTGAAGCCAAGCCCAGGAGAGTATTTTTATGTTGCACATTCTTCTTGAAAGTGTCTCTCTGTTTCTCCCACTGAGCTCTCTTAGAAGATAATCAGATCCTTAAAAGCTACAACTGCCTACTATCTAATTAGTCTTCTAAAGACTTGGCATGCATAGGCATTTTTTGTCCTACTTTGCTAAGGAATTAGAGCAAATTTTGTTTCTTTCCAGACCTCTCAGCACACCTCTCTCGGAAAGCAGATGATACCTTTACCTGATCCAAGAGGGAATTTCTTTATTCCCTCAGCATGTATTAAATTCTGGTTTAGTGAATCCAACGCACTAATCATTAATTTCTCCATGTGAGTACACTGCACTTTTTCCCTTTTGGAGTTGGCTACCAGAGGTGTACATATTTAACTAGACATGCCAAGTAAAAGGAACAAAGCATGAAGACAAGAAAAATTCCCCTGCAAGACATAGGCACATGCATCTTTTACCTAAAGACTCACTCACCATGCCTTAATGGCAGTGTGAACAGGCCTCAACTCCTCAGACCCTCAGTGGACCACAGAACAGACCACTGGTTATGCTTCACCTCAAGAGTCCCTTTCAAATAGCAAGTCTTTCACTCTTATCAGCTCTTGTGGGTTTTTTTCTTTCCTGTCAACATAAGTAATTTTAGCTACAGCAAAAAGGCAGAACCTTCACAGCTAATGTTTTGGATAGCATCCACTAACATCCCCTGAGCATTTACTGTCGGGTGGCACATGCAGAACTCTTTTCTTGTTTCTTCATTTTTCCCATTCCAAAATTTCACAAATTAAAATCAATGTGTAACACAGTGAATCTCACTGTCGTGAGAACAGTATTGCCATCTTTATTTTCACATCTGTACTACAAGACGGTTTATAAGATGTTGAAAATACAGTCCCTAAAGAAAACACCTACAAAATATCATTGTAAATTTTAAGATACGGGAAATCAAAAATATTTCTTTATCATACCAGAAAAATTATTGCAAATTAGTTACCTCTTCTCAAAAAAAATCAGCATGAAAACACTCATTTTTCATTTCTGAAAGTAAAAGCTGCATCTCTGAGAAGACGGGTATAAAGCAGAATTTGCGCAAAACTGTACGAACACTTATATGGCAAACAAAATATTCAAGATGCTGACTAAATTTGAATTATATTTCTGTAGTTATCTCTAAAAAAGTGCAGATATGCCTGCGGAACTGAAATAGAAGACAGAAAGGAAACACAGACAAAAAAGAACGTAAAGAATGAATAAATCAAAAAGAGGTTTTGAAACAAATGTAGGCTGAAAGTTAGACTGGTAAAAAGGAAAGAAAATGTATCTTCAGCCCTCCTCCAATTGGGGAAATTAATAGATCTTGTGAAAATCACCCTGAGTGCAAAGACATTTATTTCTTTGCCCCAACCATATCTTCTGAAGGAAAGAACCTTCAGGGAACCAAACTTAAACTAATTTCATTGGAGAAAAGTGCAATTATAAATTATAACAGAATTCACAACCCAGAATTAAATCAAATACAAAATTGTATTATTAGACAAAATGACCATTTTAAGTGTCCTTCTGTAATCAGTTAATTTAAAAGTTTTTCCTACTTGAATATTCATAAGCAATGACCAACTTCCTCTACAGAAAGTTGAATTATAATAGCACATCAATGTGGATTCTACAGGCATACTACACAGAATTTAAATGTATTCTCAATTCAGGAAGGCTGTCCTAGAGTCAATCTTTTCTCTCAAAAAAAACCCCCACCCCTACCCAAGCCCCCGTAAACGTGTTTCTAAAAAGCTAACAAGCTGTTGCCTTCAAGACATGGCATTTCTTAGTGTTTCTAGAGTTCTTGTAAGGAAGCAGAATGTACTGTGACAGTAAAACCACACAGAAGGGCCAGAATCCTTTCATTTTCCACTAGTTTTTCTGATAATATTTTTTTCACTGTTTTTAACAAAACACTGCTCAAGTAGAGTAAGATTATATATTAATAAAATGAAGCAAAAAATAGTCAGAAGTACATTACCAGTTTGCTGGTTTACATTAAAGAATTATAAATGCCAACATATTTTCATTGTACTCCCACACTTTCCCCTAAAAGATGTTCTGCTTTCATAGGTCTGGCTTGGGATATCCAGCTTTACATATTTGGTATGAACTATGGCTCAAAAGTGAAGGATTTGCTGGAATTCATTATACCACCCCTACCACTAGCAAGAACTGTATTTCCCGCAAAGGAAAGACATGCAAGCCTAAAGATCTTTTTCAGCATTTTACATTAAGATTTAAGCCTCCTGTTATTCTGGTCCAAACTTCTGCCCCATCTAAATCTATGACCATAAAAAAATATGGTCAAATTCATATGACAAACGAAAAACAGTTTTTCCTAAAACAATGCTACGAATGGAAAACTATAAAATGTTTTCTCCGCCTATTTTAGTGCACAATGATTAAGTCCTTCATCACATGCACTTTAGTTAGTTTGGAAGAAAAACATTTTCTTCCACTTTGCCATCCTTCAGTCAAATGTCCGTGCACATTCCTAATGCTGTCCAAAAACTAGTCTTTCCTGAACCGAAATATTCTATTTTAAAAGCTAATATTCTGGATCTTTCATATTCTAGGGAGAAGTTGCATTGTCAGAGAGGCTTGTGCCAAAAAAATGAAAGGAAATGTTTCCCCCTGGAGCCCTTTACAAAACTTAGGGAATTAATTTTGCCTTCTACACCAGCAAGATTTAAGCAAGAAGGCAAAACCACCTATCTTAATAGATATTTTGTTCCCTTGAAATTAAAGAAGTATTATCAAACTATAGATTTTCTTTTTTTTTCAGTTTCTGGATTCATTAGGTGAAAAGTCCAGCCAAAATGCTGCAATTAAGTAAAGAACAACTTTTAACCCCACCATCTTCTCTTCTGCTTATGCTTTGAGATATAAAGCCACGCTTTATAAACTGTTCTAGGAAATGCTGAAGTTTGGCAAAATGAAAGTGAGGTAAATATATGCAATAATTTTACGTTAATAGAAAATGACAAAGTAATACAATGTGGCTAATCATCTCTCAGCCCTTATAAATATTAGAAACTCTAGACAAAAAGGACAAAAACGAGAGGCTGCAAGAGAAATTAAGAAGACTAAAACAAGGAGAAAAAGGAATAATTTAGTGTAGAAAGGTCTTGACGGACTCAAAGACGGAAGAACGATAGGAAAACTTTTCTTTCTGTCATCCTCTTGAACTCCTTCTGCTGGACTGTACAGCCACCATCTTTACCACACATCCTCACAGATGATCCTAACACTTGCTCTCAGCACTGAGTGACTTCTCAGAAGGATCTTCTGAATGCTGGCCTCACACAGGTTGCAGTCAAGCTGCCCAGGCTATGCCAGCAGAGGATTCCCAGCCAGAATCCTCTTTTGGGGATTTCTCATTTTAAACCCAGTACTTACTCAGCTTGGCAGAGGGGCTGATCCAGATCAGCTCCAGAGGGCTTCCAACCCTAACTATTCTGTGATTTTGTGATTCCCTGAGGAAGTGTGGAGCTCAGACACCAAAACCAGATCAAAATACATTCAAAATTACATTTTTTCGGATCTGGCATTAAAAGGAATGCTGCACTGGCATATCTCTATTGTTCAAAAACGTGGACAAAATTGTATACCATAAGTGCCAACAATACCAGTCAAAAAATCCTTGGGAAAGTTCCTGAATAAATTACTTCTCTGATGGTATAAAATGTAATTTTTTTTTTCCCCCATTGCCTATCAATACCAGACAAGCTTCAGCAAGGCTGCAGTGACTATATGCATATATATATATATATACACATATATATACACACACGCACACATATCTGCATTCCCCGTATATACAAAAGGGTAAGATCAATAGAGAGGGACAGGAAGAAAAAGTTTTCAAATTAATGTTTGTTTTTGAAAATTAAATGTTAAATAACATGGGATTATAGATAATCAAAACACATATTGACATATAAATCAAGACATGGCTGAAAAATGAACACAATAAATGGGAATATAAAGTAGTTCAAAATTAGAAAAAATATCACCTAATAATTTGAAGGCTCCAATTCTGCATTCTGTTTCACTTAAATTCTCCAAGTTCAAATGAAGCCAAATTTAAAGCTTTCAGTACAAGAGTAGCGGGTTAGGGGGTCCAAGAATGAAATCTGCAGCTGCCATTTGAAATAGAATACACAGAAGAGCTAAATAGGTTGAACTTACCCATGCATTTCTCAGACAAGAAAAACCCACTGCTGTGGCTTTATATTTTAAAATCACATTCTGAAAACCACTGAGCTCATTGCCCTTATGGGGGGCTCTCACACCGGAACACAACATCTGAATCCTTGCTAACAATACAACTGACAGACTTTTTAGAACAAAATAGTTCAAACATCATTAGTTAAAATAAGGGGTGTTTGAGCTTTTTTGGAGTTACTGTGAGCAGAGGGACAACTGACACTACTAAAGATGTGTCTCATGCACCTGAGTAAATGAAGAACAATTAATGGAAGAGGGGGATATTTAAAGGATCTCTTCACTACCCATTAAAAGCTAACTCGGCAACCAATAGAAATAATGATTAAGACTTTGAACAGAGACACAGAAAAAATACAACCTTCACAACAATCCTCATATAGCCAAATGAGTCTAATAAGCACAAATACAAGAAATTAAAAACAAACATTGGTCTACACAAGATATAGAGTGTGACAGCCCATACACTTTAGCAGCACAATGAACTGATTTAACTACACAGTGACTGGAATCTGTACTCAGTATCAACGAGTATCAACAATTACACAAGTGAAAACAATCCTCCCAATGCTAGGTATGTGCATGAGAATTGCAGCAGCCTATTCTCTGAAGATCTGTGATGACAGTATCTTCCTCCCATGCAAATGCAGACTAAGTATTCCCACAATGAATATGCTATATACTAGCCCACAAGGACATATTCAGCACTTAGTAAGCTTCAGGAAATGCTCATGTCCTCTTGTCTCCACTCCCACTAAGGCTACTCAAGCCTTTTTGATAGCAATGGGTGGGCAGAGTAATTCTAGGGAGACTAGCTGGAGACCTGAAGTAGAATACTAAGACACCCTTGATCTGACTTTTACCTTGCTTATACTTCTATTGTATCCTATTTGCCAAACAGAAGATAATTCAAAATGATTGGAAAAATGGGGTTAACATTTTGAATAAGCACTTCAGCTATTAACTGGCTCACATTAACAATCAACTAGGCTAACATAACAAACAATTCTTGTTACTCAAACTGGCGTCATTGTAATGAGCTCCAAATTAATCTCATCCGTACACAATCACTAATCTTGTTGTGTGCCAACTGAATTTTTAATCAGAACGGAGTGAATCATAGGTTGTTTTTAAAATACATTTCTAATACTTGTCATCCAAAATGAATAAACACTAGAGCAGGAAAGAACTTTTCTATTTACATTCTGAGAAGCTGATTTTATTTATGCATACTATACATGCAAGTATCAAATGCATTTGATAGGAAAACATTCTTAATGACAATAAAACCTAAAAATGTTTCTTTTTAATAACTCTTTGAGCATGAACAGCACTACTAGCCTAAAGAATTTAGACCCCTGACTGTAATTAAAACTGTATGACAAACCAAAAGGACCACTTGCTCCACTGTTGAAATGCTCCACAAAGCTGACATCATTGTCAAGATCAGCATGCACACAGTTAGACCCTGCGACCAGCAGAGTAACCAACCACTACTGCTAAGACATGTAACGAAGCACAAACTTTGCAGTGCTAAACTTGAGATTCAAGCTGAGTTTCAAATCCAACTGACTTTAAAGTTTGTGCAAGACACAAAAGCAAAGCTGCTTATAAAACAAGAGTGCTCAACACATCACTCTACTGCTGAAATACTGCCCTAATCATTCAGGAATTCTCCAGGAAAAAAAACCAAACCAAAACAAAACATGAACTATTCCTCTACAGCATTCACTTTTTAAAATGTAGTATTTCTGGAATCTTTCTTTAGCTCTCTGGCTAACAGCTGCTTAACTGAACACCTATTACTATGCTCAGATGAAAACCTGACTGGAAAGTCTGCCTATGGCCATGGAAACTGAAGAGTGACTGAAACGATCTGCAACACAGCCATTCAAATATCTTTGGGGAAGCCTACTGAGAGCCTCCATTAGAGCCACACGAGCTTGAGGAATCTGGAGTACCTGGTTCTCCTTTCAAGCTAAGCATAATGCCTGACTCAAGACATCTAACAACATGTGATGACTTCTTGGAAAACAAGACACTCAGACAGATGAGAGCAGTGCATGCAGACTCAATGTCAGAATTCCCACATATCCGATGGCACATATTAGAGACTGTGTTCCTCATTGAATAACATCTACATGCTTTTGTGCATGGTAGATTCTGTTTTGATTGCCAGGAACTGTTGCATTAGAAGTATTTGAGGACTGCTTAAGATTAAAAGCATTAAATTGTAGCCAATATGCTAGTCAGAAGACAGCTATGTTAACACATTTAAGAATTCTGCTAATATCTTAGAATTCAATTAAAATTATCTTCATTTAACAGTTCTCACATTTGTGGAAAAATGGGAGCTTTTCAAAGACTTAGCAGAATAAGCAAGCTATTGTTAATGCAACATTCTGAAGAAAAAAATCTACAAACCATATGGAATATAAAACAGTGAATGCAAAACCAAGGGTACCCTATGTAGACCACAGCTGCAAGGTGGGAATAACATGCTCCAATACCATCAGGATGAACTGAAGGTTACATTGATATAGTGAATGCTTCAGCAAGGTATAATGACCAAAGGAACACTGTTGGCTCACAGATTTCTTCTTTGGTTTGTTCTAATTACTTTCAAACAGACTGCTTAATATCTCATTATGCATCAAGAACCAAATGGTTCTTCCAAGTTTTCCAACAAAAAAGACAAGAAGTTTGTTCTGTGCTTAGGCAGAAGAAAAGCAACACACCCAAAAGAAGCATCATTAATAAACAATGTAAGAAAGAAAGAAAAATAAGGATGCTTTTATCCTCAGAGGTTTCCTGTGGATCACAACTGTTAGTGACTTCATCTCACATAAGAAATATGGCACTGCACCACTCTCAGCAAGCTTCTCCATCTGAACAGCATCTCTGCAAGATGTCCCAAATTATTTTATATCTCATTTGCAATTTGTTATTAATTTCTGTTTTCCAGTACATGAAAAGGTGCTTCTCTTAGTATCAACTACAAAAAATAGTTGCTAATGGGAACACTTCTCAGGAGTTTGTAAGATTGTGAAACAAATGAGAAAAAGAGGAAAACAGAATTAGTAAATAAAGGAGTGTGAAGACAATTCTAGAATTTCCATAGAAAGAAAAATCTTTTCCATAAACTAATGTAATGAAATAGCTGTTCATCAGCACCATGTCTCCTACCCAAAGGAGTTTGCAAGCTCAACAGTGAAGTGACCAGGACAAGAAAAGAAATATGACATTCACATTTTAAAAGTTCTGTTAGGTACGCTAAAAAGGATTATTAAAACCAATTCTTCTGATTCTTGAATATAACTTACTATGAGGTGAAAGGTAAAACCAAAACCCAACACTTGTGATGCCATGCATCAAGGACATGTTCAACCTCCATCATGACACCTGTCCAAAGCACAACAGCCACCAACTTCCTCTGGGGAGCTCTGGAGCTGTGCTCATAAAGCACAAGAGGAGCTGCAGGTGAGGGCTCTGCACTGTCTCATTAGTAACTACTAGTAAGTTGTGAGATGGAGAAGTATTGTAAAAGCATAAGCACTGATAGCTTCTTCAAACAAGGCTTTACTGCTCGAGGCTAACTGTGACCAGTGAGCAAAATGCTTGGTATCAGGTTGTGGTGTTTCTTCTTCCATAGTAATAAGGCTGTATAAAAGTATTTTCTCGTTAATTTTTGTTCATCTCACCTTTTAGAAGGTCATTTCTCTGTCTAGATAACCCAACACACACGAGCAGACAGCTTTCTTTGATGCAGTAATTCACCTATTAACTACAAATATCCTTCCTCAACAGAAAACAAAAATCAACAGTGTGACACCAAATTAAACTACTTTATTTAAGAGATAAATGCTTTTAAATACACAATTTATCAACTTTTTTTCTGAGACAGATCATTTAACATGGTCAGATATTAAATAGACATATTTTTACAGATATTCTATGTAGCGACTATAAAGGTAATATTGTCTTGATTAAAATGTTTTAAACTTTGCCCCCTCCCTCCCCCCAATTATGAATTCAACTTTAAATCACTTTAGAAAGTAACGTGTTTACACTCAAAATACCAGTGAGATAAAAGGTGTGTTTCTTTTTTATTTTGCACTGTTACAAAATTTCTGTTGCTGAGGCTATTCTAAAAAAGCAAAGTCTCTCTGCAACGTGTAAGGTTTTCCAACAGTGAAGTACTTACATGCAAGGCAGAAGGATCTGGCAAAAACTCAGCATCCTCGCCAAAGATAAAATCTGGTGGCAGGTCAGGATAGTGAGCATTAAAAATTATATCCCCTGAAAAGCAATAAATGAAAACATTGTTTGCACTTTTATATATGTGCTTATACATAAAAATTAAAATAATCACATACAACATACATTTTTAACACAGAATTTGACAGCTATATTACATATATTTCATGTATATATCCATATAATTTTTACAAAAATTCATATGCAAGATAAGCATCAGATGTTTTGGGGGATGAAGTCAAATTCCTGAGGCACAGCTTCTTCCCCCTCTGCAAGCAATAAAACATGAAATACATTATTGCTGTGTATCTCAAATGGCAATTCAAACACTATTGAGGGTTGCCTCAAAACACCGAGTTAGAAAAGTGATCATGTTTTAATAAAAAGTACCATATTTAGATTGCTGTGTTTTGTCTATTAAAAGTCAGTTGCAAACTACTAAGATCACGAGTTTCAAAATACCAGTGCTTTTAAAAATTAGTAGCACTTACTCCCTCTCTTCTCCTCACCTCCGCCAACTCTTAGAAGGAAGAATACATAGTTCAATAGGAACCATTCCAACTACCCAAATTCTGGCCAAGAGAAATGCAGTATTGCACATTTAAATGGAGAGATGAAAATTAACTGAAAATATAAGACTTCATCACAGCTTGGCACTGAGCTCTCATCTTGCCAGTGTCACAAGATACGCAATTAAAAGAAATTTGGGGTTTAGTATTTTACTAGTACACATACTTCAGAGTTCATATAGATCAAGAGGTGGTCATATGCATCTGAGCTTTAAAACAAACCCACCCACTGTTCAAGTAAGAAATTTAAAAAATAAATAAGCGTTTCTGGCCTTACTTGTCTACCTCCCCATCATTCTTTATGACAATACGAAAGAATAACTGAGCTTTTGCATAAAACAGATTTATGAGGTAGGAGACATTAGAAAAAAAAAGACTGCCTACTATGTGTTACAACTCGTTCAAAATCCACACAGCAAAGTAAAACCAGCATGGCAATCCTTATGAACAATTCTATCCAGAGAAAGTTACACCACTTTTTATTTCTTAATAAACGGTGAATGCAGAACTGGAGAAAAGCATTAGATTAACAAATCTTGCAAAGCCACGTTGCTGGCTCAGTGATGTCACCACTGCAAAGCATTTAACATGACAGTTTTAAGTGTGGATATTCTGTAAACTTATCTTGCCTTAGCTGGAAGCAAGGATGCCATGAAAATTAACTGCAGAGGATGAAGGCTCATGACCAGGAAGCCATTGGCCACACTGGAGTAGGTATTCTCTATAGTATGGCTCCAAATCACAAACTCACTGATCATGCGACAAGTAGAGCACAGTGTGGGTTTCTCCTGTCCGCACTCCCACCTTCCTTTCACAGCTGTCAGGAGCACGTGTAAGTATGGGATGCAGAAAATAGCAGAGGTCTGCCAGTTAAAACTCCCAACACACTCAAAATAAAAATAAAACCTTTCATTTCATTTAAATTACATTTGAAAGAACGAAATGGGCACCAGTCCTGGAGTAAAAGACATAAAATTGCAACAGGAAATGCATCTATATTAAGCAAGAAAAAGAAATTACTAGATTGCCTGAACTGTAACACAGCACTGAAGAATTCAAAAAAGTTGATGTGTACTAGATTTGGTAGTTCCTACACCACCACAACGCAACCCTTTTCTTGATATTTACCGCAATTAAAATGTCATGCACGGCTCCTTTCAACAACCTCATCAGCACACACTTTTCATACTGCAGGTGTAGCTGCATGCTTTTCATTCTCTGCATTCCTGCTTTAAAGAGTTGGTGAAACAGAGTAGATATATCTACAGCTCAGCTCACTTAGGAGCTGCAGTCCAACTACACATAAACTAAAAAAAGCTGCTTACAATAAAGAAGGATCAGAATAACAGCATACTTTTGATGTTACACCTCCATATTTGATAAGTGAAAAACTATTACAGAACCCTCCAACACGAGGCAGCTTCAAGACTCTACTTAAGTAGTGAGATTGGCAATAAACCATTCCACCTCTACGAGCTGCACAGTAAGGGGTGAACCTCAGGAAAGCTGTGGCAGTAGGTGCAACATGGAGATTCAAGTAGGTACAAACTCTTCTCTTTCACAGAGTGAACGCACAGCAGCTCCCAGAACACCATTATATGCAGTGCTCAATATAACAGTAAATTAAAGTTGGCAAGATTAGTTTAACATGTGAAGTGGTAAACTTTAACAATTTGGGGTTCAGGTCAACTGCATATGCCACGCAATGATTCATGCTGGGCTATCAGGGACATGGGGAGGTGGTAACCTCTTCTGACCACTCAGCTGTGATGTGTGGTCACACCAAGGTCAGGTGCATCACGTCGCAGCTGGACAACCCAATCTATCACCTATCTCACGAGCTCATATTTGTTCTTTACCACCTTCTGTCAGAGCCCTTCTTCCACTAAATATCAGGGGCATTACGAGTCCTTATTCACAGTGAATGACCAACTATGCACATATTTGGATTTTAAAAATGTTCATGACATACTGATACCAAGGAACGATTCAGGTACAATGGACAGAATCTAGAGTAAAAATTAACACTGTGGTATTTGATTTTCTGGTAGTCATAATTATTTACAATTGTTAATTGCTTCTACTTGTCCAGGGTAAATATGCCTCAAATCCAAATTCCCAAGCCCTTTCAATAAAAGTTACTTTGAGCCCAAATATATCAATATTAATGCCAACATGAATATCAAGATTATTTTTCCTATCGTGTATTCAATTTCCAAAAGGCCGCATGTTATATGGCTACATAGGTTCTCTAGGCTTCAGAATAAATAAAACTAGTATTCCAGTGCCTGTTAATTATACATTCACAAAACACTTATTGCTGAGACCACACTCAAAATATTTTACAACCCTATGGAAACTAAAAATGATGGCATTATTCTTATGTTCTAACTAAACAGAAATGTATCATTTATGCCCTCCTTCCTACAGTACCATAGGTTTTTAGCCAAATGTAAACCCTAATTTATTCTCCTACAATCAAACCTCACACAGGTCAGAGAAAGAGACAAGGTAGTACAGAATGAAATGTTTCCACTTCAATGTTAACAGTTAGAAAAGAGCAGTGATTTTCTATCATCAGTGGCTTTCATTCTGGAAGTTGAAGACAGCATCTCACTATTAAAGATTTGACCTTAGAACAAATTTTTAACATATCTAAAATTGAATAAAAATTCCCTCTGTTAAATCTTATTCTATGAAGTCTCACTTCTGCCATGAATCCAAAGATATTTAGCTAGTTCCTAAAAGAAAAGAAAACCCCCCCCTTTTTTTAACCATATCAGACATCCATCCATACACATCAGTCCCAGTCCCTCCAACTTTTCGGCTCTGTGCTCTCCGCTTCCATACAGTCTCACTTATGTCTTGCTTAATTTACATACTAGAACAGAAAATTAACTCCTTTGACTTTAAAAGGTTGAGGCATCAATGAAGGCATTTGCCCTATTCAAAGCTATGAACATGAGCTATTTTCTTAACAGCAGCAAAAACACACAGTAACAAATCAGACTCCAGATTAAAAGAATCCATCCTAAAGCTGAGTTTTGTTCTTGTTGAATATCAAAACCCAGAGAAATTAAAACTGCAGCTAACAGTTTGCTTGGCAGAGCTATGATGCGTAAATAAAAAATGCTTCATTACACTCAAATAAAAGGTATTTAAACAATCACAACAGCCAACGCAAATCTGGTTTTACTTCCCATAAATATTAACAATAGCCTCTGCAATAAGATTACAAAATATAAGATGCTAAATATTTTGAATCACAAGTTAACAGTTTGTCTTGACCTACTAGAAATAGCCATTTTTATAACAAGTACTATATTTAATGCTTACATGATATTATCTTTGGCTTACCCTCTTCAACTATAACAGTGGTGGGGTAAATAAAAGTAACACTTTTAACCAATAAACTAATTTGCAAAATTACTGTGCTTAGAGTTTGAGAACAGCTACCATTTTAACCTTGGAGGGGAAAAAAAAAATAAATCAATACAGTCCTGCATTCTCTGCTCTTGTCACCCAAATATCCTTTCCTTGCATCTCCAGCACAAGTTTCTAGTTTTACATATCTTTCAACTCTGTTTGTCCTTAGTCCCTTGATGGAAGGCAAACTGTGTGGTACCCCAGAGTACTACTGACCATGACCATCCAGTGTAAAAGCAAGGCAAGTAAAACCATCACACTCAGACCATACTTATCTAATGGTTGCAGATATACCAGCCAATAATTACTTCGATGGAATTATGTTTCCAATTATCCAAAAATATTACTTTCTCTTCCCTTCTTTCTCCTCAGGCAAACAGTATTAAATGTTGAAATGTTTTACTTCAAAGAACTTCAAAAGAAAAGTTAAATTGCTCCCCACAGACAAAAAGATAGGAATATTAATACTTAAATCTATAATTTCTTTTAAAACCCACATGGGCTGTTCTTTTCTCATCTACCAAAATGCATAACAAAATGCATAACAAAATGTAACAGAAGAATAAGAACTGACTACAAGTAAGACAGGTGTTTCTCAGCAAGAAACTGAGAAATTCCTAAAATCCCTACAATCACTTTCCACTGGCCTATCCAGCTTTTCATCTCCTGGTAACTTCATTACTGGGGTATTTTTCTTCTTTTCTAAACCATACTATGAATTTGTAATACTGAAATACGTTATGCTAGGAGTGCTACAGCATTAACATCCCTTTTTAATCAACAGCAGCAAAATTACGAAGCAGCCTACCAGTTAACTTCCCAAACTCTACTTTTGGAAGGATATCGATATTCTTCAGTTTCTTCTGACACCAGTAATTCTAAGTCAGCTCTAATATGTAGAATAAACATGGGTGGCCACTGCAACCTAGAGCAAGACAAATTGGACTGGAATTTGCTGTGAATGAGATCAATCCATTTGGCTTTTAAGAAAATGAAATGCAACTCGATCACAAAATGCAATCACAGATAATAAGGCAATTGCTGAAGCAAGGGAACAAACTATGAGCACAATCAGTTCTGGGAAAATACAAGAAGTGCTCTTGTTGAGCATTAAAAAGGAAAATCCAGTAGAATTATATTATTCATCAATTCAAAATTCTAACCTATCTCTTCTAGTAGCCATGTAAACTGTAGACAAGAACTGCTGGTCAGTCTCTTCTATAAACAAATTCTTACCTAAACCATCCAGTTTTAATTGTCTTTACAGATTAAAAAAAAAAAATCAGTTACTCACTACAATCTGCAGCCAAGATACTAAGTCAGTGAAGTCAGCAGTATGAAAGGATTTATATTAACTAAATGCAGATCTGCCTGGAATCCTTGTCACTGGATTCTACACTCAAGGATCTGCTCTGAAGGCTTTAAGTCAAAAATAGTAATACAACATCTATAGAACCCTTTTCTAATTGGTTCGCAAGAAAGATTAGTTCCTGAAATGACAATAAAACTTGTTAAATACAAAACTACTACTACTACTGAAAAAAGATACATGAGTAATTCTATTTTACTGTGGTACTGCTGCTGACAGGCTATTCTTCTGGCAAGTAAAAGATGTTTTTGAGCTTAATTTCAGACTTGATGTGTGAATCAAGATATCAGAAAAGGAAAGGCAGAAAAGTCAGCTAAAAGACTCAAAACCTCATAATAGAGGGACAGCTTGAAAAAAACTATTTGATTGCATTAGAAAAAAACCCACCAATTTCTCAGCACCTCTGTGACACTCCAGAAGAAATTCTAGCTACTCCACTGCCTAAAAAGCTGTGAAAGACCAACCCTCTATAAAACTTGGTGTAGCTGATTAAAGCAAGTTGTTTAGTCTCATTTGAGATGCCTCAGGACACATTTATAGCAGCTATGGCACATGGTTTTCAGAGAGATCAGTGCCCTGTGAGTCACAACCTGAAAAGGCCAAGCAAGGTATTCTTGGGAACCTCAGAGTTAAGACACCTGTAGCTAGGTTAATGAATTAAGTCCCACTTTTCCAACAGAAGTAAGAAATATATATGAAGAATTTGCAAGATGTTAATTTTATTCTTCGACAAAGGGTTGCAGGTGTGTGGTTTTTTTTTTTTTTCTTTGACTTCAGCTGACAAATTCTGCTGTGGGAGAAAAGGAAAAAGAGCTGCAAGACTACAAAAATATGTTATTTTGTAAAGTGGGCAAACCTGCAAAAATGGAGTAACATTAAGTAAACTGGATCCTGAGCTGAGCAAGAAGGCATCAAGACAATCTCAGTAACTTGCAGTTCTGTAGCTGGGCAACTGCTTTCTCAGAAATCTTAGTACTAGAATTGAAGTAGACAAAGATGAGAACAGATAATTCAAGATGGGATAAGATACTGGTAGAAATTAAAGCCAGGCAACACTGGGGAAATTAAAACAGAGACAAGGAGGTGAGAAAAGGAAAGGTGGAGGTAAAGGATAAATAGATTCAAGCAAATGTATCTGAGACCATCACCTGTATGTGCCGCCCAAAACAGGCAAAAAAAGGAGAAAGGAGCAAGTTAGCAAGGCACTACAGCAATACTGCTGTGGAGGCCTAATGTAAAATATTTTAAGCCTCTGTAAGTCCACACTTGTACATAGATACTTCTAAGGTCGCTTCTCTTGATGAAGAAATACACTAAGACTTACAACTGCAAAATCTTCTATAATTTATTTGCTCAAGAGAAGTCCAGAACATAAGAAAAAGCAAACAAAGAACTCAAGTAAGAGAAAAATGATTATTTGAAAGGGGAAAATATCGTTGTAAATTTTGTATTTGAAGAAGAAATAAGTATAAAATTAGACTCTCTTGACACTCTCATTAGGTATATTCATTAGATAGTGAACAGGTTATTGAGGGAAAAAAGATTTATTACTCCTGCCATAAAGCAAGACTCAACCAAACTTTAGAAAACATATTGCTTGGAAAAATCTTTCGTAAGTTGCTTGACCCAGCAAAAAGATATTTATCACACAGGTAAAGATAACACCTAATCTGAATGATAGCAGCCAGAAAGTCCTTCCCATAAGAGCTTCAACCAAAATACAGCCTGTGTGAAACAACTTAAAGGTGCAAAAAACTCTTAACACATGCATTGCAGCAACATACAAGAATCTTAAGTCTTACAGTAACTTGAAAAATCATTTTTACAATTGTTTATTGGACAATAGACAAGTGTTCAGCAAATAATTTGGCAAAGCAGCCTTTAAAGGGGCAATAAGGAGGTTGGGCTGTTCTCTATCTTTTTGTTTGTTCTTAGCTACTTCCTTAAGATAGAAATCCACAAGAAGACTGGATGAAATTACTGAAAGAGTTCCATCACAGGAACAAAAACAGATGAAACTTTGTACCATGTATTATGGGCAATATTCTTAGACTGGTTAGGCAGCAAGACCAATTTCCTCCTTTAAGGCCCATAACTAAAAAGAGTAAGAATCTAACAAACAAAAATCAGAAGCAAAAAATAAAAAACTAAGCTTCAAATGAGACAAAGAAAATGTTCTTCAGGATCAAGGAAACCAAAGTGGAGGCAGTAGAACCCAGAGCTATAATCCACTCATATAAAAACAGTGAAAATCAGACAGAAGATGAAAATACTAGAGTTCAAGAGGCCACAGAGAACAGTAGCATTGCAAGGGCAACACATTGTTTAATCACTGTGAAATTCCAGATGACAGCACTCAAGGTCAGAGAGGGAAAGAGGCATCAGTGCCTGAAAAAGAAAATGTGAAGAGCAAAAGCAAAAAAAAAAAAAAAAAAGCAAAAAAAAAAAAAAAAAAAGCAAAAAAAAAAAAAAAAAAGATTCCCTAGCAAGCAGCAATGAAAGCTTGAGTGAAAAAGGAAAGCCAAACCCAAGATATTCCAAGGTTTTCTGGAAAAAAAATTGTAATTTGATTCTAAAATGGCATTTTTAATTATAAAGACTATTGCAGCTTATTCTGACAATTTCTGTTGATATCTGCATTGATGTTTTATCAAGTAAGACTGAAATATCTGCAATAGCTACAGAACACTTCACCTTAAAATGCACAAATACCTCTTCAGAAAGAATACTGAACTTTTCTAAGCAGATACTGCAGTCCAGTTAGCAATAAAGGGTAACTCTGGCTACCACACAAAGCGAGTTTTTAATCTGAAACACAAATTCAGCCTCTTACAGGGTATTACAGACAGTCTTCCTGAAATTAAAACTCAATTAAGAATTCTGAAAAACTCAAATACAGAGAAAAGCATGGAGTTTAATGCAACAACACTGAGTACTGGATGAACTAATAAAAACAATATGGCCATCTCAGATTTCAACTGACAGTCTAGCAAGACTAGGCTCAGGTTTTCTAAATATTCCCACCATGAAAACAAAAAATTATTTCCCTTACAGAAGAAAATAAAGTAAAAATGACTCCCTGAAAGCATCACTTGAAGTGTGATGGAAGACAACTAGTATGACAAACTAATTTATCTTGAACACTGGCATAGTATTTTCTCCAGTATGAAACTGTGATCCAATCTCCAAAGTCCCTGGCTGGAGCCGAGTAACGTGTTTGCTCCTACCGAAGTTTACAGAGCAATTCTTTTACACTACAGGTAGTTAGCCTTGCCTGCAAGTAGGCTTTCTCCTTTTTTGAGAAGCTATGAACTTTCTGGTCTTTTGGAAAACAGGATTGCACCGTGCAGTAACACTTCCCTAAAGCTGCACACCAACAGTTTCCAACACACTGGGACTGCTCCGAGGGTGCTCGTGCAGTGGCAGCAGTTATGATTGATGATATGCTGAGACCTAATCTGTTGCAAAGAGGATGTAACACAAACCACAAAGGAACTACACACTTCAGCCTGTATTTGGTACCACATCTGAAGCCCTTACACTGGAGATCCTGAACGCTTTCAGCTAATCTTTTTATTCTGGCAGATTTCACAACTTTCCTTTGCAGAAATATTCTGCCCTTGAAAGATAACATATCTAGCAACAGCCTACAACAAAGTATCTAAACATCTCTGTTTGCACACTAGGGCTGTCTTCCCCTGCCATCATTACAGATCTAAACACAAAATTATTAAAGCTTTCTTGAATCTGCTCACACCACTATTTATTCCACATGGTGTGTGATTTAATGATTCACAGCATTTTCAAGCATGTAACACTGAAATGTGGAGTATTATTATTACTTGAGTTCAGCTATTATTAGACACCTCTGAAAAAGATACACTTGTTTACACCATTTTCAGTTGCCTTTGCATATATAACATGCTCTGTAGGGGTTTTTTTTTGTTGTTGTTTAATTGTGTATGTGATATAAAAAATACAAGAACACTGGAGTGAACTCCAGATTTCTTGATACTGAAATTTAATGCATATTCCATAATCGTATTTGTAGGTATTTTAGGTGGTCTACAGTCATTTAATATACGAATAGAGTCTTTATGCTTGTGCACTTCCATATAGGCATTTTAGTCTGTCATTTTCCTTTACAAGTCAGGAACAGCTTCAGCCTCTACTTGAAATAAGACTTACATCTCTCAGAATGTACAAACATGGCCCTTTATAAGATAAGACAGTCCCATAGAACATGATACCACTCTATACAGCATGTCATCTAGCGAAACTTATTTTGACTTGATCACAGTCATCAAACAAGACTCAAGTGGAATCTGCTACACATTGCAGAACATCAAGACCAACAGGTTGAGTTTACTACACATTTTAACATTTTTTACAATAAAAGTTCTACCTGGGAGGTCAGTTGGCTTCATACGATACAGCCATTACTTACGAGACTTCTGAACAAATGTAGAACCACTTCTTTTGTCTTAAAATAATTACTAGCTAGGACTTAAATATTTCAATTTTATTTTGTGAGAAAGAATAATTAGTAAGCCTCTTGAGCCATAATTTCATATATTTAGAAAAGTCAAAATAGCTATAATAGGCTATAATACAGGAGCCTGGCTCCTCTTTTGAACACCTGAGTAAACTTTCAGATCAACTTCTGGGAAAGACAACTTTCCTTACAAATGGTGCCAAATGGAAGTTTTAATGTACTTCTATAATATAAGGAGCTTACTTATGTTTACTTCTGTTCATAAAGGATAAGGACTGCTAGTGCATGACATAATGTAAAAGAACCAACCAAACAACAAAAACTGCAGAAGGAATACAACAAAATTCTTAATACTTAAAATGTCTTGGAGAGCTACAGCATGTGTATGAGCAGTCTAAATGGGTACTATCAAAGCAGTGCTTTAAATGCCTACCAGTTCTGTTCATACCAAGTACCTGCTCCTCCAGACAGCATACTTGCACAGACTCACAGGATAGCTAAGGCTCGACAGCACCACTGGGGACTGCCTAGTCTAATTCCTCAGCTCAGAGCATGGCAAACAGAGGAGATGGCTAAGGGCCATGTCCAGCTGGGTTCTGAAGAGCCCCAAGGATGAAGATACACAAACTACACAAGCTCTGAGCACAATCTGTTCCACTTTTTGACCACCCTTGCAAAATAATTTTTATTCTATTTTTTAGAATAATTTTTTATTCTATTTTATTCTATTTGAGTGGAATCTTCCATATTTCAATTTGTGACCATTTGCCTTCAGTGACCGCCACTGAGGAGAGCCAGGCTTCCTTATTTACCTTTATTTATAAACACTGGTAAGATTTCCCCTGAGCCTTCTTTTCTGAAGAAGCCTCAGCTATTTTGGCCTCTCCTCATACAACAAATCCTCCAGCTCTTGGTCGTCTTTGTAGTCTTGCACTGTAGCCATCGCAATATGTCCATGTTGCTCTGGTAACAGACAGACCAGAACTGGACATAGAATTCTAGGCGTGACTTTACCAGAATTGCCCTAAAACTATAAATGCCAAGCTTTGAATTTTACTTTATCAGAATTTCTTCATTCTCTCTCATTTTTCTGTTGTTAGCGATAAAAACAACATAACCATTTTTTCAGCAGTTCCAGTGTTTAGAAAACATTACCTTCTAAAAATATACAAAAGCAAATTTTATTCTAAACCTTTGAAGCAAAAAAAACCTAAGACAAACAGAACACACACTAAGAGTGGGCAAATGAACTAGCTGTCTACAGGTTCTCCAAGCATAAAGATGATTTCACCATACCATTAAATCAGAAAAATCAAATTCCCATTTCTCTAATCTGGTCAGTTATAACAGTCATTGTTTAAAGATATCTAATAGAATAGCAGACTAACATCTATTATTGGATCTTAGTAAAGAATTAGTCCCAAAAGAGACAGAAAGAAACAACACAAAACATACAACTTATAAATGTATTTAAAAATGGTAATGAGATTGTCTTAGTCATAACATTTTATTAGAGATATCAGGGGTGTAGGTTGTGACTTCTGGTTTTTAAAACACATTTTTCAAAACTGTAGTCTCACAGAAGCCTTTAAACTTATCTTAAAGATTACATATTCTTGATAGTTGCATGTTCTTGGAACTGAAGCTTTAACAGAAAACAACAAACACATGTATCTCAAAAGTCGTAAAGTTAGACACATTGGAAAATTAGTCAGACACAGAACACTGAAAGGAAAGTCAAAATGCAGCTGCAAGATTTTTTAACTTACATTTGAGTGTTTCTCCTGCATAAGGGATATGTAGTTTAAAACGATCACAGCTGGGTCCAGGGGTCAAGGATGTACAGCTAAAAATGAAGATAAGAGAAGAAAGAATGTGCTAAGCAGTTACAGATGGTAGCAAACACTAACATTATTCTACAGGATACAAATGACTAATAGGAAAGATATTGTGACTACTAGAGATACTCATCCTTATGAGTCTGAGAAAGAAGAAAAAGTGGGAAAGATGCATGAGGCCCATTCTCTTTTGAGCAGCAGTTCTCATAATAGCAGAAATGTTACGATTTCTGCCAACTCTCTCCCGTTTTGTAAAGAAAACATACACGCAAAATGGTCTGGTTTGAATGTGTAATCAGAATGCTATCAATTAGTCAGTCAAAGCTATCAAGTTCTCTGCTTTGTATACAATTTTGCAAGTCTCAACTCTTTACGTCACAGTAACACGGTTACCTGCTCCCTATGCCTGCCGCTCATAAAACTGGGATCAATCTTAATTTTAAGACACTAACATTTATTATTTTTTTAATCTATTATAACATTAATGTTTTCCCTTGGGGAAGTCTCACAGTAGCCTTCAAGCTTCAGAATCAGCTATCTGAGGATGTAACAACTGAGCATGTATGTTTTTGGTCTGTGACTCTGCTGTTTATCTGGAGCACAGGAACAGCAGCCAGGCCTCGTGATGGTAGGTGAGCATTTCATGAATAGAAAAGTCACTGGAAAACTGTTTAGTGCTCAGGCCAGAGATGAGCAACTTTTTCTTAGCTTTTAAGTCATAGACCAAGATTTGCAAAAAAAAAAAAAAAAATCTCAGCTGGAAAAGGAGAAATAGGGACACAGATTGTTTCACTGGCAGGAATGGTCTCTGCTGTGGGCTGCTGGGCATATGATGAGTCTCAGGAGCAAAAATACTAGAAGCCTTTAGAAGTTCATTGCTTTATTCATTTCTAGGGATCTTCTCGCCAGCCTAATATTATTGAACACTATCCATAGCCCCAGCACAATTTCTAGCAAGCTACCTAAAAATCAAAAGCCATATTGGTCAATGCCAGAAAAAAACAGTGAGTGGTAAGAAGCTAAACAAAGGTAAAATAACTTGCTTAAACTTATGTATCAGATCACTGGTAGAGCTCTAACACATGCCATCAACAACATATTAAAACAAACCCCATATTTACTGGGCTAAACACACAGCCAAATGCAGTAAAATGGGTAGGCCAGAAAATTGTCAAAAAATTCTGATCCTATCTTGTCAGAAGCAACATTGTAACTCTTGCAGCTCTATCTGTCACACTGCAGGAGAGGCATCAGGGCAAATGAACAATCCTAATTCTCACTCACAACTCAAAACAGTTCAGAGAGCCATTTCTCTCTGGTTCTGGCTCTAGAGCCTCTTTTCCTCTTGCCACTTGAATTTTATGGAAACCATACGCACCAACTTGAGATTGTTTATATTCAGTGAGCTACATTTACTACAGTCAAATTTGTATCTGCATGCAGCTTCCTCAAAAAGAAGCAACCACGAAACTACAGATCAATTAGCTTAAATGGAGTTTCCACAAAAGTAGTAGAAAACATAAGCAAACTACTTATGTGCAGCTAAAATCTAAGATAGATACAATTAAGAGCCACATGCAGTTAACAGCCTACACTGATTGAGCAAGAATACATCATATTTTTTCAGTATCATTGCAGAAATTAGATAACTATCCCTTCAAATCAAAAGGAAGAAACACGTGTCCTATCTTTGCTTCAGAAAGGTTTCTGCAACATCTTGTAAGAGCACCATGAGAAGCAATCTAGAAAGACATAATTTAGATATAAATTATCTGCTATCAGGTATGTGCAGACTTGAATGGAAAGCAAGTTTCAAAAAAAGATTAGTTCACATCTTGCTTCATCCAGGAAGAATGCCCTGACTTGGTTTTCTTCTGCTGGAGCAATACTTCATGTTTTATTGGAAGACTGATGATGGAAAAGAAACGATGCTTTGTGAAACCTGCTGATGATGCAAATGTGAAAGGGAATACAGCATGATGGACAATAGGACCAAAGCTGAAATATGTTTTGATTAATGGTTGTACTACTGATTTTTAAATTTCATCTAAGTATGGCTTATCAAGAGAAGGGAGCATCACTAGCCTCACTGGGAATAAAATCAACTTAAGAATACAAAAGATTGGATCCCTAGTGCAACACAAACAAGAGAATATAATTCTTTTCCAAACTGCACTTTTTAAATAGGTGAGAACAGCAAAATGGGAGTGCCTACTGTTAGGGTATTTTAATGGCTGTGGGTGAATTTAACAGCTTTGCAGACATTACTAGCTACTTCCAAATAATTTCAATGGCTTACTACAAGTATAAGACAAAATCTAGGAA
Source organism: Prinia subflava (assembly GCF_021018805.1). Lineage (NCBI taxonomy): Eukaryota > Metazoa > Chordata > Aves > Passeriformes > Cisticolidae > Prinia > Prinia subflava. The sequence continues at coordinate 84,545,318 of NC_086248.1, forward strand.
GCATAAAAAAAAAAAAAAAAAAAAAAAAAAAAAAAAAAAAAAAAAAGGTGCAACACAAAAACCCCTTTTCAAGTTCTAAAATATCTCTGCAATATCCCTTAATATTTAATTAAAATTTCTTTCGAAGTATCACAGGTCACAGTCTGAGACATTTCTCAAATACCATCAAAATTACACTGTTAGCTTTTCAACAGACACAAAAATTTCTGATCCTGCAAATACCCTACAATCTTTTCTTTTAGCCATTTGGAAATACTTATGGAAAGTATAATATTCTTTAACATTAAAATAAAAGCCTTATTTAATGGTAAATGTCCCTAAAAGCAATACTAAGTACTTTCCTATATTATTATACTGCACTAGAGATGTTTTTAATTTTATTGGTCTAGAAATGATAGAAAGTGACAGTATTAACATTTTTTTCCCCCAAATTGCTTTGGCTGGGCTGCACAAGAGACTTCAATAACTGCAATAGGCTGAGCAACCAAGCAGAAATATTATATCCATACATTTAAAAGGAGGCAGTTTCTTTTTAGAATAAACAGCGAAAGAGCAAAACTCCTAAGGCAAACCAAAACTTTGGTACATGTAGTAGTCTGTGTGTGACCTTATTTCAACAGAAAGCCCCAAGTAATGGACTGGCTATTGACATTATCTCCTGCTTGAACTTCCTTAACACATAGAACCTCTTGAAATTATAAACATATAACTGACCCTCAAACGTGACCTCTGTCTTCTCCAAAATTTAAGACTTGTTTTTTGGAAATGCAATCCTTTTCCTTAATGTGGTCCACACAAAACTAACACTTGAAAAGGAATTACTTGTAACAAAGTCTTTTAAAGATTACTTGTTGCCCTTTCTTTACAGGGAATTGACACATAGAACAATAATACCTGGTGTTGAAAATTAATGTCATAAGCTGACTCTATCTCATGATATATGGATGTACTATCTCCCTCTTTATTCATGGAAAAATATTACACTGGTTTGCATTTATTAATCTAAGTAATCAATATTTTACATAAGAAAGCCACTGAAGCAGGACTTAATGCTCGGGTGCTCAGGGCAGTAATACATCTTAGTCTTCATAAGATGATTAATGCTATACCACAAGATCTCCCACAATGGTTTCCCTACTAAAATATCAAAGAATCATCATCTTGAAAAGTTTCCAGGACCAAGGAATATCATTAAGTGTATTGCTTAAAATCATATTGCCCTATTCAAAGGGGCTGTGCTGAGACTTATGGTTGAAAATTGGTAGATGGAACAGAGTATGCAGCAATCACAGCTGAATATAGCTTGTTTCCTTTCACAGCAGATTTTAGCTAAGTTTCTTGAGCAGATACAGCAGATTAAACTCAAACTGAGATACATTACATCCTTATGAAGTATTTATTCCAAGTAGGAGACAAGAACATTCCTTCGTTGAGTTTGATGCATCTTACAGATTGGCTGTGATTATTGGGGAAAGGTTTCCTTCACAGTCAACACAACACACAGAAACTAAACCCATTCTTATTCAAAGTCACTGTCAGCACCACGTTAGTTGTAAGTGTTCAGAATCCTTTACCAGTCACTAAAGGAAATAAAAAATATTATCCAAACAAAACAACAACAACAATAATAACAACAGTACAAATCAGGAAAGAGACTTGGTTTTGCTGCTTGGAATAACCCATCGGTCTATAACAATAGGTATAGGACAATGTATTTTTCTGCAAAATGGATCCTTCTTCCCAGAGTATCCTAAAGGCCTTTAAGAATGCAGTTCTACTTGAGTTTAACATCAAGGTTTGCTCTTATACCAGTGTATTTCTGATTGAGTATTTTGTTGAATTTATATTTCTTCTGTTTTGATTAAGCTAAAAAAACCACCATTTTGATATTTTACAGGCTTGAAGCCTGTGATATGAAGGACTCTGATAAATGTAGATTTCAACACTATCTTCCCATGAACTAGTTTTCTAAAACCATCACTTGAAAGCATTCCCAAGAGAAGCAGTTTTAAATTACTTGGGCTCTGGTAAGATCTTATCCAGAGTTATGTTCTGTAACAACTGAATGGATCGCAATGAAACAAAAGCACAAGTGTTTATCACCTTAATCATGAAAGTCAGGAGACGGATGGTTATTTTATCCAAACACCTTTAAAAAAACCACAAAAACCCATACCCATTAAGACCTCTCTCCAAACCCACCACTTTATATCCCAAAATTCCAGTCAGAGGCTTGTTTTTTATGCCACTCTTAAAATCTCCTGCTTAGACTCATATAAAACCATAGCAAACATTCAGAACTGCCAACAGAAGTCCAATAGCTCTACAGGAAAATGAGTTATCTCCTTTTTATTTCTTCTTTATTTTTTTAATTTGTGGTATAGGTGTAAGCCCAAATAGTCATGTAAGAGTTATCTGATTACTATCGTATTTACTGATTAAAAAGTATGCAATGCATTTAGTCATTCTTCCTTCATAAATCACACAGAAGCTTTACTGCCTTTACTACTGGAAGACAAATCATCAGTGAATTTTACTGTACAACAGCCAAGTCAAATTAGACTAAGAATTTTAGCCTCTATAATTTCAGGAACTTAATATTGGCACTGCCTAACCTGAATAGTCAGAGATGCAAAAGCTTCTTTACTCTCATGATGCTTAGGCTGCTACACTTGCTGTTCTTGAGGATCAGTACTTCATTGGAAAACAGACAACTGGTTTTTGTTCACCAGACTCCTGGTGTAAAAGCCAAGAAAGCATCACACTGCCTTAGAGACACCTCGACAGAGACCACAGCGAAAAACCAACACACACACAAATAAAAAGCAACACCACAAAGTCAGTTCTGACCACTGGCTGTATTTGCAACCCCTCCCACTATACCTAGGATATGCCTCCAACGGCTCCTATAAGTGTCATATAAAGATATTATTATGGGAAAAGGAGGTCAAGTTACTCTCATAATACAAGAGGCTAAGAATGAATATTATTTTAGGAATGACAAGACACAGTTCAATCCGAGTTCCAGAGGCTGAAGGTTTTGCCAGCAAGAGTCAAATACAGTTCAGAGGCAAAGACAGGTTGAATGTTTGTTACTAATAAGAGGCAGCAAACTCAAAATTCCACCCCAAACTCTTTAGTGGAACTTGCTAAGAAAAGCACCTCAATGTTCAAATCCAGTAGAACAGCCTTTGTCAATGCCTTTAGATTTTTATTCCCTCCAATTTTTTTAATGGAAATCTGCTCCAGTGTTCACTGAAGACACAGTATTTCATCCCATTTAATTAAGAATTAATTACAGAACTCGCAACAGATGGGTATGCCATGTACAGAGGCATTAAGAATAGTTAGAGTGTGTGGAGGGTGGAGGTGAATAAAAGGAAGGCCAGCAGGTGACAGGTTTTTTGCAAGATCAGTAAACAGAAAAATGGTAAAAATCACGTTTTAGAGCATTGACACTGATGACAAAACCCTGTATCAGGCAGTAGTTCCCTGCAGCATTGCACAAAGCTTTACAGGCTCCAACATAGTATTTAGAGTATTGAGCAACTGCTCCTGAAAACAAACAGATGCAACCAAAATTCTGTCAATCAGGCAAAAATTGAAATGGGAGAGATGGTCTAGTCAACCAACTTCCACCTTCAGTTTCCCTTCTCTATATAGACATACGTATTACACATACTACAGAGAGAGGGACTTGCTCTTAAAAGACACACACCATTACTTTTGGGAAATTCAAACACAGTTACATTTAATCACACATTTAAAAACATTATATAAAAGTATCCTATGCCTATCTTAGTAAAACAAACACAGCACTTATATATTAACAGATGTAGATTTTCTTAATATGAGTGAGGGGCTGCCAAAGCAGATGTTGCAGGCAGGGAGAGCTCTGGAACTTCTGGAACTACAAATCTCCTTCAGAGCTGCCCGAGTCCTGTGGCAGGAGTTATGCGGTTGCTAAAACAGAGTTGCCTCTGCTCGAGGGAGATGTCCTGCCCAGCCTCTCTGAGGAAAACAGAGGAAGCACACTTATATATACTGAAATCATCTCAGAGAACTTCTACATTAAATTAAAACACATACAAACTTCACATGATTCTGGTATTTTTTTAGCACCAAGCTCCCTGTTCATTTAGCCTAGTAAGGCTGGGTTTAGAACAGCTCTTTTCCAGTCACCACAGCAGGACAGGTTGGAAAGTGCTACCACAAAAAAGAAACCTGAAGTACCACATCTACTGTACTTGCAAGTGGACTTGGAAGAAAAGCTCTGAAAACATCTCAAAACATTCCATTCATAAAACCTCTGTAGTTTAGGATGGGAGATTATTATTACTGGGTCTCAGGGAGCCTACGATGATACTAATTAAGAAAAATAATTAAGCATTGACAAAGTTTTCAAAAACCTATTTTACAAACATGTTTTAGAAACATTGATACTTTGTAAGCAAGTACATACATTACTTTGTAAGCAAGATCTTTTATACTCTGGTAATTGCATGTAACTATTTTTAAAGACTACACATGGCACACATGCCTCAAAAGAATGAAATAGGGACAGAAAATGGAAAATTTAATAAGGGAATGATCAAAAACTGAACAGAAATAAAGACAATTCCGATAGGACAACACTAACAACATACACTCTAGTACAGTATGTTAAGGTAAATAAACCAGTGAATTCCCAGTATCATAAACTGTCACATGTTCACACAAGGAAAAGGCACTCCTTCATTATGCTGTAAGACCAGCTGTACCCCAAATTCTTGGAACTCATAAGCAAATTTTGAGCAAAGAGTATGAGGGAGTGGCAGATGCATCCTTTGGATTTACTTCATCTCCCTCCACTCCTCACAGATTCAAACCATGTTTCAGATTTTCACAGCTGCCATTCAATTATCTATTACTTTGAATGAGTTACAACCTAATAATGTGTCACATGTTATATTCCTACTGTTCACTAAAGTGAACTCCATTTCTGGAGAAAGAAAAATAGAATCATACAGGGAACATTTTTACTTTTAGATTACTCTAAAAGAGAACCATTTTTCACCAAGTATGAAATTACAGTCAACCACCTGGAGTTTCATATCCTTTCAGTGTTCACAGAAAAAGCATATTCATATGGCAAATCACAAAAGATGAGCTATTATAAACATCAGCTTTAATAAGCCACATAGCATTGCTCACAATATTGGCTGTAGTAGCCATAAAGACTCATGGTCCATTTTCTAAACAGTTTATTTCATTTTATTGGAAAATGCAGTGAATTGATATCAGGGAACAACCTCAAGGACTAAAATCATAGCCCATGTTTATATATTTTCCCGCTTTAACAAACTAGGTAAACAATAAATGAGTCACATCCCTGCCCAGGATGGGGGGGCTGGAATTACATGATCTTTAAGGTCCCTTCCAACCCAAACCACCCTATGATTCTATGGATATTAGGATGGATCCAGCCCTCGTATGTCTTTTGCATTTCCCTTTCAAAGTCCTCTTCTAATTGCAGAGTTTTAGATCTTCTTGGTCACAGATGTCTATATTAATTGATTTCCTAATTTATAGACTCTCAAGAGAAACTTACGTTAATACAACAATTAATTCAGCTCTTTGTATATGAAAGGTCAAGCAAGGATCACCACATTTAGAACATAGTTTGCAGTTGCACACATATTCAAAAAGGCAACTTCAGATTAAGTATATTTATATAAAATATTACAAGACTGGAGACACAGCACAAGTCTATGAAAAGATAACACCTGAATAAAAATATCAGTAGTTCTCCTATTTCTAGCATTATTTTAGATCAATTATAACAATAAAGATATGCAGTAGACTAAAAAGATCAAAAGAAAAAGGAAATTCATGGTTAAAATTACAACAGACCACCCCATGGAGCTGCACCTGCAGAAAACAAGTCCCACATTACTGCATGTTACATTTTCTCCAGAAGTCTTGCTCTAGAATCCCTCAGCTCATCTTTTCTTTAACTTCTCATTCTCACATTAATACTCACAGTTCACAGCCACCTCAGCAGTACTAATACTATTTTCAAGATTATAACATAAAGCATAAAATTAAGCATCATTTTCCCCATTGTCCCATCTAACTTTACCTAAAGAAAGGAGTTCTATGTACATTTTTCTCGATGACAGTCAAAAAAATTCTCTTCTTCCCTGCAAATTCTTGTCCCTGCCCTCACTGTCCAGTTCCCTGTTTTCTCCCAGCATCACAGCAGGAGCTAGGCTTGGCTCATCTCATATCAGCCTCGCAGGCACAGAAAACCATGCAGGACCTCCTGCAATGACAAGACTATTTATAAACACAGTCACCTTCAGATCCCAGTGAAAGAGGGTCCAGTCTACCCTAAGTTCTCGTAAGTCTGAGTCCCCAGTCCACCAGATGCTTTGACCTGTCTTTAAGCCACTTCTAGCACCTCCTCTACAACCCTAAGTTCTCTCCCTTTCTGCTTCTATCTAATAAAACTGAATTTTGTCTATGCACAACAGGTTAAAACTAAAACAACAAAAGTCATGTGCATGAAAGACACTACATCACTAGAAATCTCTGAGGAAATTATTCCTGCTAAGTGTCTTTGTTACCTATTTGCAGCTGGCCTGAAATCATATCACTTTCATAGGGTTTAAGTTACGGCTTATGCCTAACACTTACGGCAGCCTGGAAAACAGGACAGATAATCACCTTTTATTAGTTCAAAAACTTCTCAGTACGGAAGAATTCTTAACGTAGGACTATGAAACAATGTATTACTCACACTGCCATGCCCCCTCTCCCCGTCCAAAAAAAAATCCATGGCTGAAGAGCATGAAAAACCTATGAACTTTTACTGAAGAGATTGAAAATAACATTCTAGAGGAAAAAGTAGAAAAGAGAGAAAGAAATAATATAAATTAGGAGACATTTTGAAAGGTCACTGGTAGCCCTAACTATTAACAAGACCAATCTAATTAGGTTTTTCTAGTGAAAAAAGAACTGACCATCCAAAACAGAGCAACCATTGCTATGTCGTATTTTTGGTTTAAAGATATTCTTTCAGCAAAGCGTACAGTGATGCTGTGTATCAGGATATAGCACACAGGAATCTGGGGCTTTTAGGCAATCTGGGTTTTTTAGGCAATGTAAGTTTAGAGGGCTTTATATTTGGCTTTTTTTTTTCTTTTGGTCTCTTGCCATAATGAAATTCTGCAATTTCCCCTAATTAACTCAGTTTTATCATTGGGATTCTTTAACGTACAATAATAAAAAATACTCAGTCCTAGTGGTCTAATGGTATTCTTTCAGTCATATGCCACAGATTACAGATAAAAGAACCTGTGGCCTATACTGTGGAGTGGTTTGCCTCAGACACAAATTCCCTTCTCTCAGGAAAGACAAAATAAGTATGTTCCCTTTTGTTGACTTTTACTTTGCTATGCATTAGTTAGGAGGCTTACTTTTACCTCATGGACTGAACTTAGTATCTTCAATAAAAACATCAACTTCAAGAGCAAATTGAACTCTGTTAGTTTACACACACAGCTCTAAGTATTCTTTTGAGTTGCTTACTTTCAGCTAGAGAATAGCTGCTTCAAAGAATGTCTACACTGGGCAGTGCAATGCCAGTTAAATGCCTAAGATCGTATATCAAGAAACAGATTTAAAATAATCATTACATTTCATGGTTCATTCTTATTTTGCACACTGCTAGAGAATGATCTCCAACATTGCTGCATTCTGTCTGTCAGGATGAAGCCTCTGATCATCTCCTGTGCTTTTAAAGCCCCATATCTCATCAGACAATGTCTGCAACAAAAAGGCTAAACCAAAAATTTGTAGTATTTTGCTTCAGTTTCATCACAAGTGCACATTTAGCTTTTTAATGTTATGCCATGTATATATGCATGCACATGAGAGAATCAGGCACACATGAAATAACTGCATATGTAAGACTGAAGGAATTACTGACTACCTATCCAGGAAAGTATTCTTCTCTACTAAGGAGAAGGGGAAAAAAAGTGAGCTCTTCTCAGCTTCTGGTAAAATGCAGTATGCATCCAAGACACATGGCATGCTAGAGATCTGTTCAGTTCACATTCAACAAATGCATGGATTTGGAAGTGAAGAAATTGGACTGGATACCAATTATTAGATTTTAGCTGTCTTTATAACAAAACATAAAGTCTTAGGAATTTTTTCTCCTGTTATGATGCACAATGCAAAGAAATAAGAGACATCTGTTAAAACAGAAAGACCTGGGTGCAGACCTACACTAACACACGCCCCATTTTCAAGAAACGTTCAATGAATTCCCAAGATATGGATAGCAAAACCACATTTAAACACCTTGTTAAGGTACACCTTTCCAACAGCATTTGGCACACAATTGGTACTACATAGTCGGATACTCTCTTTACACAGAAAAGAAACGTGTATCAAATAGTTTCTTCTCATTTGGATTAAATGACAGGAAGTGATAAACATCGCATTTACCTTCTTCAAGGTCAAAGAGGAAGCTACTCACTGTCCTCCACTGTCTAAAAATACCAGCCAAGACATATTGTGCAGTATTTAAACTGAAAAGATCTCAGGAAAATGCATGTAGTTTTTTAAATGAGAGCTCAAGTTACTGCAATTATTTAGTGCTACCTTTACTTTTTAAAATAATTTCTTTCCTCATAGCACTTGAAACTGACCAACACAAACCTTTTTATTCTGAACGACTTCAAGCACCCTGTTCAAAACTGGTGTAAAAAGAATACCAAATATTGTGGAGAATATTAACAAAACCATTGCCAAATGTATGCCCTACACTTTGACCTTTTACCAGACAGACATTTTGCCTTTGCTTTTTCATCATTCAGAAATGAATGCAGGAGAGTGCAACCTTGGAGACAGTCAAGTATTTTTAACCAGCACAGAAAAACTGCTGTTCCAAGTTCCAAGTGCTGCTCCACAGCAATAACTTTAACAAACTGTCCCATCAGAGCTTCAGCCTTTTACATTTTACTTAACAAACTTCTAGTAGTAAGATTCTTTGCAGTGAAGAACTATATTTGTCATCAGAAACTGGAATGAAACAATCTACTTTGTGAAAAGGTAGCAGTTCACGATTTAACCAATTTAGCAGTCAAGGATTCGTAAGACCACATTTCTCCTAAAAACTGCCACATCCTTCCAAGTACACATTTTACACCAAACATAGCTACTTTTAAAAACAGCTTTTCACAGTACTTATTTTCAGAAGAGTCACATTCATTAAATTTTATACATAAACAAAATGTAAACATGTTAAAAAATTTATCTACAGACACCAATGTGAACGATGGTTATGAGCCTTCCTCAAGTAACTGAAGTAGAATCTTTCACTTTAAATTAATCAAATGCAAAAGATCAAGCAAAAGCTTTAAATAACTGCTACAGTACTGTAACAGTAATTCACAGCTAAAATCAACATTATTTCACAAAATATGCACATAAAAATGCATATTTACTTTTAAAAGGGAAATGCCCAAAAGAAAGGGAAATACCAAAGCATATTGCAGTCTACTTGATAAAAGAAAAAAAGTAAATTGTTACTCCTTCCTAGGAAGCAGGGCAATAAAGTTATAAATACCTTATTACAGCTTGATAACAAATTTTTATGTTGAAATTTACTCCAGAAAGAATTACATTCTTCTGACCACTCTTCATATAGGTTTCTTTCAGAAACATAACTACTTGCACACATAGCTGAATATCAAGCAGAGAGGCAGAAATTAATAGTGAATAAAAAAAGTGAAAAGAACAAAATACTAACATGGTTTACTACAAACCATTTACATAAAAGTTCCACAAATAATCTTCTTATAAATATGGAATAAATATAACCATGAAAGTATGAAATTTTAAATTTTGTTATGAGTGGATATCTAAAAAAATAGACTCTTAATATATGCAGCTTTAAATCACTGTATTCATTTTGAAATTTTGCCTGGTGGAACACATCAAAGTAATTTAAAAAACAAAATCAAGTTTGTTGAGTAAGAAGAATAGGCTTGCAGCATAACTTGAAGCTCAAGCATGGGCCCTGATGAACAGCTGTAGGGGAAAAAAGGAGTTCTCAAAGGCAATGACCACCACAACTATGTCTTTCACTCTTGTAACGCACCATAGGAAAAGCAGCAGTCTCTTAAATAACTGGATTCTACATTATACAACAATTAAACACCCTTCACATAGGAAAATATCCTCTATTTCTAAATCTACATAATAATCACTTTTCCCTATTCAACATCTTTCCCATGATTATATGTGTAAATGCTAAGAAAAATGCCTCAGCCACAATTCAGTTGGTTATGAGTAGATTTTAATATCTAATTAAAACGGGTCAGTATTTCAAAGAGACACTGGTAGAGATTAACTGAATGATACAATAAATGGCATTGACTCAAGTGGCAGCACTATTTTCTTTGGGTCTAGAACAAAGTAATATCCTATGCAAGAGTTAAAAATGCTTTCATGCACTCTGTCATCTTGAAGAATGTCTTTTATTAATGCAACACAGACGCCTGCCAGGGTTTTCTTATCATCAGAATCAGTGCTGCTTAAGGTGCTGTATTTCAGATGTGACCTTACACCCCAGTTCTACTTTTGTTCACTGTGGGGCCCTATTTACGAGAAAACTTCGCCACCTAAACTTTTATCAGTATTTCTTTTGAAGAGCTTCTTTCTTTTCTGTTATGCCATGTTACTGAGCTCCATTCAGGGGTCTGCATCAGCAGGGGCCATATAAATTCCATAAATAGTACTCGGTCCTGAATATCTTCATCACAGATGTAAATATATATGTAAGTGTCTTATGAGACTGGTACTGTCTAATAAGTTTGTAAAACACACAGACATTATGAAACTGTAACATATTATTATAAAACATTTACATACTCAAAGACTGGAAAACAATAGGATTTCCTTACTATGACATATTTCCCTCCCACACTTGAAAGCAAAGCAAATTAACATATCATCATACTTCATACATCTAACATCAGCTCTTTAATACAGTTTATAAAACACAACAAAAGTTGTCAATCTCAGCAATAAGTCAGAAAAAGTGCAAAACAAGTTGCTTACTAAAACTATCTGACATATGGATTGACTTTTCAAATAATTAAAGGCTTAATATGCTTGGCATTTACAAATCAAAATCAATTGATGTGACAGGCTAAAATCTGGTAGTTAATCTTCCACTGGTGAAACAGAAAGGAAATACTTTCCACTTCTGAGAATGTCAAAACCAAGGCTCGGAGTGGGCAAGGCCTTCGAAGTATACTTTGTTCAGTATGTTACCATCATTCCTTGTTAACCCCAGCTCCTGTTTCTAAAACCTAAGAAATGAGAATGGATGGCTCTTCAGTTTGAACATTTTATTTTGCTATACATGGTCAAGCACTGGTTCATTAGAGAAGGGGTGTAACAACAGTAACTCCTAATTTTCTGTAAGAATAACAGTGTGGTATGTGACAGTGGAGCAATAATATAGCTTGTCCCCAGGAGCTTATAGATGCTTCTGTTTTCAAAATTAATAGCTATTTAGGTGATTACCTTAAATATTATAAGAACTTTAAAGGTTACAATAAAATTGTATTTATTTATTATTAAAAATCTTCCATATAACACACCAGTTACAGCAGAATACATTTGCATGTTCTGTAATAAACTCAAGCAAGGCTAGGGTTTTAACAGCCTAGACTAGCATGTGTACAACCCCTGTCACGTCTCAAGAAATGTACAATCACTATGTAAAAGCAGAGTTTCTGAACTGATAGTACTCCCAAGTGGTCATATTCACTTGCGAACACGGACTGCTCTTTATCTAACTTCAAACATTTAATCTAGCACATTTAATCTAAACTGCCTGGTTCCACTTTCTAAATTTAAAGCCTGATTTCAACCCATTGAAACTGAAGGGAGTTTTGCAATTAATATCCTGAACTTCATCCCCATTTCTTTAAAAATAGTTCTCCTCATTTTCTTCCCATTTATGTCCAATTTCAATGGCCTCACGGTTCTGTTTCTTTATGTTGGTATCACCTACATTTGCCTCTTCTGATTATATTGTCTGCATTAATTTGTTTCCTTTTAAAAAAGTGTAATGAAAGTGAAAGTATACAGGGGTTTGGAACATCTGGTGATGTGAGGATGGGGGAGGCGAGTACCCAATGGCCTTCAATTCATTTCTGAACTCTGAAAGCTCTACAAAGTTTTCCTCTAAAGTCAGTATGCAGCAACAAATTTAAATCTACTAACAAGGCTGTGGGTTGGGGATTTTGTTATTTATCAGCTGATATGACACTCTGAGAAACAGTCTGTGGAGTGTCAAAGAACTCTTGTATCAAAGGTTAAAACCACTGAACTAGATCCCAAATTATGGAAAGGATATCTTTATAATAATATGATTCATCCATTGTATGGTAAGTAATTTGCACTCTTTGCCGGTTCAGCAACAGTATAAAGCACTAAATCACCAGAATTTTGTATTTCCACATTGACACATGAATTCAAAATTTCCTGTTAGAAATAACCAACAATTTGTTTGTAACAAACAAAAATCTTTCCTAAAAACACATGCATGAAATTTACATTTCAAAGAAATTTCAAGCAATTGTTAATTCTGTTTACAGCAATGGTTTTAGGAAACTAGTTATACCAAAAAAAGAACACCTTCAAAATAATTCTGAAATAAACAAAGAGTCTTGATTATCCTGACTCCATCTCCTAAAAACCTCAAGCTAAAACAAAGACTCAACATAAAGAATGAGGTTTATGCTTATGCTCCAGAATAAGGAAAAAGGTATTTCTGCCACGTGCATTTAGGTGGGCCAGTGTCTTTAAACAAGCTATGAGACAGCCTCTGTCAGGTGCTGTACCTGTGTGTAAGCTCCACATTAACAGAGGTACTATAACAATTGAATCACTGGGTTTCAGTGACAGGCGCAGCTGCTGGCAGCTTTAAGTTTTTTAAAGAATAAACTTCTGGAAAACATGAAGGTTTTAACAAAGCAAATACAAGATCTTCTTGGCAAGATGAGTGGCCAAAAACTTTAGACACCTATTAAAAATACCTGTTAAAAGAGTCAGCTAGAAAACACCCCTTTTTATTATTTTCATCTCTTACTTTAAAGGCAGGCATCGTAAGAATTAAGTGGGTAGAGAGCAAACCCCTTACCTCCCTCCCAACAAACAGTTGTGTTTTCTCTCTACTTTTCTTTGTATTCCTTTCTCTTAGATTTCAATTGGAAAAATATAAGAGCTCCCATCACAGCTTTCCTAGAAGACTAGTTCAAGGGAAAGCAAGATCTAGCATGAAATGACAGCAGCAGATGCAGAACCGCTCAGCCTGTCTGATGTAATTTGCAAGCCTAAATGTCAAGCCAGTCAACGCTAATAACAAAGCCATGGCTTCTTAGACCTCCAAGTGCATCTGTGCTCTGTCCCAGCACCTCACAGGGAGGGAATGGATCCTTTCAAACTAACCCTAGAATGCAAACCTCCTTCCTGAAAAGGCATTGTTACAACCAGAAAAGCACCTCCAAAGCTTTTCATGAAACCATAATAAAACAATGCTCAGAATCACATTAAACAAAGTTTTCAGCAGAACTGTATTTTAAACAACAGTGATTTGTGGTGGTTCTGAACATCTTCTGTTATTTTTATTATGCTATCATTCAAAATGATACACAAAGCAGTAGTTTGTACAAACAAAATGATTTGTATATCTAAAGCAAAAGTAATTTCGGTCTCTGAGCTCCTGTAGCAAAAAAAACCCCAAAAACCAAAAAAACCCAAAAAAACCAAACCAAACCTGAATAAAAAAGATGCTGTTAGGTGCCCAACTCTGTAAGAATAAAGCAATGTGTCATCTAAACATTTCACTCTCCTCATGTATTATTCACAAAGGTTATACACCAAAGTCTGTTTGTATATGCAAATCCCAAAATTCTATTACTACCTGCAAACTAATCTGAACGCTTCTAGAATTAAAAATAAAAGGAGCAGCTTGGCTTACTTCAAACACTTGGCCCTATGGCCACTCGATGTACTGAACTTGAGGGAGACCAGATAAAGGAAAAAGTTACTTTTTCTTCTGGTTTGGCATATTCATGACTAGAGGTAAGGTCACACAAATCTTTTAATTTCTGGTTTACAGAGAAGATTGAGTAAGCAAGTGATAAACAACAGAAAAAGTGTTTGTAACTATCTCACTGCTGAAAATCAGCACTATCAAGTGGCAACAATCAGAGTGTCTTAACAAGATTATTATTGCCAAAAATATGACAAATTTAGTCTCCCAAACTACAAAATAGTAGCAAGACAAAAAACAGTGTAGCAAGTATGTCAGCTGGTATGTCAACTCCAGCTGTGTTCAAAATGCTAAAACACATGAACCTAATAAAACTCAGTTCTGAAAAGACAACTGTGAGGGGTTGGGTGTTCTTTTGGATGAGGAACTCACCCAGACTTCAAGTCTGTAATCCGTAAACAATTAGTAGCATCTAGTCCTACTTTTCCATTTCTGACCACACTGGAAATGAAGGGCGAAAGCGCTGGAGAAATTCTGTTCAAGGCCACTTCAGGTGACATTTTTGTATATTCCTCCTTCCTTTTGCCTTGAGCTGCAAAGGGAGAAAATAAAATGAAAAAATATGCTACTTATTTGATGTAGATTCACAGGTACTCTACAAACATCAACAGAAAAAAAGCTAAGCCCACAAAAGATCAGGAGTGTAGAGTAACTGAAGTGTGCACAGGTTTATAGAGAAAAAAGAAACACAAGTAGGTTTTTTTCCTTCCACCTCTGCAACATTCAATGAAGCCTGTTTATTCAGTATCACCATAAAGCCAGAATTATGTCCTAGGCACCTTTATCCCTCTACCCCTCTGAGAAAGAGACATAAAACTGAGGGCCCCTGACCCTTCCCAGCCCAGCCCTTCTTGAGGGCATTCCCAGCCAGCCTGTAATTGAGCAGCCACACTTGTTCCGCTGCCCCTGAAATCAGTGAAATCACATGAACGGCAATGGGCCCAGGGGTTTGATAGCTCTCTGTATTCTCACCTGCAATCTCTAAGAGCACTAGTGTGCCTATAATCAGTATTAACTTGTATACTACTTCATTAGGTAGCAATTTATAAGACTTTGTGATGCCTTTTAAAAGGTAACACTGCTCCTTTTTCAGTGGTATCACCACGCTCTTTGAAAGGCATCTTAATCTTCTTCACGTAACAGATCGGGAAGCTGATGTACACACATTTTAAGCACAGCTTGTTCAGAAGTGCTTGCAATTGCACGACCTTATGCTAAATCAATTGGGCCACTAATTCAGCACACTTTAGGAACCTGTTGCTTTCTAGGTGAAGTGTAGAAACTGAGCAAACACACACTTGAAGTCATTGCACCACAAAAAGACTAGAGTACGTGGACAACAACAGACTGTG
Source organism: Prinia subflava (assembly GCF_021018805.1). Taxonomy (NCBI): domain Eukaryota; kingdom Metazoa; phylum Chordata; class Aves; order Passeriformes; family Cisticolidae; genus Prinia; species Prinia subflava. Next base: position 84,560,795 of record NC_086248.1, read on the forward strand.
GTAAGAGAGATGGGAGAAAAGAAGAGTAACCAACCTATTAAAATGTTAACCTATTTGATCACATTCTAAGGCACTGAGCTTCATATGACAGTCATCTGAACTTGGTAGTTTTGGAAAACACGGCTGTAAATGACTGACAATAACACGAACTTGCCACTGATTAGTGGGGCAGAGGAGCTCAAACAAACCCTCAGCATTAAAAAATATTTTGAAAAATAACCATTTAATTGGAAAACACTAGTACACACTGTATTCACTTTCTTAAAAATGCTGCATATGGACTGCTGTATTAGTAAGTGTTCCGTAACTAGAGTGTGAACAACTCATGGCAATAATTGCAATTTTCTGTTGTTTCTCACACTCAGTTTACAAGCATTAATTAGTAACTAATGGATATTCTACAGAATCTACTAAATCTCTGTAACTGGGAGCAACATTAAATTTCACATTCTGTTCTCATGAAAGCCATCCACACTGGAATAGCAGGAAGCAATGCTCAAGGAGTGTTTGTCCTAGACATTCAGAATGTATCTTAATAAAGCAAAGGCCAGGCACTTTGAGGCAAACAGAAAGACTAATAGAGTAAGACTTCCTAAAAACAGTAATTATCTTTAATACACTGGCTCCTACATTTTATGGCAGTGAAGAAGCTGAAGACTAAGTATCCATGCCCTGACACATAATGTGCTCTCATATATGGTTTGTTTAATTGACAATGGAACAACTTAAGTTTGTTTTGCAAACATCTACAGCAATTTAAAATACTACCTCTGGTTTGCTACTTTTCTACTAAAAATTTCTGCCTACTCACCTTTATTCCTCCCCAGAGGGACAGAGAGAACACAAGCCCATACTTGACATAATTCAATGCCAAGTTCAATGGCTTAGACTGAACCACTAATAAAAATTGTACAACAGGGCACATACTTCAGTCTGCCAGCCCTGCTGGAGGGAAGAGTAATTTCAAGCAGGGGGCAGCTGGACTGATGAAGTTAAGAACCTCCTAAACCACGAGAACATGCTGAAAAACAAGCTACCCCTCTAGCAATCCTGAAATTACACGTGAAGATTGCAGAATTGGTTCTGATAATGATACATTTTAAGGGGACTGTAAGGGTTATGAGGGTGAAACTGTGAGACATAATACACCCGGTGATCACAGCTGAACAGATGCACCTTCCAAATGAACTTTAAAATGAGATTCCTTATCTTTTTGTTAATAAAATTTGCAGATATTGTCAAAACAAGATTTAAATGACTGTTAGGCATTTTTCTGTCTTTTATTGCATAATTTTTTAAAATCACAGTACCTTCTATTTAACAAGCCAGATACACAATACTTAAAGGGTTGCTATCAAGTAAACTCACTGATTTATTTTGTAAACAAAGGGCTTTACAAACCAGAACACAATTTGTACAAGTTTCCTAAGTTTCAGTTGTCATACACATTTTTTTTTCCTCAGCTTAACTTTCCCACAGTACTGGAAACAGAACACAAACAAACTCAGGGGAATTAAGAAAAACAAAATTCACTGGACTGTTTCCCTCCCAAAACAAAACCTTTGAAAGAAACAAAAGAACTATCAGTTGAATCCTCTTACATTCAGCTGGCTATCACTGTGACTTTGGGCTAATGTTACACTAACATGTTACAATAATCACGAAGTCTCGAGCACTGCTTTGGGCACCGGAGAGAGTCGGGATGCAAGATACTCTAACCTTCCACCACCGGCCATACCATAACGACGATTATGAGAAGATTTTAAAAGGAAGAGGTGAAGGCTGTGATGGAGGCTGCAAGCGTGACAGCACCTCTCCTGTCTAGCCCTGCTGGCGTGGCGGTCGGCTGTCTGTCTGTGTGGTTTTCTCTCTGGGGGCGGGTGTCTGGGACTTGTGTCTGGGTGTGAGTGGGGAAAGGAGGGGACGCACGACCGCCGCCTCCTGCAGCCGTGCCCGAACACATCCATGGAATGCGATCAGCAACGTGGATCTGCGGAGCCCCGGGTACACGCCGAAGTTACCTAAGCCCTGGCACGGAAGAACGCTCAGAGTCCCAGAATGGGCAAGGCTGGGAAGGACCACAGCGGGTCACCTGGACCAACCTCCCTGCTCAGGCAGGGTCCTCCTAAATTCTGCACACATGGCGCACAGCTGTGTCCAGGCAGTTCTAGACTATCTCCAGTGCTGGAGACTCCACACCCCCTCTGGACAATCAGCTCCAGTGCTGGGTCACCCACAAAGTAAAGAAACTCTTCCCCGCGTTAAGGGGGAACTTTCCGCCTATCCACTCCCGTTCCGGGCTGACCCTGGCCAAGCCCCGCTCCCGCCCCAGCTGGTGCCGCCACCCGCGGCGCTGCGCCCGCCCCGCCCCGCCCCAGCGGCGGTGCTAACACCGGCCTCCGCCGGCTCCGGGCCAGAGCCTCCCGGCGCCAGGTCCCCTTCCGCCCGCCGCCGTCCCGGGAAGGGCCGTGGCGTTGCTCGCTCCCTCCCGCTCTCCCCGCCCGGCTCGTTCGCCCCATCCCGCCCGTCCCGGCCCCGCCATTACCTACGGCGGCCGGAACTCGCCGCTTGGCAACGGCGTGCACGCCCCCGCGCCCGCCGTGCGCGCCCCCGCCCCGCCGCGCGCCGTGCGCGCCTCCGCTCCCCCCGCGCCGCCGCCGCCGCTCCCACCCGGGCCGGAGGGGTCTTCACCGGCCCGATTTTGGCATCCGCCGCAAGTGCCTGTGCGGGCCGTGCCGCCGCGCAGGGCGTGGGGCGGCCGTTCGGTCGCGGCCGGAGCCGCGCGGGGCAGAGGGGAAGGGGGCGGTGGTGGCAGCAGGCGTTCGGCAGAGACAGCCCTGCCGGGCGAAGGTCCCCGCGGACAGGCCGTCGCCCATGGCAACCCGAGAAGCCGCGGCGGGGCCCGGGGCGGGTCAGGGTCAGGGTCCAAGGGCCGCCCCGGCGCCATGGCCGCGGAGGTTGTGGTGGTGGGATCCTGTGTGACCGACCTGGTCAGGTTAGTACTGGATGGGTTTTCTGCCCGCACTGGGCGGAGCGACCCTGAGGTTATGGGAGCGGAGCGCAGGGCGTCCCGGTGCCCGGGGACCGCAGGCACGCCGGGCCTCCCCGGGGCAGGCCGGGCCGGGATGGCCTCGGGCCGAGCCAAGCGGGTGTCACGGCTCTCCCCAGGCCAGGATGGCAGAAGCGGGGTCGGCGCCAGGAGCGGCGGGCGGAGCGCTCGGCCCCGGGCAGAGGGAATCGCGGCAGCGGCAAAGGAAGGGACTGAGCACAGGCACAGAGAGCACAGAGGGGCTGTGGAGTCTCCATCGCTGGGGGCGGTCAGGAACGGTCTGCGTGCAGTCCTGTACCGTGTGCCCCGGGATGACCCTGCCTGAGCGGGGATGCTGGACCGGGTGACCCGCTGTGGTCGCTTCCAATCTTATCCGTTCTGGGATTCTGAGACTCTGAAGGGGGGCGGCTGCGCCCGGGTGATGTCAGCTGCAAACAGGGCTTTGAAAGAAGAGTGTGGGAACGGGGAGAGGTTTAAACGTGTTTCGTGCCGCAGCTTTGATCATCTGTCTGTGACTCTGGAGAGAGGAGAGGAGAGACTCGTGTTTGTGTTTTCAGCTGTGCCGGGTGGGTCCGTGTTGGCCTTGGCCAGGGAAGCAGCGTTTCGTAGGCACGGGAAACCTGGAGCTCCGACACTCCTTATCAGCAAAGGATTCTGAAACGATTTTATGAAAGTAAATAAAGCTGGTCAACCGTAACACGTTTTCAGTTCAAAGCATACTTGTCTCCACTGGAAAAGCAAGAAAGTAAGGTTAATATTGCAAAGAACCCAAAGCTACCTCCGTGAATCAGTAGGTTGTAAGTTATTGCATACAACATTTTGTGTGACACTTTGAAGTGAGATTGAGGGAAGGGGAGAGAGGGGGGCTTCTCAAGGTATTCGTATCCAGACATATCAAGAAGTGCATATAGGAAGCCCGCCAAAAAATTAGCAGCTCTGCACCCCAAACCTATTTTAAAAATTATTTTAAAAGGTTATAAAATTAATATCTTAATTTATCTTTATTCATTTTCTGAGCATTTTGCTTCTCAAATTAAGTACTTGGGTCTCATTGTCTTTTTTTCATCTTTTTCTTTTTTGTACATAGGTAGGGTTTGGAAAGTTCTTTGAAAAATTGACGTACAGAAGTTCATGAAAGCTCTTGGTTCCAGTAGCCCAGGCTTTGTAGTGAATACTAAATAACAGGAGAATTCAAGCAAAATTGCAAGAATTCACAATGCAAATTCTAACCTGAATTGGCTGGCCTTGTCAGTCCCAGTAAACTTGCAATCATTCTTTGATTTGCACTGTTTTAAACACATCTCCATACTCTATATGCAGTCTTGGTTAAAATGGGATTTAAAGTGTATGTATCTGGACTGCATCAGCTTGTCCTGCTAGGAATTCTGCAATAAACAAAAGGTCCTTTATCAACAGACAGTTATACCAAAGCCTGTGGGTCAAGAAACTGCAGAATAGATTAGAGGATTATGATTATAGGAACATGCTCAGGAGTGAGTCTATGCTTAGGCATAGACCTGTGTTGCAGAAATGATGAAGCCCCTTAAATAATCATAGAACCTGTGTCAGAAAGATTTAATGCTCTGTGTAATTTGCAGAACACACTGGCAGCTTTCCAAGAAGAATAGTTGTCTAATAAGTCAGAATAAGAGCTGTGGAACTGATCTTGATGTTATGTGTGAATGAGCTCTCAGATTCTTATGACGTTGCACTGAAATGTAAAACATGATGCTCTAACCTCAAGACATTCCTTTTCCTGTCTGTCTAAAATGTGGGGAAAAAAAGTAGTCAAAAAATTGTCTGCCAGTTTAAATTGACACTTAAACAAACAAGAAAACTCCTTGCTTTTTCTTTTTTCTTTTTTCTTTTTTTCTTTTTTCTTTTTTTCTTTTTCCTTTTTTCTTTTTTCTTTTTTCTTTTCTTTTTTCTTTTTTCTTTTTTTCTTTTTTTCTTTTTTTCTTTTTTCTTTTTTCTTTTTTTCTTTTTTTCTTTTTTTCTTTTTTCTTTTTTTCTTTTTTTCTTTTTTTTTCTGCAAGTTTGATATGATAGAAATGCAGTTGTTTACTTGAAGGCATAGTAACTGGCCATCCTGTAACCAGAAATTACATCATGGGCAAGAGTGACAAGTGCTGTTGCACTGAGATTAAGTGACTGAAGAAAAGCCATTTCACTTTTCAATCAGCTGAGAGGATTTCTTAAAGTGTGCAAGTGCTATAACAAGTACATATCTTACTTACCATTATTAGCCTCGGCATTAAGTGGCAGTGAAGGGCTTTTTGTAAGAGATAAATTAATCAGCTTCAGTTGAAAAAGAAGGGGTGGCTTCGTTCTTTTCATTACTGGCACAGAACTTCAGGCACTTAATACAATAAGAAGAACAGTGTATTTAAATTTAGCTGGCAAGAGTTTAATCTGACCAAAATTTCCATGTAGCGCCTATGCAGACATTGTTTAAATGTATCCTGGGTTAGGAAAATCTGGGTAAAATTACCGGAAAGTACTAAGCAGTAGGCTTGATTGTGACTAGGTGGAACAGGAAACTATAAACAAGCTTTATGAAATATAAAAACTGTCAGGTTAGGATTAGATTCCAGGAGCATTACTCTTGACTGTCTTTGTATATGGAATTTAGAGGGGCTGTGTATTCCAGATTTAAAGCTAGGGTTCATTTCAGCTAGAATGAAGGAACATCAGGGTTTTGTGAGTTTGTCATTTGTGCTGATGTTTCAGTTTATAAAACACGTGGACAAAAGTGATCATGTTAAATGCCTATCACCCATTTGGAGGAGCCTGAATAAATTTGTGAGTTACAGGGAGGAAGCCAGACACATTTCTGTATACATTGTGTTTAATGGGCATATTCACCTCTCAAGACTAAAGCCTATCTTTCTTAGAAGGTAATAATATTGATTGAGACTCTGCCAGAGCTAGACAGTGCTGTGTTATAACTCAAACCAGTAAAATACCCTGTTGGCCCTTTAGGACACAACCTTGGCCCTCTGAGTGGATGGTTAGAAGCTCAGGGTCAGACTTGAAGTGGTAGTGGCAGACTTTAAATGTTAAACATTCCCAGGTCTGTCAAGGCAAGGTACTGAAAAGCTTCAAGCCACTGTTGGACATATGGTAGCCAGATTCACCATTAAAAAAAAAAAGCATATAATGTTTTTACTCAGTACAGTACACTAATGATTTAAAGGAGTGTAACATCTGTATGAAATGGAAATGTAGAGTTTAAACTGTGCTGAGTCTTACGTAATGACCAAGACAGAAAAGGACAGGACTCTCTTCTTTGGTAGAAGAGAGATAGTCAGATGTAATTCTGAGAAATAATCAAATTCAGAAGAAAGGGTAGCGTGTCTTAAAGTTCTTTTAAAAGGAGGGGCCCCAGTGGTTTGCCTTTAAAATGCTGTTCTCATTGGAAATTCTTTTCTTATTGTCCTGTAGCGCTGCAGTGGCAGAATGTGGGTTTTCTAAAGTGAACTTCATATGATCAAAACAACCTCACGTACATACATGCAGTAAACCACACTCTTCTGGCTTAATAGAACCAGGAGCAAAACATATTTGTGGTCACAATCACAATCAACACTTCATTGGCAATAGCAGGCAATAGTAGTAGAAAACAAAAACAGCATTATTCTATATGATCTAGATATCAAACCAGATGGGTACCATCCACAGTATTATTTAAATAGATTCTCTTCTGACTCATATTTGCAGACTGGTCGTGGCACTGGCATTTTAATTCATATTAAATCAGGACAAGACTAAACATATAAACCAATGAGAGTCAGACACACTAAAACAATTAGAATAAACAGGAGAAACTTTGGCATGGCAATTGAAAACAGCAGAAGCATAGAACAAAATGGAAGATGGAAAAACAGTCTTTGGATAGTCACAACAACAACAGTCTTTCAGTGTAACTCAAGAGAATGACACCACAGTCCAAATAGTGGAGAACTGCATTTTTTAGAATGTTCAGAATTTCAGTTTCAGAATTTAGTTTTCAGTCAACCTCTTTCCTCTCATCACGTTTCTTCACTCCCTTTAGGGAGTAGAACTAAAAGTTCTGCTTCCAGCCCCCTGTTTTAACGCCCACCGTTAATAATTACTGCAAGTGCTGAACCGATGGAGTGTAAGCATTCAGCAAGACAGAAGGGCAAGGCAGAGAAAGCAGCGAGCTCCCTACAGAGTAGCGTGTTGCTGATCTGCCGTGGACAGCGGTGACAAATGCACATCAGTATGAACATCCCAAACACATCAAATCCTCTTTGCTAACGGAGCACAACCTCTGCTTGGGCCAAATGGCAAAGGTATCTCATTAGTGAGATTCTGTGTCATCCTTTTAAGTCTCTGGTGCTGATTATTGCCTGCTGAAGTGCTGAAGAAAATGGCTCATTGGCACATTGGAAATAAATGTCCATGATCCAAAACTGTGTCTGTACTTTCTCTTTCAGAAGTGCGATATTTGGAACAATAATTGTGGATTTTTTTTTTTTGGTGGGAGTGTGAAAAAGGAATTTTCTTACGTTTCTTTTGAGTGATCAGAGGAAGTCTCACGTATGACTTCAGTTTTGTCTTTGCTTTGTTTCCAGATCTCACACATGTTCTTGTTTCCACCATTTTTCATGTATGTCACCAACTTTTAATGTTTTTTGCCTTGTTTTGATTTTTTTTCCCTCTTCAGCTTTTCCTAGCAGCGAAGTATTCTAGAATCCTTCAAACCCATTTCATTTGTGTTGTTGTTTTTATCTGTAATGCTTCCCCTGCAGCAGCCACTCCTCATTCTAGTCAATCTTCCATTGCCAGCAGCATGGGAAAGCACAACTGTGGAGGAATACAAGCTTAGTCCAGTGAAGGAAATTAATCTTTGGATCCAATGAAAGACATCAAGGCATGAGAGAATGTGTCATCTGTGAATTGTTTAATTTATGTAATAGTGAAAAATCTGGGCTTGATTTCAGACCCAGTGCTGTCTGCCCCTTGTCTTCTCCTCTGACCTAGAAAAGTTTGGGTGCATTTTAAATGCAGGATATACAGGCTCAGGATTTTGTTGTTCTGCTCTGATTTTAGAGAACCTGGATGTCCAGAGAAACTCCTGTTTGCGTTCTCTTGTGTGGCAGGAAGAAAGTTCTGTTTTGGGGGCCCAAAAAGAAAAATGGGATAAAAATCAATTTGTTGAAACCTTTAGTAATGGCATTCAGTAAGAAAATTGTCTTCTGTGCATGTACAGCTTTTGAGTATCTCTACTGGCCCAAACACTGGTGATATGGGACCTGATCCAAGCTCATTCATGTTGAAAGAAGCTTTTCGCTGCTGCAAATTGAAATTAAATTATCCTCCAGCAAAATCTGAGTGATAGTTTATTTTAGGGTGAGACAGTTTAATGTTCTAGCATGTTAAAGGTATTTGGTATTATATCTCAGACTTGAAAAGCTTCCAACAAAGTTCCTCAATATTTGACATATATGACAAAAAATGACAAAATATTGAAGAGGGGAAACGGAGGGAAAATGTCTGCTTGGGTGCTTCTTAAATTAACACAAAATAACTGGGGCAAGGCCACCAGGGACTTTTTTAAACTCATTACAAGGGCTGCATTTGCAACTAAGGTTACGAACCCCAAGCAAGAGACACTGCACCATTGATCCCAGCTGGCACCTTCTGAAAGAAACTGTTGTTTGTGCCCCAGAGGATGCTGTGGGCCCTCTCTGAGAAGGACTGGTGGTGCTAGAACACCTGCTCAGCCCTTGTCTTTGGCTCTTATCCATGAAAATGGGTTTTTTCCTCCCCTTCCTAAATGGAAATGTGGAAGTTTAAAAAGTCTCGGGAAATAGGAATGTGAAAGTGGTCACACAATGTCTTTTCAGGTAAGCACAACAAAAGTGTTGCTTTCTGGACTCTATTTAATTGAAATGTCCCTGCCCTTTCGTTGGGTGTCTTCATTTTGTATCCTACGACACTGTAATTAGGCACTGTTTTTACTTCTTGAGGCAATTCCATTTCAGCAATAACTAATATTGGTTTTTAGACTTGTTTATCTAGTTAAGTTTTAATAGTATGTATTTGGTAGTGATTTTGAGCTAAAGAATACCCCCTGTGGTACTACAGTCAAGCCTGTACTACATCAATCCCAGTCACCAAGAACTGCACTATTTGTCCTGCTGTGCATTGAGAAAACATTTTGCAATTTGCGGACAGGAAGAAGGGCAGTTTGCTTTGTAAAAAGATAGGAATAAGTAAAGAGAATTGGAGTAAGGTATTAAAAGGGGCAAAAATAATAGGAATGACCAAAGGTTTTACTGCAGAAAGTGTGAAGAGTCTACCTAAAAAGTTGAAGTTGAGACAAAAAGCAGGGAAACTATGGTCCTAACAGTAACAGGTTGTCCAAAGGCCCCTTGCTTTTCTGAATCTCTTTCTGTCAGCTCTGCAAATCTGCTTGCTTTCTGCAATTTTCTCGCATGGCTCCGTGGCAAATTTCAGGGAAAAGCACTGTCCTAGTTCTGCTGTCTTCTCCGAGCAGCAGTATTTTGGAAGATACGGCACCGAGTGAGTCCTCTGTTACCTCCTCCTTCCCTTGAATGAGTTCCCAGCTGTCTGCTTCTGTTCCTACCAGCTGCAGTGTCTGGTCTACTTAAGTTTGTAAATTGCTTTGAGATCCTTCAAGATAAAAGGTCCTTCTTAAGTGAGATCATTATCGCCCTGTACATTTCTCCACTCCCTTTTCTCGATTCAAACTTCTTTTCTCATCTCTTGGGGTCCGGCATAGTACTCAATGTTCCCAACTCATGGCAACACAAAGCTTACACACAAATTTCAGCTTCCAATCCTTGAGTTGTTTGATGCCTCTTAAAGTACTTCAGAGCTGAAGGTTAAATATATGTCTTATCCTGAGCTGGTGCCGAAATGCTTAGCACTTGCCACACTCAGATCGTACTTCTGCATTTGCGTCTGACTTCATGTTATTTTGTGAGCTTCAAGAGACTGTGGAGTTCTCTTCCTCCCACTTCTGAAGTACTTACTCATCCTAGGAAGCATTCCAGCTACAATGTTGCTCTGAGATCCTACACTGGGTTCTCACAGCCATACTTTGTTCATGTTCTTGTGGTTAAACTGGACGCCTGTCAGGGCAGGGATTTGACTCCTCTGTGGTGTGGTGAACTTAAAAAGGGGAACCCTGACAGGAGTTCAGAGGGCTCTCTGTTCAAAGGTTCATAGGCAATAACACAGTGTTTGGGCAGGAGAACCTTATTTCTGTTCAGCTGCAAGTGTAGTTATTGTCTCTGTCTTCTATAGTTCAACTGGCTAGTAAGAGAGTTTTTCACTGTATGGTATCTATGTGTTTATTCTCAATATCATTCACATTCCAGTGAAATTTCCCTCTTTCCTATGAAAGTGAGGTCATCTTAAACCTGTGTTTATGATATTGCAGTCATTTCCATGGCAGTAGACTATGATATCATCAGTGGAGGATTATGCCTTTCCTATGTGTGTTAGCAATTAAAAATTATGGTTTGTGAGATAAAACTAGTATTTACCAAGCTTTTAGCTTTAGTCCATGTGAGGCTGGGAAACTATTGCTTAATCCTCTAGAGAGTTCACTTGGGTAATGGAGTAAATGAATCTAGAAACATTTTAATCCTAGCAGGTGATATGTTTTTGGGGTATGTTTTCCTAATGAGAGAAGAAAATCAGCTACTCCATCTTGAGTTCTCTTGCCTGGCCAAGAACACTTGTCTGAACCCAGTGGCAGTCTTTATAGTTTTGTTATTCAGAACTACTTAAATGTTTGACTTAAAGATTCACAATTTTCTGCTCTCAATAGAATGTCATTTTTCACCTTTGGAGGTCAGTAAGCTACTAGACACTACCCACAAAAGTAGAACAACATGATCATCAGTCTTTTCATCTTTTTAGTGGGTGCCCTATTTGCCAGCTATCAGTAGCTAAATCTCTTTGTTGAACCTTCCTGAGGGTGTACATACTTTCTCCTGGGCTGGTGACAGCAGAGGCCAGTTTCAAAACTGTAATGGCAAAAGAGAAATCATCCATTTAAACTGTAGAGTCCAGTGTTACAGGACAGTTGCTAATGCTGAAGGATGAGACTGGTGGACTCAAAATGTAATTTATTTAATCCCTTCAAATACTTACAAATTTTTAAGACAAGGAAGTAGACTTTCCTCAAAAAGACCATGAAAAGAAAGGGAAAAGATATTAGATGAATATTTGTAGAGAAAGGACATCATCAGCCTGGGTGTTGCAACATGAGACAAAATTAATAGTAACTTTTTGGTAATGTACTTTAATTTCAAAAACACACTACATCTCTGCTCATTTCAACCTATTTTCCCATGTACACAACTGAACTCTCATAAAATATCTCTTTCAACGATCTGGGTATGACCATTTGTAAAAAAAAATCAAAATGATGTGCCCTAAGTATGTACAAACTAGCATGTGTCCAGTTACACAGAAAGTCTAGGATGTGAAAGGGTTCTTCCTGAAATTCTTGCCATATTGAGTGACTCCAGCAGGAAGAAATTCCTTTTCCCATTGCCATTCATGGAAATGGAACCAGTCTGGAATAAAAGGATAGACAAAACTATTGTATGTATTTTTTGGAGACTAAAATTACTGATGCCATAACAGGCCTGGCTCTAATTTGCTGATGATACAGTCAGGTGACGTTACAGCAGCCTCTTGAGCATGCATCTTTCCCATCATTCTGCATTCCTTCTGAGGCTTCATCTGTCTGTGGAAAACCCAGAGTTGGTGCCTCTGTTGGAAGAAAGTGAAAAGTCAGGAAGTAAAATCATTGTGGTCAGGGAAGAGAATGTTGGGATGAAAGCTTATTTACCGATTGTCCAATATCACAGTAAGGAGTTTGCGTTAAGCTGTGCCACAAAAAGACGTCACTTTCTCTCAGTAATGCTCTGTAACATATGGCCATTGCTTCACATGATAACATCCCACTTTACAGAGAGCACAGCTATCGCCTTTTGCTCTCTGTAGGGTTGTTAGCAGCTGAGCAGTTCCAAGTAAATAGCATGCAAAGCAGCAATGCACTGGGCACTGGCATTGTCAGTTCTGCAGGGTATTCCTTGGGCTTCTGCTGTATCCTGTGATACACGTTGAATATTATGTTCTGTTGTGAAAGTATCCGTAATTTCTAGCCCAAATAAATACTTTTTCTGTATAACTTCCACATATTTTTAATCTGTGCTTATTGTCCTACTATAATGTGTGGGATTGCATTTTATGGAAATGGTATGCTCTGGTTCACTCCTGGAAAGTGTATAGTTTATCCCAAGTCTGTACCCTCCCTGCAGTATCGTGTATCTGTGACCTCATTGGCTGGAGAATGTCACCGCGCCCACTTTGAACCTCTGTGTTAAGGGTGCAGTCGGGGAGGGCTCCTCCTCTTTTGCCCTGGTGGTCTCCAGAGACCGCTCCCTCCCCATCCCTCTCCCCTTCTCCCTCCCCTCCCTTCCCTTCCCCCCCGCCTCATTGATCCCATGCTGCCTTCCTGGGGTAAGACTCTGAATAAACCCTCATCTCATCAGCACCTCAGCAGCCATCTGGAGTCTCTTTGCCTGCCAGCACGGGAACACCCGCGACCCTAGAGCCCGGGGGGCTCTCGGGGAACCCTCCCCCGGGACCTCCCAAAATTTAAACTACAACAATAATGTTTGCTTATTGTCCTACTATTACTGGAAACTGGTTTTGACCATTAAAAATATAACGCCTCTTGCTTTTTCAGTCTGGAGGTGTCTGACGTTCAAGATTCACAACAGTCAAATGAGAAGTTGTCTAAAGAAACTCCTTTGAAAATATTGTCACAGTAGGCAGGTGTTAGGCACTAGATTTTAACACCCAACACTGAGAATGTTTTATTTTCTCCCCCTTTGTGAGACACAGAATGGTATAATCAGTATTTCATTCTGTCTTGTTAATGAATTACTTGCTGGCTGTACTGTTAATGGAAATAACCATTTTCCTAGGTGCATTTCTAGACATAAATATCTTTGGGTGAATTTTAGTACTCCTGACAGTAAAGAGCTGCTGGCACAAATCAAAAGCTGCAATAAAAATCATACAGAGTCGACGGTAACAAATTTGTGTAAAAACACTCTGAGCAGGCATATATATTATGTTGCCTCTAGGAGCTGTCTGAGCTGTTCTTTCCATAGGAGCTTACCAGTAAGGTTTTGTTTGCTTGTTTTATATGGCTCCAGTTGTTAGCTCCTATATCAAGCTGCAGTAAGTTATTTGATGCTGACATCCAGGTTCCCTTGAGGATCCTTGTATGATATACTTCCAGCCTGAAGAAAATACAAAATTACTTTTCACTAGTATGTTGCCAAAGTAGGTGCAGCTTTGTAGAACACGTTGATCTTTGTGACAACTAATTATAAAATAAGAAGGTGGTAATGTTCCCAAATATATCAATGTGCTCTCTTCTGTATTATATTATTTCTTTTTTCCATTTCTGAATTTAGTCCTTTTTTCCTCCTTTTTCTCCTGTGCGACATCAATAGCATGTCATTGTTGAACCATGAAATTTCCCCTAATTTGCTTTCACCTCTTTTTGTTGTCCTTATACATCATGTTCTTACAGTGCACTTCTCTTCTGTGTTGCTCTTTCCCTGTCTCTCATCTTTCAAAAATAACTTTTACGTCCAAAGAATCCTAACTCCCTTTCGTTAATTTATTCCATCCATCACTTGCTATATTTCCTGTGTTCTTTCAGATCCCTGTTTATACAAAATGCATAAACCTTGATAGCATAAACAGCAGAAAGAAAAAACCATTGGTCAGAGCTGAAAATAAGGGATAAGCAGGTCAAGTTCAGTACTGATGTTGGAAGACTGGCATTTTTTATGTTCTCAGCAGCAATGAGATTGAATATTCCTTCCTTCTTCTAATTGTCTGATCCTGTTAGTATTATTCATTGGGACTATCTTGTTAGTATTGTTCAATCTTTTTTAAAATTCACTTTCATTTTTCTTTTTCCCAGAAAGGACCAAGTGAAAAATGACCTGTTGGAAAAAACTAGTTGGTGGTTTTGCTGGAACTCATATTACTCCATAGAGAGGCAGTAGAAATGTGCAGATTTTTCTTCAGTTGTTATTCCCTGTTGCTCATTAAATTCTATGCTTAAATAGAGACACAGGAGTTGTCTATTGGTAGGCATTAGAAGCCCGAGTTATACAGAATTACACTTTTCCTTCTGATGTTTAGGGATCTACCTCTCCCAAGAGAGCTTAAATTGTGAGAAAGCTAAAGGGACCTACCTAGAGGGGATTCCTACCTGTCACAGCAGAATTAACCTCGGCCAGTGAAGCCCACACACACTCCCCTCACACCCTGCACATTCTCATCTTTGCCCCACAAGCCTTAATGTTACGGTAATCCCAGATTTTAGTTGGTGCCTTTATAATTAGATCAACTTCAGAGAACACTTTTTTAATCAGTGAATCAACAGTAAGATAGTTTCAGACCAAAAATTTATCCTGAAGTGGCCTGGCAATTAAACTTGATGTAGATCCCTTCCAACTTCTCTTCTCTTCTCTTCTCTTCTCTTCTCTTCTCTTCTCTTCTCTTCTCTTCTCTTCTCTTCTCTTCTCTTCTCTTCTCTTCTCTTCTCTTCTCTTCTCTTCTCTTCTCTTCTCTTCTCTTCTCTTCTCTTCTCTTCTCTTCTCTTCTCTTCTCTTCTCTTCTCTTCTCTTCTCTTCTCCTCTCTTCTCCTCTCTTCTCTTCTCCTCTCCTCTCCTCTCCTCTCCTCTCCTCTCCTCTCCTCTCTTCTCCTCTCTTCTCCTCTCCTCTCCTCTCCTCTCCTCTCCTCTCCTCTCCTCTCCTCTCCTCTCCTCTCCTCTCCTCTCCTCTCCTCTCCTCTCCTCTCCTCTCCTCTCCTCTCCTCTCCTCTCCTCTCCTCTCCTCTCCTCTCCTCTCCTCTCCTCTCCTCTCCTCTCCTCTCCTCTCCTCTCCTCTCCTCTCCTCTCCTCTCCTCTCCTCTCCTCTCCTCTCCTCTCCTCTCCTCTCCTCTCCTCTCCTCTCCTCTCCTCTCCTCTCCTCTCCTCTCCTCTCCTCTCCTCTCCTCTCCTCTCCTCTCCTCTCCTCTCCTCCCCATTCCCATATAATAAATATACATATATTTAAATATATTTATTGCTTTCATTATCTATGATACATTGAATAAATGTATGTAAACAATGTCTCATTTTGATTATACTTTTCATTCATGACCCATATGGATTCAGCAGGAAGCACTGCACTTACAAACTTGATAAAAAATATTGTATTTGTCAAAATTACTGTCCTGGCTATAAGATTTTAGAACAACATTTTATTGACGAAAACCATAAGTACTTGGACCACACTGTACTTAGTCTTGATGATTCTTTAGTGAAAACATCTATGATGTTGCTCCTAATATTATAGTTTATAAGACACAATATGTTTGTGTGCAAAGTGCCAAAACTTAATGACGTGTGGGGGTTCTTTTTTCTTTTTACCTGAAAAAGACTGTCAGGAAGATTTTGTGTGGTAGGTGCCCTGTTTTCTGTATGATACTGAAGCAGAAGTACAGATCACTTTGTTGATTTATCAGTATATAGAAAATCGTAATGACAAGAACAAGGACCCTGTGGCCTGTACAACCAACCATATTATTTCCACTTTGTTCACTGTTGTCTGATAAATCATTTTTTAAGAGGTATAGAAAAGATTAATGTTCACATGTCTTGTTTATCTTAATTTGTCCTTGGGCATGTAAAGATTACTCTTTGCTTGGGTTGCAAACATTGTTTTGTTTTGTATTTTTTTTTCTGCTTTAGCACTGGTATTTCATCATGATATAATGTTCTGTTCAGCACAGGAACTGTAGGCAGCCTGCTTCAGTTCTGGGTGAGCACAGCCTGTTTCAGAGACAGTCTATTCTAACATTACTGTCAGATTGCATTGAAAATAATTATGTAACTGCCATTCCAAAAATAATGTAATCGAGAAACATCAATGAAGAACAACGTGGGAGGCAAATAAAGCTGGAGAGTAGCAATTCTGAAAATTTCCACAATCTTTCTTAAATACAAAACAGATGTTTGGTAAGAATGATGGAATGTTTACTGAGACTTAAATATCTGAAGGTAGATTTATTTGAGTTTTTAAATCTCTTTAGAGCTTCAGCTTCAGAATTAAACATTCCACAAATTATGAACTCATCAAGGTTATGCCACCTTTTCCCCAGACTTAACTGTGATTGATGTGAGGAAATCTTACAGGTTTGTTGTTCCATGAGAAAGCTTTTTGGTAATTAGTCAAAAAAATAATTTCTTTGTGTTGGAAGTTTTCATATTTGTAATGTAATTTAGGAATTTGATGTCTTGGTAATACCATAATTTTGCTGAAATGCAGTACAGTGTACTACCATAAATCCTTCAGGGCATTCATCTGGATGCCTTTCTATTTGTTTCATCATTTAATATCTAGGAGGATAAAATCTGATTCTGCACAAAGGGTCAACAAAATTATTCATTGAAGTTCTTGAAGAGCTGTGGACAGCTGTTCTCATTTTATGTGTTACAAGTTTTGGTCTTTTTCAGTTGAAGCTGTGATTGTACATATAAGAAGATACAACTCTTGTGGCCCTCCTACGTATATTCACAGCCATTCATTTAATTTTCTCCCTTTGCTAGAGATTTTCTGCAGTTGTCCCACTTCAGCTGTTTACCCACTCAGTAATGAGATCTACAAACCAGTTTGTCTATTTATATGTATCTATATCTATATATCTATTAATGTGCTTATATAAACAGTTTGTATATTTATATGTTGTTTATATATATTTCTGTTTCATAAAATACATATTTTCCCTGATGGCAAAACTCATTGAAAAGATTCCTGCTGCTTTGCACCAATTTATCATTCACTTGTTTGTGTTGTGGTGACAAATGCTTTTTGATGTAAATTCAAACAGATTTTTGAAAACCCCTCTGAATAGATGATGGTGTAAAGCTTTTGCATCTCACTGTGCTGCAGAGGGACTCCTCTGTAAGTGTCAATTATTGTGCCTTGGGTAGTGCTTCTACGGTGTTCATCACTGTGGGCTGCAGGAAGAACCCAGACCATCAAACATCCAAGCAATAGGCAAGGGTTTAAATTGTCTGAAAAGTTTTGGGGTTTTTTGAAAGAAAACCTTGTCATGTTCAGGAACATAGAAGGAAAAAAAAAATAGAGATTTTGTATAATTTTTAGGGGTTTTTTCAGTCATTAAAGGTCTGAAGGAAATCTCAAACCTAGAACCAGATTGCCCCATGCTTAAACCAAGATATGGTTCACTAAATTCCTGAGGTAATCTGTTTAAAAATCTTGGAAATTTTCTACCTCTCAATAAGATATTTTAGTGGATGATTAAAAGGAGTGAAAGCATAAATGAGTCAAGAACACTGGATTTTGAAAAGAGTGTGGTCTTTTTGTCTCTGTGTTATGGATACTTTCCCACAGCACATGTTCAAATCTTCAAAATGAAGCTAGACAAAACAGACCAAGGCTAAACCAAAATGTTAAGCCAGATCCAAAAGAGATCTGAGACTTTTTCACCACAATGTTATATTATATTAGAGGCAAGAACTATTCTCTCCTTTGTATTTGTTCATTTGTGAGAATCATGAAAGGCTAGTAAATTGTATGTACTAGACAGTGGCTAGTTACACCTACTCTAATCTCACTGGGATTTTCCCCATTCTAGGGAATTCCCAGGAGTGGAGTGAGCAAGTTTTGTTCAGTGATTCAAAGAGAACAGAGTCAAAGCTAAATTCTAGGGCTTTACATTATATTACTTTTTATTAAGTCAGTTTTAAATTCAGTATTTCTGCTGCTGTTTTCCTAGCCCTGATAATCTTCAGCTTTCTTCAGAAATTAAAAAAATCTGAATTTTCTTTTTATACTTTTAAAATGACAGTTCTTTTAGGAATTTTTGGTGATACTTAATCTGATGTAGAAATTCCCCTCTGAGCTGCCTGATGAGAATATTGTTGGGGCTTTTTTAGAGAAAAATATTCATGTACTTTTCTATTTTCCTTTCTCATGCATGTTATCCTCTGAAACATACTGATACTCTCTGCTTTTCAACATATCTAAAGAGCTAAGTATACTGCACTACTTGAGCAAACCTTAGCAGCAGAGCATTAAGTGTTTTCAAAACAAAGTTTTATCAAGTGCCAGTTCTAGCTCTGGCTCAGGGCAGTCTGGCTGTGCTGCTGCCAGCAGATGCTCTCCTGCTCCTCCCTGCACAGGCCCACCTTGGCTGCTGGATAAATTCACTGGTCCAAATGAAAATGACCCTATGAATAAAAATGTTTTGAATTAGGAAGCTCTGTAAGCAATAAAAGCAGAGCTTTTAGAGAAATAGTGGGAAAGTGCTGCTGAGATGAGGGCATA
Organism: Prinia subflava; assembly: GCF_021018805.1. Classification (NCBI taxonomy): domain Eukaryota; kingdom Metazoa; phylum Chordata; class Aves; order Passeriformes; family Cisticolidae; genus Prinia; species Prinia subflava. The sequence goes on from NC_086248.1 coordinate 84,579,285, forward strand.
GCTTCACATCAGTTTAAACTGACAGTAGTAATACATCTTTTTAGTTTTCGTGTGTTGAAAACAATGAACAAACAGTGGGTAGGTGTGAAGAATCAGAAGCAAACCGTGATTAATTTTAGGATTAATTTATGCAAATTCTGCTTAATATACATCTCTCCCTTTCCCCTTCTTCATACTTTCTATCTGTGTATGTGATCTAGTCACTGCTTAGAGGGGAACTTTTTGAGAAAACCCAGGATACTTGGAAAGGTGCATTAATGACTCAGTACATTCTGCTTTCACCTCTGATTCAGTGCTTCAACTGTAGTAAAGGGTTCTGTTCTGGTTTTAATACAATCCCTCCAAAGGGCTGTCTCTCCTAAAATACAAATGCAAATCAGCTCTAGCCTCCAAGGGAACTTGTGGCACACACTGGAGGAGAAGGTGGAAGTTAGTGCAGTGGTAGAATTCTTATGTGCGTGCCTTTATTCATCCTGAACCTCTGAAACATAATCGTATGTAAGGTTTGTCACAAACAAATGTGGGCAGCATTCCAGTGTGCTTTACATTTAAATATGGTTTTGTAAAAACTCAGTTGAAATGAGGATTGATTATATTCCTTGCTTGTAATGTCCAAAGTAATTCAAGATGTATCAGTCTGAACTTTCCTCTATAAATATGATTCAGTCTTACTGTGCACAATTTGCAAAACATACAGTAATTTTATTTTGGAGTTTTCAAGTTCAGTTTCTGATTGTTCGTAAGACATAAGAGCTCAGTACCCTTTGCACCATTTATCCTCTCAAAGGTGAGCAGAATTTGTCATGTAAGCAAGGAGGAGTCTGTTGAATAGTAACTTATATTGGGTTTTTCAGGTCAGTGTTTTCAAATTACGTCAAGAGTTGTAAACGGCTTTGCAAAACATTTTATGTAACAATTCTGAAAGCCCATGTGACATTTTTTCTAATTAACTTATTTAGCCTAGTTTTGGAGTAACATTAGCTGCTTCATCACTTTCAGGCTATTTTGGGTATTCTTTGTGACACCATGAATAAGCCAAGAATTTATAGGGTTTCTTAATCATACAGATTAGTCATCACTGCCTGCTCATAACAGAATCCAGAAATGCTCATTAAAATTGTCTGATGTGAATCAAAAGTTAATATAGTTGCAGAATTAAATGATGAGACAATACCATTGTATTAGCAACAAAAGCCTGTTTCAGGAGTACTGGTTTCTGTGAAAGTTAAAACTGCATATATAGATCAGTACTCCAAATTTGTTTTGTGTGGAAAATAAGAGTGGGCTTCTGGCATGGAGAATTGGTCTGGAATGATTGGCAATCGTGCCTAAAATGAAATATGGTGAAGGGTTTGTTTGTAGAGTATCTACAGCAAGTTGCTGCATGTTCTTGCTTGGTCTGTTTTAGCTTTTTTTAAAAATTGACTTGTTATAAATCACTCTTGCACTTGATCCTTTGCCCTTTGCCTTGTATCTTTCCATCAAAACAATAAAAAAGGTCATTTCCCTATCTTCTACAAGCTGTTTGATTCCCTCAGACAGTTGTTATGCCATGCTGCTTGAAACACTGAGACCAAAATTTTCATCTCACCAAGGCTGTTTTTCACCAGTGAAATGATGGTGCTTCCACGGGAATTGCATGTTGATGCCAACATGAAAGAGAGAAGACTCAAGTCATAGTCTGGCCACTGTAAAAACAACAATATTTATGGTTGAACATACTCGGATATGAACTCTAAGCAGTGCTATTAGGAGATGCGTCCTGGAATCACGAAAATTGATAATCTTTGCTTAAAAATATATTGACTTTTTGTGGAAGGAAATTCTATTTAGAATAAGCTATAATCTTAGAAAAAAAAACAGCCTAAGGAAGAAAAATGAATTGAGAATTGATGCCATTTTCATACTGCAGAATTTAAATGAGAAGAGTGTGAGCTGGTGGATTAAGCTGATCTCTCTTTCAGTTTTGCCCCTGGCTTCTAGACTGACCCAAGGCACGAAAAGCCAAAATGCCTTGACTCAGTTCCATACCTGCAAAACAGGAATAATGATGATGTTCTGCTTTTTAAGGTATAGTGAGATATGTGAATGAAAGGAACTATACAAGAGCTGCTATTTGTTCTTATTACCAAGGCTGGGTGAAACATCCATCCTTACTGAATGGCACCTAATTTTAGGTATGTATGTGCAATACCCTGGCAGTAGCTGAAGAGGTGCTTCCTCAGCAGAGTTTTGTGGCCTTCATTCTCTGGTCCACAGCCGTCTCTACTTTGGTTTCCAGTGGTGAAAATGATGATAAATTACAGATGTTACCATTAAGGAATATTGTTTATGTATCACTATTTATTGATACTCTTTATTGTTGCACCTTTTTCCCTGAGAGGGTATGGTTGCTCATTGTTGGAAACAATTTCCTGGATCCTGTTGTGGGCAAACAGTTTTAACTTAGAGCTGTATTAGGAACTTAGCAGTTCTTTCCAGATATGTCTATAAGGTAATAACTGTATTTTTAAAAAGCTCTTGTATTTTTATTGAAAATGGTTTAAACATTTTGCAACAAAATGTTCCTGGCTCTGAATCTCTGGAAATGAGTGCTGTGAGCTGTATATGTGACTCTTCTGGGGTTTATCTGTGGCCACCCACGCAAAAGAAACCTGGTGACTGTGTATGCTATCCTCACACTAAAATCTGGCATGCTGTCTTAGTGAGTGTCTCTGTTAGTGAGTCTGCATCCCTACCTGCATCTCTCTGGAAACTATAACCACTGATGAAGCACAGACCTCTAACAACTCCTTCAAAGCCAAAATCTTAATTTCTGGGAGTTTGGGACTTGTTTGACTTTGTTAGTTTCATTTTAGGTTTTCTTGACTTTCTAATGATCCTAAACCTTTGGACTGAAGAAATTGAAAATTAGAGGGAGAAAAAAAAAGTTTGCTTTTCCCTGAGAATTTTCAGTAAATTAGGCTGTGCTCTGTCATTAGTTCTGTAAGATTCTGCAAACACCCGTATGCCCCAGAAGGTGCAGCATAAGCTCAAAAAGTAATATACACATATTCTTCATATACTTTCAAAAAACAATCTGTAGTGACTGCCTAGTGTAGAGGCATACAATCATAGAACATTCAGGGTTGAAAGGAACTTTAAAGATCATCCACTCAAAACCTCTTCTGCCATGAGCAGGGACTCTTCCCATTAGACATAGACCTTATCCAGCCTGGCCTTGAGCACTGCCAGGGCTGGGGCACCCACAACCTCCCTGGGCAACTTGTTCCAGTGTCTCACCACCCCCACAGTGAATAATTTCTCCTAATATCTAACATTTTCTTTTGAATCTGAAAGACTGGTAATTTTCAAAGAGTTATAGAATGGTTGAAGTTAGAAGGGACCCCAGTGTATCATCTGTTTGAAGCTCCCTGCTCAAGCAGGGTCATCCTAGAGCACGTGGCACATTGCATCCAAGCAGTTTGTGAATATCTCCAGTAAGGGAGACTTTCTGGGCTCAGTCAGCGACACAGTAAAGTTCTTCCTCATGTTCAGGTGGAACTTTCTCTGCATCAGTTTCTGCCCATTGCCTCCTGTCCTGTTGGTCAGCACTACTGAGCAGAGCCTGGCTCCATCCTCTTGGCACTCTCCCTTCAGACACTGATAGACTTTGATTAAGTTCCCTCTCTGCCGTCTCTTCTCAAGGCTGAACAGGCCCAGCTCCCTCAGCCTTTCCTCACACATGAGGTTCTCCAGTCCCTGAATCATCTTTGTTACCCTGGACCCCCTCCAGGGGCTCCACGGCTCTCTTGTGCTGAGGAGCCCAGAACTCAGTTTTTGAATTTTAAAGCTGCTGTGAGATTTATTGGTAAAATGATATTATAAATTGACAAAGATAGCAGAAGTTAATCTCTTCATCATTGGGGTGGATTCTTCTGCATTCTTTGAGACTCGCCCATGCTCCCTTTCTAGCCTGCAGACTTCTGGAAACTGAGGTAACTGTTGTTGACTGGGCAGGTTGTTAGTATATTATAGAATACCTTCCCTTTCCATGTGTTGTGAACTTGTTTGTAGCACAAGAGATTTTAAAATTACATTTTTAGGCCTTCTACCTGGAATGCATAGCTTGAGAGGGCAGAAATTTTGATTATCGGAGTGTTGGAAATGCGTCTTTGGGTTACGTAGTTTAATAGAAATGACAGAAGTCAGGTAGTCTTTGCATTCTGAGAAATTCTACTCTACAGTCTCAGTGGTGTCTTTTATTCCTTTCAACTTTTATTTGAGATAGCAAAGCATCTGGTAGGGTTTACAAAACTGCAGTTTTGTTTTGTTTTTTTCCAAAATGGAAATGAAACCAGAATACACTCCTGATGGCTTTCAGCTTGTATTAGTGCATCTGGTTCTGGGCACGCAGAAGGATGTAAATGTAATTGGACTGCATTCAATGAAAAAACAAAATGCTGAGAAGTTGTAAAGCTTGATTTATAAGAGAAAAAATTAAAAAAGAAAAATGTTAAATATGTACAGTGTGCCTGCATGACAGCAGAGGAGAGGCAGGTTTTGGTAACGATTACAATTCTTAGGGATGTGAACACCAACAGAGTGAAAAATTACTTAAGAGTAGTTTAAGAAGGTATAATAAGATGTAATGGAATTAAATGAACTATATGTAAACTTGAGCCTAATGTTACAGTAAAAAAACCCCTATGAACAGTGAGACCTATAGATTTATGGTTTATCTATATTGAGTTAGCACTGGAGAATCCCAGTCAGGGATCAGGTACAACTTCTGTAGAAACATGAAACATGAACAAAAGAAATGACGTCCCTTGTTGCCATGAATTTTCCTGGTTTGCTAAGCGTTCATATTAAAGGAGAAACGTGCAGTTTCTCACGCTGGTGAATTGTAAACACAGGACCATGTTTTGTAAATATTGGCAATGTTATGAATACTTTCTCCAAGAGAAGGGGAGGCTGAATGACAGCCTCCTAGACCAATGTGACAGGAGAGGTGGCGATACCCTTCTCCAATCCATGGTCACCTTGACACAGATATATAATGGAAAAATAAACTAAGGGCAGGGTCTTCTGCCCTGCTGCTCTGTTGCACCCAGATCTGTGTCCCCAGTCTGTGTTCCTGGTTGGGCCTCCACGGTGATAACTGGCGCCTATACGTGGTCAAGTTGCAAGCTAGTGAGGAAAGAAAAAAGAAGAAAGAAAAGAAAAAAAAAAAATCTGCCTTCTACAGCTGCAAAAAGAAGAAACCCACGATGTTCTCAGAGGAACGATTGATGATGGAACTGCTCCACTCCTTTTTGTTGTCCTGTGACGCTGACTTGACCAGGAAACACGTGAGAGAACTGCTTAGCTGGGGAAAGAAACTTGGAATTTTTTATACTGCTGAAAAGGCACTTTATATTGGCCCATGGAGAACCCTGGGAAAAAGCCTTTTCTCTGCCGTCCTTGACGGAAACTCTAAGGCAGGCACTCTTTTACGGGCATGGACAACAGTCTTCCCACTTCTAAAAGAGGCTGGAGAGGACTTTGAAGTTGATTCTGGGCTTTCGACAGGAAGCAGGACTGGCTCCCCTGTGAGCTCCGTCGCTTCTGACGAGGATTGCTCTGATGCAGGGTTGGAGCCGATGCAGGAGACCCCCACCCCCATGTCGGGGGTTGGGCGCGCCCAGCGGGGTTTTTGGAAGGGCGGGGAAGCTTTTTTCGGTCCGCTCCCCGCGCGGTTTGCCGGGCGGGGAGCTGGGGTGCCGAGGGGGCGGAGCGCTCGGCATCGGGTCCCACGCCGAGCGCGGGGGATCGCCCGCGCCGCCCCGGGCCGCCGTGTCGCGGCGACCCCCCCGCTGCCCGCCACCGCTGCGGGGTCCGCCCTGCAGCTGCCGCGCGGAGCCGCGCCGCCTCGGGCCCCCTGCGGGGAGCCGGGGGGGCCGCCGTGCACGGCGTGCACGGCGCCGCCCCCTGCCGCCGCCTCCCCGGCCCGCCCCGCCCCGCCGCGACCTGCTCCGCGCAGGATTCGGCAGGCGAGAGCGGCGGGGACGGCCCCTCCTTGCCCCGTCCCCCCGCCGCGCCAAATGCTGTGCGCGGGGTCGCCGCCGCCGGCGGTCCGTGCGGTGCCCGCAGCGGCGCCGCCGCCGCCGCCCACCGCGCCGCGCCCCGCCCCACGCGTCCGGTGCCGGTCCGGCGCCGCGGGGGGAGGGCTGGGCGCAACGCTGCCCGCTGCTGCGGGGCCACCCGCGATGGACAGCCCCCCCGCGCCGCCGCGCGGCCCCGCCGCATGCCCCCTCCGTTCAGAGGGGACGGGGCCGAGCGCTGGAGCCGCAGAGCTGCTGCCGGCTCTGGCCCCGGCCACCGACCCATCGGCTGATGGAACAGGAGCTGAAGGCTGTGGCCCGTCGGCCACGCCTCCCTGCCCAGCGCGACAATCGCCCCCCCCGCTCAGAGAGGAGTCTGAGCGAGCCACTGTCCCCCGCCCACCCCCCCTACGGGGCCGGGTCGGCTGTGGGAGATGATAACGGGGCAAAAGCGTTGTCTGATGTGCACGCTTTCCCTGTCGTGAAATCGGATGAGGCTTTTAGTTCTGCATCCCAGGTGAACCAGGCTGCTGACCTAAGAGAGCTGCTGCCTGAAGATGCAGCTTTGCCCGAGCCAGTTCAGGGACCTGTGGACGTGGTTTCACAGCATCATAGCCATGATGACCCATCATGGGCAGTCCCGCTTCCCTTATCAAGGGACGTAGCAGAAGATAATATAAGCTTCACTGAGGCAATTCAATGGATCAGTGCAGAATTTGAGGATCTGATCTTTCCTTTTGTAATAAGAGGTCTTGCAACAATGATGCTTGAACCTCAACAGGTTTTTACCTTTGAAAGAAATTGGAAATTCCTAGCTGGACAAATGGCTGTCGAAAATAGCCACCTGCCTCGAGATGATCCCTTGTTTGGGGTCGGAGTTGACCTACTTATGGGGAGGAGTCAATATGCTTGCCCTGATGTGCAAGCTGGCCTTTCTTTCATGGTTTTAGATTCGTGCAGATACATAGGGATATCTGCATTGATAAAAACCAAGTTATCCTTCTCCCCAAAGGAAGACTTCTTAGACATAGCACAGAAGCCAGAGGAAGCTTTTAATGAATTTATATCGCGTCTGATGCATTTTTTAAAGACGAGAGTCGAGGATATAACTTTGACAATGATAATTTTGGAGCAATTAGCAAGAAGCCATGCTAATTCTGCTTGCCAGAGGCTCCTGGAAACCATTCCGGAGACTTCTAATATCCTGGAGATGGTCCAGACCTGTGCAGTTCTAAACACCTGTGATTGTATGGTGATGACCCCAACGGCTGCTTCACAGCCGGCAGAACAGAGGCAGAATGATGGACATGAGACAGAGGCAGATATTCAGCCTAGTGGAGAACAGGAAAAGGAGGCACAGAAAGTGACTCCCTTGTTTTTCTGCGCACAAGGTGTGGGTCCAGACCATACTGCAGAAACTTGTAAAGCAGTGGGTCATGCTGAGACCACGCCAAGCCCGAAAACTCGGAGGCGAAGAAAAAGACGAAGACGTCAGGGGGACGAAACAGTTTCCCAAGCTCTAGAACAAGAGCAAAATTCTCTGGCTGGTGTACAGCCATCATCTCAAGTGTAGGAAGTGTTGATGTTGCCACATAGCTATGGTCAGTTTTCCTTGGACCTTGCAGTGGGTTTCTACGTCCACATCCTATGTTGCATGCATTCTTTGAGAAAAAGTCAATTGCTCAATTTGTGTTTTCTAAGTTCTCTATCCTCAGGTTCTGCGATCCATGCTAAGAAGGCGGCCACTGAAAGTCTGCTGAGCTGCCTCAGGTGCATTGGACTGATCCTGTTTGATCCTGAAACTTTGTGCACCCTGTGCCACCCTAGTGCCACCCATCACAGAAGCCTCTTCGAGATCTGATTGACATGGACACGGACTGGCATCCTCTCTTTTCCTATATGGCCTCCATAGAGACTTTGGATCCTGTGGAGCTGCTGGACAAGGACAGACTGAAGCAGTGTGATGCTGAGAGCCAGCGGACTGTTAATCATGGACTTAGAGGAATTGTTTGCTATGGCTCAGTTTTATGTATGGTAGACATTGTGACCTCTGTGGGGAAAGTGCACGTTGTTTGGGGGTTGTGGTTTTGGGACAGAACTTTTGGGGTTCAGAATTTTGAATTGAGTGATTAATTTTTCTTGGAATGCTCCTGCCTTTTGCACCGTATATTCCCTTGTATCTTATAAAAATTTAAATATATGAGGGTGTTGGTTGAATTATGTTAGACTATGCTCGAGATATTTTGAGCAGATTATTGCAAGGGGTTCAGGGTGAAACCCTGGGTAGCAAAGGCAGAATCAGACCAACATGTAGCCCTCACACCGTCACCTAAATGAAGGTCGGTGAACTTTATACAGGTTTTTTTTTCTTTCTTTTTTCCTGTCATAGAATTGTTCATTTTTCTTTTTTTGTTTTCTTTTTAATATACTTAAAAGGGTGAGATGTTGCCATGAATTTTCCTGGTTTGCTAAGCGTTCATATTAAAGGAGAAACGTGCAGTTTCTCACGCTGGTGAATTGTAAACACAGGACCATGTTTTGTAAATATTGGCAATGTTATGAATACTTTCTCCAAGAGAAGGGGAGGCTGAATGACAGCCTCCTAGACCAATGTGACAGGAGAGGTGGCGATACCCTTCTCCAATCCATGGTCACCTTGACACAGATATATAATGGAAAAATAAACTAAGGGCAGGGTCTTCTGCCCTGCTGCTCTGTTGCACCCAGATCTGTGTCCCCAGTCTGTGTTCCTGGTTGGGCCTCCACGGTGATAGTCCCTCTCTTGAGTGGAAAAGAAACATGACTCGGTGGCATGTAAGAAATAGACTTAAACTAGTGGGATGTGGAGTAGAACCCTAAAAGTTTTTTTCAACTATTTTTCAGTCTTATAGGCTGACTGTTGAGCCATTTAGGATTATAACAATGTAACTCTTATTTTGAAGATGCTTCAGTCACTAATGTATGTAAATATTGCTTTAAATTGGAATAGCCTTACTACGCGATTGCCAAAAGCTGGAGAAACTATCCTTGGACATAAGTTTTTTGTTGGTTTTGGTGGGAAAGGAGCCAACCAGTGTGTCCAGTCTGCTCGACTTGGGGCCAAGACCTCGCTGATCTGCAAGGTAAGCGCTGACCTGCTCTTCAGTTACAGCTGAACTGAATGTTCATGCAAATTCCAGTAAGCCTTTTGGTCACTTACCAAAGAGCTTTCGGTATGTTTTTAGGTTTTTAAAATCTCTCTCTAATTCTCCTTTCTTTTTCTTATTTCAACTATAAATTTAAACATGGAGGAGGCTGTTTAAGAGCACTGCCAGAACCAAAGACTAGTTGGCTACAGATCTGACAGAAATTGCATGTAGAGAAGGCTTGCAAAACTTAGGTTGATATACCATGGAAAAGAAAATTGGAAAGAGTTAGACATGTTCAAAGTTTAAGAAATCTTGATTAGATCCCCCTGTTACAGCAATCAGCACTTCATTGATGGCATTAGGTGCTGGAAGCTACGGTTGCTCTGAAATGTACTTTGTAGATGATTAAAAATCATACACTAACAGGCCCATGACAAATTTGAGAAGGAATGTAAAAGTGCTTTGAGGGTTGAATCATTAGCTCAGTACTTGAGATTAAGATAAGGTGATCATATCCAAATTCTAGCACCTTTGTGTGCTATGGGATATTTTTGCCTGCTTTTCTGAAACTTCTGATATATTAAAGCTCTGAAGACATGCTCACAGACCATTGGGCTGATTCAACTTGGCAGATGCTATATTCTTACAATGCTTTTCTTTGATTTTTGTCATTAAACATTATAAGTTTTGAGTGATCATTACTATGGTTAAGATCAATTTTTTTCTTTCTGTAGTCTTTATTGTCCATCCTGTGCTAACTGTAGATGAAACTTCAAATTGACTGGACATACTGAACATACTTTGTTTTTTGCCATAGCTGGGGAGGATGGTAAATTTGTTGGATCATTGTCTGTCAAGGATTTTTTGAGAAGTATTGGAAATGTCTCAAGGAAGCCTTCCTCACTGTTCTTTCAATTCAATATTTAGACTAAACAATGTTAGTTATACATTTAAATTACACCTGAAAGCATTTCTATGAGTTATTATCACTAGTTGTTCTACAGTGTGGCGTTGGGGTTTTTTTGGCAATGTTTGCGCTTCTGTCATTTTGTGTATATTTGATCATCTTTGCATTCAAGAACGATCAGATTCAAGTACAAGATGAACTGGCAGCGGATTCCCTTCTAACATTTCCTGCTAAATGTTAAAGGGGTTTTTTTTCCATTGCAAGTGTGAATTTTGCTTTCTTTTTTTTAATGGTCTAGGCTTTGCTCGGTGCAATGGAAACACATGTATTCGTAATAAAATTTAGTAGCTACTATATTTTCTAAGTACTTTTCAAAAACATATTTCAGTTATTTTAGTAAAACCCAGTCTTCTCTGTCTTTCTGTCTTTCTGTCTTTCCATCTTTCTGTCGTTGTCTTTCCATCTTTGTCTGTCTGTCTGTCTCCCTTGGTTTTCTTTCTGTTGTGTATTTGTTGGAGAAAATGTTAGCATTTTCTATTTTTCTGTTTTTTTAAACTTTGAAATTTATTATTTAGTGCTTAAAAATTGCACTTTATAGCCTCACAAAATACTATCTCTTCTCATGGAAGTCTCGTATACTGTCTTATATCTGCATAGGTTAATGAGATATAAAATTTCTTGCTTAATAAACTAAGAAGAATCTGGCAATAATGAGCTTCTACAATTAAATTATTTTTACTGCAACAAATAATCTAAAGTATTCAGTAGTTCTTTAGCTGGATTGCCCCTCAGCACATACTCAGTGCTCAGTTACATGCTTCTATTTTGGTCATATTTCCCAACATTTTTTATCCAGCATGGGTGCAAAAATTACTTCTACAATCTGAAGTTCAGAAAATGGAATCAGCATTAATACTAAAGGGACATTCCATTGGAGTGTGGCATCCTCTTAGTAGCAGTGTAATTTAGACAAAGGATGTCCTTAAAAAGACTGGAGATAGATGTCTCAGATCAAGTGACAAGGAATTTTTCTTACCTTAGAGCTTTAAAACACAAGAGACAGTGTTTGGTGAGGGTTTGAGAGACAGAGTGTTATAATGACTTACTGTTATGACTAGAGATGCCACAGAGTGCTGTGGAATTTAATGTAAAAATTGTAAAAAAAGTTTAAAAATTGAGTTTGAGTAGTGGAATTGCAAACAGTGTTCTGCTTCCTGCCTGGATGCCTCTGCAAGTGGCCACTGTTACTCTGAGTTATTGATGTGTATCACAGTAGCAGTCAATTTGCTCTGTCCTGTAAAACAATGCACTGGTGGGATAGTTACAGAGAAATTTCAGGGTAATGAAGAATCTAAGCAAATAAATTAATTGCTCAGGTTCATACAAGAACACTGTTGCAGTACTGAAAAAATAACAGTGTTCTAGAGAGATTCTAAATTCCCCTAACTGTTTTCTTTCTTTTTGTCATGACCAATCCCCAAAAAATCTCTTAGGCATCCTAGAATAAGATGCTGGAGGGATGTTGGTCAAAAGACATTGTATTTGCTGGAAAAGATCCTGCTTTACTTCTGACAAACAATTTGGAATGAACTTCATTGGACATTGCTGGTATTGCATATACTAAATTTTGTTTAAGCCATGGCTGCATTTAATTCCTACCTAGAAAAAGGAAGTGTTGTATTACCATGTTGTGTAGTCTTTTAAAATCATCCGTAAGACAAATTTAAGTTAAAGTGCTATAAGCTAAATTCTCACTTCTTTATATGAGTGTAGCTGTATCTCACATGCAGCCAAGAATATGATGGGTATCATCAATTGTTTTTTTCCTTTTGTATTACTGTCTTATGCTTGTCTTTAGTACTTGCTTAATTCCCTAATGACAAAAAAGAGTAAACACTCAAAAGAAGAAACAACATATAAATAAAAATTATCAAGAGGTACATGCTTCTTGTTGTAAGTAGTTTTCAGGTACAGATGAGTTCGATGTTTAAGCTGCTAGAATTCTAGTTGCTATGATGCCGGCCAGCTCCTTAGCTGGCAAATATGATCATAAGCAGGAAAAACCCAGACTGAAAAATACTGATGTAATTCCACTTATTCTGACATGCAAACTGTGTGACAATAATGCTTGTATAAATGGCTTTTGTTGTCAAGAATTCAAGAAAAAAGAAATGCTATTTCAGCACTTAACAGTGTTCTGTGGTCAGCAGACTAAGCCATTTATTTTTCTGTTTATCCAGTAGTCCATCTAGCAGAGTCTGTGCAAAATCAGAAAATATTTAAAGCAATGTTATATAATTTGACATGGTCAATAAATATGCCTTTAATCTAAACTGAGTCTGATGCTCAATACTCTTGTCTTCCTTGGGGGTAAAGCCTGAATGGAGAAATAAAGTCCTTCAAATGCACTAGGATTAACTGGGCTGGATACTGATGAACTAACATGGAAAAAGGTTTCCAGAGGAAAGTGACCTCCTTGGGCACCCACTGAAGGGCTTCCCTCCAGCACTGAGATGTCTTACTGCGAGCAAAAAGTGCCATGGCTGCTCTCAGCGGGTTTGACAGGTAAAGAGTAAGGGATGGATGGCTGTCTGTCAGTCATGCAGGGTGAAGAGTGAAGGAAGGAAGTTTCAGCTGAGCTTTTACAAGAGAGTTATGAAATATTTTGCTGCTGAATTAACTGAGCAGATTGTGAGATTTGTTGTAGAGGAATTGTAGTAGCAAGGGAGGGAGAAGGTGGTACCATCAGACGGAATGTATTCCAGAGCTGTTAGGCTGCAGAGGTGAGCACAACTCAGGTTTAAATTGTAGATGGCTGCAGTCATCCAGCCTAAAGCAGTCAGAAGGGGCAGCTTCTGATAACCTGCTCTGTCTGACAAATTGGGAGTAGTCAGAAGTACAGAAATACTCTAATATGCTAACAATGAATAACATAGTGACCCAAGAAAATGTTGGGTTGTTTGGACTTTTTTTCCATGTACTAGAGGATTGTTCCATCTTGCTTGACTATTCTGACCCTAATTGCTGTCCTCCTTTGCTGAAAGACTGGGACTATCCATAATAATGCTTTAGAAAAAATCCTTATAGATGTCGTAGGAAATGGAAGTTTCAAATCATGGTTATGCAATCAAATACGTGAGAAGAAGGATCATCCATCTGTGACACTTTAAATTTTAGAATTCTGAATCAAAGTATTCAATTCTTGTGATCACTAGCTGGTGCTCAGGCCTTCTCCAAGCTTTCTGAAGGACTGAACTCATAAATAGACAAATTTCTAACAACAGCCAGTAGAGACAGCTGCTTTTGTGCTTCTAGGAACTTAAGTACACCATTAGCTATGTAGTGCTGTATGTGAGAAGATGGGTAATTGGCTAGGGCTCCTCTAGACCCCTAACCGGTATCTCAATTTGGCTTCTAATCTGAAAGGTGTTTCTTTTTTCCACTTGCAAAAGTACTTTTTGTAGCATTGGTTAGTCTTTGACACTGCTTGGATACACAGCTCACTCTTGGAATTGGGAACACCTGCTATGCCTGCTGAAGACAGGCTAAGAGTGGTGACTCAAAAGCTTTGTTGGCTTTATAAATATATTTTAAATGCTTGCATGATTATAAGTGAATTAAACTATTTTGCTCTCCATGTACCTCATCTTCTTTGTTCAGCTTTTGTAATGCAACAAAAAGAAATTTATGTTAGTTTGAATAAACAGCAAGCAGAATTGTTTTCAGCTAAAAAGATTAATGGAACTGAAATTACAAGCTTTTTAACTTGCTGTTGGAAAAAAATAGACCATAGCTTGACTCCCTAACTCAACTTGATCTGCTGTTGCTGGATAATGCAAACAAAAAATGTTGAATTTCTAAACACACATTTAGTACTGAGAATTGCAGAAATTGGTAATGCTGTGTTTATCATCACTTTCCATCCCATAGACACAGTTTGGTATTTTTCCACCAAGGGAACTTGAGGTAGAAAATTCAAAATACAAACTGCAGTTAAGAAGGACACCAGAATGGATGTCAATGCTTTCAATTCAAAGCTGAAAAATTCCAGACTTGTCCAGATTTTAAAATCCACAGAAGTTTCAGTGTCAAAGGAGCACAGGGATTGTACAAGGATGAAACTTGAATATGGCAACATGGGTGTTTGTAATAGAGCAAGAGAAAACTGCAGAACACTTTTCTTATTGTTTGTTAATGCTATTAATATATTTCTACCATTATTTCTTAATTTATTATTTGTTGATTAATAAAGCGAAGGGCTTCAAGACTAAAAGTGTTGTATTTAAATTACAGTGGAGCATTTGGCTGTGTAAAGATGGTCTATTTATCCTCTCACCTTTCTGTAAAGAAAATCCATTCTTTTATCTTTTGTATAGGTTGGAAATGATTCCTTTGGCAAGGATTATGTTGATAATTTGAAGAAGAATGGTATTTCTACAGGTAAAATTTGCTTTAAATATTTTGTATTTTTTTGAACTTCAAAAACTGGTGCTGGAGGATTTTTTTTTTTACCTTATTGGATATGTTTTACCATTCAAAACTATGAATAACTATTTTGATGCAGCTGGCAGGAATGATTGAATATGAGAGAGAATATGGGAACTTCTGAAATCAGCTGTACCACTAAAAATAAAATGTAGTATTATTACCTCTAAACTTCATGATTACATCAGTGCAAGTCAGCTGAAGATAACTTGCTGTTATGCAATTGTTTAGTCTGGCATCATTAGATAATAATGCCTGGTGAGAAATTGAAAAATTCGTTCTGATTACTCATTTTCAATTTCATGTTGTCAGAGGAGGGATGGAGTGCAAATTCAATGGTAAGTGCAGTACATTTCACCTTTACTTTGTGAACCGACCTGTGCAGTCATTTTAGAGGCTGCAGCTGATGATAGCACACATACATACAAAAATCAATGTTAAAAGGCTTTCAGAAAAAGGGAAAATTAGGCATCCACAATATTCTATTATCTTTTCACCCTTGTAAAATCAGTGCCCTCTCTACTGTGCACTGCTTAACTATATGATCACATTTTTGTCTGCATGGCCCATGTCTCCTTTGGGCTGGACAGGAGTGGACAGATGTAATCACTAGTGGTAATTCAATATTCCGTTTATCTCTTCTGTTTAATGTGCAGACACAAGCTTAATCTACTGCATTATTCAAATCCTGCCTTAAAGACAAAACTATCACTATTTTGTGGGCTTTAGGTTTATTCATTGTGTATCTTTCAACTTAGGCGAGAAACCAAGCAAGGATGCCATGAAAACAGTGTCTGTTAGTGTACAGTTTTGAATGTCTCCAAAGCATGCCTACCTCATGTCTTTGATCGTGCAAATGAAGCAATTATAATTCATTGCACTTAATGAAAATGCATATGCCACAAAGAACTTTAACGTTTTCTGATTTCAATGATTGATCTTGCAATCTTAACATCAATTTTTAAATAATCTTTATAGCAACAAAAGAAAAGCGTAGGGAAAAAATCCAGAAATTCCATCATATTGCAGTTCATGGCTACCTAGGTAGATCAGTTGAAGGATTGGAATGGTTAGGTCCAAGGTCCCAATTTCTGCTGATTGAGTTAAAAATATCTCAGAATTGTGTTGGATTGTCACCTCCTCTGTTCATCAGCCCTGGAGAAAAATAA
This sequence comes from Prinia subflava, assembly GCF_021018805.1. Lineage (NCBI taxonomy): Eukaryota > Metazoa > Chordata > Aves > Passeriformes > Cisticolidae > Prinia > Prinia subflava. Next base: position 84,595,039 of record NC_086248.1, read on the forward strand.
GATGCACTGCTGGTGAGGTTGATCCAGGATCCTAACTTGTATTCCAAGATCTGGAGGCAAGGGTGATTCAGTGTGCTCAGAGCTTTTTGCTCAAGATGGTCTTATTTCAGTCATGGGCTTTTTGTCCTGGTTTAGTCCCTTTCTAGCATATCCCCGTTGTATATAAGGATACTGGGTACTGGATGAAAATCCTTGGGGTAATGCCAGTTCTGCCAGCTCTCGTATCTTGGGTCCTTGTTGTATGTCTTCTTTATGTTGTTCTTCTGTTTCCTAGCATAGCAGCTTTTCTTTCCAATTCCAGTCTGTTTTGTAGTTTTCCCCTTTCCCTGACTTCTTGTCTTCCACAACCAACCAGCCACCAGTGCTGCTCAGACCATTTAGATCTTTATTGATTTGTTGTTCCTTTTCCCGCATTTGAACCAGGCTACTTGCTTTTCATGCTGCAAGAGCATTGAGAGTACAGAAGACACACATTCTCTGCTTTCAGTTCCAGTGTGCAGACAGAATTCATGGTGAAAAGAAGCTGTAATTTTAAGGGAAGTCCTGCTCTGAGCCTGGTAACTGAGCTAGACAAGGGTACCTCCAGGGCAGGTACCTGCAAGACGTCAGCAAAACCAGATGAGCATGACGTAAGGTGTTTTTCAGCCTTCTTCACACTGGAGCAGATTGTTAAACTGGACACAAAGGCACATCTTGAGAAAGAAGCCCACTTTTGCCCAGTATTAAATCCATGTTCTAAAATGTTAGAACACCAGTGCTCCTTAAACAAAAGGTCACCAGAATTTATCTCAAATGGAGTAGTAGGTTTTTTTCAAATACCGTTTTTGGGGAAGAAAAAAGAAACTCTCAGCTTTTTGGTCAGTTTTTTGCTACAATGCTGCTGTTTTATACTACCAAGTTCCTATCATTGGTTGATATTTGACAAATTTTCTGTCAGCTGAAAACAGGTTCTTATAGTAGTAAACATGGAACAATCATTCTAACAGACAGTGCTGCCAGCATTGTGTTAATTTCTCTGAATAATAATCCAAAGAGGAAACATATAACCCCACTGCTGCCTTCATAGCATTATTTAAAATATTGCTGCTGAAATGCAAATCTACACAGAATGAAATGCTGGGTTGTTCTAGTATTTTTGTTTTTCTTTAGCCTTGACTCTATTGTTTCATTGGATAAAAGAAATATTTCCAAGTAGGAGTAGAGTGCCTGAGAAGGCTGTATAAATAACATGCTTTCTCTAATGCAGAGATGTAGCCAAATTAAAAAATGTTGGACTCGTATTTCTGTTTTGTGGGTGTAAATTAACACTTTTTGTTGTTGTTAGCTTCTCTGGCATTGTTGCACATGAAAGAGTAATTAGCATTTTTAAATTGCTGGAGGTTATGGGTTCATTTTAGATTTAATTCAATTAAACTGTGTCACATGCTATTGGTTGAAAGTAATGTATTGAACTAGTGCATGCTCTAACTTTTCCCTTTCTTAGCATTTGTAGGTCAAACTGCAGATGCTGCTACTGGAACTGCTTCAATAATTGTCAACAGTGAAGGTACATATTTCTGCTCTGAATTGTCCTCTTTGTTCTGCCTTTGCAGCCATTAAAAAAACCTTTGCCTTGTCACTGTTAATTGTGGATTTTTTTTTCTACATTTTTCAATTTTTTGAGATTTTAGTCACACTTCATTGCACTTCTGTTTATTGCAGGCAATGTAGAATTAGGTGCTTAAAAGCAGCAGAATCATATGCTTTAATTAGTAGTGTGATAGCCATATTTCAGTCAGCCAGCTGAACTATCTAGTTTTACATTCTTGAACATCAAGTGTATTAGAAGGTTAAAGCTCTCCTGTTCCACTACAACTTACCCAGCATTTTTACTATAGAATCATTTTGATTGAAAAAGACCTTTCCAGATTATGGAGTCCAGCCATTAACCCAGCCCTGCCAAGTCTACCCTAAACCATCTCCCTAAGTGCCATATCTACATGTCTTTTCAATACCTCTAGGGCTGGTAACTCAACCACTTCCCTGTGCATCCTATTCCAGTGCTTGACAACCCTTTTAGTGAAGAATTTTTTCCTAATATCCAATCTAAGTCTCCCCTGGTATAACTTGGGGCCATTTCCTCTGGTCCTATGGGGGAAAGCTTTGCCTCCTCAGGATACCAAGTGAGTCATTATGCCCTCAATCAGGAAAAGGAATTGTCCTCCGTATAAGTAGAAATATTTCTGTTGATCTTGTAATTTTACCACAAATGTTGATTTCAAGTTGCATCTTCAGTGATGAGTACACAGTGAAATGGCTTTTTTTCTGTGTTAGTTTGCCTTAGCCTATGCCTTTGCTCTTATTTTGCAGGGGAAGAAATAAAGATTTGGCTTGTTTTCATATGCTTTGTCCAGACTTCTAAACTGTCCTCAGAAAACTTTGTATCTTTTCCTCAAGCATAATTTAATCAGCCAGGTGATCTGCCTAGTTTTATACTGTCCTGAACACACAGTATATTAGAAAGTTAAAGCTCTCTTTTCCTACTATGACTTACCCATCACTTTTACTATATAACAGTTTAGGTTGAAAAAGACCTTTAACGTCATGAGTCCAACCATTGACCCAGCACTGCCAAGTCCCCCTCTAAACCATCTACTTAAGCGCCACATCTACATGTCTTTTCAAGCTATTTTCTCAAGCTATTGAGAGCCCTTAAAAGAAGTGTGTCTGGATCAAAATATAGACTCAGGACTGATAATGTTTATGCAAACATAACAAATTAAATGTGATTGGATTAGTTCACTTTTGGAGTTGCTAAGAGGCCTCATTTCAATAGTTACCACAGCTTAGCTGACACATCAACTTACCAAGCTCCTATGTAACCTGATGGTTGTACATTGGGCTGCAGCTCAAAATGGGAAAGGAAACATAACTATTTACTCACGCAGCAAAACTGGGAAGGAACTGTGACTAAAGGCAAGCCTGCACAGGAATATTCAGGAAAATTAGGCAAATTAGTTGGAGATGTGAGTTTAATTTTCCCTAAGTAAGATTAATCTAAGCCTTGCATGGCAGCTCTAATTCAGAAATAAGGTAATGCTAATACATTGGATAACCTGGATAGCTGCCTGTTAACTTCCACCTCCTTTTCTTGGCTTGGATCAGCAGGTAGATTACACAGCAACTCCTGACACTTCTTATTCTGCCTACAGTCATTATGGCCATTGTAAACAGGAGAGACAGTGGGACTCCACTAGTGCTCCTGGGCCTCAGTGTTTTGTACATGTCTAGCACTAGGCTTGCTGTCCAGAGTAGTTGAATAAGAACCAGTCTTCTAATTTCCCAATTCATATACATGGCCAGCTAAGATAAAAACAGTCTAAACTTGAATGAGCAGAGGATGACCTGTTCAAATTTTACCATCAAGAATTTTTCTGAAGGATAAGGAACAAAACAATCTTGTGGATGTTAAACCTTTACAGGCACCAGGAAAGAGAAATAAATGTTTGGGGACATGAGATTCACAGTGGGCTATCTTACGTGGTAATGTCAGTGTGAAGAGTATATGACGGTCTTGTGATTCACACATTGACATGAATAATGCCTAATGCCATGTAGTTTGTGCCTCTGAGTAACTGAAAAATCATATGCTAAGTTAGCACTGGCCTCAAATTTAATTTAAAATCTAGTTGAAGAGCAAACCTGGTCAGAACTATGCTCTAAAGCAAACAGATGCACAGAATTGGTAATGTTTCTCGTTGTTACTTCTCTCAAAAACCATCTGGCGCCTGAATTGAGTAAATTGCAGTAAAATAGCAGTACTTATGTTCTTTGCTGTTGCAAGAGACATTTTCTTTTTTTTCTGTAGAAACCTGGCTGATTTGACCTAAACAGGCTTTACAGCAGTTTCCAAAGGGCTTGTCTACACATGCGTTTTACTGCAGTGGCTGTGCTGGCATAGCTGAAACACCACAGCACTCAATGGACTGATGTAAAGTAGTTTCTTCTAATTCTAATTATACCTAAAAGGGAAGCATTGGAAGTTGGAGTTGGTGATGGTGTTTTATGTTAAGATGAGGGACAAATAAAAAAACATAGCTATCATCTCTTTAAACTGACAAGTTTTCATTGCTGCATTGTTACACACCTAACCTATCCTTCTTACCAAATCTTTACAAGTATTGACGCTTGGAGAAATTACCAACTCAAATCAACTGAGAAAATCACGGGGAGAAGTAGGAGATATGCAAGTAGAGGGTGTGCTGTGATGTTTGAGGGAAGGCAGAGCAAAAGAAAGCTGTAGAGAACAGAGTCGGATGAGGCTCTGAAGTAAATCTTCCTTGATGTTACCTCTGTCTGTCTAACTGGTGCTGCAGAATTTCTTGGAAGTTTTTGACTGGTTACTGAATTGCAGAAGTATGACTCATCTGCTATTGTAATTGGCAAAGTGCTAAAAATTGGAAACTATCAGGCACGTTTGATACTTTCAGAGTTGATTATATTCTGGGACAATACAGTATCATTTCAATAAAAGATAGAAAGGTTCCATCTCTGCTTTAATGCAGAATGGTAGAGAGATGTTGAACGAGTTTATAGAGCTGCACTGAAAAATGTGCAGCCCAGAGATGCTGCAAAGATTCCCTCTGGGCTGGTCTCAGTAATCTGTGCAGAAATATTTCTGGGACCTTATGTTCCTTTCAGGTGCTCTCTTTTACGCTGCTGCCTTTTCTGGAAGTTTTGTTGTACTAAACACAAGCTTCAGAATACCAGGATCTCATACCCTTCAGATCTCTACTCTCTCTCTTAAGGATAAAAGCTGGTACATCCAGCTGCTTAACACATTTTCTTCGAGGTGCATCTCACCACTTCGAACTCAAGGTTTTGTTTCCCCTTTCAGTCTGGCTTCTTGCCACTAGCTCTGTCACTTAGCACACCTTCTGCTAGCAATGTGATTTTGGATGGCAAGAGCTCCATAAAGTGATGATGTGTGTTGTGCCTTTACACACACATGTGGGGAGGGAAAAACCCTCTTTGAGGATAATTTTTTACATGATTACCTCTGAAGATTCTTGCAGCTTTGTCCACATCTGGTACTGACTGTTGATGGTGCCATTATGTTGGCCTAACTGGACTAGAGGTTTGAACAAGTCCAACAACATTCATATTCCTATTCCTAGAAAAAATTCAGTGGAGGCACAACAGAGTTGGGCAAGTCATGATTAAAATTCTCTTGATTATTGCAAGTTAGGACTTGGAGCTCACCTGCACAGAACACTGCATGATAACCCTTACTTGAGACAGGCATTGTGCTGACTTTATGATAAAGTTATTAATCATTCATGAACACTGAATAGATGTTACTTTGTAAGTTGAGTGTACCTTCAGTACCAAAGCACAACTAGTAAAAAAACATTTAGAATATATGTTTAGGTAAGGCTAAGTAAACAAGGAAAACTTAGAATACATATGCCAGCTTGTTTGTATTATACTTTCCATAGAGGAAAATCTTTGGTTTGAACCTTCAGTTTTATGAAAAAATGTCACCTAAATTTTAAAGACTTTCTACATACAGACTTTCTTCATGAACTTGAATATTTTGTGTGCAACTCTTCAATATTTCTAACAAGTGGTTGCCTAGAAATTATGATACCATAACATACCCCAAACTCACCCTCATATTCATGAACCATGTGAATTGGCAGCATGCTTTTCTTGTAACATTCTTTTCTGGTCACAAATAAAATTTTCTTCTGTGTGAATTATTATGCACAAGCTCTGCAGCTATTGTTACGATGGCATTGTTTGATCTGTTTGATATTTTGATTAATTCTAAACACTACTGATAGTCTTTAGGCTTGTCATCCAGTTGTAAAGAAGTTTATCGCACTTGGGTGTTTACTGTTTTGACATTTGATTTTTCCACTGGCACTTCTCATCTGGAGTCATCTATAAGATGACCCTTGTAAAAAAAATCTGGCTTGAGTTATCCATCTTTCTAAGAACTGGCAGTAGCAGTTTTAGAAGCCAAACTTAGGACAGTTTTTTTAATGTATGCAGCATTCATCCTGACTGGACCCAGTCCCCATCTGGTATAAGCCTGTGCAAGCTTATCAGTTTCATTTAGCTGTTACAGCTTATAGCAAGTGTGAATATGGCCCTTAATATTCTAGCTGATGTCTGCAAAACTCAAAGTTATATAGATGTTCCCATCAAAACTGATATTTTTAGTCTAAGAAAAGAGATTTTAGAATTAACAGTAATGCTGTAAATATATTATTCTGGTATGGGTAATGATTTGCCTCACTGGAGTAGTTTTAGAAGTTAGGTCTACAGTTTAAGGTGTCACCTAGGGTTAAGAGAGGTACACAGACTTTTCTGGACAATAGTTTATCTCCTTCTCAAACAGATACCTATGATATGTAAGACTAACAAACCTTTTGAAAATATTTGTCTCTTCTCCTTGTTGAAAGAACACAGAAAACCAATTTTTAGAAATTAGTTTTCTTAGACTTTTCTAGTGTTTAGTATTTTTCTTAATCTTAAGAAATTATTTCATGTTGGACAAGATAAATCTCACCCCTCTTTGCCATCTGTCTTTAACTCTGTTGTCCTTGATGCTGAATTCCCATCTGATTTCCCTGGCAAGAAATAATTACTTTCAACAAAATGGTTGCTGCTAATACAAAATTTTATATTAATTGTGGGTGCATGGCTCCAGATTCTGCCTTCATGCACCCTGATGCAAGTTTGTGGTGACTGCTATCACTCAGTTAGTGTGGTGTATGTAGCTAAGAATGGGGGGAGGGGTTTCCCTCCAGCTTGGGTTTAGTCTTTCTGGACTGTTGCACCTCAGTAGGTTCTGCATTTCCCTGGCAGGTTTGAAAGCAGACTCTAAGGCTCTGACCTTTCCCAGTTACGAAGAAAATCTTCAGACTGTGATCCAGTGTAGCATGGTCTACCTTGAATTTGTATATAGGAGTTTAAGCAAACAGCCCTCCTTACTGCCTTGGGCCATTAGCTCCAAAGTCTGATAATAATATACATGTCAGTACAGCTAAATAGTTCTGTAGAGCAAGATAATGCAGCAAGACGTGCATAGAGTCTGAGATTCTAGGAAGCACAGAGACCGGGCAGAAATGAGAGAGATTCTTGTTCCTGTGATTCCCTGTCTTTTACTGCTTGCACTGCTGCACCCTAAAGCTATCAAAATACACTCTTTGCAAAATAGGGGCAATTTGCCTTTGAATATTTTCTCAACAGGATTCAGATATCTTTGGTAACATTTACTTGCTGGGGAAGGTTTTTTGTTTTGTTTTCTTTTGTTTTTTATCCAAGATGCCCATCATTGTCTGTTGAAAAGCAGGGCGTTGGCTTTTAAGTGCTGAGGTTTTGCTTTTCATATGCAGCTGTTCTGTACCAAACCATTGACAGCAGAATTGCTTTGGAAAGCTTGGGTCCCTCCCTCTGAGATCACTATATTATTCTTTCCATTGTCCTGCTTTTTTTTTTTTTTTTAATGTATTTAGGGAGAGAAGCTTTGCACGTTCTTAGTCGAAGGACTTTGAAGTCACATTCAACAAAAATAATGTATTGAAAAACATAAATATTTATTTGCAGAGTAATTCAGTTCATTACAGAATTGGTAGCCTTTAATGATTGGCAGTCCTTAAAGGAATGTTCGGCGGGGGCGGGCTGAACCTGTAAATCAAGGAACAACTGACTTATTGAAGTTAATACCTGAGTGATTAATAATAAATTTTAATTTGAAGGCACCCATGCCTGAAGGTCTCTAAGTGTTGTAACAGAGATTAAAAAAAGAAAGAAGCTGCAATAAAAGAAGGTGATTTCTGTGTCTGAAGAAAAACAAAAGAATATTTGGAACCTACGTAAATGAACCTCACCTAACTGTAAAACAAACTACAAGAATAAAAAGGATCTTAGATGTGCATTGAGACTGCCATGCTTCCACACGCACAGCTTTGCTTAGACCATTCTCCTGGCCACCTCTAAGAGCAGAAGAAACTGTTGCCCACCTTCTTTACTCACTTCTAATAAAACTTTCCCTAGACACAGGCATCAGCTTTCTGGGCTTTGGTGACAAGCTGGTTCTGGTTTTCGTGATGGTTAGGAAGCCTAGCTTGAAATGTCTCAGGTGAATGGTGCAAGCATGCTTCTCTGAAATCTAAAGAACATGCATAATTTTCTTAGCTGTGTGAAATACTTTTTGTTCCCAGCTGATGGGAAAATTAAAATTTTTATGCCATTTTTGGCATATGTATTCAGTAATCACATTGATGCTTTTCTCTTCCAAATGCTACTGGAATATTTTAGGAAGATGCAAATATCAGCCTCAGTGTGTATCCACCATCTCCACTGTAACTTGTGCAGTGCTTCTTTAGAGTTCACAGAAGACATCAAAATAAGACTGGGGAATGCCCATACATGATTTTTCCCAAAGGAATTTATCTTGCATTTATTGTGCAGTGTTGGTTCATTAGTACATCGATCTTTTTAATTATCCTCTGAAATATTTGTGTATTTGAAAATGTCAGCAATGCATAGAATTTTAATGGGGTTTTTTGGAATGTAAATTGAAATACTCATCAGAAATGTATTGTAAAAAGTGCAAGGAATTGTTTTACATACTTTATTGCCAAAGTTAAAGTAAAAAATACAATATCTTCTCTTTAGGACAGAATGTTATTGTCATAGTCCCAGGAGCCAACCTGCTTTTAAATTTTGAAGACCTGAAGAGGGCTTCTGATGTCATCTGTAAAGCCAAAGTGGTTGTTTGCCAGCTAGAAATAACCCCTGCTGTTTCTCTTGAAGCTCTGAAAATGGCACGTGCCAGTGGAGGTAATTTAACATAAGCTGTTTTCTCTCTTTCATTTGTGCTGCATGAAAAATACTCTTTATCATGCTTTCTAAATAAAGATCCTGTAGTCTATTCTGGTTTCTGTCATTATAGTTTTATTTAGAATTGAAACAATAGCCAACAAATTCATGCTATGCTAATGAGAATGAATTTTCTTTAAAGATTTTGCAGTGTTAACCTTGGATAGCAAATCAACTCATACCCTTACAATCTCCCTGTATATGTCTGGTGCTGCCTTTCCTCCTGTTTTCCTGCTGTGATTAAATACAGTATGATGTTGGTAGGTCAGGAGCTATGGGCCTGACTCTGCTATGATTCCAGAGCAAAACAGGCATAATCAATACAAGTCAGTAAAGTTCCACACACAGGAAAGTGAATGAAATTACCTCAAAACCTCTATGCCCTTGTTCTCCCAACATAGCAGTAGGTATGGCTGTGGTTTTTTGTACAGGGACATCCTTAAAATAAAAACAAAGCTTTTTCTTCCTAACCAAAATTCTTAGAGTGTGACTGGGCATGATGCCATTGCAAAGACAGTCATGGTATGTGAAATTATTAGAAGATTGTTACTGTACTATACTTTTAAATGTAGAGCATTGTTCTTTCAGTGTAGCATATATGTAGATGAAAGCTGATACTTTGCTTGAACAGGGTGGGATTTCATTATCAACATAATATTTTTGTTGTTTAAGTGCCTGTAATTCTTTGAGTTACTCAAGCACAATTACCACAGTATTTGAACACTAAGTAAATAATTATGCAAGAGAGGCATCTATATGAGATTAAAAAATGTTTTTCCCTTCTATTCAGAAGATCAGACTGGGATGGGTACAGCTTATAACATAGTCAGTCATGCAGCAGATCAGGAATGGAACTGGGATCAGAACTTACTATTTTCTTCAAGCTGGGTCCAGGCTAGCTCCAGTAGATCATGGCATGCTGGGATTGTGTGCTCTCCAGTTCACCTTCTGCACCATGACCTGTTGTGCACCTGTATTTCTGTCATTACATTTTATGAAAATGGATAACAGCATTCTTAATCTAATGGTTAATGAACTCTGGTTGAATCATGAATCAATATTCATGACTTATTTTGTCTATTTCTAACTCTATGAACAGTTTTAGCAAGATGCTTCACACTTTTGTCACCCTCCTATGGCAAGATGCCAGCCTGTGACAGAAGAAAAGACAAGATTTTTTAAAAAGCAATTGAAAAAATTCAAACCTCATACACAGAACAGACATACAAGCACTTAGCAACTGTAGACAATATATCAAGAGAAGATAGTAGTTAACTGTGGGCCAGCTGTAGTTCTGTGCTGTCACTATATTATCATTCTGCAGCTCTTCTGTCAGGGAAGTTTGGTTGCTTATGCTTTAAAACAATAGGCTACACATGTTCAAATGTCATGTGCCATCAAATGTAAGTAAACAGCTGAGTTTGTAGCACTGTAAAAACCTATCTGTAGCCAACACTAAATTGTTAATGCAATTTCCCTTCTTTTAGCATGCAATACCCTCATGTATTATGTAGCACTTCATGTTAGAATGTTCACTTGACTATTTTTGTGTAAAGCAGATGCATACCCAGATGCTTCAAACCTCTGTTTCAATGAGGGGTTTTTTTCTTGTTTTTCTTCATTCTTACTGAAAGAAATAAACATAAGAGAGAAAGAATATGGAAACTCAAAACTCTTTGATTCTTTTCAGTGAAGGTTATCTGGATCTGTAAGCTGGAGAGGGATATCTCATCATGTCATGTACATGTCATGACATCCTCTCATTCGGGCATTGATTATTCATTATTTTTGTGACAATCGGTGGGCAGGCAGGAAGGAAAGAAGGAAGGAAGGAAGGAAGGAAGGAAGGAAGGAAGGAAGGAAGGAAGGAAGGAAGGAAGGAAGGAAGGAAGGAAGGAAGGAAGGAAGGAAGGAAGGAAGGAAGGAAGGAAGGAAGGAAGGAAGGAAGGAAGGAAGGAAGGAAGGAAGGAAGGAAGGAAGGAAGGAAGGAAGGAAGGAAGGAAGGAAGGAAGGAAGGAAGGAAGGAAGGAAGGAAGGAAGGAAGGAAGGAAGGAAGGAAGGAAGGAAGGAAGGAAGGAAGGAAGGAAGGAAGGAAGGATTGTGAATAACTATATGAAGTAGGTATAAATTGTAGTGGAAATCTGACTGGACAATTAAAGGGTTTTAGTGGTTGATGGTGAGAAGCTGCTGTGGCTTCCAGAAGTCTGGTTTTGGGCTTCTCTAATGACAGACTCCATAAAAGATGGCTGATAATGCCCAGCATATTAATGATGTCATGAAGAATGAACTGGAAGTACCCTCAGTTAAAGGTTCCATGTCACTTGCAAGAAGCAGATCTATTTTTGGATGCTTCAAGCTTTTAATCTTGGGCTACACTTTTTCATAACAGCTGTTTTTCTGTGGTTAAACTCTTCATGATTTCTGCCAAAGCACTGTGGTTGCACAAACCAAGCAATGGAAAATGCCTCCCACCCTACCCTAGCTTTCGAATTATGAATACCAGCTACCTTAAAATTTACTTAAGAGTTAATGGCAAGGGAGCTTTCTTTTAAAGATAAGCCTTCACAACAGTATGGAAACATGCCTGATTTTAGCTGTATTATCTACCTCTGGAAAATAAATACGTTTCACATAGCCATCAGAAAATTGTTAAGAGCTTCACAGCTGGCTTCCCCTGAGTATCTGTCCATACAGGCACTTGTCCATTTGGGCAGCATGACTTCCAGTGTAATTCCTGAATCAGGCTTTAGGCAACTCCTTTTATACTGTTAAGGATATGTTGTAAACCCTGGAAGCACAGAGTAGGAGCTTGTTCACTTTAAATACAGAAGAGACAAAGCTGGATGGGAATGCTGGGGATGGAGAGTTGATTTCAGGCAAAGGAAATGCAGGAGAGATTTACTTGATTTTTGCGGGTGGCAGAGGAAAAAGGAAAGGAGAAGCTGAAAGAGGAATAAAATTGGAACAGAGATTAGGATTTGTTGAATAGAGATTGGAATATGGAGGTAGTGTCAGGGAGCAGACTGTGGGCACTGGAAGTGGGAAAAGGAATTGTAGGCCATAAAGAGATATGATGTGGTGAAAGTTGAGTGAAAAAGGTTACAATTGCATAGTTCCTGTGCAAGGAGGCATAAAGAATAAAAACTCATTGAGGAGAATGGATCTTGGCAAAGGGAGAGGAGTGACAAGCTCGAGGAGTAGTCCTGTGGGAATCTCACGAGATTTAACAGGACCGAGTGCAGGTTGCTGCACCTGGATGGAGCAGCCCTGGTATCAGCACAGGCCGGGGGATGAAGGGACCAAGAGCAGCCCTGGGGAGCAGGACTTGGGGCTGCTGCTGGGTGAGAGGCTGGACAAGACCCAGCCATGGCACTCCCAGCCCAGAAAGCCAAACGTGTCCTGGGCTGCATCCAGAGCAGCGTGGGCAGCAGGGCAGGGAGGGGATTCTGCCCCTCTGCTCTGCTCTGGGGAGATCCCTGTACCTGGAACCCTGCATCCAGCTCTGGGGGCCAGCACAGGAGAGACATGGACCTGTTGGAGAGAGTGCAGAGGAGGCCACCAAGAGGATTAGAGGGATGGGGCACCCCTCCTGTGAGGAAAGGCTGTTTGTTCAGCCTGGAAAAGTGTTAGGGATGATTTAATTGCTGCCTTCCAGTACCTGAAGGGAACCTACAAGAAGGATGGAGACCAACTTTTTACAAAGTGTGTAGTGACTGGTCAAGGGGAAATGGCCATCCAACCCAGGCCATTCTATGATTCTGTGATTCTGTGAAAGAATTTCAGCAGAAAATAAATTCCTCAGGAGGACCAAACAGATTATCCTGTTCAAAAGCCATGCTCTTCTTTACAACCTGAAAGAGGATCTTAGGGTTCCTCTATCTCCCCCCATGCTCAGCAGATAGTAAATATAGGAGAAAACGAATAGTAATGTATTACATTGTGATCGAGATGAGTCTGTATTACTTAAAACCCAAATTGGAACACTTCCAGTGCTGCTCCTGACCCATGCTTATGTCAGTATGATACCACATGACAATTTGTTTTCCAGTATGTGCTGCTTGTTTGTTTTACCTAGGAAAGTATACCTTAAAGTTTTATGTTTAAGAAAACTTCATTAGCGTTACAGTTAAGAAAATAGGAAATGCAAGAGTTAAGGTTGCCTGTGAAACCTTAATTTGTCTCCTTTCTGCATATGTATTATGTTGCAGTCTTTAATTATGTGATCACATGCTGTTTTTCAGTGGTATGTGATCATATAATTAAAGAGTTTATTATAATACACACTGTACTGTAATAATATAAGGGAGCCAAATTAAGATTATATTGGAATTCCTAATCCTGGCATTTTCTGACTTCTGAGTAAAAGTCTTTGTCACTTTAATACTGTTTTTAATGAGTCAAGTAGAGAGGCATGGTACAGTTGGACAGTCAAAGGCTAAAACTTTCAAAGTGTTAATCACCTAAATTTCTTGGTACTCAGATTTCAGAAGTGTCTGTGCATCTTTGTCTGTTAGGGCATTAACTGGGATTCAGAAATGTTCAGGGTGTCTGACTATTACATGTTATAGCTTACAGTCTAAATATGTGTTTAGAACTGAAAATTTAGGCATCCAAATTGGAAGATTTGATCACTGACTATAAGGAATATTTATGAAGTAAGAGTATGTGCTCTATTTAAAAATGATGGCCTCGTGGTTAAGACACAAGTATTAATCAGAGAATTGGCAAAGTGAAAAACCAAGGCTGCAGACTTCCTGTGTTAATAGTGAGTAAGTCACTTACACTGTTCTCATGACAAACCTTTGCTACTGCTACAAGGGGCCTTAGGCTACTACAGTTTAAAGTTAGGTTAACTAACATATTCTACCACATGTTAAGTTTAGGTCTAGGTCTGCCAGATAGCATATTAAAAATATACAGTGCCTTGTCTGCACCACAGTTTTATAATGTGACATTTTGAACAAGTTGGGTAATACACTCAGAAGTACATTTAAATCCTTGTCTGGACATGCCCTTCATTACTCCATAACTCGTGATTCTTCATGTACAGAACTCAGATAAGGACACTGAAAAATTCTAGAACTAAATCAGTTCTTCTAAAACTTATTAATATCATGAAAGAAGCATCATCAGTTAAACAAATTGCATTAATATCTAAGTATTTTCTCATTTTTAAAAATTTAATAATTTCTTGGAGTTTTTTTCTGTTATTCTTCTGTCATGTTCCCATCATGACCGGTGCCTGCACATGAATTAGAATGGAACTTTAATATAATAATACTTAATATAATAAACAAAGCTTTTAGCATTTGTATAAGACGAGAATGCAGAAACTGAGAGTAATTTGTGTGTTAATAATAAATATTGGGGTCTATGATTGAAACACAATGGTCTTTCAAGTGGTGGTTTATGAATCTAAAACACTCCAGATTTAGATTTTCTTTTTCTTTTTCTTTTTCTTTTTTTCCAGTAAAGACTTTGTTTAATCCAGCTCCAGCCCTTGCTGACCTAGATCCACAGTTTTATACCTATTCTGATATCTTCTGCTGCAATGAAACGGAGGTAATGATCATATGTCATGTTAAAGAGGGAGTCTTAAGCAGGAACATTTGGGAAGGATACTCTTCTCAGAAATGCAGCAGAGGGAGCAGGAAAATTGAGCCATGCTCCTCTTACATAGAACTTTTGGAGTGACAGGTTTGATTCCTGACCTAACCAGCAAAGAGGAGTATTCTAAAATAACTTTAGCTTGCACTTGAAATTAAATTAGCTGTTTGCAGCATGAAAGTTGGGTCCAGCCTTCCTTACAAGTAGATTGGCAAAACACATCCATAAAAGGACACTTGTTAAATGTTATCACTGAGTGGTAAATATTAAAATAGAGTCTTGTCCTTGTTCTGTGGTCTCTTGATATGATTAGCAGGAATGCATTAGCCATAGTGTTCTGACAGTTTTAAATTCTCTTGCCAGAAGGTGATGCACGCTTGCTGCACTTGATGGTAAATAGAAGCTTCATATGCCTCTTCCTGTCAGATCTGTTTTCAGTGAATCTTCTCTGGCCTTCAACTGTATATTTTCCTTTTTTCTTTTTTGCCCCCCCTCCTTTCCCTCTCTTTTCTAATTTGAGTGTTATTTCTCCCAAAGGAAATTGGTTCTGTCACAAGAGACAAATTAACCATATTTCATAAGACCTTTGTTTAAATTTGCTACTTATTAGCATTAGGCATGCTGCGTTCCTTCCCCTCACCCTCTCTTTATATAAACAGGAATGTGGGAGAAGTAACCTAGTGAATAGGAACCATGCCTTGATCAGAGTTAAAGTTACCTCTAAGAAATGTGATTTCTGCAATGAACATGATCCCTTTGGGTGGAGAGGAGGGCAGAAAGCTAAGAGAAGAGCCTGGCCCTGCTTACTTGTAGCATTTTTTGTCTGATAACAATGTCTGTCAGTGTAAATTTCTGAAGACTCAATTACCCTCTTTTGAAATTTCTGTTGAACCCCATCACAAACTATATGAGAAGTTTTCAGTCCGTGAGTCTTCTAGCATATGAGAGTCAGCCTAAGTAACCCAAAAGGACATTTAAATTTTATTCTGGGATGTTTCATTATGTGTCTGCCAAGGTCACATACTCCAGAAAATTCAAGAAATAGCGAAATAGCAAAATAGCAAGGTGGAAGATGCCAAGGCTCCTCAGGTCTCTGGAAGCCAGAGTTTCCAGGACAACTGGTAGTGATACAATTTGTGGCTCAGACACTGCTCAACAGATATCAGAATTCAGTTCTAAGTGGTGAAGAGAATGTTAAGGCAAAGTATTTATTCTTGTTCAGGGGACTCGCAGAACACCAGTATCATGTTTTCTTAATGCTATCAGAAAGCTCTTATGCCTGGACTATGCCTCTGGATTGGCTAAATGGTGCAATGGCTCACAATTTGTGCTGAGAACATCCATACTCTCCCACTATTTAGTAAATGTTATTTGTAGTTTGCCTTTTTCATACTGCCACTTGTTAATTTTTATCCCGTGCAAGAACTTATTCCCCATATGTTAGAAATAAAACTTTGTTTTTCATTACTTGCCTGTTCCTGACTTTTCGCTCTTTGCATCACACATGTTAAAGTTTTCCTTTTGTTGTATTTTATTGCTAGGGGACAGTCTTGAAAGAGACATTCTCTGAGAAGTGTAGCTTGCTGGATCCAGGGGTATTATTATTACCACCACATGGAGAAAAGAAAAGTACTTCTATTTCAAGAACAAGAAATACAGGTGTATAATTATAATAGATCCCTGCTCACTCCTCTACCTTTTCCTGCAGAGCTGGGGTACAGTTTGCATTCTTTTCTGCTATTTTCTTTTAAAAACTGATTACCATGTGAAGATAGTTAGCATCACTGGATGCAAGGTCAGGCACTGAAATATGCTCTCTGCTGTTGAGAAGGCTCATCTCTTCTGAATTTATGGAAATGTTAGACATATGGGAGTTCCTGCCAGCCATATCATGGGAGCATGAATCCAAGTGTAGGACTCCTACAGCATATTCCGAGAACAACAATGGCTCATAAATACCTTTGTTTTTAAAAACAACCTTTTGAAACTTTGCAGTGAAATCAGTTATGTTAGCACAAATGTAATATTTAATTTTGTTTGATTTTGTTCTCTCTGTGTGTCTGATTTGTATTGAATTGATTTTCAGGGATGAACTATTGCCATTGTTCCTCTATTTTTGCTGAGAAAAAAGAAAAAATCAAGCATTTGTTTTTCTTATGTCACAAGTTTGAAAGTAGTTTTTTTAGTAATTGTTATATGTTCATATACCATCTGTTTTCTGTTTTCTTTCATGACTTTCTTTAATTTCAGATCTCTGTAATGAATACACTTGAGAAGTTTGATATACAGATAAATGTTTACATACCCAAATAAAGGTTAGCAGTCATATGTCTGCATTGCACTTAAAAGCAACAAGTTAATTCTACAAATCTTAAAGATAATTCTGTTTTTTAAAACTTTATCCATTCAACCAACTACATGTGCATTTCCGTCATCATCTTAAATCAGGAAGTACCCAAGACTTTGGTAATCCTGAACATATACAAGGAAAAGATCTTTTTGTCCTGTTTTTTAACAAATTTCCCTCATTGTTTACTGGCAGTCACAGTTAGAAAAGAGCATTTGGATAAGATGGACATTTTCTCTAAGCCACTATGGTAATTCTAGTGGATTTTTAGAAATTATTATTCTCTATGGCCAAATTTATTGAATGTCCTGCTTACAGCTGCCTTCTTGAGATGTTCTGTTCCAGCTCCATTGCCTCTCTTACTTGGTATTTCTAAGTCTCAAATGTCTTTGTATAGCCAAAATCTTATTTAGATTCCAGCTTTACCCTTTCTGGAATCTTTTTTTTTATCTGATATTTTTAGCTACTTCAAGGGGGAAAAAAAAGTGTGTTTCTGCTTTATCTTTACTAAGTGTTTAAAGAGTTAATAAATCACTTTGGGTTTGAAGGTGAAGTCTTTAGAGCTACCCAGTTCAAGTGCTTCTAAAACATTCTTTTTAACACAGATATGTGTTCTAAGACAGGATTAAATTTACACAGATTTTTTTTATTCCTTGTTTTGCCTCTCTTAGTAATTCACATTTACAAGAATTTATCACAGTTTTATCATAATGTCCCTCTCTTTCTTGTTCACCAAGAAATACTTTTAAATTGTAAAATCCTGTGGTTTGTGGATAATATGTGAACAGTATGTTTGTAACAGAAAATGATGTTGGCTGTCAAACAGAACACCAGCCATACAGTTTAAGATATCTCATAGACTCTGTGAAGTTTTTGTAAAGATGAGAAAAAGAGGATGGTCCTTGTGTTTAGCTGCATTATTACTGAGTCAGGAGTTTCTGTTATTTACAGCTCTAAAGGTCAGGGTCTTGATCTGCAATGCCTTTGTCACAGAATAGAAGTTGTCAGCTATAGTGTCAGCCATGGGTTGTTGGCTCTCAAACATGCAAATATCAAATACAACATCAGCACTTTATATTCCATTCTTTATTAAATGCTTTGGGATTTAATGAAATAATAGGAACTTACCTGGTATTACAGCACAGCTTGTTCTTATTGGTATACGTGCTAGAGAGAAGCAAACAAAATTACACTATCAGTGAATTATCTACCATTAGTTTGTCTAGAAGGCTCTTCACAAGCTGTTCTTTTCATTCTTGCTTGTTGCAATAACAGGGGGTTTTATGTCTGACATTACTTTCTTTTTATGTGGTTCATGAACAAAAAAAGTCAGAACAAATCTTGCAAGGTTATCAGTTCTTTCTTTGCTTAGCCTGTAGTTCAGTTTTATCTTTTCCCAGAAAGATCAAACTTGTTGAGACTAGTTTGTTAATTCCCAGATGTAGCACAGCCTAATCCCTGAGGTTTGTGCAGGAATGTGCTAGTTCTCCGTTCCCTTAATTCTTCTAATGAAAATAAATGTATCCAATGTCATCCTGGTGAAAACTAATCGTTGTTCTTTTCAGTCATCTATAAATGCTGAAAAAGAGACAACCCTATACAAGACCAGCTCTTTGGAATACTTAAAATTTTTTCCCCCATATTTGTGTGATTCCTTGCTGCAGATGGCTCTAGGCATAACCACAGTGTCAATACAGTTCATGTGTTGTTTTTCTTTCTTAGCGTGTGCATGCAGTTACATAGCCCTGCAGGTTAGGAACCAAAATATATTGCACATCAGCAATTTCGATTTGATCCTAAACGTTTTGAAGAACAGCTGCTTCTCTGTTCAAAGAATACTGAGGAGCCCTTCAGGAGAAGAAAAACTCCTGAATGGTTACAGCAAATGATTAAGTTTGACAAGCTGTTTTTAATGCAAAATTGGGAGCTACTTTCTCCCTAATGTAAAATGGGTATCAGACTTCTGATCTAAAGAAGGCTTTGCAAAGATTTAATTAAATGCTAGCAGAATACTTCAGAGCTTCGATAGTAGAAAGCAGTACAAGTTAATTGCTAATTTTGTTAAAGCTGTAAGATGCATAAATATAACAGAAAAACAGATACATTCCTACGGTTTCCTTTTAAGTGCTACTGTCTCTTAACAGAGGATAGATCATTATTTGGAATAAACATTTGCTAGTATGTCCAGAATTAAGAGATGTTCTTGCCTTTTGCAAGATTCAAAGAATATGAACTTTATAACACTTTATCTGCAGTCTGGGATAAGGACATTTAAGATACTGCTTATTAGTTTAGAGAGATTAATACTAAGAATAATCTTGCTTAAGAAAATATAATTGATCTCTCTAGTAGTCAAAACAAAAACAGGTCCTTTAGAAATAAAGTATATCAGAACATCTCTTGAATTTGCCTTTTGTGTTTTAAGTAACGTAAAGCTACTATTCTGCCATTACTTAGAAGTTGCCAGCAATTCACAGTATATTTTATTTCCATCTTTGTTCTAAACCCTATTTTATCAGTTGCTGGAAACTATGAATGTTCCCATATTTAGTCTAAAATGAAAGATGTTACTTTTGGGAGGGAAATTAATAGCTTCAGGCCAATTCATTTCAATCAGTTTTTAATTATTCTAGCACGATAAGTATTTCTGCCTGTATGTATGTAAAAATTTTATAATTTGAAACAACTGGAAGTAGTTTGGCTTGTGGCCTGACCTTGCAATTTCTTATATGCTAAATCTGTTGTAATACTTCTTGGGAACTGTTCACATGTGTTAGAATTAACGAGACTGAGTTCTTGTTTTGTCATTCTCAAAAGAAATCTCCTAAGGTACAGGCCAAGTTTGTAGCCAACTGACTTACTGTGTTTAAATATTTGAAATTAAAAGTATTTTAAATTATCATATGTAGTTTTAGATGCATTAGCTCTAAAACTGGGACAGTTTCTCTGTTATTATTTTTATTTCTCTTCCAGTAGTACCTGGCAACATTTGCAAAGTTGTTAGTGTCTTAGGTGCACAAAACCCAGTCCAAATGATAGACTGCTCTGTAAAGAATTAATACTTCTTGTTATTTCACCAGTTTATATTTGCTGAGGATCAGAGGATTGTGGAAGTTAGGAACAGACCCCTGGATGTTAAACTGGTCCAACACCCTGGTGAAGCCTGTCCAGTTTAGGACAAATTGCTCAGGGCTTTGTCCAGTCAAGTTCTGAATCTCCCAAGGTTGGAGACTGCGTGACCTCTGGGCATGTGTTCCTCTGCTTCATCACCCTTGTGGTGAAAAAGCTTGTCCTAGTATTGGAATTTCCCATGTTCTAGTTTGTGCTTGTTGTCTCTAGCCCTAGCCCTGTGCACCTTCAAGAAGCCTCTGGCTTCATCTTCTCTATACCCACCTACTAAATTGCCCTAGACAGCAATTAGCTTTTCCGCTTAGCCAGGAGTTCTTTAGGTTGAACAAGCCTGCTTCTCCCAGTCTTCTCTTGTATGTCCTGGTCTCTGGTCCTCTGTCTTGATGGCCTTCCACTGCAGTGTGCCGTGGTAGGTCAGTGTCTTACTTGTGCCAACGTTCCCAAAACTAGATACCATGCTGCAGATTTGGTTTTGCAAATACCAAGCAGAGGATCCAGAACATCTCCTTGGAAGTGGCTGCCCCAAATCCACCACAGCTAGGAACAATTGGCAAATGTTCATATGCTAGGATCATTCTCAGTTTTAGCCAGTGTAAATTACTATTGCTGTTGAAAGAAGTGAATTGCTTTGCATTGACTTTTGGGGGTAATGTGGGACTCAGGGTAGTGTTAATTTTAACACAGATCTGTCTTGCAATGCAGTTTGTTTCCAGGCCACACAAGTGGCTGTTCTGGCACGAGAGAATGGACAATGTGGACAAAAGTGGCTGGGAAAAAGCAGAGCCATTTTCTTTTATGTGGCACTTCTGGTTTTTGTCAGCTTACCATGACTAGACTCACAGTCCAAAGAGAGATGGAGACTTAACTAAGATTAGTAAAGACTGTGGCCAAGAACCTTCATATCTATGAAATTCAAAGCTTTAGCTAAATTTGTCTTGCAAACAAAATTATGAAAATAATATGTATATTAATTATATAATATCCACCATAGGTTTGTTCTGACAGCAGTTGTGTGAAATGTTGTCTTGTTTTAATAAGTCCATTTAACTGAGTAGTTTTATGAGACTAGCTGCAGAAAAGTAAAATTCTTCATTTGCTGCTCTTTTGTACAGTATGATGGCAAATGTCCACATTGGGCTTTTAGTATTGTTATTTAATTTTTTCTTTACATAACCATTAGTTATTTCCCTCAATTGTACCACAGTTTGTTTTTTAAATAAGATTCTACTGAAGGGAGGAACTTAAAAACTCACCACAGTATTTAACATCAGTTGACATTTACCGCAATCTCTAATCATTGGCACAGAATCTGTCTGGCTTCTGCTGCTTTTATGGTTCTTCCAGCTTGTTCCAGTGTTTTTTAGTTGTACCATCCTGCTGTAGATGAGTTAGATGATAGTGGTTTGAAGCAGCTGAAGATCTCTTTTTATACAGACTCTGTTCAAAATAATTTTGTTTATTGGTATAAGCAGTGTAAAGATGAAAAGAAAGATTTCTACAAATATCTGTCCCAAAACAATTCTTTCACTACTCATGCAAAAAATCCTGTTGATTTGAGTATTGTCTTAATGCTAAGTATACAGGTTGTGCATTTTATTAGGAAGAATATTATATTTAAATTCTTCATTTATCCTGCTCATTAGCTTACAGACGTATGAATAGTAGGTAAATAAACCAATATTAGATTTACTGTTAATCTAAACCAAATCCACTTTCCTCCTGGAGATTTTGCAACAGAGGTAGAATGTTTGGAGTTATTGCCCCTCATAAAGTACTCTGAAAATTCAGTTTGCCTGTTTCATTCAAGGATTTGTGTTAAATTATTTTTATTCATGTAACACAGGGCACCAGGTGTTCTGAATACAGGATTACATTGTTCCTGCTCCAGAGATAATAAAATTCATGAAGAAACTCAGACTCTTTAGACACTTGAACAGCGTGTAAATATATATTTTAATATTATACCTCAGCTTATCTGTAGTTATTTCAAGACCATTATTAGTGAATTGGCTTCCTGGAAACTTTGCAAGAAGATACATTCAAAAGGTTTTGTGAGATACTTTTTGAAACAAATTTTCTTACTTGACTTTTATAACCTTTTAAAAACTGAAATATGTTTAATATGCCTAAATAGTTTATACTGCAAGAGAAGTTCGAGCACCATGGTGGCATGCCAGAGAGAAAATAAGACAGATTTAGTTGGCTTCTTATAATTTAGATCTTGCTATATTCTTGTCTGGGATCAGTGTGGTTAAAAAAAGTAATTTTAAATTGTGTGAACATGTTGACCACGCCTTGCCCCTGCAGTGCACAAGTTTAAAAACCAGGTCCTGCCACACCAGGCTCTGCCTCACAGTGATCAGATCAACAGTGCTTGAAATAATTTGTGCGCTTGTCTAAGAAGGGACTGCAGCACTTGGTCATGTGTGTTTAAAAATTGAAACGATTAAGTGCTCTGCAAGTGATACTATAAACTCTAGGGAGTGTGTTGGCACGATGTGGCCCTGCAGAGCCCAAGGGTGGCTCTTGCCTGGGTCAGGCTGAAACTCAGGAAATGCCAGTGGCGAGCAGGGCCTGACTCACAGCTGGGGGCGGTTTGCTTGTCCATGGCTGTAGTAGTTCCTGTCCCCAGCTGCCTGCCCACCCTCTCTTTACTACAGGCATGGCCTGCGCTCCCTCAAGCACTTGTTTGATCATTATAGTTTACAGTTTGTTACATCAAGAACTGCCAGCACTGAATTCAAGCTTCAGCCATGCAGAGGGAGGTAGTTTGAAATATTTCAGCAGCTGTTTCCCAAGAAGCTGAGTTGCCCATGCGGCAAAGGTCAGCAGAGTAGCTGCTGAATAGGTTCCAAAGAAAGTTTTCCACTGAAATAAGCACTAGGAGTGTGGAAGTTATGCTCGGCTATGAAGCAGTTATCTGAAAATGCTTCAGACTGCATTCTTCAAGATCCAGCAGCACCCTTGTGCAAGCTACAGTAAGGCTTCCCTTTCCCCAGGCAAGCAGGACAAAATCTAGTAAAGCCAGAAAAATGTAATACGTCTGTTTACTTACAGTTGAAGGCATACAGTATTATACGGGAGAACTGCCTGGTAGACTGCTTCAGAGAAAGGACAATTTCTCTACCTTTTCTTCCTGTTTCATTCTTCTTCTTTTCCCTTCCAAAAGGAAGAGAAAAAGCACATTACACTTAACAATACAATGCCATCAAGAAAATGTATGAAGTGGTGAAAATGTTGTTTGATTCTAAAGTCTTCATTGCAGATTTTGGGGAAGTTTTGCTCTTAGTTGGGTGGAACTAAAAGAGATTAATTTTAAGACCCAACTGGGAGAAGTTTACTTAAGCTCACCATCAATTAGAAGAAGAGTTCAACTGCGTTTGTACAGAGCCAGCACAGTTGACAGAGGCAAATCGACAGGGCCATAAAACAAATATATAATAATTTTATAATGGGCCTTTCTCCAAAGAGGGTTTCAGATAAATTGTAGGTAATCTCATCCAAAAATCTATATTAAACTGAACAGAGTGGTCAAAGTTGAGCTTTTTTTTTTCCTGGAAGAGATTTTCCCTTGTGATGTCCCTCTAGCTGAACACTGAGAATTTTAAAAAGTGTTAAAAAAGTTTCTTAAATAGTGATAAATATCCCTCAAGAATAGTGACCAAGTTGACCAAATCAAGCATTTTTTCACATTAAACCACAAAATGCTTTTGCCAGAACTGTGTCACTGTGTCCATTTCACAGATGAAAAAACTGAGGCATGTGGGAGAAATGTGATTTTACTAAGGGTTGTATGCCAGGTAAGTTGTAGAAACTGGAACAGAACCCACACCTCCTGTGTCTCTCTGCCTAGGCTGTTCTCCATCAGAGAGAGAGCTGTGCCTGAAGTAAACACTGATTCCACGCAAGGAGCAAGGCACAGCTGAATATCAGCATAGGAAGTGGTTTCATGATCATCCTACAATACACATTTTTAAAAGATACTAAATACTGTTTTCAAATGCAACTGTTGTCCAAAAATGAATGCTGTCAGATTATGATTTTCATTTGTGTGGGTTGTTTTCCAGGCAGAAATTTTAACGGGCATCTCAGTTGGCAATCTTGAAGATGCTGAAAAGGTGGGACGCATGCTGTTAGAAAGAGGGTGTAAGCTCGTAATTGTTACTCTTGGAGCAGAAGGCTGCGTGATGATATCAGGAGACGAACCCATTCCAAAGCACGTTCCTGCTGGGAAGGTCAGGGCTGTGGACACTACGGTACGTTTTTGTGGTTTAACTGTCTTGCTTTGGAAAAGACTACTTAAGCACTAGGGGAAAGCAGTGAGTAATCAGCCAAATCTTTGGGCACTAGCACAAAGGCTAATTTATGATATGAAATTGGTATCTTGCTTCCAGTGTCTTGTATATTAAA
This sequence comes from Prinia subflava, assembly GCF_021018805.1. NCBI lineage: Eukaryota > Metazoa > Chordata > Aves > Passeriformes > Cisticolidae > Prinia > Prinia subflava. The sequence continues at coordinate 84,619,406 of NC_086248.1, forward strand.
TAGTAGGTATAATAGTTCTAGCTCATCTACCATAGAGACTATAAAACTCACCTGAATTTTATAGTCTGTATTGTAGATGAGCCGGAACTATGACACATACTAAAGGTGTCCCCATGTTCCTCCTTTACTGAAGTACCTGTCTCTGACTGTAGTGTGTGATGTCACTGGCTTGAGCTGCAGTCCTGTTTTTTCACCTTTGCCCTTTAATTCATCTTGTCTAGAACTCAAACACTGTGAGAGAATGGAGATACTACTCACAGTCTGAAACTGAATGTTTGATTCTTCTGACAAAGCATGAATTACTTACCAAGTCTAGCATAAGGTGATTAAAGACATAATTTTTACAGAATAGAGTGGAAAACCCCAAATCTTGCTGCTTCATGATGACAGTTTAATGATTCTAGGTAAGGGATGCTTGGTCAGGTGCATTTTAATCTTTGACATTAGGATACTTCTCTTTTTCCTGCTCAGAACTAAGTGCAGAAAACATGCTCTATGAAACCACAAAATACAATACCTCCAGCAAAAGAGAAAAACAGGACAGGCAATAGTTAAGATACCATTGCTACGAAAACCTTACCACATTGCACATATGGGGCTATTTTGTGTTCCTAGTATTATCTGACATAAATCCAAAATAATTCCAGTGGAGTTACTGAGAGCAGAGCAGGTCCTGTTATATGTACTAACTATACATTTAAATGCCTGTTATAATAACGTCATATTACATATGTTCTGTTACAATAGTTCATTAAAATCCTGGAGATTTTACCATCTGGTACATTCCATATCTGAATTGCATTAATAACAACTAGTTCTTGTAACATGTTTTTTATCCATGGACCTCATACTGATTCACAAAGAGAAAAGGCAGTGGCTTAAAGGATGAAGAAACAGAGGCACAGGGAGCTGAAATTACCTAGGTCAGTGCCATGCAGTAGCAGAGCTAAAGAGTAAAGTCACTTCATCTCAATCAGAAGATTTCTTATAGGTTTGGACTGTGATATTCTAATACTGTGGAAAGCATTGCTTTATTGTTCAGTATAATCTTTTCCTATATAACTCTGAAATAGAGATACTGTGGGTTTACTTTCCTCTTTTGCCCCTTTGTCATTTAGAAGTTTGACCTTGGGTTAGTACTGGTTTTGGAATGCCTTAGATTTCTAGTTAGGGGAGGGCGACATCACTGTCCTCTGCATAAGGTTCTTGGTAGGGCACTACAAGACACCAAATTGCCTCTGTTTGCTTTTAGCCCAGAATTAGAAGTGCTGAGGAAGTAAAAGGCAGAGCTCCCAAAGCTGTCCAGAAGCAGGATTTATTAGCTTGGGAGCAATACCTTGTGAACCTGGCAGTACAGCTCCTTGCTCTGAGCTGGTAAATCCACTGCTGCTATCAAAGCTTACTATTAGAACTTTTTCTCTATCACACAGAAGTGATGTTGAAGAAATATGTATGATCTGCTTCTTCAAAAGAATAAAATTGCTTCCAGATCAGCTATTGTTTGATATCTTAAAGATTTGCTGCTCTTGGAAAAAAACAGCAATACTGAAATCACACACTGTGGATGAAAAATGCTTTTTATCTTGCCTAGCAGTTTGGAGTTTCATGTCTGAACGAATGTAATGCTCCCCCTTTTTTCTGGGTTCTTTTTATTTTAAATGAAAACAGTTTCTTTTAATTTACTAAATCCTTGCCCTGCCTCCTTGTGGCCAACAGGTTATTGGCTTCCACATAGCAGAGGATTTTCACAGTTAATTTTGTTAATCGACTTAAATAACAGTGGGTTGTTTTCAGTAAAACAGCTGTGCTTGGTTTATTCTTGCAGTCTGAATGAAAAAAAAATGTGTTGGCCTTCCATTATAAAAGTCTTACAATGCTTAGCCTGATTATCAATTTGCCTGAAAGCAAGTGGTTTTAAAGCAACCATTACAAACACGAAGCAAAATAATGTCATCCTCAACTAACCTGGATTGCTCTATTATTAAAATAAGCATTAAACATGTAGGACATACTACTTTCCTCAAGGCATGTCCACAGTAGATGCTTCCCCAGGGGAAGGCTCAAACTTGTAATGTGGCTTACCAGGTAGCCACCTACCCACAGGGTATTCAAAGTTGTTCATGTGTATGCTCTTAGCCTGCTGTTTGATACTAAAAAAAAAGTTGCTACCTTAAACTGCCCTGAATTCAGCATCTTGAGGGAGGGACCAGGCACAATCTCATCAGGTTATGTGCCTGTGTCTGTATTGATACTGTTCAGATCTGCAGAAGGTAAAGTTACAGCCAGACAAAGAGTTAAATGAGGTGTGTACTATACAATTTGCAAAAAGCTACAGAGTCCTTATTAAAAAACAGAGTTTGCCATTTAGAAGATACACAGGCAAGATACAAAATTAGCTTCAAAGTCCCCTTTCACTATAGAAGTTTTCCATGGCTGCTACCAGTGCCCAGAGTCCTTTCTGCAGCACTGCAACTTCAGTATTTACCGCTGGGAATTTCTTTTGTCCACAGCAATTTTAGGAATTTTTGAACAACAAAATACTTGGGTAGGTATAGCCACAAAAATTAAGAATTTGAGTTCCTTGCCCCAGTTTGTGTGCTCCTCATTCTCCATGTTCACAGGTTCATCAGAGACACTAAGGGTTGATAGGCTGTAGAGCCTGGCTCTTCCTCCCTACCCTTGAGGTAGTTAATCTAAGTGTTTATTGGCAGAACACTGGGAAAAGCTGGCTTCATCTCCCACTCTGTGGTGGAACATGAATCTTCAAGATTGAAAATCTGGCATTTTTCACCCACACTAAATCAATACTATAAAGAGGGGAAAAAGTCCTGTTGATTCTTTTTTTTAGCACTAATTATCTTAGTGTGGGCTTTAGTAATGTATGCAGTGCTTTTCATGACTGTTAGCAGAGCTCTCCATACACAATCCAAAACATGTAGAGCACGAATAGTTGTTCAGTGGGAAGTTTTGCAAGACATGGTATTCTAAAGCTGAAACATCTGTTTCTCCTGTTATAGCTAAATAGTGCAATAAGCTTTTGTTAATAAAATTAACTTTCCCTTCATTTTATTAGTTCCTGCTATCTACTTTCTGTATGCAAAGTTTGAATAAACTGAAAAATAAGTGAATTATTGAAAAATCATCCTCAAATTTTTGGTACGACAGAAAGATCTGATTAAGCCCACCAGCTATATCAATTTGTATCTGAAACAGTTGACGTACATGAGACATTTGACACATAATAAAGTACTAATATAGGTATACATTATATTCTATTTTCATACTTTAAATAGTTGCTTTTAAATTTACTTGACTATATTAAGTTAAATATATGCATTTACTTTATTTTTGGAAGAAGCTATTTCCACTCTAGGTGAAACTAGTACATGAAGCTACATTAAAATAGATGTGAAGGATAATTATATAATTTCATTTATATGACACTTCTTTGGTTGGTAGCAGAAGGTTTCACCAATCATTCACAAATCTGTGAACATTTCATAGAAAACAATGATACACACATTTTGTAGTTGTGTGTAAGAAGCAGTTTGCCTGCTGCTGAGGCAGAAGCACAGCTGAGGTGGAGCACGGCAGCTGCTCTCAAACAGCTGTGGGACATGACCGAACAGCGTCATGTCAGAATTGTACTTGAGGTGAAGGGGATGATCTGTGTGATGAGCCACACGATGATCCTGCATTTTGACATCTGCTGCTGCAGTAGCCCTGAACAAGCTGTCTTGGCAGAGACATACATGGTCTGATGAGATAGAAGGCCACCACATCATCCCTACTGGAGAATGAAGCTCTGCTCTTTTTGCCCCTTCACCCTCGCTCTCCCCCTGAGCTTCTGACAATCACACAAAGTGTAATTTACAGCACTATTTACATCTATTTACATTTACTAATTATATTCCAATGAAACTGCCAAGGAAAATTTGTCAGAAGAACGTAATTACTCAAAGCTGGAATTTGGCCAACAGTGAGATTAGTTTCCTTCCATTTTGACAAAAAGCACTATGGGATAGTACAGAGCTGAGCACTTCAAGTGACAGCTGGGAACCAAGTCCAGTCCTTGAGGTACTGCCAGAGGCCTGCCTGGAGCTTAGGATGTGCAGGTGGACTTTGGAGAGGCATTTAGGCTGTCTGGAGCTCCAGGTTACTCAGGATCTGGGCCTCAGAGCTGTGCCAGGTCTCTGGAGGTGGGGCAGTCTGGTGGTCAGTGGCTGTGGCAGGCTGGAACGTGTCTGCTGGCTCTGGGATTTGTTCTGTGGTTGCTCCTCGCAGTTGAAGTGGACTGTCCTGTCTAGGGTCCGTGATTCAAACTGGAGAGCTGGCACTGGCAGAATCTCTCCTGTGCAGCATTAGTGGAAAATGGGGGGCTCTCTAAGTAAGCTGGGGCTGCCCCTCTGTTGCCCCCATTTCTGGGTTACAGCACCGAGGTCATTTTGGGGAAGAGGTCATCTAGAGTTAGTTTTTAGAACCTTCAGTTTTCTCTGTAGCCCAGCTTGGATCATGATGACAAATATATATTTGCACCAGTTAGGGTGACTTTCTAATTTTTGTCTCATCTGGTCTTCTAAATGCATAGTATAGTTGCTCTATTTAAGATCTCTTCATCAGTTGACCTCTAGGTTTACACATACCATTATTGTGTGCAAAAAGTCCTGCATTGGCACACTCAGAGCAGGAGATCAGGCATCTGCATGCCTGGCTTAGGCATAGATGTATTTTACTGAAAGACAAATGGATGCACTTGGGCACACAACATTTAAATGAAAATTTGTAATCACTTTTCGCAATGGTGCCCATAGTAATCACAGCAAGTCCCTCTTTTAAATGTCATGGAGAACCTAGAATTTTTAACTTCACAGTATTTCTAAGCACAACCAATACATTTACCAAGTAATTTCGTATATTACCAGAATTTTCTCTGTCTGGTTGTGTTTTTTTGATACAGACATTGCACAACCTGCTAAGAGAAGCTCACAGGTTGAAGTTCCATGCATGTAAACATGAAAGTCATTTAGGGGAAAGGATAAAAGTCAACATTTAATCTACTCTGCCTGAAATTTGACGTGAGCATATGATTTATTCTATACAGTCCTTTTCTGTGCATTATTCTCAGAGATATGACACATACTATCTGTCATAATCAAAAATATTACCATTATTTTTTCATGTCAGTTCTGCAAAATAAAGGCTCATTGCTACAATATGAGTTGTCATCAGATGTTTTGTGTTCAAATCTTGTTGTTTCCCTCAGATTCCTTATTACAATTTATTAGATCTGTCTCTTCTACTAGGAGAGAGAATTATGAAGGCTGTCTTTAAACAGTAGATTGCTCACTGAGCAGCTTTGTATTGAACTCTGAAGATGTTACACAACCTTTATTTTAATAAAGCCTCATATAAGTGTATAGCTGTATAATTTTAGAGATGTCACAGTATTCAGGCCTGTGCAGCAATTGTGGTCTAAAGAAGGCAGTGTGGTTTAGCAATTTGAACAAAGGACTGATTAAGAGTTCCAGGACTCTGCAAAAGACTTGCTGTAAATCCTTGGAAGAGTTACGTGTCTTCTTTGTATCCCAATTTATCTGTCCATAAATTGGAGCTGCTATTAATGTGTTGCATATAAGCCATGAGAAGTCTGTTAGAGATCAGAACAGAGCCTGGGAGGCCTTTTTCCCAGGCTTTTCATATAACCTCAGGCCAGTTGTGCTTCTTTTGGGGCTTTGCAAACTCATTGAAGTGCTTCTGCTTGAAGTGGAGAGGTCTTGTCTGTAAAAATATGGTTTACACTAAAATTCTCTGACTTAGCTGTATCTTCTGGTTTGGAGGAAGCCTGAGCCAGAGGAGTGAAGTGGACACTGAAATAAAGCCTTAGAATATAAATAAATCCAAAACAGTCCTCCTAATAACAGCAATTCTTTGTCTCCTGACTTTGTGGCCTAACGTCTGGGGCTCAAGGGGATATAAATACAACACTCTGTGCAATGACTAATTACTCAAAATTCTGTGCATCAGCAGAAGTGGGACTTGTGGTTGACTCTAATATTATCAAATGCCTTTGCTATTTAATAATCTTGTAGCCGTACATTATTTAGCATGCCGTTTGCACAAAGAACAGTGATTTTATTTCAGCTATCTCTCAACAAAGTAAAAATGCAGCTGGTAGTAAATGAAGCATTTGGCAGACAATGTGTCTGATGTACAGTTCTCTAACTTGCTAAGAAAAGAAAAATGTTGACTGTTTAACCTTTTCCTACCCAAGGATGTAGCAAGGAGTAAACCTTTGCAGTTTTCCTTTTTCTTTTTATCCTTAACCCTAAAATGTATCCTTCTTTTTCTTTTTCTTTTTCTTTTTCTTTTTCTTTTTCTTTTTCTTTTTCTTTTTCTTTTTCTTTTTCTTTTTCTTTTTCTTTTTCTTTTTCTTTTTCTTTTTCTTTTTCTTTTTCTTTTTCTTTTTCTTTTTCTTTTTCTTTTTCTTTTTCTTTTTCTTTTTCTTTTTCTTTTTCTTTTCCTTTTCCTTTTCCTTTTTCTTTTCCTTTTTCTTTTCCTTTTCCTTTTTCTTATTTTACTTTTACTTTTTCTTTTCTCTTTTTTATCTTTTTTCTTTTTTCTCTTTTTTCTGTTTTTTTCACTTTTTTATTTTTCAGTTCTTCTCTTTTTTTCTCATCTTCCCTTTCATTTTCAAGGAAAGAGAAGTTACTACTGGGCAAACATCTTATTTATCAGTGGAGACACACCAACACAGAGTAATTATGCCCAGAACTTCCATTAACATCCCACAAAACAACAGCATAATAGCTTCCTTTCTTTAACATGCAACCCAAATAGGTTATTAAATAAGTTTAGTTCCAGTCATAGCCCACTTTCTGACTTAGCCTTCTGCATTCCCTCTTTTACAAATATGGAATCCATTGAATTTTGGAACAGAAAAACCACGAGGAATAAGTTTATCTGCCAGGCACTCCCATCAGTGATCACCACTGTAAGTCTAAATAAAGCTGCATCTATTATGTTCTGAAGTTCAGCTGAACTGTGAAAGGGCACATGACTGAAATCACTGCATGTGAGTTGACTCACAGTTTAGTCTAGAGGGGACTTGCTTAGTTCCTCATGAGTTTCTGATTCAGGCCTTCTAAATACTCTTCAGTTTGTTAAGGCTTGGTCAGTGGCCTAAGGATACACAGGTATCCAGTGACAAGAGGAATTGCAAGAGTGGCATCCCTCTGCATTGGCAGTCAATTGAGAAAATGTGGAGCAAACTGGATGCACTCTCTTTCCACTTGGAGAGCAGAAAGCTATGTTATCCCCCTTGTACAAATTGGAAAAGTGGAACAAAAAATGTTAGTGACTGAGGGCACTGAAACACAGGCTAAAAATGTTCTGCCCCAGGTTATATGGGGAGTTGGAGTGATGCAGCCAAAAATGAAGCACAGGCATATATTGTCCCATGCTGCTCTCAACTTCTAGATAACATTGTCGTGGAAGGAAACACTGTTTATCTGCCTAGTAACTGTCTATTTTAATCTGTAAGAACAAACAATGTAAACAAAATGAGCAAACAGAAGCAGGCTTGTACAGAACAATTTGCAGTCTTGTTTTCCAGTGGAAGATTCCATGGACCACCCAGGCTTTACTCTAGTCCTTTTCTCAACCACGGAGCATCTAATTAAATCCCTTTCCATTCCTGACTCTAAGTGGAAGAGAGCCTACAGTCCTGTACAGTTTCTTTCCAGATGGAAATGCATAATTTAACAGCTGTAGCTGACAGGGAGAAGTGGGCCCAAAGCAGTATTAGCATTTGCCACAAATTGCATGAAATTACAAGGGGTACTTAATGAAGACATATTATAAAAAGAAGATTAAAGCCAATATTTAGTTTTTAAGCCCCTTCTAAGATTGTAGTGTGCCAGACAACAAAAAACTCATAATAAAACTACTTTAGTGATACCAGGAGTTGTTTTGCGTTGCTACACATGATCAGTAACAAGTCATGGCATTGTGTCCCATTGTGTCCTGCAGCTTTATTCCATATACAGGTATACAAAAACTTGCTAAGCACCTTACATTATTTACATGAGGAAAGTACTATTCTGAATGCTGTTTTGTAGATAGGGAACAAAACATGCAGTGGCAAGTGAGCCTGTTTCCCTTGTTTAACCATGTCTTGTTTTCTCTGCTTGTCTTAAAAAGGACTGGAGGAAAATTTTTGTCAGGCTATCAGCTGTCCCATTTTTAGAACTGGCCATTATTGTAAATATAACAGAGAAAGTACATAGCAATGCAGAGTTGCTTTGCATTGGGTGCTCCTTGAAGAGGCTGTAGGGAGTTTATGGAAATATGCTCTGAGAGCAGGTGCTTTGGCTCCACTACTAGCACACGGAGAAATATTCCAATTTGGAAATTAACCCAGTTGATTATTATTGTGGACATAGAAAGGTAGGGATGCTGGCAGGATATGTGTAGCAATTTGGGTGTTTTGTCTGTGAGCCAGAACACGGGAATGATACCACATCCAACATCTGCACCTGAGAATACATTCTGATGAGGTCTAGAGAGGCTGAGTTCAGAAATACCTTTGTGCCATCTCCCTTCTGGGATGCTTTAGTAAGTGAAACAGTGGTATAATTCATGCAGGTTGAGAGCAGAGCAGGAAATTACTTTTATTGCTTCTCTTGGGTTAACCGTGGAATGCAACACAAGTCAGAATCATGACAGCAAAACATGCTGCATCCCTTTTTTGATTTGCTCTCCTCCTCTTGACTTTATGAGTCCAGCTCAGGGTCTCCTCCAAAAGGATGCTCAGTCCTGGTATGTAGCTCACCCTGTGCCGGAGCAGACCCTGGGCTGCCAGTGCATGCACACGAGGAGTGCCAGTTGTAATGGTAGATAGCACTCTGGGATATCTGAGTTGCAGAGAGGATGAAGAGGAAGGAAGACCAACTGTGTTCAGCCATCCTTTCTAATGAAATTCCTGCAGATAAAAATAGCTAGTGGAAGCTGGCACTTCTGGCACATCCAGAGCGTCACCTTCCCAAGTATCTTTTTCTGGCCTGAGCTGTAGGAAGTTGCAAATGCAATCCGCTGTGTAATAGTGCAGCATATTCTTGGCCAAACTCCTCATCTTTTTTTCCCCTTCATGGTTAGCTAACAAATGTTATATGCCTCCCTTTCTTCTTTAAAATGATTCTCTGCAGAACCAAGTATCATCCAGACTGTTGTGGAACATAACTCCTCTGTTTCTTCACATCAGTTCTGGCTGTGGTGAGAGGGAAGGCAAACCTGGCTCTGTATCCCCTTGCCTGCCTAGTTGCCCAGAAACGCCAATTGCAGTAATTCTGATATTGAACAATATCAGAATTCATTATGTCCCGCAACAGAGTTTTCACTGCCAAGTAATTTTGGTCACTACAGAAACCAGAAAGGTTTGAGTTGGATCGGTGATATTGCATAATTAGGTTTTCAAAAGAACAAGAACAGAGAAATGAGAATAGTGGGGAAATCAGGCTTCTTGCTTTTGCAAATTATAACCACAGAAAATGCCAGAAGTTGTATTTCTTATCAAGAATAAAGGAGTTAATCTTCAGTAGCCTGTCTCATGGACAGAAAATATTTTACAACTTTCATTAGAGAAATGGAATGAAACCAAAACTGTAAGTTTTGGTGATTTATAGCAGTAACCTGAAGGAATGTCTTTAATAGCAAGTTTACAGTCGAGTGCACTAATTTTGCCACTTTTCTCAGGGTTTTCTTTTGTGTCTGTGTGTTTAAAGGTAGACACACAGACATAAACTCAGCTATTGTAGAGGAAGTCATCTGTAGAAAAGCAGATTCCCAAATTCTGGCCGCAGTGTTTGTCAGCTGCCCAAATATCTATAAGGAGTATTTGTTTTATTCATTTCAAAGCACAAAGTGATACAGAAATACACAGAAAAGGTGAGGAAATTCTCTGGAAGCTTGTGCCTCATTGCTGGTATCTGTGACTGAAATCATTAAGCAGGCAGTGTGTTGTTTGGAAAGATCTATTTTATGGTGAATCTCACAGAGAATGCCTTTCTGTCAGAAGCAGTGCCTTGGTGGTCACCTGCTGCTGAAGACCACAAATGAGGTGTGGGAGCTCTGTTTTCTGCACTCCTGCCCACAGGTTAAGGACAAGAGAATGAGTGGGTAGCAGAGAACAATACTGTTGAGCAGAACAGCAGTTCTGGCTTGTAAGTCACATCTAACTGAAATTCAGGAGAGGAGATACAGCTTGAGTAGTCATCAAAATGATTACACAAACTCAGTTAGAAAAAGAATGCAGGGAGCTGGCAAGAGGACAAAGCTGGGGCGAGCTCAGACAAAAAAACCTCCTGAAGTTTGGTGTGTTTTTTCCTTTCCAGGATGTGTAGTTCAGAGGTAGGCAGGAGCAGTGGCCAGCCAACAAAGGCTAGATGCTGTGGTTTTGAAAGAGGCACTCGAGCATATGGAGCTTTCGTGCAAAAAAAGAATGTTTTTTTGATCAATTCCAGGCGAGATGGCAGTTGTGTCATTCCGGGTGCTTCTCATCAGATTAGATGGGATCACTGAGAGTCCTTTGGCATTTTCAGTCTGAGAGAAAAAACCACATGTGGCTAGTAAAATTGTCCAGCACAGATATTCCCTTCTTCTTACTTAACTGTTAGATTATGGGGTCTTGAAGCCATGTCAGCCTCATATGTGATACTGGGTGACACAGTTAGTGAATTTGGCCAGTTGTCTCCCAGCTGGGGAGGGAAACCCACAGCAAGCATTTGCAGTGTGCCATCAAAATACCGTGATGTATTTTGGGGAGAGCTTTGGCTGTAGTTTCATTTCATCATTAAATGATATTTGTGAATTAACACATAAGCATCAGCTTTGTTGGGACGAAAGCACAATTTGGCACAAATGTGACGTGAATAATGAAAGGAGTGAAGTACTGCTCAAGGAAAGGAGATAAGTTGAAGCTTTTGATTAGAGTAGGAGAGTAGCTGCATGCTGTTGAGGCTTGATAAACCAGTTTGAGAAGTACAAATCAACATTCTGAGGAGCTGCTATATTTAGCACCAGGCTTCAACCACGACTCCTGATTCTGTGCAAGTTCAAATTTTGGGAAAGGTAGATACAGCTCCTATAGCATGTTCAACTGAAAGTCCATCCTCTGTCTATTAGCAGTGATGTCTGTCAGCTTCCCTGACACATCGTGGTTTATAACTTTGCAAGAATGCCACTGGAGAGTTAGGTGTTCAGATGAAGTGTAGTGAGAATTTTCCAGTACTGCATTTCATATGTCATGCGATTTTATATGCACTGCGGGGAGTGGGGGAGGGGGGAATGTGTGGAGGGTTTCTTCTGCTGTTTCTGAGTTTCTGTGTGAGGTATGAACTTCCAGATCAAATGAAAGGAGGTCACAGATCAAAGCTCAAGTGTGGAACCAGGGAAGAAGCTGGTAATGAAGGCAAAAGTGAACGCAAACAGAAAATTTACACAGGAATGTATCCCAAATTGAATAATTCCATGCTAAAATACCTCTTACCCTGATAGCATAGGACTTAGAGTGAAGTTTGAATTGTTTGGTTGACAGGAATCTCACAGGTTCAGCAACATGGATCTGTTGTTTTCAGAATGGTATATGGAGTTCCTGGTTCAGTGCTCTTACTCCGTTGTGTAAGAAAGAAAGAAATTCGTCACTTCTCATTAGTGCTATCTGGAGTTGAAAGGAGTTTATATGAGCATCATCACGCTGAATTGTTTTGATGATTCAGAAAATGGAGTGCTCCCTGTGGGTGATTACTTTGTTGGCTTTCTGGGGTTAGACTAACAATCTACTACACAGAATAACTTTGTTTCCCAGTGCTGAGCAGCGTATTCCAGTGAATATTATCCAGGAGAATGTAGCTCTCTGGTGATCTTTCCCAGACTTCAGTGTGCACTAAGAGAAAGCCATCACCTCACAGACACCTTTCAGTATTTTTCTGATAAACAGTGAGGTGGGAGTTCCTCTGTCCTGATCCTGATTGAGAGTCCAGCAGAGCTGTGGAGGTCTGCTTAATTATTTTGCAAATCTGTTTTAGGGTTCCCAAGCTGTGCCTCACTTTCAAAGGATGGGTAGCTCATGTGACTCCTGGTAGCCTAAGAAAGATTTGGAGCTTTGGATTCAGTCCACAGATGTCTCAAAGTGGGTGTTCTTAACATCCTTGATCTTAAGTTGGGTTAATTTCCCATCATGTGAAATGAGAGTACTATTACCTGCCCTCAAAGTAGATGCTGTAAATGGGCTTTGAAATGTAAAGCAGATACTTTTATCTGTGCTTTTTTAGATGACATACAAATTAAAAAATGCAGAGTTGTGAATGTTGTATGTTTTATTTCCAACGTTCACCACAAACCAAACATTTCAGGGGAATTCATGCATCTGTAATGCTTGTCACTGATCTTTTTAGAAACAGTGCATAACTTAATGCAGTAGGATGTTTCAGAAAGGAAAGAAATTGCTTGCAGGAGGCCTTATATTGAGATTAATCTCTCAGGAATGCAGGGGGTTAACGGTCAGGCTGATTAATCACTGTTAATGACCCATCAGGAAATCTGTCAGGAAGTGGGTAAAAATTCCTGATGGCTGATGTGAAGCATTGTGTGGTATGCCTTGGTTTTGATGTTTCCCAACTGATAGTCTACACTGGGTGTAGTTAAATTACCTTTTAAGTTCTCAGGACATGTGAAGGACCAGATGATATGATGGCCTTGTTCAACCTGAGTAAGTGAGCAAGAAACTTTCCCAGTTCATGGCTGTGCAAGTACACTGCAACATGAATGTAAGAAAGTCAGGGATTGCTCCTTCCCACAGCTTCCCAGAAGATAGTCTGGTAAAGATGCAGAAAGGAGGCATGATCATTCCCTCATTCCTGCAGACCGAGCCCACAGGGTACAGGGGGAAGAGTGGAACAGGCAGCTTTCCCTGTGTGAACAAGGAGCCAGAGTATTAAGACTTGGATACACATCTGAGTTAATGAATTGCCTGGTGTTGACTGAGGGTGAGGTTTCACAGTTGGCTCAAGCTGATCCAAGCTCATGCTGAAAGGAGGGTTTCTAACCTCTTTCTCCTTTGCTGTGGACTAGCTATCATGTGGTAATACAGCAACTTGCTGATCTGGATGGAAACTATTGTTTTTTGCTCAGTGTTGGCTGGCCCAGTCGTCAGAAGGATCAGAGAACTGATCTGCCTCACTGCTTGGCCACACAAGTGCTAAATCTGATGTAGGGGAGGGCGTGGGAACATGAGACAAGGATAAAACATGAGTGGGGACTGAGCCTTTCAGCAGTAGCATAACCATGGATCAGCTTAAGTCTATTATGAAACTGCAGCCTGAATCACTGGAATAGAGTGCACTGTCAACCTACAGGGAATGCAAATTAAAATGTGTTAGCTTACACCTCCTGCCGTTGTTAAACACTGGCTGGGCTCAGCCATTCTGCACATGGCTGGGAGGAAGGAGCTACGGTGGGGCATCATCTTAACAGTTCCCCATGGCTTTGCCTGGAGTGTGCAAACCACATCAGACAGCTCTGGGGGGAGGTGTTGTGGGGAAGGCAGAGGGGAAGAAGAAAGGAAGAGACAAGCACCCCACCATGATTCTCTCTATATATTTTCCTTTGGCTTAGGGTAACATTTACTTTTTCTTTGTGACAAGACTGCCGAAACACCCAGTTACCAGAGAACAGATTAATACATTAATAGAGTTGGGGATCCAGACCCTAAAGCTCTGGGGTACAGTGTGCTTTTCCTAGTTCTTCTTTATTTTGAACCCAAGGCTATTTTCAAAGCCTGCTGAAAGTTAGGCTTTTCAGTACCAAAAGCCTAACTTAGACCTAGCAAGGCAAGCCCTCCAGTTTGATTCTAGTTCATTTGGTTCTTACTGCTGAATTTGGTAGTTCCCAGTTAAGGACTTCCTACCACTTTGTTCTGGCTCAAAATTCCATGTAAAGATACAGGAATAACTGTGCTAGTGGGAAATCTCTTTGTAACTTGCAAATATTTCATGTTTTAGGGGTTTATAACAATAGTTATTCTCCTTTAAGCACAGCTATGCAGAGCCACACCAGTATCTGCAGGGTGCCCCACAAAGACAGCAATGCTTCCACACAGGATTAGCAACCCCAGACACTGTGGGAGTAATCACCCTTGATAGGCCTTGATTTTAGGAAACCATTTGAAGATAGTCAAATTAGTTTAATTTCAGGAGAGTTTCAAGACAGTGGAGTTAGTTTAATTTAAAGATTGTCTTGATTTAAACTGCCAAAATATCTTTCCAGTGATACATGAGGAAATATGTGGGGAGGAAATATTAACCTCCCAGAAAATAATTTTTAAAAGTATTCCACAGGCAAATAAATGCAGAAGTGAAAAAAAGCCAAACCAGCCAGGAACATTTCCAGAAATAAATCATTCTCCATCACATAGAGGATAAACACGGGTTCTTTCAGGAAGAAGGAAATCATAAAAAACCAAAAGCTGCATAACTGATTCAACTACTGTGAGTGGGGTTTTCATGGCAAGGTTTTGGTAGTGGGGGACTACAAGGATGGCTTCTCTGAAAAGCTGCTGGAAGCTTCTCCCATGTCTGATAGAGCCAATGCACCATGAGGGACTCAGCACTGGCCAAGGCTGAGCCCTTCAGTGATGGTGGTAGTGCCTCTGGGATAATGTAGTTTTACCCCTTAAGAAGGGGTAAAAATAGTGCTTACAACAGCTGGAGAGCAGGAGAGACTATGTGACAGAAGCAATTGTGCCAAGACACCAAGGTCAGTGCAGAAGGAGGGGCAGGAGGTGCTCCAGGCTCTGGAGCTGGGATTCCTCTGCAGCCCCTGGTGCAGCCCTTGGTGAGGCAGCTGTGCCCTCAGCCCGTGGAGGTCCCTGGGGATGCAGAGCTCCACCTGCAGCCCTGGAGGAGCCCACACCAGAGCAGGTGGATCCCTGAGAGGAGGCTGTGACCCTGTGGGAGGCCTGTGCTGGAGCAGGGTGCTGGCAGAACCTGTGGAGAGAGGAGCCCGTGCTAGAGCAGATGTGCTGACAGAACTTGTGACCCCTTGAGGGAGCACACTGTTCCCAAAGCACTGAACCATGTGGAAAGGACCCACTCTGAGGCAGTTTGCGAAGAACTCTAGCCCGTGGGAAGGACTCATGTTGGAGAATTTCATGGAGGACTGTCTCCTGTGGCACAGACCCCATGCAGGAGCAGGGGAAGAGTGTGAGGAATCTTCCCCTTGAGGAGGAAGAGGCAGCAGAGAAAACGTGTGGTGAACTGACCACAATCCCCATCCTCTGTCATCCTGCACTGCTGTGTGAAGAAGAGGTAGAGAAATTGGAAGTGAAATTAAGCTTGGGAAGAATAGAGGATGGGGGAAGGTGTTTTAAAAATTGCTTTTATTTCTCATTATTCTACTCTGATCTGATTGGTAGTAAGTTAATTTCCCTAAGTCAGGTTAGTTTTGCCTGTGCTGGTGATTGCTCCCTGCCCTTATTCCAATCCACAAGCCTTTTGTTCTATTTCCTCTCCCTTGTTCAACTGAACAGGGGAGTGGCAGAGTAGCTTTGGTGGATGCCTGGTATCCATCCAGGGTCACCCCACCATACACCCATCAAAGGATATTTCATTCCCTGAGCATTTCAGCTGAAATTATCCCTTAGATGAGACGTAGACCCTAATGGCACAAGACCATCTGAATATATCCGAAGGCTGTAAATGTTTCTCTGGTTCCACTAGTAACCTTTCACCAAAGCACAGCCCAGGGATTCTTGCAGGGAGACATTGGCTTTTCCCACTTGTGAGCAATGGATAGTGAGTGCCTTTGCTGACAGCTATTTTTGTGTTACATAGGGCTAATTTGCAGCTCGGGTACAGAGTAGGCAGAGGTACAGCAAGGAATGTTGAGCAGATGTGACAGAGCGATAACATCCTTAGCATAATCCAGTATCACACAGTTGTGGAGTGCTATAAATACAGCAGGAATTCTCCAAGGCCCAATTCCTTCGACAGAATTGGGCATCCCTGCATTGCCATGGATGTAGACTGCACTAAATCAGCGTAATCCTCAGGCTTCGTTCATTTGTGCACTTCTGTGAATGCTCCTTGGAGGCTATAGGCATCATTGTGAGCAGTGTCACTGGTTCTGCATCATGAGGCAGTTTTTGACAGCTTTTGGATTGCTGTTTTGATTTATTCACTACATGAAGAATTCATCATTACAGGCAAAACATTTCTCTTGTACTGCTGTACAACATACTTTTCAGGTGTTTTTTTGGGCCTTGGTAACATGCTTTTACAATGTATTTAATGGAATGAATCCATGTTAATAGCCAGACTGCATAAGAACTGTAACTTCTTAAAAATCACCTGAGAAAAGTTTTCTGAGGTTCACTAACAATGTCAGGCTTCAGGAGCCAGAGCCCCCTCATGTTCTTCCATGGTTGCTGTTGCTGTTGCCCAGGAGGACTGGCTGGGAGGGCAAAGGCTGAGCAAAAGATTGCCCTGGAACACGGCAGTGCAACTGCTGCCACTCTGTGAACTGTAACTTTTGGCCTCTTGGCCTCCAGATTCTTTTGGTGAGCAAATCCACTTATTGTATAAGTGAAATGCATCCTAACAGTCTGTGCATGATGGATTGAAAAGGGCTTCACATGCTGGAAGGGCTGTTGAACAATATAGTTTCCACTTACAAAGCACTTTCCTTAAAAAGCTTCTCAGGGCAGCATCGTATAAAAACAGTTATACTAAAGTTGTGAACCAGCTTCTGACAAATCAGGACTAACAAAAGCTAAGGTATAAATAGAAGTGTTTTCATGGGTTTTCTCTTCTCTAGAGCAGGATCTCAATCATTGCTGGATTGTAAGAAACAAAAATGCCCTTTTCCAGACACACAGGAAAACAAGGACTGTACAGACTAGTGGCACAGAATATAAATAGGTTTTCAAAACTGCTTCAAAACCATAAAAATTAGTCAAAACCATGACATTTGTATTTATAATGAGCCACACCATATCAGACAATTTTTAAATCCAATTCTTTATTTTATTTCATACAAACTAGCATCTCCTGCTTTACAGAAAGTTTAAATACGTTATACTTTCATAATTATGGAATGAATTGTCTCCAGGCACTCAAGGATATGAGGATTATCTCAAAGTCTGCAGTGTATTAGAATTCCCGGAAGACAAATGCTGAAGAATGTAAAATATTACATACTCTGTATTTATATTTTGTCAGTGGGCACTCTCAATGTACCTTACTGGTCATTTTCAAATTATTTTTTTTGTGAAGTAAGTTAGAATTATTTTTCTTAAAGCAGGTTTTGAAACAGCTAAATGTAAATTTATTTGCTATTCCAGTGTTTGTGTAATCCTGATTTTACTCAGAACTGAGCCTGTTCATTCTAGTGCTCTGTGCCAACCTTTTCTGAATCTACCAAACCCAATGTAGTTCAATCCACAATACCAAAGAAGGAAGGTCTGTTTCTGTAAGCCAAAAATAGTTTTTACTGCAGTTAACCTTGCAGCTGAACCAGTTCTGCTATTGCTCTTTTAGTCATGTTTGACCAGTCACGTCTGCACAGACCAGAAGCAAGGCTGAGCAGGGTATCTACATAATCAATCTGATGCATGATGCTGTTCTCAGTGCAGCAGCTCCTCTGTTCAAAACACCCCCCTCACAAAACGTTCACTTACCAACAACTGAATTTATGATACCCTTTGGGTCTGTAATAGCTGGGCTTTGCAGATACTGACTGCTTCACTCTGTGCATGGGAAGTGAGGATTTCAGCAAGAGTTTACTGGCATCAAACCCTTCTGTATATTCTCCAATCGCCCTATAATCTTTTCTCTTGCAAAAAAAAAGCTGGGGGCCTTTTTCCATTCTGGATGGGAGTCTGCTGTTCTCTCCCTTTTCTGCTTTCAGAGCTATTTATCGTTGTTCAGCCTCACTAAAAGGGAGATCCCCAGCCATGTCACTACCTCAGGGCATCACCCATGAGCAGAGAGCCACAGTAACATTGATAGAGAACTTACACTCCATCACACTGGCACACAGACCAAGACCTGGGTGACATGTGTTTGGTCTTTTTTTGGTTCCTATAGCCAACAGTGCAGCAATTATTAAAGAAAAAATCAGAAAGACAGTATTCTGCTCCATGCTGCTGCCATTTGACACCAGATATTCTGAGTATTACTCATTAAAATATTTGGCTACTTCCATTTCCCAGTGATCACTGTAAAAAATGTTCTTCCTGCTAGAGCTACAGCAGAACAGATCTGCATGCTGAAATCCTACTCCTGTCTGTAACAGCACCAAAATAGCTTTAATAATTAATCATACAGTGATTAGATTACGAACTCTGAGATGGGATGGAGATTTTTGTATTATGCATCAGACAAAAGACACTGGCAATGCTTAACTAGCAGTCACCTGCTCCTGCTCCACCTGCCATTGTGGGAACACTCCGGAAACCAGAAGGGAGACAAAGGCCCAACAGAAATTGATAAAAAACCTTCACCTGCCCCTGGTATGTTCAGGAATACAGAACTGTTGAAACAGGTGCTGCTACAGCTGCATGCAGGGGTACTGCTTTGCTTATTAACTTGTCATTTGCCAGGCCATGCTCTCCATTGTATCCTGATGGAAGACAACATTCAAACCCCAGGCCAAGCAAGAGTTAAGCAGGGAGTTTTCTGACTGGAAACTCCAATGCAAACAGCCAATGTGGCAGGGCTGGGCAAGGAGAGGCCAGGCCTGGGGTAGGGCCCCTATCCTGTTAGAGTCCTTTGCAGTACCCACGCTGCTCTGCCCTGTCAGCTGCTTGCAACATTAGAAACAAATTTTTGTGGAAGTGGTATTGTTTTGCTGGAATAATATTATATACAGCTGATTTCAGGGCAAGTAAGGGTTTAAGACTAAAAAACACTAGTATTCAAAATTGGAATATTACATCCTAGTCTTAACTTCCATTAGAAATTTTGCTGAGCTGTTTTGACAAAGTTTTTCCAGGCCCTTTGCTCTTGTTGCATGACTCTTGGGAGTCATTTACTACAACTACAGAGGCAAAATCCCTCAGGGGAGGTAGTCCATATGCTGGATCTGGAATGAAATAAGATCATACTAGTGTGTCTAGTTTAATGGCTTCACTGGTATAAAAGTATGATTGAAAAAGAGACCTTAGGACCAGTTTTATGGTACCAACAAGAACTAGTATCAGTCTGGCCTTAGAAATCAAGCCAGTTTTAGGGGAGGAGGGGGGAAAAACAGTGTAGACTGAAAGGAGCAAATAAACTTAAACATGACCATCAATCAAGTTAAATTTTGCCAGTTGCTGGGGACACTTCATAGCACTGAACATCGCTGAACAACAGTTATTGTTAAAAGCTCTCGGGAGGCAAACAGCTGTCACTGCTGACCAGAGCACAACCAGCGGTATCTGGGCAAAAGGGTCGCAGCAGGCTGGGCTATGGCTGATGCCCATGTGGCACAGATGTACTCCGTGCCTCCCCAGGGCTCCCACGGGGCACGCAGGGCATGGCTGGGGAACGACGGCAGCTCAAGAGAACCATGGCTGGCAGAGCTCCCAGCGAATGTCACTGTCCCCGTCCTCCATGGTCAAACTCAGCACAGGTGGCAAAGCTTGCCCCAGGAATAAGAGTGATTTATGTGATAGACACAATGATAGTTTATAATGACAGTGGGACTTTTGAATAAGCAACAGCTAAGTTCTGGAAGTGTCAAAACATATCCCTCTGCAACTAGGGATTTACGAACAACACAAGCCACACGGCTTATTTTTTTCCCTTTTCTCTGCCCTTTCTACCACTGATCTTTATAAAAAAGGGAAGTTAAATAAAAGAAAAATAGCTTTAATGAAACATCCAGGTTGAGAAATCAAAATCAGATACTCTGACAACAGGAAGTTTCAAAAGCAGTGTTTATAACATCATCTTGCTGAGCAGTGGTACACTTGTTTTGCTTTTTCTTTAAGTTTTAAGCCATATTATAGTGTGCACCTTGACTCAGCAGCTGGGCACAAGGATAGTATTGTAGCATTAGTTTAACTTTGCAAAATTTCCAAGGCATAGAGAAGTGTATAGAACTCAACCCCTGAACAATTTCCTGACCCCTGCAATCAGTGCTACAACTTGTGTCTTTCCGGTGAAGACATCTGAATTGTTTCCCTGTGCAAATACACTGAAGCTTGTTTGTTTTTTTATTCTAGGGTGCTGGAGACAGTTTTGTGGGAGCACTGGCCTTCTACCTGGCCTACTATCCCAAGTTATCCATGGAGGAAATGATCAGGAAGTCTAACTGCGTCGCATCAGTGAGCGTCCAGGCACCGGGGACACAATCTTCATATCCTTACAGGAAGGACTTGCCTCAGGACCTTTTCTAATTGATTGTCTAGCTCGCTGTACTGTGATTTTATCTCATCCCAGACAGCATTATTCTCCTGACTGCACCAAGGTTCTCCTCTGCTGACTGGAAAGGCCAGGAGAGTCTCTTTGCTTCTTATTTCAGGAATCCTGTGTGTTCCTGTTCTACAGCAGTAAGATGGGGTGGGGTGGTGGGTATTTCAAACACAGCACAGCAGGTCTCTCTGGCCCCACACAACCCCATTGCCGTCCCACTCAGTGTGCTCTACTCAATGAACTGCATGAAGTTTACAGCAAAACACCTCGAGGGTATTGGCTCCTGGCAGTATTTTTACTTGATTTTATCAGAACTTCTGATGTGAAATGGCAGCACATGAAGCTGAGCATTAGCTTTGAGGCTGCAGCTTCAGTGCTCAAACACCAGGGCCAGTGTCTGGCTCACAACAAAGCCCTGTACATCGAGCCTGGGCCCGCCTGTGCCCACGTGCCTCAGGTGTGGCACTGCACTCTGTGCTTCCCCACACTCAGGAAGGTCCCTCCAGCTGCAAATAGGACAGGACTGCTACTGAGGTAGACTTTGAAAATGTTTCTAGCCACATTGCTCTAAATACAGGCAAGCTAATTAAGGAAAAAAAACTTACAAGAACAACTTACATCAGAGAACTACATTGTGTTTTCTTCATGTTTGACAAAAACCCGGGAAAGAAAAATCCATCCTACACCTGGCTAAAAATAATACAGGCCTTTAACCATGGCAATAGCTTATCAAAACCTCATCTAGGTTCCCATTCCTTCTTTCCTCAGAAGGAGCTGGTGCAATATGACCCCTCCAAGTAATGACACCAGCTCGTGATCACTACTGTCGCATCTGTGGCTGGTAGGTTAGAAAAACTTGCAATCCTGCCATTGAATTCCTGCTGTGGAAAATGTTAATTTTTATTGCTTTATAAAACAATAGTTCCTTTGAAGATTACAGCCTCTTTCACAATAGAAAACACAGACAATGGGATTTTCTATTTAATTTTTTTTAATTGAGCACTGTAAAAATAACTCAAAAGATAAATAAATGTTACTGTGATGATCTATGTCCAGACATTAAGAATTTTCTCTCTCTACATTGTTTTATTCACAATGGCCTTCAAATCACAGGAGACGGTGATCCCAGTTCATTTCCTCTCTTTTCAGCCCGTGTTGCTGGATTTCTGAATCAGTGTTCACCCCATCCTCCCCCCAGACCATCCTCTTCTCATGTATAAATCAAGTCCAGTCATTGTTCACACAGAACGGATTTTTCTCTTCTCTGTGAAGAGGACACGTTGTTTTGCTACAGGGAAAAAAAAAAAGAAAAAAGAAAAAAGAATCTGTTAAGAAGCCTGAAGTGTTAAAATTCAATTCAAGCAGCCCACGTTCCTTTTCTCCTGGCTGCCTTCACTGCTTAAATGAGTGTGGAGCAACTGACTGGCACAGCACTGCTGTTAACCAACTCTTGAAGGAGTTTAGTGGTGCTTTCACTTTACCACATGTAATTTTTAGTTCCTAAGATGTCCACTTTACCTCTGTGAGAATAAGTATCAGGATGTAAGTGACTGAAAACACTCAACAGCTGCTCTGTGTGACTATTCTGAGTCACAGCTATTCAGTGCAGGGACAAAAATAGGTTCTTTCTGCTTTCTACTACTCTTCAACTCCAGAGCCCAAACAACTAGGGATGATGAGGTGGATCCAGTTGGCCTCACAGGCTGACTGAGAAGCTAACCAACTGTCCTGTGGATCTCTCAACGAGGCACAAACAGGCCATGACCACAATGCCTGATGCAGGTGTCTGCAATAAAAACCTGCAGGGGCAAGTTAGGGTTAGTCAATACATTAATAAAAAACAAAAATTACAAAATAAAGCAAAGCTTCACAATGCCATCTGAAAATCAACACTGGTCAGTTTCATTATATGAATTCCTTTGAAAGCTACGCAAGAGCAATCCACACAACAAAATCTCTTCTTCCACAAAAAAGTTTCGTTTTAAGAAATCTTGCAGACAGTACGGACTCTGCTGCAGTTGGGAGGTAGTGAAACTTGGGCAATCCTGCCACTACTTCACTAAAAAGCTTCATTCTGTGGACCTCCCAGGTTTCTGAGAAGTACAAAAACATAAGGTGAAAACACATGCCAAGTGAAAATGCTTCCTAACATATTCCTGATGTGAGTTGTTATCTAGACTCAAATTTACTTCCCTTCACACATGCAACACTTTCTCACATCAATTTCTCACTTGTGTTCTACTACAGGCTACAAAGATCAAAGCTTTCTTCAGCAACCTACTACATGTTCTATCTGAGTTCTTCTCTTTCTTCACTTCCCTACAAGTTGCAAAGCTTCTGGAGGATCACTCTGAAAAATGTTTCAATGCAATAATTTATTTTTCTTATTCAAGGATGTAATCCCAGAGATCTCTGATTCCCCTTCTGTGTGGTATAAAGGAAAGCCACAACCTCTGTCACCTTTGATAACAGCATATTGCCTCTCTGGTGGTTTCTCTCACCTCTCAAAGCTCCTGTACTGTCAGCTCTGAGAATGAAAAGGTACTCCTCTAACAAGAATATAATATTTTAAGAAAAAATAAGCTTTAATCATGTAACTACTGGCCATGCATTATGTACTTAGAGCTGCTCAATAAATTTCCTATATTCTGCAACTTTAAATAAGCCTTTTTTGCATTAGCTACACCATGTTATTTCTAATATGGTTTGGTTTAAATTCTAAGTTTACCCACATTAAACTTTTTAACAATAAATTCAGCTATTTAATGCTAACAACAGAAACTTGAACTCTTAGTCACTTTTCAAAAAGCTGGGTGAGCACAAGGCAGTTTGGCAGGTGCTATAACCTGTCCAACAAATCAGACTCTTAAACTGAGAAAATCTGCAAGGACCAGGGGAACACAAAAGAATCCACTAACTGCCATCTGGAGAGTGATATCATTTGTGGAATTGGAAGAATTTGTGTCTGCTTCTTTAGAAGAAAAAGTTCATTTTGTAAGAGGTGGTTAAAACTTTTGGTCTAGAGCTCCCATGGCATCTTAACAGAACACTTCTGTTGATGCATACTTTGCGCCTGCTTGTTGGAGGTAGCAGTCTAGCAAACCACACAAAGAAACAGAATGAAAGAGCTCCTGTGTCACTTGACTTCGCCAGTGACATGTGGCATGGCTGTCATCAAAGTCTCTGATGTGTCAGGCAAGTCATTACTTTGTTTCACTGCCACAGTCTGTAAAATGAGAGTAACATTTACTTCCCACTGGAATGTCATGAAGAACAGCAACCCTACAGTCATTTGAGTATGAAACATGTTATGACATATTCTGCTTAGATAGGAAAAATCCTGTTGCATTCAAATCTTTTCCCCCCAGAGTCAGAGAAGCTCACACAAAGCACGCTGACTTCTTCCCCGAGCTCTTACCAATGGGATCATATCTCAGTAAGACCAGTTTTTCCTGCAGCCGGAGTCTCCTGATGTTGAAGCAGTAGCCTGTCTCCGCAGCGCTTTTCATCCTCACCAGAATGTATCTAAAGTCACAAGGGATGGCTCTGTGTCAGTGCACAGGCACTCAGAGGGCCCAGCACATCTGCCAGGGCACGGCAAATGGACAAGCTTTCAGCACACACAGTTTGGCATAACCACATAAGGCACTTAATTTCAACTTCAGGGATGGGAGCATCAAAACTATGTATGCTTAACTGCTAACACAGACAAACACAAAACCATAAGCTCCAGCCATCAAGTTTAAGTAAATAATTCCTCAACAGGATACAAGCCTAGAGAGAAGTAACTCCTCAAAAAAACAGTGAGGTGGGAGGAATAAAAACAGGAGGGGAAAAAAAGAAATTAGGAAAATCAGCATACAGTAGAGTCACTATGGCTTCAAAGCTAAGGGCAAGAGAGGAAGGAGGATGGTAGTTAAAGATGTTCAGGCTGTAGATAACACTGTATCACAGACTATCACTTCCTCATGCAGAGAGGAAGCTAAGCAGATAGGCTGGCACAAGAGGCTTGCAAAAGGAGAAGCAAAACCCCTTGGCACCATCCATCCTGCTAGAGATACAGAGCTTGATATTAACCCAGCCACGGGAACCCCCTTCCCCACCGGGAAGGGCTCTCGGTTTGTGGGGCAGGCTGGTAGCAACTGCGGTGTCCAGGGAGAAGGAGACTGAGGAAGCTGCTCCACACCTCCAGTCTGGAAGTATGCCAAGATCCAAGCAACTTCCCACAGAGGGCACCTTCTGAAGTTTCAAAAAAAATGTAAAACCCTTTAACCAGTCTGTAAATCACATCCTTCTCTTTCACTTCAGTGAAGAGATGGCTACACCTCTGCATGTAAGCATTCAGTTCACTTTCCATTTTCCTGTATTTTCCTGTTTCTAACACAAAATGGTCTGTCAAAATTAACCCATTCTTCCTCACTTGTTCAGCTCTGACCAGTGTACTTCCTTAAGCTCTGCCTTTTCAGCTTTGCAATCTAATTTACTATGGAGTTCAAAATAAAGAGAAAGACACTGGATTCCTGCAGACGACTGACCAGGCATATTCTAGGGATTATCCCTGCTTGTTGTCCTCTTCTGTACACTACTGCAGGTGTGCTGTGAAGCTTCAGTAACCACAAAGACTCTTTTCCCTGTATCTCACCCACTTCCTCAAAGCCTCTGTGCAGTTTCCCCTTTCTGGAAGAATCAGTGGCATTAGCGTGACCAGGCCTTGAAATTCTTGTGCACCACTCATTTGAGGCTAAGATCATTCCAAACAATACACCTTGATCAAAAAAATGACTCCTCTGTTAAGAAATGTAACAAAAAGCAGAGGCAGAAAACAACACTAGAAAGCTCTTGGAGCCCAGGAAGAAACCCAAGGGGAGTGGAAAAGGATAAATAATAAAAGAACATATTCCTGGAGTGCATATGAGACTGTAAAAGAACAGAAAGAAACACCGAGATAAAAAATAAAAGGGAGTGTGTGGTAGCAATCCCTACATTAACATTAGTAACACCATTTTAAAAAGCTACATTTTCACCTTGCAGAAACCTTCTAGTTTGTGTTTGTTTTTATGAACAGGTAACAGTAGAACAATGAGATGTCAAACTGCTCTCTGTCAGGCACATACTTGGGAATGGCTTTCTCAGTTTAAAAGCCTGACAATTGTGCAGAAATTCTGTAGCAGAAGAATCTGCTCAAATGTGGCAAGCAGTTGGTACTGGCTCTGCTGGGGGCAGATTCTTAAAAAAACCAAAATACAGGAAATGTACCAAAGGCCATAGATCCCAGGCCTGTGTGGTACCAAGTATAATATGCTCACACAGAATGCAGCTTCTGGGAATGGGAAGACAGGAGTGAGTTCACATAAATGTACCAGTTTAGCCTCTTGGATTTCTCCAGCTAATTTTCTTGCAAACAGCATTTTGGATCCAAGTCAGTTTCTCCACATGATCTTGTTTCCTTGTGCCCACATTGTAAGAATACTGGTGTGCTCAAAGTACATATTCTTTCCTTTCCAACCCATAACATATTATCAGCTTTCTTCATAGATCAGAGGACTGTGACTAATTTTCTTCCAGAGCCCACCAACATCTCTGCTGAGCTGGACTACAGAGCAAACCAAGATGCCCAGAGCACTGACTGCACCCCGTCCATCCCTCACATAGAAACTCAGGAATACGCTAAGCCTAGGAAGTGTTCTGCTATGGGAAAGCTTCACGGCACCTGCCCAAAGTCCACAGACCACAGAGACCCACACTGTACCTTAGTTTACTCTCCTCAGCTAATGAAAGGTGAACAACAGGAAAAATACTTGGATAATTTACAGCCTCTCTTTAATCACAGAGCACAGAGGTGTGCTTCCCCCTGTGCAGTGCAGTTTGGAGATTACTGCCGGGCTCAATGTGACAGCCCATAGGACAAAACCTGCTTTTGCTGCAAGTTCAGAACCCATGGGAGAGCTTCCTACCATTCTGTACTTACCTGTGAGAAGACACACATACAGAATGGCTGAGAGGAGGCAGCTAGATGCCAAGACTGCAATTCTTTCAGGTATATTAAAAACATCTAGAGAAGCTTAACACTTTGCAAAGATACAACATATCAATAATCAAAAACTGGCAAGGAAAACCATCACTTACTTAGATTTGCTCTTGGCCACTGGGTTTTGGGGTTTTTTTGCAGCAGGAAGAAGAGAAAAACAGAAGAAACAGTTACCATTTTATCTTGTTTCCTTTATATGCAACATATAAAGATTGTTTTCCATGGCCTGACTTTGCTAAAGCCCCAGACAGACGGTGGGAAGTTATTTACTGTCACGATAAAGCCCCACTCCTTCCTCCACGTGCTGTCAGTTCCCTGCTCTTTCTGCCATCACGTCACCTTTATGAGTGCCTGTGCAAATGCAGTGCCCAGCATGAGAGGCTGCACCTGCTGCATCCTCCAGATGTTCCCAGTAAGTTTTCGGCTTCAGCGCCGAGTATGAATCCTCTGGGTGGATGTGAAGTTAAGACAGGTGTGAGGAACACTGCTAGAGGAAACTGCAGTCCCAGTCCCAGTCTCCGGGACTTGCTCCCACCCACTCCGGCTCCGGTTCCCGCTACGGCGCCGACACAAGGGTTTGCACGGCCACAGTGCAGGGCAGGGAGCCCTTCCCACGAGGCTGTTCTGGGTTCGCTGATCTAACCCACAGCACAGCGTGAAACAGGCTGAATTATTTTTATGTCACGTCACTGAAATTAAAGTAATCATAAATCTGCATTTCAAATTCCCACTTTTTTTTTTTTTTTTTTGTCTATATTGTATCTGTGCAAGTTCTGTTTAGGTCACCCTGCGCTTCCTGCGGGGCACGCCGGGAGGCCCCGCGGCTGAAGGAGGGGAAGGGCGGGGAAGGGCCGCGAAGGTCGCGAAGCCGCCGCCGCCGCCGCCGGGCCCCCGCTCGCTCGCCCGCCCCCACAGCCGCCCCCGCGGCCGCCGCCGCCCGGCCCAGCCCCGCCGCGCCACTCACGGGCCGCCGCCGTCAGGAACATCGCGCCGGGCCCGCCGCCGCCCCGCCCCGCCCCTTCCGCCGCCACAACCGCGTCCGGGGCGCGGGGCCGGGCCGGCGGGGCCGCACCGCCCGGGGGCGGGCCCGGCCGCGCTCCCGTGCCCTGGCCAGCGCCAGGGAGCCGGGCAGGGGAAATGCGGGGTGCTGTTCTGGCAGCCGGGAGGGGCAGCGGAATCCTGGGCTGCATCCAGCACAACCTGTGGGCAGCAGGTCGAGGGAGGTGGTCCTGCCCCTCCGCTCAGCCCTGGTGAGGCCACATGTGGAGTGCTGGGTCAGGTTCTGGGCTCCTCAGAACTGACAAGACACGGAGCTGGACAGGACCTAGGGGAGGGCAGCAGAGCTGGTTAAGGGACTGGAGCATCTCTCTTATGGATATAAGCTGTGGGAGCTGGGCGCATTTAATCTAGACAAGAGAAAAGCGAGAGGAGGTCTCACTAATGCATATAAATGTCTCAAAGGAGGATGGTGCCCAGCGACAGGACAAGGTGCAGTGGCCATGAACTAAAACAAAAGAAGTTCCACCTCAACATGAGGAAGAATTTCTTTACATTGAGTGTCAGAGGACTAGAACAGTCTGCCCAGGGATGTTGTGGAGTCTCCCTCTCTGGAGAGATTCAGAATCTCCCTGCATGTGGGATGTGTTCCGAGTGACCTGCTCTAGGTGACCCTGCCTTGACAGGGGGTTGGACTACATGGTCTGCAGAGGTCCCTTCAGACCCTGCCCGTCCTGTGATTCTGTGATCTCCCCATGCAGGCCTATCCCAGGCTGTCCTAGCAGCCTGTCCGTGTGTCTGGCAGTGTCTCACGGCACCAGGGCCACTGCGGAGAGGACATGCCGGCCGTGATGGCCCCACAGCCTGTGCCCTCTGCTGGTACCACACCCGAGTTCTGTCCCACTGCACGGAATCATACGGCGGTTCGGGCCTGAAGGGACCTGAAAGATCACCTCGTCCCAACTCCCTGCTGTGGGCAGGGACATCTCCCACTAGACCAGGTTGCTCAGAGCCCCAACCAACCTGCACATGGCTGTGTCACACACTTCTCTTCAACTAATACCCCCAAGTCCTTCTCCTCAGGGCTACTTTCAATCTATTCTCTCATCCTTCAGTGCATTTTTGGCATCGAAATAGGTTGCCTAGGGAGATGATGGAGTCACCATCCCTGGAGGTGTTTAAGAGGTGTCTGGATGTGGTGCAGGGGAAAGATTTAGTGATTTAGGGGTTACAGTGATAGTGCTGGGTTGATGGACTAGATAATCCTAAAAGTCTCTTCCAACCCTGATGATGTTATGATCTGCAAACCTCTGCCTGCCTTTGTTCTCTTTTTTATAAAAAAGGGGGTGTTGCTGTGCTGTCACAGTCCCCAGATCATAACGCAACTAAACCTATCGGTGTTCATGAGATACTGTACAAAAGCCATGGGCAGGGAGGCTCAAGGCAGGCACCAAAGCAAATCTCCATATTCCTCTGACCCATTAGATAATGAAGTGTAATATATTACCCTCTGAAAAATTCACAGAACGTCTGCAGCTTACTCTGCTTCCATCAGTTAGGTAAATTGTTATTGATGGAATTCAAGTCCTTGAATATTTAGCAATTACTAAGGCAATAAAAATGCCAATGTGACATATTTAGATGAAAAATAAGACTTAGAATGTATAATAACATGCAGTTAATTTTATATTCTAGGACATGAAAACAAGTGGCTGACCCTATAAAAGACTGGAGCAAAACGACATCTCCAGGAAAACACTGTTGCTTGTGTCAAGTGTTTACTTGTGATATGTTGTTCCTTTATTCAATTCAATTATTTCCAAATACTTCCTCTAAATGATACAGCATTTCAGTCTTTACTATGTGGCCTTCAGAAGTATAAATCTAGTAGTTACATAATCTGCCCATGAATATCAGAGTGAGAACTTGAAAACATTCAAGATGATAAAATGTGAGTGCTGTAAGACTCCTTCTCTTTGATCTGCGTTATTGCCTCAGTCAGAGCACAGACTGAAAAGAAATGGGATTGCCAACCTCCTGACTTCACTGCCAGGAATATAAATCAACATTAAAGATGATTTCTAAATGAAATAGCAAGTTAAACATTTGTAGAAACACATCATCAAATAGAGGTTACTGCCTCTTTTTAAACCTCTTGCCTGTTGGCAAAAAGAGAACTGTTCCAGTGACATTTTCTCTGCTCTGCTGTGACAAGGGCTGCATAAATATAGACACTGTGGATTAGAATAGGCTTCAACAGTCTTCAACTTTCTTTTCAGCAGCCTCTTCTGTAGACAGTTTTCAATAGCTATGGGTAAAACCCAGGGAGCCTGAAACTGGTATGTGTGGCAAGGTGTTGACAGTGTCACATGCCCCTGATGGCAACAGTCATAGCTGACCTTGAGGAAAAGTTATCCTGGCTGGAGGAAAGGAGAGAGAGTTAGAATTTCTGACCCTGGCTCCGATTCAGATTTGGCATGTGGGCTAGGATAAGTCATGTTCTTTGAGATCTTCGATGGCATGTGTAGTGCAAATGCAGATTTTTCCTTCAACTTTGCCTAAAGAAAGCAAGGAGTGTGATGAACTGTAATGCCAGCCTAGATAATTCTGGTACTTGCTTAAAGAGTAGTCACTCATGACTCCAGCAGAGAAGCTGCTGGTGCCAAACTGATCAATGTCACTCAGAATCAAACACAGGGTGGGTTTTTATCTCGCTAGAAAAACAACAATTTGTCACGGTATAATCTAACTGATTCTTTTCCATTTCATGCTTTATATTCTAGGCTGAGGCCTCCTTCACCTCCACGAAGTGAGGAGATGGCTGCTCCCTGCCAAGGGAGTGCAGCCAGGTTTCTGGCATGCACTGAGCAGGCAAAGAGCTGGTGTCAGGCTGGCCAGGGTGAGGCTTCTTCAAACGCACGCGGCGCCTCCAGTCAGTCATCGCTCGGAAAAGTCACACAAGGGGAGAGGGGGGCAGCACATGAAATGTTTGCAAGGTAAATATCCTCTTGGCACTGGATTTTCTACGTGAGTTGCTGTAATTAATGCATACAAAATCCAAGGTTGGAAACAAGAGAATAACACTAAAGCCTGGGAAAAGCTCCACGTGTCCTTCCTGGTTTCCTACAAAAAACAGGCAAACAGTAAACTAAGCCAAAAAAATGCAGACAGAGTGGTGGACATAGCTTTTAAACAGCCAGGCTAGTTTCTCCTCCCTTCTTGCTTTCCCTTCCTCAGCATGGTACCACTTAGCAGTGTTCTGCTGTCCACGGTGTTAAATAAACACTCATGGGCACTATTGTGCAAATCACTCATCCCAGATAACAGATGGATTTTTACATTCTTTCTGCATATCTGAATCCATTATCCCAATAGGGCCAGAAGAAAGTGGGCATTAGCTTAATGCAGTTCTGAAAGAGGAACTGTTCAGGTCAGGAGAGCGGGAATTATGGAAAGAGCCATCTGAAGTGGTAAATCACTTTGAGCCAGTGACTAAATCCGTTTCAGCTGCTGGTCTGTTTGAAGTGAGCTAGAAATCGCCTTTAGCCTAATTCTTAGGTGTGATAATCTTAGGTGGAAAAGCAATGGGCTTGGATGGTTCCTTTCTTACCTCCAGAGCTTAGTCCCCCTAGATCAGATGTGGGGCACTCCGGTGTGGTTAGGGCACAACTCTGTTTTCAGGGATTTACCTGTACCCTGCTTATTCCTCTGAGAGCATTGGTCTCTGGATCCGTTCTGGAGCTCCTTTCCCCTGCACTGACGTCACTCATATGTCAGGGGGGAAGAACAAAGACAGCACGCGCCTGTTTCTTGTGTGATTTTTCAATACCGATTTCCCAATCCCGGCATCCAAAGTAACAACATCCTTTCAAGCCGCCCCCTCTTGAAATGCCACCGTAGTCAAACAGCTGCAAATCAAAACACCTTGTAAACAAGTGACTGAAATCCCGTGGGATGCCCGAGGGCTTGGGCACGTCTCAGAGTGATTATAGTTCCTGCTATACAAATTGGAGTCCATGTAGCACAGTTTGTGCCAGCTCCAAGCTCTTGCTTTTTATTTTTAGCCCTGTTTGTCCAGGGGTTCTCATAATGAAAAGAATGACGTTCAGTATCAGTGACACACAGATAAAATTAGATAGTAGCCGGAAGTGATCCTACAGCTAATCCTCCCCATTTTTTCCACAAGCTTTGGGATCCTGTGGGCCTCAAGGACAGCTTTTCTCTGTGTGAATTTCACTTCCCATCAGCAGGCAGCTGAAAAATTGGGCTTGCATAGGACTTGTGTGCAAAAGGAATGAATGCCATTGTCAGTGCTTATGCCAACAGCTGGGACCATCTGGGACACCAAAGACAACAGTGTCTAGATGTGTACAGCTGATCAGAGGTTGTTTTTAGCAAGCCTTGAAACTTTCTTCCCTTTTTGGGGCAACAGAACAATGTTTTTGCCTTCCATGCGTGGAGTTTTGTGCACAGAGCCGCTTAAGTCATCAGGGCTCAGTCCTGGAAGTGATTAGTGCCCCAGACATAAGACACCCGCACTGATGCTGCAGATATTATTCCTTTCTTTGGAAGAAGCTGCCTGGTGGAAAGAACAGATAGGAGATGGCATTAGCTTACATCTCTAAAGTAAACTTTCTCTCACGAGAGTAGATCAGTTCTCATTTGTTTTGGCACTTTTTTTTTCCCCTTCTAAATTTTGGATTGTTTTTGTTTTTACTGCCTGTAAAAGAAGAAAATACAACAGGTTAACTGGTCAGCAGATGGTCTCCTATTGCTCAGAAACATTGAATTCTATGAGGCAGTGTACC
The DNA here is from genome assembly GCF_021018805.1 of Prinia subflava. Taxonomy (NCBI): domain Eukaryota; kingdom Metazoa; phylum Chordata; class Aves; order Passeriformes; family Cisticolidae; genus Prinia; species Prinia subflava. The sequence continues at coordinate 84,651,688 of NC_086248.1, forward strand.
TAGTGCACCTTCAAAGGAAGGTGCAATTGTTTGCTGTGTAACACAAAAGACTTAGCTGTGGATTAGGGAAGAGAAAGAGTGTATCAAAATCAAAGCTGTGAACCACCAAGGCTAGGTACTTTTAAGCAGAGTAGGTAAAGGCAAAGGGAGAGGAAAATTATGTAATGTGAACATGATGTGACACAGATAGGGAATGAATTTTTTTCCTCCTGTAGCTTATTGGAGGAGAATGGGTCAAATGCCTGGACTTGGTTCATTTTATGTCAAATATCTACTCTGGAACGAATAGGTGCATCACTCGCGTGGCTCCTTGGCAAGGGGATATCTTTAGTTTCAAGTCAGAGTTAACAGCTGTAAGGGAAAAGAAAACAGGTGGTTCAAAGAGAACCAGAAGAAGGATAGAGCTTTCTGCATCCCGTGGCCTCCCTAAAGACTTTCTCACTTGAAGGAAGGTCACAGGGTTCAAAGCTGTTTCTCAAGTGCAGCTATGCCTTGATGTCATGCAGAATTATAAACAAGTTATTATTTCATTCAGTGTTTTGGGAAATGATGAGACTGGAACAATACACCCACAGCAGTTCCCTCCCTTATCCCAACAGACTCTTTAGTGAATTATTTATGAGCTGTACCTCACTAACTGATGTCTGTCTGTCTGTCTATGTCTCGTAATAGTGTGTCTCTGAGGAATTTCAAGTAGGAATATTGTGGATTTTGTGAAGGGCAGAGAGCTGGGAAGGAGGAGAGGGACATAAATTTGCAGTGTCTGGTTGTTTGATGGATGTTTGATTTATGAACATTGGGCTGAGAAGGCCCCAGGGCTTCCTAGCTGCAAGCACTGAATGCATCGTCGCTCCCTTTGCCACGCATTTGTGCCTCTGAAGGCAGTCACTGGTTTACACCTGATGGGATAGCAGAAAAACAGAGCTGAGCAGGGCAGTGTTCCATTCATTTCTGTCTGCTTAGCTCAGGTTCAAGCTAGACCTGGGATGAATACTTAAAACATAGGAATCATCACAAAGGAGCAAGTACTAGAAAGGAGGTTCAGCAGAAATGTATGTAGAAATCTGTTTGAAGTCTTGGCCTCTTGCATAACTGTCTCTGGCTAGTTCCCTAAACCCTTTTCTTCTGCTGCAGTCTCCCTAGACCCATTTTACTTTAAAACATACAAACAATTTGAAAGCCCTAATGACGCACAATGTGTGTTCCTTGACTTTTGCACCATCTCTGCAAAGAGACTGTCTTTCCTCTTTCTATTTCAAAACACTGACCATTTGGTCTTGCCCTGTCAACCCCAATTTTAAAGAAATAGTCTCCCTCCTATAGAGGGGAGGCAGGCCACTAGGTTAAGAAGATAAAAACTGTAACAATGTTCATAGGTGGCCTGTGGCAAGGGTTTTGTTGACCAATAAAGATATATGTTTATATATTTTTAGCCCATGTTATATTCTTCAGGAATGCCAAACTACTAGATCAAATAATGTAAATGTAGCTCAAGTTATCTTTGTGGAAATATTCCTTGTCTGAAAAAGAACAAGCTATTTCCTCACATCATTACATAGACCAAGATATTCTTGAACTGCCCACAAAACAAAGTTAGACTGAATCACATGTTTTCCCCCAAAAGTTATTCTAACCAAAGCAATCAGAAAAACTATTTACCTTCCTTTTTTCCCCAACTCTCATAACATGGACTCTAACCTCACTATTACAGGAAAAACTGCTGTTCCCAATTGTGTAGATCAGTAAGAGACTAGGTGTTGCTCCTAAATGTGACTGGTCCCATAACTCTAGCCCAGATCTCTAAGGCTGCCTTGCTATCTATTCTAACTCAGTATGTGTCCAAGGGGCATGGTTGCCTAAAAATCAGATATGTAAATATGATGAAGACATGGCCCATGGCACCTGACCTTATATAAATTCCTGTCCAAATATTCTGCCTGCTCACATGACACAGTCCATACTGGGATGTGACTGGTGGACTGATACTCCCAGCCCTGCCCTGCATTACTTCTGATGACCTAGTTCTGGGTAACTCAAGATCTCACCTCTTCCTCAGCACAAAAATACTCTTGCATCATTTTGAAATCCTGCCACTGGAGAGTTCACATAAACTAGTACTGTCTGTAGTGACCTCGTGCTTGCATGTAAAATCATGGTCAGGGCATTTCATACTAGCAGTAAACCAGAAAAATTTACTGGAATAATATTGAATTTGTTTTCAGCGTGTCTGCAGAGCCAAATCAATTCCAAGAGTTTTCTGAGCTGCTGAACAACCAGAGGCAATCATTGCACTTTTCTGCTGCCAGTTGCAGCCTTTTACCTCTTCTAGGCAGGAACTGTCTTCTACTCTGTATCTGTACAATTGCCAGTGTTGTGGGGTGGCACCTCATTGAACCCTCTGCATCAAGAGGATGGCTCTGGTGAGCCTCCCCTTGCAGGACAGCCAGCAGGACACCTCTCCAGCTGCCCTCCTGCCTGCAATACCTGTGGGTGAAATAAAGGAAGTGCACTCGAGTTAGATGTACATCTGATGCCAACTGCATCTGGCAACCACTCTGGCACTGCAGAGGACTGCCCCAGGATTTCTAGTTATTTTTAATTCAGCATCGGATTGGACCCAGTTGCTCCTGGTTAGAGATCTTTTTGCAATAACAAACTAAGATTACATGAAGAGCTTAAAAAAGAATTTCGCCCCTCCAGGGCTAAATTACTTCCACTTATATACAACTGTCATATCTTTAAAGGGTAAACCCGGAAAGCTAACACTGAAAAATATAACTCTACAACTGAGATTATCTGCCTGCCTTCTCTAGGCAATCATGTCTCATATCTAGAAGGTCTTTCATAGCAAAACCCAAAATTCAAGCTAAGTAGATGGAAGATTTATGTGCAGAACAGGAAACAACAGCTTGGGAGGAGGTGTATTTGATTGCTGGAGCCAGTTACAAAGAGAAACCTCAAACACCATACGACTGCTTTTCCACAGCATCTCACTCGTGTCTGGTAAAACCACCCCATGCTCACCCAGACTTTGCAGACTACTGCTCACCAGCTGGGAAGGGCATGGGGATGTGCACGTTATAGAAGCATCGGACACTGGCAAACAGTTCCCTTCTGTATGGAGCTCAGCATCCACTCCAGACGTTTTATAACTACTTTTCATGAAGTAATAATTGGAAAGTGGGAACAATGAAAGCCCTCTGTACCAACTTACCTGTCCCACAGGAGGCCTCCTGCTGTTCAACTCACATTTAGGGAATTTAATTAGGAGCCAACTTACACTGGAACATGGAGAGGCCACACCTTCCCCACACTTCCTATGAATATTCCCACTCATATGATGAGAGAGCAGCCATGCTTCACATAGTGGCTGTATTCAGCCTTGATTATATAACTGGATTAATAATTGAAGCACTTAACCCCAGGGGCAAATGGATTTCCCTGAAGAACACAGAAATTATGGAGAGGGGAGTTCAACATGTCAAATGTCCAGAAGTGAAAGTGCTCAGAGTCCTTTGTTCAAAAATTTTCCTTTGAAGAACATTTAACTCTCTTCAGAATTATTGTCTGTTTTCCTCTCAACCCTCTTCAATAGTGGCATGGAGAAAAGTGGAAGAGAAGAAAGGAAAGATGAGGAAAAAGAGTAAACATTTTTCACTGGATTGGGGATTTTTTTACATTAAAAAATTAATTAATTTACATAGAAAAGTCCACAGATTTCAGATCATCCAAAAGAGGACAATATCCTTTTTTTTCTCTAGTTCTGCCTATAGAAAATATCCCCTGTAGCATTTTTTTTGTGTTTTCTTTTTCATTCTTTTTATGCGATGTCAACACCCCGCACCGCATTGTCTTCAGAGCAGCACACTGAGACCAGTGCCTCACTGGTCCCTTGACAAGAGTCCTAGCCCACTCTTCAGCCACAATTATATCTCACATCTTCTGCTGCTGTTGGGTGTAAACTTAGAAGCTTAGGGGGAATTCGTGTCTCCCTACTACATTCATTCACATGCAGCTATACCCCTTCCAATGAAATCCCAAGATTTAGAGAGACTGAATTGCTTTAGGCCTCACAGGTTCATTCAGTCAGATGCAGTTTATCATTTAACCCTTTCAGGAGATCTACCAGTTGCCAATCTTGGCTTCATTTTCTCATTCTTAGCACTGCTGACCAGAAAGGTCAAATAGTGGGATACAGCAAGGAGTGAAGGCCATTTGTTTGAATCTGACTTTTTTCTCAAGAGAGGGAACAACTTGCACTTGGCAGTGTGGTCCAGGATGCTCAGGGTTTGAAACCTTCCATAACTCTGCTGCAGTCTCTGGTTAAAAGGGAGGACGGAGCAGCTGCCTGCTCTGCTGTGTTCACTGACATTGCTGCCTGTGAGGTTGTCTCTGTTCCAGAAGGAGCCTGTAACTCACTGACTGATCAACAGAAATTAGGCTGCAGTGTCTGGGGTTCTCCAGAAAACATTAATAATTTTCCAGTATGACTATGGCTATCCAGAAATCCAGGACAGTGGGACAGCACACACACAGAGACCATCTTCAACTGCATTTGCACCCAGGACTCCAGCCCCTTTGGAAACGTGTGTGATTGCCCCATATGCATGGCTCAGAGTTGTCACTGGGGAAATGCTGCACCTGCCTGACTTCTGACTCTCCCCCATGACATGACACCCATTCCCAGTCAGAAGGAGTGGAATAGTCTTGGCAATCGTTTGGTACCAGCAGCTGAACTGTTTCGAAAATCTAGACTAAAACTCCCAAAACAAAGCCATAACCACCAAGCCCTCCATTTTCAGCTGCACGGCTTTCTGCTGAGCTCACTGGCATCCTTGAGACATTTCCCACTGATTTCAGTGAGTTCACTGGAGGAGGTTTTAGCTAAAGAAAAGCATAAAGAAGTTGGGCTGGGGCATTAACGTGATGCCATCCAACTGTAGATATTTGAAGTCCTGTCCACTGCTGTAGTCAGGTAGGGTAATGTGCCACTCCAGAAACCAGGAGAAATCACATCCTTCCATTACAATAGGCTGGCATGGGAGCTGAGGTTTAGGTCTCCCAGTTAAGTGCCTTACATCAGGCAGTCCTCCTGTGTGGTCTCCCATGGTTCATTTTCTGTGTCCCTCTTGGCATCTCGGAGGTAAGGACAGTTACATTTCCCTGTCTGTATCTCTTGGCAGCTCTGAGATAAGGACACTTTCATCTTCTCATATGTGAAAATGTTGGTGGTCTTTGCAAAGGAGGGAAGTGGTTATACTTCAGCAGAGCAAACCCCCTGTCAAAGGAATGCACACAGATGGACTTCTGTCTCTTCACCCTCTCCTTCTCTTCCAGTACAACCACATTACCACACTACCAACTGACTTGAGTGTCCTAACCATTGTTCATTCATATTTATTTCAGCTCCAAGCAGTGTTTAGTCTAGAGGCTAAGAGCTCTCTGCAAAATGGGCTTCAAGTAGATACACAAAGAAAGGCAGATGAGTAGTGGGCCTGTTTCCCTTCTAGCAGCTTTTGTTATGATTTTAGATGTGAAATCCACTGACAGGGTGGAGACTGAACTGACATGCTGAACTGCCTTGTTCACTGGTTTGAAAATCTCTCTTAAAATGAGTCAGACCAAACCCTTATGACATTATCCCATGATCCAAAGAGTGACTTCACATTTGGTCACAAGAAGAGCAGCATTTTAATTTTTTTTTTAGCTACATGGAACTGAGAATGTTTCAGGCAGTGACTCTATACAACGAATTACGTACAGTCATCACTGAAGGAACTTTCTATCTCCCTATGAATTACCAGATCAAGCAGCCTTTTCTAATCCTTGTTCTAGCCTTTAAAGTCAGGACACTTTTAATTTTTTTTTTTTAATTCTCTGCCAAAATCTATTTTTGAAGCCACTATTGCAGTAGTTGCCAGATACAAGGAGACAAGTGCCTGCCCCCATTTGTTTAGGAGAATAAGTGAGTGGGATCACACAAGCATAGACTGAATCTCCCAGATGAGACACCTGAATCACTGTGCAATCATTAGTGAGTTAAACCTCACAAATCCAGCCTGAGTTAGTGCTTAGTCCCTTTCACTGGTGGAGGCACAGAAAGACAGGTATGGCAAGGGGCAAAAGGCATCTGCACATAGGATTTTTCTGCTGGAAGAACAAAGGGAATGAAGGTGTGTCTTGTAGATAGTGCTTTACTCAGGTTGATGTTGTCACTAGGAGTCTTTCCATTGATCTCCTCAGTCATTGCAAACATAATTAGAGCCTGCTGAATAACATTGACAAATGGTGTATCTGTCTGTTCAGCAGCTTACTTTCTTTGAGGTCTCTTCCAATCTAAACGATGCAATAAGTCTACATACAATTCTGTTGTCAGTTTTGAGTAACTTGCTCATTGGTTTAGAGATTGCAAAGTGGGAAAGGGCCAGTGATATCATTAGTCTGAGCTCCTGCATACCATAAGCTGCAGTATCACACTGAATTGGTTTTTCTTGGAAATACAGAGTAACTTTCAGGGGAATTGGTTTTTTTGGGTTTTTTTTAATATTTCTAATGAATGGAGAAATCTACCAGAAGCCTTACATAAACTGGTCAATTCCTCTCATTTTTAAAATATCAGGGTTTTTTTCTAGTCAGAATTCATGCAGTTGCAGTTATCAAACCTCTGGTTTTATGTCAGCATTGAAAGATTGTGATCAAGACAACCCTTCACATGATCTCTGAGCAGATTGAGCTCCTGGAGTCTCTCACTCTAAGGCATGCTTTCTAGTTTCTTAATCAGCCCAGTATCACTTCTCTGCACTTTTCCCAATGTGTTACTATCCTTCTGGAATTATTCACAAATAACCTTTTCATTAGTCAAGCTGCTCTTCAGATGGTTGAATAATATTTGCCTGATGAATTTACAGTAACCTTCCTATTGGTTGGTTGTATTTTTTGTGAGTTGTTAACGTGGACAGCTGCAGAGGTCTCTTTTCATACAGCTCCACTGGCCATGGAAGGCATTTTCATGTGTTGTTAGTCCTTCTTCTGGACAAGCCCCTGTGCCATCTGCCATCGATGCCAGCTGTGCCACGGGGACACATTAACATGCTAACCTGTAAAAATGTTCCCCTGTCTCAGGATGGAAATGGACATAAAACTCAGCTCCTCTTGGGTTAGCTCAGCTCTTTTCCTTGCTTCCAGCACATTGCCAGCATCTTCTTCTGCAAGAAATTGTGAGAGGCATTAGTATACATCAACTGTACTCCTGAGCTGTGGACCTCCTGAAAGGAGGGGATGTGTATCACCCCAAGAAGTTCAAATGTCTGCTTCAACTGATGCTGGTTACTGTATCTAGTGCTTTCTAACCTCTCAGTCCCAGTGATGTCTTAATTACCAGGCTCTGTGGTTAGTGATTGATGTGTTGGGTTATTTGTGAACAAGCAGAAGGCAGGTGTGACCTCTGGGCAGTTTCAACACTGTAGAAGGATGTCCTGTCTTCAGAGTGTCCTCAGCAATTCTCATCCACATTTGAGAAAGGTAAATGCTCACAAGAAAACTGTATCTATGTAACAAACACATTTTAGTACCCTTGGCACTCCAAGGGCAGCCAGGCTTCCAAGTCCTTCTTGATTTCAAATTAACCTAGTTCCCTTCTCTTTGGCTTGCCATCATTTGCTGCAATGAAGCAGACTGTGGAATTTCCCCTTTAGCTTTTCTTTAGAAAGCCGCTTGTTCAATTTCATGTTTTAGGTTTCAGCTGAGCTCTCCTTTGTTGCCAGCTCATGCTTCCACTGAACACACAGCTTGGTGAAGAAATAGCCCCTTCCCTATCCTGCAGCTGGTTTCAAACTCATAGGCAATTGTGGTTGTGTTTGCTCTTGGTCTCCCTGAGCAAAGCATCAACTCTTTTCCCTGCTATAAGATACTCAAATACCACCAACCTTGTCCTCTCCAAATGAAAATCAGGTGATGGGAAAGCTCACATCTTTGTGTCTCTCTTCCTGAGGCTTTGGACTCTTGCAAGCAGCTCTCAGTGCCATCAGTATCACAAGAAAAAAGCCTCTGCTACTTTCAGCTAGATCAGAAAGCCACAGCCACCTTCAGCCTCTGATTTCTAGCCAAAGCCAAAGCCAACCTTCTTTGTTTTCCAGACTTTTAGTTTCGCTTTGATAGATGTAAGTGCTCTTCTGTGTTCTTTCCTTCTCTCTGTTCCCTGTTTTCATCCTCCTCATACTCCCCGGACCTTGGCTGGAACCTTTTCATACCTGTAGGAAAAGGTGTGTATGAACTTCTGCTTCATAGGTCACCAAGATAAGGCTGGACCAAGGGAGCCTGGGTGATTTGTCCTCAGATGTTTAGACAATAGGCTTTCCTGTCAATATTTTCCACTACAGGAGGTAGTGGAAGTATTTTCCACACTGTCCTGGTGACTGAAAATGCCCAAGAGGGAAAGGGAAGGGCCATAGCAGACATCTGGGGCCAAAGCACAAGCAATTTGTTAAACAGGTGTAGCCACAAATGAAGCTTGGAACAAGGAGACAGCAAATAGCAAACTATTTCCAGAGGATCAAAGTCCATTCAAACATGCCACCTACTGGACCTGAGCTTGGAGCCTTGGGAGAGATGGGGCAGATGACACTGAAGAAACAGGGAAGATGAGCTTCCGCACTCCACAAGGATTTCTTGTAAAAGATAGTCCCTCCCTCACCTCTTCAGGCCTCTGGGCTTTACGATCAGTGCCCTCAACTCTACTCTGCCAAAAGCCAAAGAGAGCAAGGCAGAGGGCCTGCAGAATTTCCCGTGAAGCTCTGTGAGAAGTGTTTCTTGTTTTGCTTTGCAGAAGGAAAATACATGTAAGTAGCAAAAGTACAGGCTTTTTAATGTGGAAATCTTGAGTCTGCCCTCCTCTACCAGAACCTCCTCCATGTGATGCTGAGCAAGTAGGGCACATGCTTAAATGTACCCCCTAGTATGGGATGCTCCAGCTTCAAATGTAGTCGCCTGTGGTTAAGAGCTGCTGAGCAAACCTCAGAGTTTCAAAATATTGGATGGTCAGCACCTCTGTAGTTCTTCATGCGTCATTTTCTTGACCTCTGAGGAAACCTTGGGAGTGATGACAGAGAGGATGGTGAGCCATTTGCCCTGCATAGGGGAGGTGGAGAAGTCCATGACTCATGACCTTATTGCACATCTGAAGGTAGTGCAAGTCACTGCTAGTGAGCTGCAAGTGAGCTGTAGGCCCTGAGGAGCTTTGTGTCCTCCAGATCTGATGGAACCGGAGAAGGTAGAATTGAGGGGCACATCTGAAGTACTGCCAAGAATCTGTCTGTTCTCAGAGCTTTTTCAGTATGTTCACTTGAAAAATGAAACCTACTTAATGCCAAGGCAGGTAAATGTTCTGTCATACTTCCTTAAGTGCCACTGAGGGCAAAGCTTTATCGTTGCAAAAACAGCTGCTATTTGTGTAATCCTTCCCTAATGTTTATGGTGGATAACATTTACATTCCAGTTCTTCCCTAAAGCTTTGTCCCAGGGATTTGGGCAGGAGTTCAAGTACCTGGCAGCTGGAAGCATGCCCCTACTAAGCCACCTAAAGACTGACATTCCAGGCCTCCCCTCATGGAGAAGAGCCTTGCTCCCCTAACTGAGCTTCAGCATCCTGAGTACAAAGCCTGTCAGATTTCATTGTTAACGAATGAAGAAATAAATTGGCTCTAATTATTCTATGAAGAGCTTAGATGGAATTTTACAGGAAAGAAGCTTTGTTTAGAGATTACAAGAAGAGACTCTGAGCCAGGATTCCCAGGTTTTATATCTGGTTCTGCCCCTCATTCATGGAGTAGCCCTGAATGAATGTTATATCTTGTTTTCCCTCCATCTGTAAAAAGGGGTGGTGATATCAAACTTCCTGGCATAAATGTTTCTAGGCTTAATTAATTAACAGCAGTTAAGCAATCTGAGTTTTCTGTTGGAAGATGCCATAGTAATAATCCAAGAAATATTTCTAGCTGCTTCAGTATTTGGCATTCTCATTCTTTTTCATGTATAGAAGACGGCCCTCAAAGAGAAAGCAGAGTTTTCAATCTCCTAACTGATTAATGGGCATTAAGGAAAACTGGTGTTTAACTGGGTCATAAATTCATTGAAATTTCATTTCATCTTTCTTCTCAGGCTGTGAAGAACAGACAGAAAGACTTTTGGTCAACTAATTGTTGGTCTAAAATTTTCAATTGTTTTATGCAAACAAAGCTTTTTGCAAATTCTGTGACTTTTGTTTAAATAGTTTGCAAATTCACTGTGGCTTTTGTTTGAGTAGTTTCTGCTTGCAGAGTGATTGGCCAATCAGCTCACACAGTATTGTGTCTGCTCCTTAAGTGGATAATGCTCAGGCTCCCAAATGCCGTACAAAACCTTACAAATACTCAGGTTAGTCTGGTTGGAAGGGACTTTGGGAGGTCTTCAGGTTAACCTGTGGTTCAAAGAAGGAGGTCAAATAAAGGATGAGGATAGGTTGCTCAGGACTTTTGACAGCTGGGTACTGAAAGCCTTCAAGGATGGTGGTGGCTGCACAACCTCTTTGGGCAGTATTTGGCATTTCTCATGGTGAAAATGCTTTTCCTTAAATCCAGCCTAAACATCTTCCATTTTAGTTAAGGTCCATTATTTCTCATCCTCCCTAAAGAGAAAAGCCTGGCTACATCTTCTTGATAATTTCCTAGTAGAAGCTGTCAGGGTGCTGGTTGTCTCCTACAAAGCCTTCTCTTCTGAGGCCAAACAAGCCCAGCTCCCTCAGCCTCTCCTCGAAGGGCTCTTGCCCTCAAACCTCTTGGTGGTGTCTGCTGAACTTGCTCCAGTGTGTCCATGTTTTTTGTGCATTGGGGATCACACAGTGGGTCTGGTACTCCAGTGCCATCCGAGTACCTAGGGAAGCTGGATAAACACATCTGTTGCCCTCCTGGCTGTTCAGCCTTTGGCTTCTTTTGCTGCCAAGGCACGCTCCTGGCTCGTGCCCAGCTTTCTCTCTGCATGGATACCCAGATCCTTTTCTGGAGAGCTGCTCCTCTGCCCGTCAGTCCTAGCCTGAACTGCTGCAGGGGCTCTTCCTTCCCAAGTGCAGGGTTTTGCATTTATCCTTGTTGAATTTTGTAAGGTCCCTCTCAGCCCATTCCTCCATCCTGTCCAGGGCCCTCTGAATGACAGCTCTGCACTTAAGCGTATCAAATACTGCCCTCTAATACTTTGATGTTGTCTCCAAGCTCGATGAGCAAGCACTCCATGGACTTGTCTAGACAGCTGCTGAAGATGTTTAAACAGGATAGGCTCCAGGACAGACCCCTACAGTACCCAGCTTGTTACCAGCCTCCAGGTAGAGCATGACATCTATTTACTCCTCTCCAAGTCTGACCATCTAAACCAGTTTTTTACAGTCTGTTAGTCTACCCACCCAGACCATAACATCCAAACTTGAATACAAGAATGTTGTGGTAGACAGCCTAAAGCCTTGCTAAATTCATGGTAAGATGCCTGCCAAGAAATCACGTATGAATAAGAGCTGCATAGATTGTATTTACCTATGTGTATGTGCATGTGCAGTCCCTTTTTGAAAACAGGCTTGTGAAGTACTGTGTAGTGATCGTTTAAAAGTTAGTCAGCATGGTAGTGACCTGAATTTGTGTCTTAGAATTCAACTTCTTAACCATGTGCTCTGTTGTTTTCAACTTTATGGTTTTCTGTTTTACCTTTGACTAGGAATTTTTAAAGCAACCATCCTTGTCCTTACATCCAGCTCGAGCTATGAGTCAAATGGGTCTCTGTATTTGAATGATGAGCTACTTTGAACCGTAAGTCATTCTCTAAAGTTTTTCCTCCCCATAACTCCAAAAGAAGTTCCAATCATTTTAACCTCTGCATTTTCCAGCAACGTCAAACATATGGTCTACAGAAGATATGGACCACCAATAAAACCATGGGAAGCTCATGGACTGAGAGAATGGATGTGAGTGAGACACTCTATGACAACGGGATTGACTCCATGAACTTCCTGTGCTCCAAGCCTGTGTAGGCTTGTCCACCTAAGCAGCTTGGATCTCAGGCACTGTCCACTCTGTGTAAGGCTTTAAACCAGATCTTCAGCTTCAATCATCACATCCTTGCTACTGATGTTCAGCTCTGTCCTGTGTCATCTCTGTTATTTGAAGTTGTAGCACAGGGAGATTTTCCCCGCAGCTGAGAAATGGAAGCTGTGTGTGGTCATCATCATCTTTTCTTGCTAGAAATATGCTTTTCTTAATGAAGTTAAGAATATGCTCTGAAAGCTTCTGGGTGCAGAGTGAGGCCATGCATGGAGGAAGGGGAGATGTGGCCACTTTTTGACTGGGTTGGGGAGTTAATTTCCTGTGAAAACCTTCAGCTATTGAAGGAGGATGTTGCCTAAATGAGCTGCTCAGATGCAGAATTGGAGCCATCCTCTGCAGTACCTCAGCGGGTGCTGCTGAACTCGAGTGCAGCCACACTCAAGACCCTTGTTCATAATGGACAGTGCAATGTTACTTATGTCATGCTGAGGCTTGTACTGACCTATCCCTAGCTGGAGAGGAGACTTTCTGAACCTCTGGTTCGTCTGTTGGAGATTTCCTATCCAGGTACTGAGTGGCTAAAAAAGTTATACACAAAGGCTGGTGGCAGAGCAGCCAGGACTGGTGCCAAAAGGCAGGCCTCACCTCTCTGTACAGTTGACAAATTTCCAAAATCCCATGTTTGGGCAATTCTTCTAGCTTCCCCTCCTTGGTCAGTGCTAGGTATGTAATGGTACCTTAGGCCAGATAACTTACAAGGAATTGTTTTTTCAGACTGGCCTGTCAACTCTTGCCATGCTGGAGATGCACATGTCCATGAATCAGGCAGCACTAGAGCAATGAAATAAAGCAGGGGAAAACTACCATATGTGAAAAATGCAGAGGCTGCTGTTTGTGTCTGACACAGCCAGTGCAGCTTGGGTGAGTGGATGCCTGGATGTTTTTTCTGGCTGATCTGCCACCCAAAGTGCACAGATGACCTTTGTTTGGGAGCTACCTCCTTCCAACTGTACTCATGTGAATGTTGTGGTAATCATTATTTCCATTTGCCAAGAGGTGCAATAACTAGCCAACTAGCCTAACTGCTGTAAAGCCCACTCCAGTGACTCCTAGTCCCCTGAATTCTCTGTGCAATTCCTTTATCAGCTCCAGAACACAGCATTGGTGACAATCAGGCGATTGCCAGAGTGGTGCAATGAGCCCTCTAAAGCCCTGGAGAGAATGGTTGAATTTACTGCTAGACTTTTGCACCTTATTTTCTGGCACACAGAAAATCCATTCTCTTGTGATGATCTTAACTGTGAATGTAGGTACCGCAAGCTGGTTTTTTATGCCAGGGTTATTTACCAAAATGGAGTCCTGTTGGAGAACAAAGGGAGACACCCTCTTTGTGCAGCCTTCCTAGCCATGCAAGAATGTACTTGTGTGATGTAATCACTGTGTTGAACCAGCTAAACTTCCTTCCCTTCCAGGATGGCATCTGCACCTCTAGGTCAGAGACATTGTTTTTCCAGCAGCTGAGGATGTTTCCCTGCACGTGGGGAAAGGTCCTGCTCTTTACATGGTGATGCCTGCAAACGCTGCCCTTGTGACTGCTGTGAAGCACCTCTTGGACCTGGAGTAGTGACAGCCAGGAACTCCTGAGAAGCCACAGAGGCTTTGACATGCTGTAGTCACCAGCAGGCTTGGCCTGAGATGTGTCCCACAGCAGGAGTGAGAAGAGCCCCTTTTGCCCTGGCTGTTAGCAGAGTGTCTGCAACACAGAGCCCAGCCAGGGACACACTGCCCACCCAGGACCCATGAATTCTAATCACTTCAATGAAAATAATATGGTGCAATCAGTGCAGAAGTGAGGTTTTCAGCTGCCACACCCACCTGAACAGACACACGTGCTCCTGCAACCATCTCCTGTGTGCCATGGTTTCAGTAAGCGAGCAGACAGGCCTGTTTGTAAGACACAGTGGCATGTCAGCCAGTGGGGATGGCTACAAATGTGGCTTTCTTCGGCTCTGCTCAGCAAGACCTCCTCCTGCTGCTTGGAACAATATGTGGTTACCACAACATGACATCTAGTTAAGAAAACAAAGCCAAGCACAATTCATCCAAACTTCAAAACTTCCCCCTTTCCTTCAACAACAGATTTTTCTTGTCAGGTTCAAATTATTTGCCAATGAGTGCTGGAAAAAGCCGTTGCTCTGTTTTGGCCTGTATTTATTTGCTGTACCGAAGCAATAGAAGGTCTTTCTGGGAAATGAACATCAGGGGGTGCAAGAAAATGACATTGGCCCAGCTTAATTTACTAACTAAGGCTAGCTTCTAAAAGTGTTGGGCCATGATGATGGGTATTTTGTACTACTCCATTGCAGCTCCTCTTCCTGAGCTGATGTGTTCAGGCTGCATGCTGTAATTTCTGGTTTTGGTGAACTGAGAGCAAAATCCCCAACACCCACAGGCAGCATCAGCCAGCCTTGGTGGGCAGCTGGCTGGGTCACGGCTCCACATCCCACAGGTGAGGTAGGCTGGGAGAGCAGAGAGACACACACTTGGTGCTTGTGCTTGCTCGAACTGCTGTTTTTGAGGAAGTCTGCTACACGTTTGCAATGGAGCCAGGTAGTGGATGGATGCTGTACAGAACTTCAGTCTCCCAGTCTGTCAAGCTTGAAAGTTTTTCCAGCTTTCAATTTTGTCTAGAGTTTCCTTCTTAAGACTCCCCCCTTCTTCAAACAGAGCCTCAACTCTGGCTGGGTCCCAGAGAGAGATACCAAATGGTGCTTTTTTCCCTTTCTTTTGCTCTTTCTTCCTTCTCATGAAGCTGGCAGACTCTCCAAACACACATCCAACCAACGCACAGTGCATTCGAAAACAGGCCATCTGGCTGAGCACTCCTTGAGAATGAGAAGACAAGAAAAACAACCCTCTTGGAGCTGGCAGCCGAAAGGCAGGCAGCCCGTACGTGGACTTGATCTCATGGTGCAATCCAAGAGCTGTCCAATCCAAGGGCATTGCAAAAAAGCTCTTTCCTAATGAGCAGAATACGGCTGTCTCCAGAAGCGGCTCCAAGTCAACAATTTGAGTGGGATGCTGTAACTCTCCTCGCTGCACATGTGCTCATTAATTAAAGCCACTTTGGAAGATGCCCCGGACACCCCCGCCAGGGCTGCCAGCCTACCCTCCCTGAAATCCTGCTTGCTGCTTTGCAGCCCCCTGCCGGGCCCGGAACTGCAGAGCCCCCGGAGGAGGACGGGGCCATCAAACCGCAAAGGGGACCTGTTGCGTCACCGTGAGCAGCTGCGGGGGGAGCGCAGCCCCGGGAGGAAGTTGCACTCCATTTGCTTTGCCATCAGTTTTCTCCCCTGAGTTTGGTAACAGCCAGAGTGCTGCAGGCACCAATCCACTCTGGGCAGGTCAGCAAGTGTCAGGGACTGAAGCGAGCTGAGCAACCAGTACTGCAATGCTTCCCTATTTTTTCTGGTGGCTAAGGACTGGATTCACTAAATCAAGGTGGCTGAGATGAAGGCAGAGCCATTAGCAGCCAAATCTATCAGCAGCAGAACAGGGAGCACTCAATGAAACCAGTAGGAGTTGAGTTTAAAACAATTTAAAGAAATTACATCACATTAGGTAGAGAACTTCTAGAAGTTGCTGGCCCAGAAGGCTGCAGAGGCAGAGAGTATCAGCGGGCTCAAAATGGGATAAGGCAAATTTGCAGGCAACATAAAGGAACTAAATGGCACTAAAAGGAACAGGCAAAATGTGTAATATAACATCCCAATCCAACAAAGGTGAATGCTGAGAAAACAGATGGGAGAGGGAAATGTCCGTGTGTGTGTGCTCCTTGGACCTTGCCTTACTTGGGAGCAGAGTGCTGTGTGGGGAGGACCATTGCTCTGCCCCAAAAGGCTGTTCTTCAGTTTTTATTGTAGGATTCAGTCCCTGTACCAGCCCGATCTGAAGGTCATATGAACAGATTGTTGCCTCTTTAAATTACCAGAAGGAAGCTAGAATCCAATTTTTCTCTGAAAGCTGCATTTGTGGAACATGTTTCTGTGAATGTTAACAGTCATAAGCCCTGGCTTAATCTGTTTGCTCTCCCAGTCATTACATTTCACACAGTGACAGGGTGATTCATTTGACTCTATATCTTCTTACTTGGGATCTCCTTGTTTCTGCATCTGCCCCTGTAGTACTGATGGGAGCAGGGACAGCTCATAGCTACATCTCAGCTATGTGTGTATGGCTTTCCAATGGCTAGTTACTGCTCTGCAGCTCCAGATGGCACTTCCTCAGGATTCTGCCATGGCTTCGTGCATGTGATGGTGTTTCCAAGGCCAGGGATTAAAACTCTCCATCTTTGGACTTTATTAATTCAAGACTAGGGTTCTGTAAGGGAAAAGTTGCTTACTTATCTTGAAAAAAATATGACAAAGTAATGTACAACACCAATGCAGGTCCTCTGTACTTCTTGCCAATAAGTTATCAGAGACATCCTCTGATAAAAGGAACAAACCTGTTCTTTTTATCAACATGCAATTTAGTTGTCCCCAACCAACAAAGGTGAGGTCTAAACCAGATTTTGCATCATTATCTTTCTAAACCCACTGCTTTATGAGCTTTAACAATTACAGTGACACGTTCCTAAACTGGAAAGAATAAAACCCAGAGATTTGATGAAATCAAATATGCCCCTTTTTTGGTGCTGACTGAATTCAAGCACAGGTGGTTAGTTCAGAAAAACCTGGGGCTGATAGGAGACAGGAGCTGTACTAAATCAGAAAGAAGTGCAGCAGTGTAATTGCTCAATCATACCAGAGAGAATGTAAATAGTAACTGAGAAGCTTCAGCATGGAAAATAATGGGGTAAGGGACATGACAAATTAAAAGGGTTGTTTGAATGATCAAATCTATTCCTTTGCTGTTGTGATATCCCAAAACTGATAAAGATCTGTCTTCAAACAGTTGAGCTTTTTATTCCCATTGCCTTTCTTTGGAGGTTATCCTGAACTTCACTCTGCTGTTGTTTTGAAAGTTTCTGCAAGTCTGCAGCCTCAATTTATTTATGACCAGTGTGTGCCCATTTTAAGATCTTTCCTTTTATAAACTCTAACCTGCTGTTAGCCACATTTAGTGAAGGTTTCAGGGATAATTCATCTCCTACAAATATGTGTGTTCTTTTTTATGCTAACATTGTCCCTTTTTTATTTTTAACTTATAGGAAAGCAGAATAATATGCAAAACCAAGATGAAACATGTTTCAGGTCTACATTACAATTCAGACAGAAATGTAAATCAGCTGAAGACATCAGAACAAAATGCTTTGTAAGTGTTCTGTGCTATCAGTTACTCAGGGGATAGTTACAGGTAAAACGCCTTCAGTGCATATTGCTTCCTTTGCAGCCTTTGATGTGACCCTGTGAAAGGTAGGTTCCCTTCAGGAATGTGCTCTGAGGCCTGAGGCAAGTCAGCTGGAGATCTGGGAGTGTGGTGTTTCCAGAGACCAGGTTCCAAACTTGCTTGAGATGTTCATGTGAACAGCACTCTTTAAAAAGAAAGAATATCAGGGTATAGTCCCATGATACTGAGAATACAAATTCTCAGTATCAATTGTGCTGTGGGAGTGTCATTTGTGCCTTCTATTCCAAGAAAATGAATTAAATTTTCTTCAGGTTCTTTCCAAAATTAGATGTAGAGAGTGTCCAAACCATCACCAGTGAAAATGATGCCAGTTGGAACACTCCTATTGAAAAATTTGGTTTTGAGAGAACAGATATTTTGATTAAAAGTGTTCACTGACCTCCAAATATGCCTCTCTTGCAGAAACCCAAAAGCCTTAAAAGCAAAAGAGATTTGATTCTTGGCAGTTTGGGGATTATTCCTCTCCCTTCCCCCCAGCATTTTCCAATGGAAAATATTCAGGGTTTGGGTTTTCAGCCCTTTGCTGAAATGTCAACATTTTCCAAAGGGTGAAGAAGGGGAAAAGAGAAGAAAAGAAAAACATGTTCTGACCAGCTCCAGTCAGAGCCAAATGGCTCAGTCCTGGATTTGGTCAGGGAAGTATGCTGCAGGGAGAAAATGGGAGTGTCTTGGTTCCACACATAGTTTGGCTGGGCTGAGGGCTGCGTATCACAATCCATTGGTGTGAGTCATTCCGATCTCCATTTCCCCAGGACAGTGTGGGATAGCTTTTAAGCACTCCAGGTCAATATGTCACTTGCGAGCAGTGCCTGTTGTCTGCCACGGCCACCTGGGCTCTCCGTGCACGTGTGGGATGCACACAGGTACGCTCTGCCCAAGGCCTCCAATATTTCCAGGACATCTTACACTCACAGAGACAAGAGTAACACCTGGCACCTATCCAGACCTGAGAATTCAGCTCCCCTCCATTCATAAAAGAGTAGAAAGGAGAAAAACGGCATGTGCCTGTAACCATACATGATTGTCTGTGTCCTCTGTCCAGGTGACACTGTCTTGTGCTGTGCAATGCCTGAAATTTAGCCTTTGAAAGCCCAGGCCATCTATGGACCAGCTGGTTCTAGGTAGGAAGAAATGCTGGGAGAGCCAACTAAAGGCTGCTAACCTACTCATGCACATGCAAGTGCCATCATGCTTCTGGGGGAAAAGGAGTGGCTTCATTTCCACAAAGCATTGCTGCTCCCCACCTGCACAGTCAGCTTCCGGAAACCTGTTTCTGCAATTGGGCACCTTCAAACCTGAGAAGGACCAGGGCCATCTCTGCAGCTGCCTCTCCAAGGTGTCTCCCATGCTGCAGTTGGGGGAAGTGGTAGATGGATGCATGCCCAGGCTAGGTCTTTGTCCCCCTCTAGTGACTCAACTGCAATTCCGAGTCCTACTCCTTCTGAGCAAGGTGGTAATATTTGTAGGCCGGGATGTTTCCTTTCTGAAGGCCAGTAGGACATCTAAGCACCGCTGGCAGGTCATATATTTATCCACACTCAGACATTATCCATTGCAAGTGTAAACAGTAATTTAGGAGCCTGACTTTCTGTTCTAATAGGCCACGTGTGCCTGCTTTCCTCCCATGGAAGATGGCAGTCGTGGGCTTCACACGACAGCCCGTGCCTGATCCTCCCAGGAGGAGATCCAGCTAGGACCACCGTTACCAGTGCAAAAGCACATGCTCCCAGTCCCTTGTAACCAAACACTTGCTGAGTCACAGCCCAGTCACCCGTACGCTTAGAAAGTCGCGTCAGCCATCTGTCACCAGCACATCCTCCTCACCGTGCTGTGACTCCATGAGGAAAACAACAGGAGGCAGATTACGTTTGATTTAGGAACCGGGCTCTCGTGCTTTTGGCTCTGAGTAACCCCTGGATTGCTTTCTAACCAGTGGTGAGGGCTTTGGCTCCTCTTAATTTGGCCCTCTGTCAGGGAAGAAAGTGACATTCAGGTTCAAACACTGTAAGCTTTGCCTGACTAATAGTGACTCCAAACAAAGCTGACTCAGACATGGACAGCATTGTACAAAATGTCCCTGCTACGGACAGATCATCTACACGAGTCTCCACACTGGTGTTCTCCTCCAACCAGTGTTGAAAAAACAGCACTGAAATATAGGGTGCCCTGTTTCATTAGGCTTTGTCCCACGCACTCTGTCAGCTAAAAGGCTGCAAGAGCAGCCTTGCCATGTCTCTTGTCCTAATGAACACCCGCGCTTCCCTGTGTTCAGCCACGTGCTAGAGGTGCAGCCCTGCAGGGCACAGCCCAAAAAGACAGGACCACTTCCTGCAGTGTACCTGCAGTACCCACCACACGAGGCACTGCCCAGGTGCAGGAGCCAGACTAGGCTCGAAGTAGGGATTCACAGGGGGTTTCACAAAGCCAGGTCTCTGTGCTTCTCACCACAAGCTCTCCAGGCAAGGCTCCCCAGCCTCCTCTCTCGTGCCTGAAAGTCTCATGCCTGAAAGTCTCATGCCCATCAGCTCCATAAGGGACAAATCACCCACACCAGCAATCTGACCATTCTACTTTTTCCTAAGGCAATGAAAGAGTACAGAGTAAATGTGGCCTTTTTGTTGTGGAAGAAAAAAAAATGAACTCAATGCCAGGCACAGATCCCAGGCTGTATAGTTCAAATCACGCTCAGAGCACATAATTCCCATTTGTGTTTGTGTGCACGCAGGGCAAGGGTGGGGGCTGGCGGGGGTGTGTGTGTGTGAATATAAGAACGTAATTGTCATAATTTAATCCAAAACTACTTCTTGGAAGGAAAAAAATCAGGCTGACACAAAACAGCATGTTCAGTTATAAACACCACATGAAAGAGCCGTATTATGTTCTGCTTGGTAACCAACATAGAGCGCTAACATTCTCAGCTGCCCACTACTGGGCAAAGGCCTTTCCAACTCTCCCCCTCACCCCCAAAACAACCCCCCCCCCGGCAAACTGCAGCGCAGATACCAATTTCTGAGGCCGCAGAGAAATTCCACATAGAAAGTTCATTATGGGCAGAGCAGGCTGGCTGGCAGGCAGAGCGATGTGGAGCACAGAGATGGCCATCTGGGACTTGGGGCGCTCCCAGCTGTGCACACACATCTGCAAGGCCACGGAGAAGTTGGCACACACTGTGGGAGCTTCAAGAGGGGTTTTTCGCCCCAGATTTCTCATGACAGGACCGTGTATTCCTGGAGCAAAGTGCCTTGCTGGCATCAAGGCTACTTCTCCCCAACAGGCTTAGGGGTCTGCAGGCTTGAAACAGTAGCAGCCATCAGCAATGGTCTCAGGGCTCCCGGTGCCCTTCCCTTCTCCTCCCAGCCCTTCAGCTGGAGTGACTCATTCCATGTAAAGGAAGCACAGTCATTCCGGCTTAGCTCCTCAGGGGTGCTTACCTACTTAACTCCGGATGGCATTGCACCCCTCAAAAAGCAACCAGGAACACCGGAGATCTGATAATTCACTCAGTATTCTGTAATTCACCAGGCAGAATCGCCCTTCCTGCCTGTGGGGCCAGGACATAATGTGAAAATGCCCCTGCAATCCTCGCTGTCCCCTGCGGTGGGGGTGGTTGGGGGTCTCGTCCTAACTAGAGGCTCCACGAATCATTGACTGGAGAGTTGTTGCAACAGGATATCACAAAATAAACGCCTTCTGCTTGAAGAATATGTTTTTTAGCTTGACGCTAACCTTTATTTTTCGTGGGGCTGGGTGACATTATTAGCACCCATGCTTACTGCTGAAGTGAAGCATCTTTGTTGCAGCGTGGGTGGGAGATGGGTTATCGTCAATATGGAGCAGATCTAGAGAATGACTTCTGTTATTTACTTCTTTTCTGTTCTTGCAGGACATGTGACACAATTTAACAAAGATCTGCTTAGCAGAAAAATCCAATTAAAACCTGAATTGTCCTTCGGCTGGCCCTGGCACACTGCCATTTCGGCAGTCCAGCGCCGCGGGAATAAGGTGGGAGAAGTGCAATGTGCTCCTGGTGCGGTGACACTTCGGGATAGCGCTGCCTTTCTCCCGTGGGGAGGGTCGGGCTTGGCACGGGCGGCCGTGTCCCGGGACAAAAAGGACGGGCACGGCAGCAGCCGCGCCCTCGTGGCCCCGCCCGAAAGGTGGAATTGAACCACTCTGTCGCTAGACAGCTACAGGTTTGAAGCCTGCACCCCAGACCACTGAGGGTCATCCGGGCAATTTCCTACGCCTATTCACCGCTGTATTTGAATTCCAGCACCGCTTTTGCCCCTAGGTGACGACGAGGAGTGTATTCCCGCAGGCACGGTCCCTCGCCTTTTCCCAATGCGAGCACGGTCCGCAAGGAGCAGAGGACGCGGCGCTGGCGGGAGAGGGGGGCTGAGGCTGCCCCCGCCGCGCTCCCAGAGGCCCCCGGGCGCTCATGCAAATCAGAGGGCAGTGATTGGCTGTCCCCGCGGGAGGGGCGGGGCGGGAGGCGCTCCGGGGCGGGCCCGGCCGGGCGGGTGAGTCACGGCGCTTCCCAGAAGGAGCGGGGCCGCCCCGCGCCCTTCCCGGACCTCCGGGGACCCTTACAACATCGGACGGGGCAGCTTGTGCAACAGTGGGGGCGGCCTGGGCCCCGAGGTGTGCTGCGAGGAGCTCGGTTCCTTTTTCTTTTTTTTTTTTTTTTTTTTTCTTTTTTTTTTTTCTTCCAGTGGCTAATGCCAGATACTCTGGAGGATGTGAATCTCCCATGAGATACCTCTCAGAACAATAATATCCTCTGGGAGGAAATTCCTCCCTGGCCCCCAGCTGAGGATCGACTTATTGCCCCGAAGTATGAGGATTGAAAACACTTGTAATTTTATCCCAGCGAGTGTAACTATACAGGCTATTTTCATAAACCCTTGAATAATTACACACTTATTTGCCTCGAGATTCCTCTGAAGCAGAGCCATTTCTGCAAATGCATGTGGTTTCCAATGATTTTTAATTAGATAATTCTTTTTGGTGTAAGCAACAAAAAACCCCGTAGGCCCATTCCCCCTCTTGCTTGCCCTGGGGAAGCTTAGACTCAAAACTTGTACTTGGTGGAGCAGCATCGCAGCAAAAGTGGTACAGAACAGAACCAGAGCCACAGCCCGAAGCTGGGACCAGTTTTGTGGGTGTCAGCAGAAGAAAGCAAAAAGCGTATGGTGGGGCAGCACCATCCCCACTCACCCGCAGGAATGCTGCTGGGCACAGCTTTGCTTTCAGTGCTGGGCACCCAGTCGTGGCTTACCCTCCTGGAGCTGAACCAGCTCAGGTATGCCCTGAGCTCTGACTCTCAGACAGACATGAGCGTATCTGTGGCCTTACTGTTTTTAGTGAGCAACTTCTTTAGCAACTTAGTGTGTTTGTGTACGAGCACCCCAACTCAGAAGCAGGGCTTTTATCAGAAGGAGATGGTTTGAGAGCTGCTTCTGTGCCTGCCAATGCAGGGCAGGAAGTTTTTCTTTGTTTCCTTGGTTTGTAGGAGTCACGTTCCTCAGTACATTCCTATCTCTTTACCTGGTACTTATCCCAGTAGCAGGTGGCGTAATTTAACAAGTGTCTTTTGTGCATAAAAATGCACGGGGTGAGGATCTGGGGGTGTGCATGGGAGGAGGTGGAGGGAAATTAGTCATGGGGAGGAAGAGAGGAAGAGGTTAGCACGGGGGCTGAGGAAATCAGGTGTCCGCAGCTCTCCCCCAGGCTTGCAGCCAAGCCCATCCTGACGTCTGCCGGAAGCGGCCCGTCAGCTCCGAGATACGCTCCTGCCGGCCCGTCGGCATTTGACCTCGCTGACCGATTCAAAGGACAGCCAGGGGTCGGAGCAGACGATCCCAGCCTCTGTGCTTCGTGTTCGAGGCTCGCCTTTGACACCACTTTCACTTTCTCTTTGCTTTCCCCTCTAGCATCAACCTTTTCTGGGGCTCTTTCCCGGCAGCGCTTCATGGGAAGTGCTCACAGTTCTCACACGGATTCTCAGTGTGAGGATGCTGCTCTCATCTTCTCTCTCTTGCAGCCTCCAGCATTTTTAAGCAGGGATGTCTTTCTCTCATGTCTTACGATCAATCTCCCTGTACTTTCCAGAAAAAGACGATGCCAAACACTCAAGTCCAAATTAAAAATAATAGCCAGACAA
This sequence comes from Prinia subflava, assembly GCF_021018805.1. NCBI lineage: Eukaryota > Metazoa > Chordata > Aves > Passeriformes > Cisticolidae > Prinia > Prinia subflava. Next base: position 84,675,322 of record NC_086248.1, read on the forward strand.
AATAACTCCAACGGAATAATCAAAGGATCCATCAGAAATGCCAGCTCCTAAAACTTCCCTTATTCTGCAATAAAGAGAGATGCAGAGATAATGAAGGCAGCAGTTGCTAAAGATCAAGCAGAAGGGGAAGGTGCCTGAGAGGGTCAGTAGCATAGGAAATGATGCTGGGCCTCAGAGTTGATGGGGAAGCAGTAACAAAGCAATCGTGAGACTTTTCTCCTTGACCGGATGTTGGTCTGTCTTGGTTCAGGTCTGCTCCTGGAGCGGATGCTGTGCTAGCCACTGACTTCCCCGGCAGGGGTTGAAAATAACATTTCCAGGCCTTCTGTGTGCCTGGTTTATAGAGGCCCTTGTCACCCCTGCCCAGAAGGGACTGAGGATGACTTGCTGTGCCTGACAGAGGTGCCATTCTCCTTCTGTGAGGAACGGGGGGGCATCGGGGCAGGTACCTGCAGGCAATTTTTGGTGCAGTTACTGCAGCTGCTGCTCGCTGTGCTTGTGAGGGCACAGGTCTGACAGGAACTGGTGAACAGACCTGGCTGCAGGTAATGGTCATCTCAGAACTTCTGATTAGATTTATAAGCCTACAAGAAAGGCTAATGGGTAGCTCCTAGGATTTCTGAAAGCATATAAATAAGTGTAGAGACCTGTTGATTTGAACAGCTTCTCAGCATCTGATTTGCCTTAAAACATTTCTTGGAAATCCCATAAGCATTCAGCTGCATCTTTAGACCGTGTGTCTTTGAAAATCTGACCCTTTGCTATTAAAAGTATAGAATAAATTCAGTTTATCAGCTTAATGATGGAAAAGCTTGCTCTCTCAATAATGCTCCTAATTAAAGCATTTCTGAGTGTCTTTGGACTTGATTCTCTACCTTATGCAGGGAATCACACTGTGCCAAATGGGTGCAGAGCACTGCCAATTTAGGTTTGATTCAATGCCCATTCAAGTTAATAGAAATCCTCCCACAGAAATCAATGAGATTTGGTTCAGGCCCCAAAGTCAATGGGAAATTCTGATTTGGCAGTACTTTATGCTCACACTGCACCAGTATAAGCAAATATTCAAGGTACAAAGCCTTGGAGAATTTGGAAGTGGCATTGTAAAGGACTTCTGGGGCTGACCGTAGCCTAGGCTATTTAAGCAATTCACAGTGCCTAGGACTGTCTGACAAAGAAGCTTTAAAACAAATCCATCTGAACTTTTCCTGTTCATTTTTTTATAGCACTCCTACAATTTAGCAATACACTTTTTATTTTTGTGTTCGTTTTTTTTTTTCCTGTCCTAGGCTGACAGAACATAAAAGCATCTGCAATGATTTGCTCTTACTACTTCTTTTAACCACCAGAACCTGATTTGTGTCAGAAAAGATAAGCTTAGATCCCCACAGTATTAAAATAATTATTTGGTGTAAGGTGGGGGATGAAGAGGGCTGTTATTCTTAGCAGCAGCAATGAAATTTCAGCAGCTGATGACGTCAGTGCTAAAATGTCAGTGTGAAACAGGCTGGAACAAATTAAGAGTGTGGTGTCGTCACTGTGAGAGCCACGCTGCCCTCCAGAGGGGCTGTTGTTGGATGCTGCAGATGCAGTTCAGGAGATGGGGAGACAGAGGCTTGTGGGAGCTTCTCAGAAACTTACAAAAAAAGCAACAACAAGCCTCTCAGTACCAGAAAGGTCAAAGAAAATGCTGTTTGAACGTTTCTGCCCACCTCAAAGCTTGAGCTCACAGTGAGGGAAGGGCCACTTCTCCAAACCAGATTCCAAGAATTAGAACAGAAAAAAAAAGGACAAAAACCAAAATCAAATTTGCCATCTTCTACTCACTTAACAAACTGAGCTAACTCCATCTCAGATGACACTCTTCACTGAAGACAAATTTTGTCTGAGATGACTTTTGTCATGATGTGCTGCTTTAAAAAGTGCAGTGTGCTTGGAGTAGAGCCAATTCTGGGGCATTTTATTACTTAACTGTGCTATTGCATTTGAAGCTATCTAAATACTCCAGGCCATCCAAAAATGCTGAACTCAAGGTGCAGAGAGCTTTAAACAAAAAGGGGTAAAATTCCAACTGCATTCATGCTTATCCTCAAGGAGCCCAGTCTTGCACATTTTCTGGCTAGTCTCAGGTGGTGGTGTTAGACCCAACCCCGTGTCAGCTCAGGGCACAGATCCTCATTTAGAGATGGAATCTCAGGGGGCCTGATAACTTGGGGTCTTGAGGCCTGTGTCTTCTTGGTCCAGCACTTGAACTGCCTCGTCTGCAGGGGTTGTTGGGCTATGGGATGTCCTGCTTTGGGGGGCTGATGGGGAGAGTTGGGACATCCTGGCTCCCTTCATGGAGACCTACAGTATTTTGTAGGAGATACGGGAAAAGTCGATATTCCCTGGATTAGTGTTTCTAGAAAACCAGTAGTGGTAACAAAACTGCTGTGTTGTTTCACTCCTTTTTAGAACTGCCTGTCTCCTAGCCGCAGGGATGGATGTGGTTAGAGCAGACTGTGCTTATCTATCAATCGTACCAGCTGTTTCTGGCATGCAGCAACTGACTGACCACAGTAAGGAAACGAGGATGTAATCAGTTAGCAAAGCTCTCCTTTCTCAGCAAGGCTGATAAGGATTGTTGGCAAACCCACAGAGAGTTACGGGAATAGAGGAATTGGTGTGCTGAAGTCACTTCCTATCACTTGGGAGTCCCTGTGCTCAGAGCATTGTGTTTGCTTTCCTAGTATGGATCTTGTTGGTTGTCTGCATTAGTTCAGACATATAAGTGCGCTCACCCAGTCTCAGCACACAGAAGCCCACTTGGGAAGATTGCCAATACAGTCTTTTATGTACTTTTGTGGGAAGGATTCAGACTGGCTGTGAGCAAACAGAGCGATTCTTTACACATCTTTACACCAGTAAAACACCTTGCCGCAGAGATTTTTGCAAAAACAGGCATGACTTAATCAATTCTGGGAAAGGCATATGCCAACAGAAACATTCTTTTGCCAACACAAACTGTGCTGCCACTAGAGCAGTATCAGCAATCCCACTCTTGTCAGTGTGGGGACTCCGCTTCACTGATTAGGTGCTGTACGGGTGGACAGCGCAGGAGGTCCCAGCCGGTGAGGTCAGCGCTGAGGTGAGCCCCTGCTCCCTCATCTCAGGAGGAACCGGTGGCCATTTCAGCTGCACCTGTACCAACAGAGAATTTATGGAAACTGGAGGTGAGCTCCGGAATGTGCAGCTGGTTGGTGTTGCAGTCTAGATGAGAAAGTTGTCCACTGCATTGTATGTGGTCAACACGGATCTGATGATACCTCGGGAGTTTTTGGTGTCTTCTCTGAGGTCTTGACAGCCAACTCAGAGAGGGCTCCCTCTGCAGCCTTCTGTGCAACTAGGCTGCCTAGCACTGAGGTTAGGAGAAGGCCATTAGATCAAAGCTCCCTTACCAGGAATGCTGGAGAGCCTGGACATGCAAATACAATGCAAAAAAGGATTGTGTCGCTACAGTGTCAGAATTTCAGGTCTAAAAATGTGACTGGCAAAAGCAGGGGAAGCAAAAGGTTGAGTGCTACCTGTACTGCATCCTGTTTAGCCCAGATTTGCTAGAGCTTTGGGGATAAATGTCCACAGAAGGAAAAAAGACTTATACTTTTCCTAGATTTAGTGGGTGGGATGTGTATGTGAAATTGAGCTTTACTACAAATCCCTTATAGACAGTATTTGAGACAGAATGACTTTGTTCTGGATGTGTTTGTAAATATCTGTCTATATTTTTAAGACTTACCACTCTAAGAGACCCAAGATGATCTGTGATTTCTGCAATCTCATCAGAGAGCAAGTGAGTGATTCCATGCGGTGGAGACATACAGCCCCATGACTCACAGCCCTGAGTCACAGCATTGGGACACTTCAGCATTCAGAAACACTAGTAGTGACAGAAATCAGGATGATGAGCAAGCAGCTGTTACTCATCCTCAGCTGGACACTATAAGCATGTTTGTACCAGTCAGTGTGGCTCTGGCTCTTCTTTGCTTCCTCCTGCAGACCTGCAGTCATCTGGATAGCATAGTGACATGGCTCACTTAGCATTTGCCTCTGGGCAAGGGATGATCAAGTCTAGTCTCTGGCTCCCAAAGTGTCCTGCTTGACTCTATTACGCTCAGCACAGAGTTATCATGGCAATTTTCACTTTAGATAACTTCTTTCATCTCTGGAGATCAGCTCACGTTACAAACACGAACACATTGATCATCACACAGAGTTAGAACATGTATCCCTATTTTCAGCTAGGGGGGGCTGAGGCACTAAGCAGGTAGGCGACTTGCTCTCTGTGACAAAGGAGGTTTGTAGCAGGACCAGGACAAAACCACAAGAGCCTTAAACTACCTCTCCTAATCTCTAACAACCGAACCATATGCTCCATTGCATTCATCACTTCCTCATGAGGTGGCAGTTTGGATGAGAACAAGTGCCCAGGAAGTCACCCTGTTTATTCTCTCTTGGCCTCTTAATGCCTGTGGAACTTTTTTTTATTGAATTCTTTTCATGGCCATCAGCTTTGGTGTGGGAAATGATTCCAAGAGACAAAGACTTGGTTGTGTGTGTGCACGTGCATGTGTGGTTGGGAGAGGGGAAGAATAAAAAATCCATTTCCAGATGGTTGAAAGGATGCATAGCACTTTGCTATTGGCAAAAACAACCTCTTTCATTTTCAGGATGTGTAAGTCACAGAATTGCAGCTGGAAAAAAATGAGTAGAGAGGGAGGCAGTGGGGTAAAAATAAGAATGCTTAATGAAAAATAACCTAGCCCATACTTGAAAATCCAAGTGCTTAATTTTTATATAATTGGGGTGGGGGGGGGGTTGAGGGGCAGGGGGAGGGGGGCGGGAAATGTGCTTGCTTAGGAGGATCTGTGTAAAGCAGGTCCAAATATGTATCATCTCATTTTCTTCTTAGCTTCTTTGCTTTGCATTCCCAACTGTAGCCTCACAGGAAATTCAGTCCCTGGCAAGCTTCAGCTCCAGACAGGAAACATTCTGAGGAATTTCTTCCATACAGGTACTATATTTGCTTGGAGGGATAACATGGTGGAGATATTTACCATGGCTGGATTTAACTAGCAGGATATTATTCATGTTGATGGAGTTGCTGGGAGTGATCTCCGTCTGCAGCCACCAGCATGCCATGTTTAAACAAATAGTGCTGCTCTGCTTGCCTGTGGGAGGATTTGCATTAGATCTGGGCCAGATTCTCCTTCCTCTGACAGCAGCATGGCCCAACTTATGTCAAAGATATTTGCTGATGTCAGGGAATATCAGGATCAGGCCCGTGCAGCAGGTTTTTATCACACTACAAACTTGGTCTTAAGCTATTTGCATGCACAGATACTTGCAAGCAGGCACTTTGATAGCAGTGACTGGGGTGGCGGGAGGCGCTGTGTGTGTGTGTGGAGATGAAGGAAGGTCTTTGCTCTTGCCTTTGCTCTCTGAGGGGACCAGACACTGAGAAGGGACAATTCTGGCAGCACGTGGCCTTTCAGATGAGTGGCAGGTGCTGAATGTGGCCAGCTGAGACACAAGCCTCCTGCAGCCCTTGGGATGCTTTCCTACTTTACACTGCAAGTTCCGCGCAGGTCTCTGCATTGCTTATTAGTCCAGAGGAGGCTAAAACACAAGTGTGATACATCCGGCAGCCACTCATCAGTGAACAGTGATGTGGTGGGCTGAACAGCTCTCCATGCACCCAAGAACAACATCCCTTTCTTATCAAAACACATGAGTGCTTTCAAGTCTTTAATGCAGTTCTCAGGATACAAAGCGTGAAGAGAAGAGTGATCAGTCTGAATCACTGTTTCCCAAGAGAAACGTGAGGATTTTAAGTACATGGCTGGGAACAATCCTGTGCTGGCAAGGAAATGGACTGTATGACCCATCTCAGAGATCTATGATTCACTGCAAATACAGAGAACGAGCATGAAAATGTGTAGTAACATGTAGTGGGTACCTTGCCTGCTATTACAGCGCAGCCTCCAGCCAGAGACAACCCAAACACGTTTACAGGTGTTCTCTGGGAACAGGCTTTTTCTGTGGGGAGCCATGAAAAACAGCAGGAATGCCTTCAAAGCCTTAAAGGTCTCTGTGCCACCATGCCAAGCTGTGGAAATGTAACTGTGTGTGCAATGCTGAAGCATGGATTTTTTTAAGATTGTTTTTTGGTTTCTGAGGGAGGAAGTACAAATGCAGATCCTCCCTTTTAATGCTATGGGGAGAAGAAAAGATTCAGAGTCCCCTGCAGTGTTGGTGAAAATGCAGCTTTGGCCTTTAGTGCCCTTTGTTACATAAATACAAGTAGCGTAGACATATTAATCACCCTGCCATTGAGGGAGGAACAGAGCGGCAACCTCAAATGCCACCCACTCCCCATTCTCGCTCCCATTTGATGTTGCTATTTTAAGCCACACATTATTTCCTGCTGTGATTTTATTTTTTTTACCCAGCTTCTAATTCTGGCTCTGAGGTAAGCTGTGACATACGTATCCCTCCTCTCCCCCTCCCCGCCTTCCTCCTCCCCCTGCACCCACGTCCTCTTCATTGCTGTCTTTCAGAAATTTTCTCTCTCGTAAATAGCCGAGTCCCAGAGGTTAGTTATTGACTGCCCACAAAAAATATGAAGAGGATGATCTTCTTCCTGCCTGTGGATTTAAGTGCAAACAATATTAAGGTCATGATTTACAAGGAAGACTGCTTTAAGAGTGCTATTCCTCCGCTCCCTCCTTCTCAGGGAGTTTAGCACTGTTGAGAGGATACCTGGCTGGGAGGGAAGGCTGCTGCTCAGCAGCTGATGATGGGCCATGGTTGGTGGAACCATCTAACGAAGGGTCATACGCCAGTGCCACGTGCTTGGTGGCACAGAGGAGACAGGACAGAGCTCAACTACTCCTGAGCCCACTTCTCTATAAAGGCAGTCACCAGATTTGTAACCCCTAAGTAGTTTCCCCCACCAGCAACCGCCTCATCTTGCCTGTGCCAGAGCACAACTTCTTTCTCTCTGGATCTGCTGCATCCACGTGTCTGCTGTGGCTTTCAGCTGCCAACACCTCAGCCCTGAGGAAGGCTGTGACTGCATCAGTCGAGAAAGAATGGAGCCTGCAGTCCCAGGAAGGGCCCGGTGCACCAGGCAGTGGTGGCTCTTCCCCTGTGTGCAAGCGTGGCTGAGCACAGATAAGAGGTCTGCCAAAGTAAGTTTGAGCCCTAGGAGGAAATCTGAGGCTGCTTCTGCACTGCAGTTGAGGAACATTACAGGTTTATTCTCTTCTATACCCACTCACCCCTTCCCTCCCTGCCAAGCAACCCATCCTGAAAATCTCCTCTGACTGGATGTTTGCTGCTGCAGACAAATCCTGCTAGCATAAGAGCAGGCTGGGTGGCAGCAGGCTGCTGGCAAAGCCCCAGGCCTTGCTTCTACTTCCAGGGAAACAGAGGTCTGGGCTGCCCTCCTCCAGTCCTGATGTATACATTTCACACAAACAATCTCGCGCCTTTCCCTTCCTTTGAGTTGCTTTTGGAGCTGCTGCACGTGGCTCTGTCTGCCTGGTAGGAGCAGTAGCTGAAGGAAATCTGAGGCTGGGCATCTACATGTTCTTTGTCCTCCCCTTTCTCAGAGAGGGATTCCAGTTATGCCCCTCCTGAGGTTCCTGGAGAGTAGGAAAGGCAGAGAGTGAGAGTGAGAAGCACTTTGCCAAGTGATTTAATGTTAGTCACAGCCGCTGAAAGTCTTTGCTGTGCTCTCACCAGAACTGTTATTTTTATTCTCACCGTTGTGTTTCCATGTGGGTCCACAGCAAAGGCTAGGGAGTCACATCCCAAGCCAGGAGCGGGCCACATGCTGGCTTTGCACGCTTTTCCACTGGTTTGAAGCAGCGAGGAGCACTGGGCAGCTCTCCTGTTGCAGGCCACACCATGGCCCTCTCACCCTTGCTGCAAACAGCTTGCAACTGAATCGAGCAAGCTGATTTCCAGTGGATGGGAGGGAGGGAGGGAAACGGCCAGGCTCAAGAACTGAAGTGATCACACCAGAATTAAATGATTGTTTTCCAGCATACTGTGTCCTCATGGACAACTGTTTTAAAAGTTGTGGAGAAATAACTTCTCCCACAACAGCATTGCTGGAGAGTTTCCACCTTGAGAGAGGGAAAAAGGACCTCAGAAAGGAGTCAAATAGATTTGCTTTTCAGAAAATGACTCTGCTTTCAGGTGTCACACCTGGCACTGTGCAGCAGGGCCAGCCAGCAGCTGACAGGCGTCTGGTGTCCTGTGCTGGATGAGGACAGCTCTCCAAGGACCAATGTCCCCATGACAGCCAGCACTGCCATCCTTGCTGGCACTGACTCGCAGCATCTTGCTGGGGGTCTGTGTGGTGGAGGGAAGAGCTGACTAGGCACAGGGGCTCACAGAGGGAGAGGAATTCAGTTTATACTGGATGTCACCTCTTTGCCACGCCATCCGCCAGAGGCCACTGCTGGTAGAAGCTCTGGTGGTCACTTGAACAATAGGAAAGAGCTTGTGGTTTACAGATAAAATGGCTGTGGGGTAGGGGCAGCCTAGGGGCACTGGTGCAATAGGCCATATATGTCATGGCATTCAAGATATGTGATAAATAACACATTTTTCAGTTTGGTCAGGGTGAGAATTGCATAAACAACACCAATCCTGAATACCCACAATCTGGTGGTGTCTGGGAATGGCCCAAGATGGCAGAGATTTCATGGCCTGTGGACTAGCTATTACCATCCATACAACCCCAAAATCTTCCTTTCCCTGCAGAGCTGGTCTTTTTGACCAGCATTGTTGTACGCTCCCTGACATGGTAGCAACCTGAGAGGCCCAGCTCATAGGAGAAGCATCTGGCAAGAGCCCTGACTGACTGGAGAGCCCTCGTACTACTGCCATTGTTCCCTGTCCTTGCAGTTCAGACAGAGCCAAGTGAAGAGCTTTCTTCTAGGTGAAAAAAGGTGGCTCTGGAAGACATTCCGTGCAAGCTCTGATGAGATCTGCTCCTCCCAGGGCCATTCAGCTGGGCTTGCTCCTTTTTCTCATTCCACACACGGTTTAAAAGACTGTTTGTAAACACCAGTCTCGACTCTGCCCCTGGGGCTCTGGGCAGAAGGCCAGGGAGGGATCTAAGAGACAGCAGACAGTTTTAAGAGGCAATGGCGTCCGATTGCTGCGGTGGAGAGGACACGCCTTGCAGTTAATAGCCATGGTGGCAGGAGCTGCCTACAGTTCCAGCAGGTCTCAACATTATTTCATGGCTCCCCAAGGCTGAGCTTGGGTTTTATTGAAATGACCACTTCACATGCCAAGGTAAATTCTGCATCTCTCAAGCCAGCTCTGCTAGAATCAGTGGGGAGTTAAGCTGTGTTGCCTCAAGTGTATGTATGAGATCAGGGCCCTGTGATGACAAACACCACAGTGTACATGTGTTTGCATTTGACACAGCAGTGGTTAAATATTTACTCTGTTCAACCTTTCCTTTCCTTAGATTGCTCCAGAGAGCTTGGCCACATACATGGGACACTCCCATCTAATTGGGCAGTCAAAGGCCTGCTGTGGCATAGCACCTGCTCACTGAAGACAGATGACCTACAGTCCGAGATGCTGGCAGAGGGTCTGCCCAAGCCTCCTTTAGTCCTTTTAAAAATTGGTTAACAAGTGCCATTGTTTGGCATTGTGACATTGTGGAGCAGTGACAAAGCTGTGCTGTTGAAGGGAGGCCAGAGCTGGTGAGAGTTAGAGCTGTGCTCACCTCTTCCCATCATCTGCAGCACTTGGTGGGCAAGGGAGACAAGGAGAGATCTTCACCCCAGTGCAAGTCAGAGCCTGTTTGTACACCCAGAATTGCTTCTGTCCACACACTTTACCACAGGCATGGTTGTGCACAGGGCATAACCATGGAGCTCCAAAGCTCCCAAAAAGGTGAGAGCCAGTTGTGGGCAGAGCAGGTAGCACTGGCAGCCTGAGTACACACAGATAGCAAATACAGAACTACAGCTGGGAAGCAGCCAGTGCTCCAGTCAGGCTGAGCATTGACTGTAGGGTTGTCCTGTCTATACCTGAGTTCACACCTCACTGCACAGACTAAATCTCTGCGCCCTGCATCCTGAAGGCCTGGAGCTGGGATGGCTCATTCTTCCCATGCAGGTACCTCTGCACTGGCTCCCAAGGCTTCACACCGTGTGTGACAGCTTGTACCTGGGTCACGTGTCACCTGCACAAGGGACTCCAGCACTCCTGTGGGAACAGTGTGGGAGGTCAGGCCTGGCTGGTGGGGCTGAGGGAGGAAAAGCTGGTGGCTCCTTTAAGGGAGGAAGCCAACAGGACTGCAGAGAAGGAGCTTTGGAAGCTGTGTTTTTCTCTCAGCGCCTCAGGGGCTGCTTACTAAATTTGGTTACTGGGCTTAAATAATGCAGCGTGGCAGAGCCCAGTGGGTTTGAACATTGTCATATCCACATAATCCTCTCCTAGGTGGCAGAGATCTCTTGTTCTCTGCCACTGCTATCTGCACAGGAGCTTGAATGTGATGTGAAACATCATCTTAAATAATTATAACTAGCAGAGAAGAGCCAAAGCTGCAAAGTCCCATCTATTTCCACTGTGCTCTGTCTATCTATGTAATTTCTAAGGTGCCAATCACCAAAGCATCCAAGCACTGTCTAATCTGGATCTAAATTCCTTTGGTGCTCATGGAGGCTTGAATCTTAGCATTTTGTGTGAGCCCATCTCTAGCAAGCATAAGGACAGAGCTGCATACTGTGAGTGAAAAAGCCTCCTATTTTTTCATAAGGTACTGACCAAAGGCCCATTTGGGTTGGAGGAGTCAGGGCATTATGGTCACCCCTGGTGCGGGAAGCATTAAATCCTCTCTGTTATTTTGGCAGAAGGCAAGGCAGGTTTACCAAGGGAGGGCAGAGAGCCAGGGTGTATTGCCTACCTCCCAGGTCACACAGTGTGGAAGTGGAGGCAGATCTGTACAGCCTGCACAGTCTGTACACAGTTTGCATCCAACCCGGGGGCAAGAAGGTCCTCTGCCAAACCTCCCCGTGCAGGGACAAGGGATAAGCACAAGACAGGAGCCAGTGACCTGCTTTGCAACTTGTAGGAGGAAGGGGAAGAAAATGATGTACCCAGCTGCTCTCTCAGCTGACCTACTGCCCCACACCTCCTACAGACTTTATGAAATAGATTAGAACCTGCCAGGAGAACACTCATGGCTAACACATGAGTGTGAACAGAGGCAAAGGGACTCACTGTATTGAACATACTCACCTGGGGTGCAATGAGATTAAACCTTTCCTTCATTACCAGGGAAAGAGTATTTGTTCTTAGTGAGAAAATGTCAAGGTCAGCCAATGCCAGAGCAGTGCAATTATTTTCCATCCATTGGGCTACTCCTTAGGAAAAGGATCTCTCAGTCTATGTCTATAGTCTCCTTGATTTGACATGACACTTGACAGCAGGTTTTCATGGCAGAGGATACTTAGCAGTTACTGAGAGAGAGTCTTTCCAAATCCCACTTGTAAGCATCACATTTCAGTCTTTACAAAAGTGCAGGTCCTCTCCACACTCCCCCATTTATCAGCCCTATCCTCCTTACCCCCCATCTGCTGGAGTATTTTTAGTGACATTGAATAAATACATGTTAAATCTTTCTCCATTAGTGACACGTCAGAAATTAAAATGGCATTAGCTATAACGCCTGCAGCAAAGCTGTCTTCATCTAGGGCACTTGCACGTGGTTGCCCAAGAGGCCAGGAGCAACAGTACCAGCTTTGCTTTTCCTTCAATCAATCCATATTCTCTGTACACCCTTTCTACCCTTCTTCCCCCAGAAGGGGGGAAGAAGTGGCATCTTCTGCTGCTGTTTAGTCACAAACTATCTTCAAGTCTCCCATACATTATGGGTAGGAGAAGTCTCTAGGATACAATGTTTCATCCTCTCCAGTCACATTAGACATGTCCTCTCTAGACACAGTATCTGAGATTTCTCAAGCCCCATTGTAAAAATCAGATGAATTTTTTTGCCCTTTCTAAGGCCGCAGTCTAACACTTACAAAACTGCTTCCATAGCTAGGACTTGGCTGGCAGGAATCTAAGTATATCAATAACTCGATTTTTCATCCATAGCCACAACTGGCTTTGTCCACATGATCTCCACTCCTCCATATACACTAGTTCCTCAGCTAAACTTCATGTTTGACTCTAGATCATGCCCACTCTGCCAGTCATCCCACTCCTTCATTTCAAGCCTTGTTTCTTCCTATACATCCTGCCTCTGCCTTTCTTGCTTCAGCCTTCTCCTGCCTTATTTGCCCTTGTCCTTCTCGTGACTACCCATCCTACCCCTTCCTTCCCTATTTGTTTTTTCTGTCTACCCTGCCTCCCGATCCAGTGCATCTTCCTCAGTCAGAGTTGGACACCTCTGCAGTCTCTGGTGTTTCAGGGAAATGGCCTGCATCTTCTCTGGCTTGCCCAAGGCAGGAGCTTGCTCTCCTTTGCTACTGCTCCTGCAGGTACGTGGTATGGATCAGCTTGGACTTCAGAGCATGAGAAGTTACACAGAGCTCATGTGTAGCTTAACAGGAGGACATCAGCTCAAAAACTCTGCCACAAAGGACCAACGAATAATGGTTGAGGGGAAGCTCGAGGTGAAAGACGCTGAAACGCTACAGCTATCAAACAAGCCAAAATATTTACAGCTGTGATTTGCAGGGTGGCTGATTGTGCAGGGCAGGGAAAAGCCTACCATTGCCTGCCATTAAGGAAGAGGGAAATTGCAAAACAAACATCCCCTTTGGATATTTAGTAGCACGCCCAAAAGATTAACATTGATTATATCTCCCTATTAAAAGAGAGAAGATACTACCCTGCTTTAATTAACAAGGTGGGTACTCAGTCCTCAATTGCCTCTTTGCAAGTATCAGGTGAAACATCAGGGCTAGTGTTCCCAGTGGCATGAAGTGAGACTCTTCTGGGTAGCAGGCTAATCCTGAGGCCCTGCTCTTCAAAGCCATTTAGGTTTCAGGCCACTGATGTTATTTAGATGCTTTAATCCTTTAAGGCTCCGGGCCTTAGGAGCTAAGAGGATGGCTACAAACTCTGGATTGTCTGGTTCAAGTCAAGTCTATGTAAGTCCTGATTGATAAATGTTGATATTAGGTATCTGCATAATGTCAAATTTCTCCCCGAGGCTGGGTCATTCTGCAGTTGCCTGATGCAGCCTCTGTGTGCCTTTTTTTTATGAACAAGGGGGTGATAGCCAGTGTTAGTCCTCATAATGGCTTTGACGGACCTGTGTAGAATTCAGGTTGTTCTACAGCTATTAATTCATTCAGACAAGCAAGGCTGCTGCTTGATGGGTGCTTTGTTTCACTCGGGGGGCGGGGGAGAGAGCACAGGGAGAATTGGTGCCTTTCCCAGACTTGCACAATAGCAGGGCTGGAAATGGGCCCTGTGCAAATTCAATTACTCTGAGTTGCCAGCATTAACTGCTGGGCTGCCCACTTTATTGTAGCTAGGGAAGGAGTTGCAGAGAGCAAACTGGCTGCTGCGCTTTGGATGTGATGGAAATGCTGTCAGATTTTAGCAGTTCAGTGACCTTTTCTTAACAGTTCCTGAAGTCACAGCTTTCCCAACACTTGGCAATGGATAAGGGCTGTGCACAGGTAAAGCCTTTTGTTTCATGGTGTAAGAAGTCTATGGAGACAGGAGCAGGAGCGAGAGATTGAAGAGATTGCTTCCTCCACCAGCTTTTTGCTTAATTACTGCCTGAAGAATGACACTGAACTCAGATCCTTACTCTAGGTCAAAGGCTTCCCAGAGGGAACATAGATATCTTAATGATGGAGTATACTCCTTCCCCAGAATTGCAACCAGCCCTTTGTTAATGGTAGGAACCTTCCCACCCTCCCATTTCAGCACCTTTAATCTCCCTGGAGTCAAACCAAGCTCCTCAGATCTAGGAAAGCAAAGGGACCAGCTTTCTCTGGTGAATCTTTGAGCCAGGAGAAACAATAGCTCTGATACTCAGGCTTTTCCCATAATTTTACACCAAAAGCACTCTGCCATCAAACTGGTAAGACTCTGGGAGAAAACAGGCTGTGTCCTTTCTGCCTCGTGTATCTCATTAAAGAATAGTGGACAGTTTGGAGATTTTGGAGATTCTTCAAGCAGGATGGGGTCAGATCACACCCCAACTACCTGGAGGCATCAAAAAACCTGTAGTGCCATCCGCTTTTCTCGTGTTTTCTGTGTTGCTCTACTTCTCCCAACCATCAAGTGTGGAGTCCAGGAGCTCCCACTAGTTCAGTTCTCCATAGCTCACAAATACAATGGAGAAAAGGGGGCCTAGAGGGCCTGTTCTTAAACTGTGAGGTCTTCTCAGACAAGGAGGAGTCCTGAGGTTCCAGAAGTGCATGGACGATGCCAAATTTGGAGCAGAATTTATTTAAAGGCGATAGGTGGGGCTGTGAGGATGACTTCTGGTAGAAAAGTTTTACATGGGGGTAAGGGCTTTGAATCCACCTACATTGTGTGGGCCGTGCTACAGGGATACAGAGGACTCTGAATTGCAGACAAAAATCTGAATGTTTTACAAGCCATTGAAAAAGCATGTCAGGGTATTCCCATGTGTGTATCTTTGCTGCAGTTACAGACAGAAGGGAGATTTCCTGATTGTCTTTCCAGTTTGCACCACTACAGGTACTGTGTACAGAGCTGGCTCCTTGAGAGCTCTTTTGTGAGGATACAGTGCAGCTGGCCAGCATCACTTAATGGCTCTCATGTGTTAGGTCAGTGATGTGACTGAACACTGTAACATTTGTCCTCAGAATGGCCAAAACCAGAGGAATCTTGGTAGGTCTACAGGGCCAGGCAATGGTTGGGGAAGGTGTGTGTGCTGGATGTTGTCTCTCACTGCTGTTATGGGCAGGGAAAAAGCAGCACTTGCCTTAAGGGTTCAGGTAAGGCTGCTGGGGAAAGCCGTCTTGGGGGAAGATGCCAGCTCAATAAAGGGAGCTGGCATGAACAGAAATGCCTAAAGCTTTTTTATTATATACAAAAACCACCCAATGCCTTGCTCCCTGGGGAAGAGCTCCAAGACAGTTGTCAGTCTGGCTTGCCCCTGCCCTTTAATCTGAACATGCCCAAATGGGCCAGGGGCTTTATTTTTGTATTATTGCATTGTCTTCCTCCCACTCACTTGTGCTTTCCTCTCAGATGCCTGTGGCTGCTTTTGATACTTCTCTTCCCTGTTTTGGCCTCTCTGTTGGGCAAACTTTGTGGTTTGCCACCTTTTCTTGCCCCTTTTTCTACATCTTTGATGGTACAAGAAAGCTTCTGGTTGTTTCTCTGTTTGCATTTCACTCTCTGTAGGGTTATATCTGATGTGCTAAGACAAAAACATGTGAATCCTTTTGAGTTCTATCTAGCACTGAATGCTCAGCAAGAGAGTGAAAAGCACAATGTGAAAAGACTGTTCATTCCTTATATTTCTCAGCATCATAAAGACAAAAATATTTCCTACTTACTTCACAATAAAAGCTATTGGCCCTATTTACTTTGTTCTTATGTAACATGCTTTACCTGGCAATTTCCAAGAACTTTATATAAATAAATAAATAAATCTCATGTTGCTTCTGTGAAAATGTTCATTTTCCTCCATTTTGCAGTTTGGAGAGCCAAGGCAGTCATAAACTAATTGGCTTACGCAGAAGTACAGAATAATCTGTCCTTAAGAAAGAGAACAAGAACTTCACAGTCCTTCCTTCCATGCCTTCATTAATGGAATGTTCTCCACCTCTAGTTAATAGGCAGTCTGGTTTTCCTTCAGGTCACGATCATAATAAGATCCAATTGTCACTTTAAACATGTAATTAAAGTGCCTGCCTTTATAGTGACCTTCACTGGAATGCACCAGCCACTGTGCAGGTGGGTAAGATGGTGCTCTATTGAAGACTGGGAGGAGCAGAGAGATAAAGAAATGTGACCAAGGACTTGGAGAATGAAAACTCACCCTGTAATACAGAAATTTTGATTCTTACTGTTCTGAGTCCTAGAGAGTATTGTCTCCCCATTTTTGGGGGGAGACAATATTTTCTTTCTTTCTTTCTTTCTTTCTTTCTTTTTTTTTTTTAGATTTGTGTGGAGTTTTTATTTTGTGTTGTTTGATTGGTGCCGTCCCATTCTTTAGTGTAGTGTGCATCCCTCAAATTTCCTGAGGTTTGTGGGGAGGAGGAGACTCCCTAGGCAATCTACACACCTGCTGGCTGTCACCGTGAAGGGACAGAACTAGTGACAGAAGTGGGTTTTGGATTCACTAGGTTGGCCGGCTCAGCTGTGTCCTGGAGCTTGAAGAATACAGATCCACCAAACTTTATTGTTTATTTATTTACTGCCTTTCTAGTAACTCGTGCTGTTGAAATAGGTCACCATCCCCTTTCAGGAGTGGAAAAGAACAAATTTCAAGTGGCAAAGAAGTCGGGAATCACTGTGATTGTTTTATGTGCCTTTCCTGGAAAAATCCCTTTATGCGATAGGTGGCCTGAAGACACTGGTGCATTTGGACCGCAGCTTTTCCAGTAACCCAGCAGGATTTGGTGGGTGGAGGAAGGGGAAGGAACTCAGCGAGCTGCGACAATGGGAAAATCTTGGCAGGGGCCTGCACACGCAGTCTCGCAATGGGCCTCGGTGTCGCAGCTGTTACCAGAAGGGTTGCGCCGGGACGGGAACGCTCGGCACAGGGTGTGTGCGGCGGCTCCGTGCGGAGGGGGCGGCCCAGGCCGCGCTCCCGCAGCCTCCGCCCCGCTGAGGCGGCAGCGCCCGGCGCGCGCCCTGCCCGCCGGGACGGCACGCGGCGGCTCCGGCCGCGCGCCGCGCCTGCCCCCTGCCGGCCGCGGCACCGCTCCCCTCACAGCGCCCGGCCCGGCCCGGCCCGGCCCGGCCGTGACTGCGTCCCCGCAGCGCTTCCTGCGCCGAGCTCCGCCGTGGGCCATTTCCGTCTGACTCAGCCCATCACTCACCCAGCTTTGGCTTTTGGCTGGGCTCTCCAGCTGTGAGGATATGCCCTCCCGCTCACACGGGCTGCGGGGCAGCTTGGGGACAAAGCCCCGGGCTTTGCTTTCTGCGGGTCCCTCAGAGCCACCAGCTGTGGCTGGAAGGGTGCTAGTCTCCAGCCTGTCCACTATACACCCCCGTGTGTCTGCTGGTATGGTAATATATCCATTATGTACCTGCTGGATTAAAGGTCTTGTCATGGCTGGTGGCCTGGCAAGTCAGCTCCAGGGTCCTCTGAGCAGGCTTGCCAAGCTCAGACTGCCGTGCCAGCGTGACAGATCCACTGCACAGAGCAACAGGCTCCTCCGAGTGTCCCAGCATTGCACACCCTGGGCAGTCTGGTCTTAAGGCTGAGAGTTTGAGCTCATGCTGATTCAGACACCTCTGGTACTGTGAAACATAGCCTGCATCTGGACATTGTCCAAACCCTTCAGAGGCTGTCCTCGGCACCTAAGATGTGTACAGGATATTGTCTGATATGAACAAGTACATGATTAAATTTAATGGACAAGTAAACATGAGTAAAAGGTTTTCTTTTAAGCAGTGTGGGATTTGGACTATGTAGCTGAAGCTCTTTCCTGTAAAAGTCAAGACCAGCTACTGCCCGTGTTGCACTGCTGAAGCAAAATCGCCGCAGGGACAGAGGATGCCATCCTATCTATGGAGAAGTGAAGTGGTTTGAAAGCTAAGCCTGTAAATTAATACCCTACGTCTCCACATGACTTGGCTGGACTAATTTTAGGGAAAACTAGCTATTAATGCCAAGGGAAATCAACGTGTACCTTGTAATTTGGGACACACTCAAGGTCCTATATGTGCAATAGGAATTGCACAGTCCCACAATTGCTGTACCAATCCCACTATCCCTGCGTGTCCCACTTGTCTCTGCAAAAGGACATTGTGTGACTGACATCAGGCAGACTGGACAGAGCAAGGGCTTTCAGCTCTGAAGAGCTGCAGGGTTGTTTACCATGAGGAGCAGGTGGAGCTGGTGGTTCAGGTTCCTATCTGTCAAGGTGGACATGAGGTGCTCAGTGCCAGCAGAGTCCCAGCTTTACACTGGGAATTGCCAAGTTATGTACAAGATAGATGTGAAACAATGTTAGAGAGTCACAGCCTCAGAAGCCTCAAAAAGCAAAGGTAATCTCCAGGCAAACACCTCTAAGCATGGACAAATAGACAATGCAGTTGTGAAAATCAATGTGAAAATTTCCCCAAAATGTTTACAGCTTTTCACAATAAAATTGCAGTGTCTGAGAAGCTAGAAATTCCCATTATCTGGAAGGGACACTTGTAGTGAAGACACTTGAAAGACTGCTGATGGCTGGTCAGCCAGCAACATAAACACCCATCTCTCACACTCTTGCCAAGAAATGCTTCCTAAGCAGACCAAACTTGGTATTTGTAAGTATACCATATGAATGCAAAATATTCTATATAAATGCATATAGATTTTGTGTAAGTATGTATGGAGAATACCTGTCCACACAATAGGACTTTAGGGCTATGTCTGTATCAGTAAATCTGGGGCAGTACGACTCCATCGTCTAGAAATTAATCGCTGATTCCATTTAATTTATTCTTGCCCTGGTTTTGGCCTGTGCCAGTTAACACTTTTCCAGACAATTCCCAGGCACAACTGAGGGAGCTACTGTGGGCCAGGGGCCGTTCCCAACAACCACTTGGATCCAAATGCCTTGCTTGAAGGATAAAAGAGTTTAATGTTATTGGTGCAAGCCATCCTGTGCCAGTGCTCTCGGTGCCAGAGAACAGTCCTGGGCACGTTTAATTTACTGGTATAGACATAGTCTATGAGCCCAGGGGATTAGGCAGGGTTTTAAGGGTTGCATGCCTGGACTTAGGTAGTTGATTTCTCCCAAGATCCATTTTAGGGAACCTTGGGTTTTTTTGTGGACATGGGCCTTGAGCCTTTAAATGTTCTATCACCTTGGTTAAAAAGCCTTGCCTTCTGCTGTTCATGACCCTTTAGTGTTTTCCCTAAATAGCAATAATCTGCTGGAAGATAAATTGGGTTGTAATTATGCAGTTTTATTATTGCTGTTTTCCTGACAGTGGCATATAACAATAGTGAGCTCTGTTTAATTAACACTTTTTTTATATTTTTAAGGAGGAAGTCACATAAAATCTAGGAGATAAAAATGAAACCATACAAACCAGTAATGTTTCAAAGCCTGGCTAACTTTCCTCAGGCTTCATAGAAAATAACTTCCTTTGTCTTCAGGTAAAACCTGGAGATTCTAAGATTACCTTAATATTGCTGTATGAAATTATGGAGGGACTGATTACATTTTGAAAGGAACACCCCACAGGTGTATTCAGATGCACTGATCCTTGGGGTACTACATCTCCTGGAAATGGTGCTATTGAGTTTCTAGTGTGTGAATGTACTTGAGCATTGAGCTGTTCTACGTTCTCTGAAGAACAGCGCAGAAAGGTGTCTGACTGACAGCAGCAAACCTCCATTGAAACACAGGAACAAAACTCCTTTGGTCAGGATGCTAATTGCAGTGCTCCCAGTCACATACTTCTCCTGACCCATCTGTCTGGTCTAATCATAGCTCTTGCTCCTAACTCTTTCTGTCTGTCACCAGCTTAGCCTGACTCTTACCATAACTTAAGTCTCATTTCTGTCACTGCAGCCACTGCATTAGTGTCAGGACACACAGGGCAGGATGAGACTGAGATGAACACTGACATAACGGGTGTCTCTTCTTATCTGTGCAGCTCCGGTCCATCTGGTGTGACTGCTGCCCTCCTCTGCAGTGTGTGACCTGAGTATCCAGCCATCCCAGCCACAGGCCATGCTGGGACAGCTCCAGTATTGCAATGGTGGTACACTATGGTGATGATAGCAGCAGGGTAGTGGGCAAAAGTATACTGAAATCTCCTTTATCTGTGGGTGTGATGAATGTCTGCCATATAGAACCAAATTAGGCTGGCTCTTCAGAGGTCATCCCTTGGGTTTATGAGGGAGAAAAGAGGAGGGTTGGGAACCGAGGAGATGAACATCTGATCCTTTAGACTGAATCTCTCTGTCCTGTTTTTCTTGCCATCTGCTACGCATGCCTCCCAGAGATGGAGTCCCACACACCTGCTATACGTGTGGCTTTGTGATGCGTGAGCAGGTTTATTCAGGGGATTTGATGCTGTGTATATGGGCCGATTTCCATCCAGAGAGCAGCCAGACTGCATCTGAATAGATCTGGCTGTGAAAGAGGAGAGGTTTTTTTTCAAAAACAGGCTCCAGAAAATGACTCATTAGTACCTCTAGGAATGCTGGCTGTGGTGTGGAAAGGAAGATGGGGAATTTTTGTCTGCATTGTCTCCTCTGAGTGCAGTCAGGTGTGTGACTATACTTTGGTTTGCCTTTGAGGGCTAGGAGCCTGCTGTGGGGCTGTAACCTGTATCAGGCACTTCTCAAACACTCGAATGAAGAGAGGTCAATTTAGGGTGGGATTCGGAGGCAGGGCTGATCCTTTCACTCCCGCTTTCTGCGCCGAGGGGGCTTGCAGAGCCTGGGAGCAGCAACCCGGCTGGCAGTGTGAGACACCCAAACCTTTGGTTACTAAAGGGCGATTTCCCGCATGTGCTCGCCGACACAGAGCAGCACATTGCTGCTGCGCGGTAATGCCGCTTGTGCCCTCGGCACGCCGGCAGAGCTGGGGAAGCCCTGCATCCCCTGCATGCCCTGCATGCCCTGCATGCCCTGCATCCCACGGTCCCCGTTCCCCGGGAGCGCGGCGGGGCCGGGAGCGCCGGGACAGCGCCAAGCCGCGGTCTGCTGCGCCCCCTGGGGCCGCCGGCCGGCAGTGCAGGCACGGCGGGAGTCGGGGACGAGACGGGCGGGGAAACAAAGAGAAATGTGCGAGTGATGGATGATAAGATCTCCTGGAAAATATCTCGCCCCCCACCCTTTATCAACCCTTTGTCTTAGCCCATCTTTTCTTGCCAGCCCCCCCCCCTCCACTTTTTTG
Source organism: Prinia subflava (assembly GCF_021018805.1). Classification (NCBI taxonomy): domain Eukaryota; kingdom Metazoa; phylum Chordata; class Aves; order Passeriformes; family Cisticolidae; genus Prinia; species Prinia subflava. The sequence goes on from NC_086248.1 coordinate 84,696,417, forward strand.
ACCATTTGTAGTGCTAGCGTGACTGCATGCAGAGCTCACGGTTTCTGATGCCAAATCTCATTTCCTCCCTCCCAAGACTGTTTCCATCCTTGTTTACACAGCCTAGAGAGCTGTTTCAAGTGGAATTTCTGGTGAATTGCTTGCAAATAACTGTCCTTGGCTGTGGGAAAGTGATAAAGCTTTAATCATTTGGTCTTTGCCTCTAAAAGAGTTGGGAAGGAGGTACAGGTGCAATATGCAATCACAGAGTTTAGAAAGCAAGGAGTAAATAGCATACTTGTTATTTGTTCTCATTACAAAATCTTCTAAGGCCCCTCCTTCCTTGGCCAGTCTAGCAATCTGGACTTTAGAGGCTTGTGAAGTCATCTTTTTCTGTTCCTCACAGTGCAGTTTTATTGGATACTTGGACCCTTTCTGTTTGCTTCTGGCTGGTTTGTGGCCACAAATCCTCAGTCATCTGCAGTTGTGCAGTTATTTTAAGGGCCATATATTTTACCTGCAAGCCTTTCTCTGAGGATTCTGCTGTGCTGTCACTCCTGCAGAGGCCTCAGGGGTGTCCCTGCTCCTCTCCCAGCCTTCCCTGCCATGCTGAGCCACTCAGCAGCACAAGAACACACACTGATTTCAGCAGACCCAAACCTGTCCTCCCTGCCCAGTGATGAACTGGAGCCTGGCAGCAGCTGGAGATGAGGCGCAGGGAGGAGAGGGGAGTGCTAACAGTTCTGTGAAACATCACCAGTGCTGGCTGGTGTTCTCTGCTCATTTCATTGCAGTCTGAGAGGTCTGACCAGGCTCAAAGTGAGGGACTGTGGCCAGGAGTTGCCTAAGATGGCCCAGCCAGGGTACAGCATAGGTGTGGCCTGGCTGTTGCTCTCCTCATGCATGCATTGTGCCTGTATTAAGGCATCGAGTTCAAACATGTACATCCTGAAAATTCTTCCTAGAATTTCTCTCCCTGGTGATACTAACCTGGCTCTTTTTTCACTTCCTTTAGGAGCACTGAAGCTGCTCACAAATACTTATTTAGTTGGAGTGCCCAACTAGAGGAACTGGGAAACCTCTTTGATGTTGAAAGCTGTATTTTATTTGTACACTTGAGATAAGCCCAGAGGCTGTCTGGGCAGCCAGGAAGTTCCAGAAAGGAATTTCCCCCCATCAGACCAGGAACCACAACAATATTTTCCCCCTTCCTCTTCAGAGACTCTGTGTGCTCATTTCCTAGCATTTTTGCTTTAAAAGTTTTCCATTTTTGCAGGACCCTTGGACCTTTCTCTTTGTTGCTGCCCTTCTAAGTGTTATAGTTTGAGGTTTCTTGTCTTTAGCCTAAAGACCTCAAGTCTGAGGCAGCTGATGAACAGGTAGGCTCTTTCTGTGTGGGTAGGCTGGATGTTTCTTTCATCTTTGGACTGACTGCTCGTGGCTACATGGCAGGGCTCAGAAGGACTGTGTGATCCCAGCTGAGGACTGTTATTGAGAAGGCATTTGAAAAGAAGAGATGTGAGTTGCAGTGACTGTATTTGAAGGAAAGAAGGTCAGATGAGACAATTCCTTTTCTCCAGTGATTAGAAAGAAGCTATCCAAAGCAGAAATCATTACTTCTCTTTGCTTGTGTTTCTGAGGAGCCAGGCTGCCCTGCCCCCCTGGAGTTTCTGGCTGGCCAAGCTAAACTGTGAGCGCTGTCCCAGCAGCCTGATACCGAGTGGGTGTCAGGAGGCCCTTCCAGGCCCTCTTGCAGAGGAACAAATGTCTGCAGTACCATCAGGAGAAGCACAGTCTAAATGGCCTGCTCTCTCAGGTTCTCCTTGTATCAGCCACATGCTGACCTTCAAGTGGCCCAAGCAATTTGCAGGGAGAGAATGGGCAGCAAGAGAATTATAACAGAGATGGGGCTGTCCAGCAGTGCTGTTGATAGGCTTGTCTCTTCTTCTTCTGTATGTCATATGACTTATGCTGGAACAGTCACTGTTTCTCTATCAAATAGCATCTCTTCAATTTCCTTTTCCTTCTTTTCCTCTTTTATGGCAGCCAAAACCTGCATATGCCAAAACATGTATCCTAGGTAGTTTGATAGGTATCTAAAAGAGAACAGATAGCTGTTACCCTCATCTACCTTTAACCAGCCCTTCTTGATTCTCCCTGAATGTCCAAAGTATTTGCATGACAGCAGCTGGCTCAATTCCAGGACAGTTGGTAGCTCTTAAGGTAAAGGTGGGCTGTTCTCACCTTTAGTTGCTTACAGCTTTAGTGGAGGGTTCCTTCGTGTGTGGGATATGTTTCCCGACTGTCTGTCCCACACTCCTGGTATAAAGACCACACAGTCAGAGCTTGGAGAGCCCTTGTGTGTGCTGCAGCTTCACCCCTGCAGCTGGGTCATGGGGTGTTTGTGGTTTGTGTGGTGGGACCCAGCTTGGTTTGGCCTGTGTTAGGGCAGGCATTGCACAGAGGCCGAGTCAGAGATGCTCCCTTCTGGAGGAGCCCACAGGCTCAGCAGTTCACACACTGGGAGGAGGAATGCCCCGTGGTTCCTGCTAGAAGTGATTGGTGGCTGGCTAGGGACAAAGCTTGGTGCCCTTTGTCTGTTTTGTCAGTCATACTGTTCTGGGGACAATTCCCATTATTTTTTGTGGATTGTCCTTCTCTTCTGCTTTTATCTACGTACACTGGACTGTGTTTGAATCCATTGGTGGATGATCCTGCTCTGGAGCACCATTCAAGATGTGCCTGGCTTTGGGTCCACATCTTCCTCCAAGCAAGCTCCAGGCTCAGCTTTCATCCTGCTCCTGCCCTCCTGTTGTCTTTTAGCATTTTCCTTGGCAGATGCTCCTTCCCTGCCTGGCACAGGCAGCACCTCCAGTGTCTGTCTTGGACATCACCCAGTTAGGATCATAAGCAGGCAGGAATGGATGGGGTTTTTCCAGCTCAACCTTGTCTCCCTCGGTGTAATGAGGGGACGTCCCCAATAGATGGCACTTGAACCTCTTCCCTGGCTCGTTTTTTCCTTCCAACCTCGGGATGTTCAGACCAGTGCTGCACAGATGCAGCATGAGCCTGTTATGGCACAGTGCGTGGAAAAAGGAGACCAAAAAGCGGTTCGCTGTGTAAGAAGGGGCGAGAAAATCCCCAGGTAACTTCAAAGGGTGAAAAAAGCATCTCTTTCCTTTTGAGAAGGCTTGGCCAGGCCTGCCTAATGAGGCTTTTGGTAATGAGGCTAATGCACCCACACACATTCCTGTTCTTGCACCTGGCAGTGTCAGTGGTAGACCTTGGGCAGGATAAACTGCAGAAAGCATTAGCTTGTCCTCTGAGCACAACAGGAAACACAGCCCAGAGGGAATCTGGGCATTAAACTAATCCTCACTGCATTGTCTTCACCCCTACTGCCTGTTTCCCCATTGCACTGTTTGGTCAGGATTCCCACAGAGGAATGTCTCCAAGGGAAAATAAGATGTGGCACAGCAGACATCCAGGGATGTCTTCCCCATGGCAGCTGTGGGCAGGAACATGTGGAAGTGAATGAGTACCCTGCCTCAGCTCACAGTTCTCTCCCTGTCCTCTCCCTGTCACCACAGTGCCATGTGTTCTTGCAGGGGAAACTTGCCACTTGCCTCCTTTCTACTCCTGGTCTGCCCATGAGGAATTTAAAGACCTCTTCAAGAAATGCTGGAGTATGTGGGTTTACCCTAAGTGTTGTGCGATGCATTTTTCATGCTTTTATCATGTGACCAGAGGAAACTTGGCCTAGGTTTGAGATTTGGTTTGAACCCAGTAGGCAGATCAAAACTCCAGGGGTGAGAAACCTACAGGAACCAAAAACGAGCAGAGTGATCACATGAGATGCTTGGGAACAGAAACCACTGAATTTTGCATAGCTCCCGCAGTGTGATCTAGTAACAGGCTAGATTACAGTCTGGGCACATATGGTTAGGGGCCAGGAGGTACCACTTCTATTCTTGGATCTTCCAACAGCTTTTCTCAGTGACCTTCAGAAAGTCAAGTAACCTTCTCTGACTTCGGTTTTTCTTTGGGAATAATACTACTACTTACCCCTGGAAAATGTTTTGCTGTCCTCGAAGTTACTCGGTAGTGTTCTGCAACCTGTATGTGGAGGAGCAATGTCTCGAGACCTCTCGGGAAGCTTTCTCTCCACTATGTGATGCAGCACTGTGATTTGTCTTCTTCTGGGAACCCATTCAGCACGTTGAACCTAATCCTCAGGGCACAGATCCCCTAAGACAAGGGTTGCAGCAGTAGGTTGTAGCCCTGCTTGCTGTGAGGGCTTCTTTTCCTCTGGGGGTCTGCTAAATTGCTTGTCTCTGGTTGCAGCAGTGTGTCACCATGCCCCATTCAGAGGAAATGCCCGATGCTGTGGATTGATGGAGAGCTTGTGATCTGTCAGTCAGCTGCTCCTGGCATTGCAGCTGTGGATTGAGACAGAGGCCATGGTATTTTATCAGTGGGAGGTGCAAGATTAGCTGGGGAGGAACCTGAGTGTGTGAGTTGCTCCTGAGTCTGCTGGAACACAGAGATGCTCATGGATACAGAGTCTGAGAAAACACTGGGAGAAGGTGTCTATAACTAGATTTCCAATAGAACTGATGTACCCAAAGTTGGTGTTCCTGGCTATTCTGGTCATATGAAATATAAAGCAATAAAGAGATAGCTGCTCTGCAGGTATGTGCCGAAACACATGTAGGTAAAGGTTGCAGAAGCAGGATTTGTAGTATTAGTTTCTCTCAAATTGCAAGTGCCCCAAAGAAGCCTCATCAGCACCTGTTTCTGCTGCTTGCCCTGAGAAGGTCTGGCCCTGCAGCAAGTTAGGAGGCCAAGCACAAACCCTTCACCAGGCTGAGGTGCCCACTGATGTCCTGTGGGGTAGTGGGGTGGGGTGAGCTCAGGTAGAGCCTGTGATGTGTTACAGTTCGATGGCAGGTTCTGCTCTTCTCTGTTTCAGGGAGCTTTTCAGCTTCATCTGTTCTGAAACAAGCAACTAGGCCCTGGCATGTACCTGTCCCAGTGCTTGAACTCTGAATGGGAAAGCAATCAACACAGTAGTTTAAGCTGACTCTGGTTTACGGGTTATATCTTGCAAACCATTACAAGGACAGCCAGTGTCTCCAGAGCTGAAATAAGAAATGAATAATGGCTTGGGGAATTTTGCTTTATATGAAAAAAAAAAAAAAAAAGGAAAATATTATAAGAGAGTCTCAGTTGTTGGACTTTGGGATGTATGTTGGTTATTGGTCAGGTCCCAGGAATAATTCTTACCTAGCATTAAATATATTATTGCATATCTCTATGGAGGATTTCTGCTTTCAGTTGGCATTTTACTCCCTCCTGTTGGATGCAGGATGCCAGACTAGTAATCTGCTCATGTGCACTATTCCGTGTGGTTTTTTTTTTTTTTTTTTTTTTTTTTTTTTTTTTTTTTTTTTAATTCATGCAATAAGAAAAGCACAACTACCTGGAGCAATATGTGGTGGCTTAGAGTCATAAGGTTGGATTGTGATTTCAATTTGGTGTGAACTGGGGGAAAAATAGGTGAAAACAAGTCCATAGTGTGAATGCAGAGTTTACAGAACACGTATTGTTTAACAGCTGAGACGGTTTGCTACTGCAGACATCTTCTAACAAGGCACTATCTGAAAAGCAAAAATTTTGTTTTCTGGCTCAGACTCTGTGCTTGTTGTACCTCAGACTCTGTGCTTGTTGTACTCCTTCAGGAAAAAATACTTTGCTAAGTGGAGCTGAACCGAGGCCCTTTCCCCCGCAGAAAAAATATGCTCTCTCTTTCCCACAGTCAGCACTTTAGGAGTGCTCTTTCCTTATCTTGTTACAGGCCTGCTGGCTGAGAACTGGGAACTAGTTAACCAGCCTGCTCCTCTGGGATTTGTACACAAGCAGAGACATCTGCGATGCTTCCTAGCTTGTCCCAGGAGGAAGGTTGGGACAAAAGGCTTCGCTGGCCCCAAGGGACTGGTAGTGGACAAAAGGGACCTTTCACCTAGACACGGGGAGTTCATCGCTGGCGCGGAGTTGCAGTGGGTGAAAGCCCTTTGTTGTTACTGCTGGCGAACGTGTCGGCGGCTCCCTGTGGGCTCAGAGTGGCTGGGAGCCTATCAGTCACTCCCTGATAACTTTCCTGGCTGTTTTGCCAGGAAGGTGCTGGAGGTACTGGCTATGGAAATGGGGCACTTTGCTTGTGCCCGAGGATAGCCGGTGCAGCGGGAGCTGCTGCTGGCCTGGCCCCATGCCCGAGTTTCTGCGGGAAAAGGCTGTGGCGAGCTCCCCTGCTGCTGCAGGCCCCATGCAAGTTCCGGGGTGGCTCAGGGGACTGGAGACAGGACCCACGAGCCCTCCCTACGGATCTGTGCTCTGAATCGGAGGACAGGACAGACAGGTCACGGCATCCCGTTTTGAGATCCCTGGACTAAGCGGGCTGCGAGCCAGGATGCGGTAGCGCAGAGCCAGCTGCCAGTCCGCTACACCCCCAGCAGACCCCGCCCCGTTCGGCGACTCAAGGAACGCCGGGGGCTGGGAAGGGCCGGTGACCCTTTAAGGGGAGTCCCCGCCCCGTCCCGCCCCGTCCCGCCCCGTCCCGCCCCGTCCCGCCCCGTCCCGCCCCGTCCCGCCCCGTCCCGCCCCGTCCCGCCCCGTCCCGCCCCGTCCCGCCCCGTCCCGCCCCGTCCCGCCCCGTCCCGCCCCGTCCCGCCCCGTCCCGCCCCGTCCCGCCCCGTCCCGCCCCGTCCCGCCCCGTCCCGCCCCGTCCCGCCCCGTCCCGCCCCGTCCCGCCCCGTCCCGCCCCGTCCCGCCCCGTCCCGCCCCGTCGGGCCAATGTGCGCCGCGGCTGCCGCGCCGCTCGTTACAAGTTTCCCGTGGCGGCGGTGCCGGAGGGTCCCGGGGTGGCGGCGGCAGCGGCGGGGCGCGGTGCCCGATGCCCGCCCGGGGCTGACCGGGCGGGAGCGCTGCCATGAGCGGGGCCCGGCGCCTCGCCCGGGGAGCTCTGCCGTCCCGCAGTGAGCGCTCCGCGCCGAGTGTCTCTTGTCCCCCGCAGCACTCTGCCAGCTGGTACCTCCCTCCTTTCTGAAGCGTAACTGGGGAGGGGGTGGAAGGCAGAGGAAGTTTGGCGTTCAGTTTTTTTCTGTAGGCTTTGGAGAAGGACTCCCTTTGCTGTAGGACGGGGCGCGGTGGCGGAGGCAGAGGGGCAGAGCCGGGGGCGGCTGTGCGGAGCCGAGCCCCGCCGTGCCCGCCGTGTACCTGCGGTGCTGCATGCGAGCTCCGCCGGGCGCAGCGGCAGCGGCGCGGCAGATGCAGACGCGTGCGTGTGTGTGTGCTTAACCCTTTCGTGGCTCCTCGGATTTGTACCATGCTGAAGATCCTCACCAAAAAGCTCAGGAACCAGAGTTTGAACGAAATTCAGCCTTTCCAGCTAAAGGTAAGAAAACCCGATTTTGTCTCGGTTGGTTTTTGTCCCCTTCAGGTAACAACTAAGAGGGCCTTGAGAAGCTGGAAACTTGCAGTGTTTATTATGCTGGGTCAGTTTCCTCTCAGCTAGTGTGCTCAGGAGGAACTGGCCTTGGCTGTATTCCTGTTAAAGTCCCGTTCCTTTGCACTCCAAATCACCCTGCACAATTCAGATAATACAAAAAGGTGTATGAAGAGAGATGTATCTGTCTGTTCTTTAGAGAGTTTTCCTTTTGATGGGATCCACATTTGACTCTGTATGCATTTGCCTTATATATGTGCAATCTGTAGCCCCTCAGACCTTTCCAGGCTAGAATCCCGCTATGTTAGGTACTGTACAAACATGATTTACCTAAAATGCCTTTCAGCTCGTTATTTGCATTTCTCTCTTTTGGTCCTGAGGGCCAGAATCTGAGCTGAAGTTTGCAGGCTCTATCATTGCATTGATACATGGCTTTAAAGATTCTTCTTACATCCGTTTTTAATGTTTAAAATAAAACTGAGGACCACAGATTCAGGATAAGAACTGTCTAAGTCCTTCCTGCCAAATATAAAGAGGAATTTTTGAGCCATATAACACGGGATAAAAATGGAGCCATGACGAATGAGAAAAAAAAATACCAGATCCTGATTTGGCAAAATTGTTGTGAACCAAGGGATACCCCCTGAAATCAGCAGAGTTACTCTGGATTGGCACCAGTACTGCGGGAAATGTAGCACCTGGCTCCAAATAAAAGAAGGGAGCTGGGAAAAGTAGCAGCCCTCGTTGCCTGAGCTGGGGGCTGGGGATCCGTATACCAGACTCTAGTGGAGTCTTTTGTATGTGTTACACAGAGGCTCATTGCCGTGTGGCTGCACTTCTGCGCAGCCACTCTGGACAGGCTGATGGCAACTTTGATGAAACATCAGCACTGTTTCTAACAAAGTTTGCTCTACTTCTTCCTCTGGGGATTGCACATTCTGTGGCTCTCAGGGGAGGCAGGGTTAGGTCTTATTTTTGGAAGTAAAATAAAGGCATTGCTTTAGGTTATAGTGGATTGGTTCAGTGCAGAGTATCTGCAGAGGCAGTGAGGGCTTTTTTTTAACACTGTGTTTCTGGGCCTTATGGCTGCAATCTCCTCCTTTAGCTTTGTTTGTCTCTTGGAGCCTCAGGTTGTGAAACTGTGAGAATCTTTAGAAGGAGCTCTCAGAGATAGACACAGCCTTCAGTATGCTTGGAGGCATGCAGGAAAATGTGCATGAGTGGGCATCTGCAGCCATTTTGTTCATGTTAGTGCCAAGGTTTTGTGCTGCAGACAGGTGGTCTGCATTTTAGCAGGCTCAGTGGAGAAAGTTAAACTTGCACTGTGCCTTGCCTGCAAGGCTAATGCATAGCCCATCAGAGCTGTCTTTGCAGCCTGCAGCAGGGAGTGCTACAATGACTGGTACACACGTGTATGGGCAGAGAGCCAGACTTGCAAACTCTGGGTTTAAATCTGTTTTGTAGGCCTTTGGGGACCATGTGCAGCTGCCTGGTCTTGGTTGAGCCTTGCAGCAGCATACTAATTGCTTAATGGAGTGTGCAGTGCTCTGTGTTAGGTGTTGGACCAGAGCTCCTTGCAGGTATGGGCCCTGGGTAGGTGTCACAGGGGGTGAGCAGTGTGGAAGCCTCTGGTGGCTGTGCTGTGCATGGGCCCTGTGTCCAGGCCAAGTGTCCTGTACCATTTTGCTCTACTGCCCTGATGATACTGGGCCACCAGGCACTGGCCAGACTTCGGTCTTCTTGGCCTTGATCTGTGCAGGTCTGTTCGTATTCTGGCGTGTATGGTATATGCATTATTTAGAAGGTCCAGTGTGCTGTCATTGAAACCTAGTGAAAAGTTAGGAGAGCACAGAATCCGGTCTGTAGCCCTGTAAGTGGAGAATGAGCATTAAGTTTGGATAGAGTAAGAAATGATCTACATTCACCACCCAAACCAAGTGCTCAGAAAGAGCTTTAATAACAATGTGCTTAGCTGCTCTTCTCCATTGCCCACTTCTTTAGCACTTCATGACCTTTTTGGGAAGTTCACAAATTCAAGGAAAAGCAAGCTGCTGTGCTTCTAGCTTACAACTATATTGAAATTAGCCAAAGTCTCAGGAGACTGTTGTTGGGTAAATTCTCAGCTCATTTTTACAAATGTGGAAGATTTGACCAACCTTGGATTGGCATCCAAGCTTTGGGAATCTTTTCAGGATGACATTTCTGCCCACTGTAAATGTTTTATTTTTGTATGATGTCTTCCAAATTGGTTTAGTGTGGCTTTGATAGGTCCTCCTAGTTTTTCCCCACTAGGAGAAGCTGAGAGGATGCCATGGCCTTCTGTAAGTGAAACTACCAAATACGCAAGCTTTGGATGTTGATGTAATGGACATCTATTTTTCCATTCTAAAGCTGGTCTTCAGACAGTTGACAACTAGGGCCGCTCAGAGGACTTTGACTCAAGAAATGTGCTGGTGTTTCTCAGAAAGTGTTCCTTTATTTCCCTTTCACCAGAAGTCACCATGGTGGTGAAGGTGGGACTGACTGACACTTCACTGATGTTGGGTTAGCCTGCTCAGCCAGGAGTTTCTGTTAAGGGTGACTGGGTTGTCAAGTGTGATAGTTAGGGTTCAAATTAGAGTGCCTCACCTTGGAAGACAGCTGACCTTGCTTCACAGAATCCCAGAATGGGTAAGGTTAGAAGGGATCACAGTGCATGATCTGTTTCAGGCTCCCTGCTCAAGCAGGGTCATGCTAGAGCACAAGGCACAGGATTGTGTCCAGGCAGTTCTTGAATAGCTCCAGTGAGGGAGATTCTATACCCTCTCTGGGCTTGGTCACCCACACGGTAAAGAAGTTCTTCCTTGTGTTTAGGTGGAACTTCCTGTGCAGCTGTTCCTGCCTGTTGCTCTTTGTCCTATTGCTCTCCACCATGGAGAAGAGCCTGGCTCCATCTTGACACCCTCTCTTTAGGTATTTATATACATTGATGAGATTCCCTCTCAGTTGCCTTTTTTTGAGACTGAACAGGCCCAGCTCCCTCAGCCTTTCCAGGTAAGAGAGGTGCTCCAGTCCCTTAATCATCTTTGTTGCCCTCCACTGGACCCACTCAGGAGCTCCACGTCTCTCTTGTACTGAGGAGCCCAGAACTGGACACGGCACTCCAGATGTGCCTCACCAGGGCTGAGTAGAGGGGCAGGATCCTCTCCCTCAGCGCTGACCTCCCTGCCCACAGGACACACTGCTGGCTCATGGATGGCTTGTTGTCCACCAGGACTCCCTGGTCCTTCTCCACAGAGCTCCTTTCCAGCACCTGAGCCTGTGCTGGTCTGTGGGGTTATTCTTCCCCAAGGGCAGGACCCTGCTCTTTTGTTGAATTTCAGAAGGTTCCTCTGTGCCGAAGGTTCCTCTGTGCCCATCTCTCCAACCGGTCCTTCTGAAGGGCACAGCCCTCTGGGGTATCAGCCACTCCTCCTAGAGCTGTCATCAGTGAACTTGCTGAGGAGGCATCTGTCCCTTCCAAGCCATCCAGGTCACTGACAAATGAGTTAATATTGGGTGCTGTATTGAACCTTGGGGGATACCACTCGTGACAGGCATTCAGCCAGACCGTGTGCAGTAGTAGTGATGATGACCATCAGCCAGTTCTCAATCCAGCTCACTGTCCACTCATCCAGTCCACACTTCCTGAGTTTGCCTATGAGGATGGTGTTGAGACAGTGTTGAAAGTCTTGCTAAAGCCAGTATAGGCAATACCAGGTAGTTGTTTCATTGTAGAAGGCAATTGGGTTTGTCAGGCATGACATTGGTAAATTCATGCTCACTATCCCTTGTTATCCATGTGGATAGATGTGGCCTCCAGAATGAGACATTCCATCACATTTCTAGGGATTGAGTTGAGGCAGACTGGCTGGTAGTTCCCTGACTCCTAATTCTTGCCTTTTTTTTGAAGACTGGGATAACATTTTCTTTTTTTCCAGTTCTCAGGCACCTCTCCTGATTGCCACATCCTTTCAAAGATGATTGTGAATGGCCTAGCTATGGTATTTGCCAGCTTTCTCAACATCTGTGGAAGCATCTCATCAGAGCCTGTGGACTTGTGGATGTCAAGTTTTCCTAGGTGTCTTTCCATTGGATACTTATGCCCCTGTAGCAGGGGCAGCATGTCCACTCCTGAGCTCTTGTAGTTCATAGCACAGCCTGTTAGCTTAAGAGCTTCTGTGGCTAAATCCAAGCAAGGAGAGGGCATTGCCTGATGCCTCAGTCTTTGGTCTACCTCTTGCTTCAATGGTCTGGTGTTATTTCCTAGAGATTAGGCCAGATTCAGGAACCTTTTTGGCTGCTTTTGGGCCAGAAATGGATCTGACTTTACGGGTTACAGATCATCTATGATATCAGCTGGTGATTGGGTCTGTTCCAGAGCACTTGAGACAGGAGAAAGAAGTGAAATCAGGGCAATGTCCCATATTGTAGTGAAATGCATCAAACCAGGAAAGTGAGAGGGGCCTGTAAATCAAGGCCTGATTTTTTAAAATTTTTTTTGTGTTAGTTGTCTAGTATTACAGTCTAATATAGTTTATTATTTTCTTTTGTAGTTTTAGACTTGTAGCCCTGAGAAGCACTTTCTGAACTATTAAGTCAGACTGATCAAGGAGCTTTTAAAATGTGTATCTTGGGTTTGCATGTGGGTTTGTGATGTAGTACTGATACTGAGTTCTTAGAAGTGTTCTTTAACCAATTCTGTGAGCTTTCTGCAAATCAGGTGTCTTATTTATCCCCACAATTTGGGGTAGGGGTTTATCACACAAATGTTTCTTCCAAGTTTCTCTAACTCTTGGGGCCTTGCTGTTTATGTAGTGGCTAAAGTGTGGGTGTCTGTTTTCTGAGCTTTGCTTGCAAGCAAGCTCCTTTGGGCAGGGAGCATCTGGCTGGAACAAGTCTGTGCATTGCCAGTCAAACTAAGCCCTTAATTAGTGGCCCTAGGTGTTATCAGAATGAAACAGTTGGATTGTGGTGTGTTAAAAAATTAACTGGCTGGAACATGCAGCTGAAGAGAACTGAGCACTTTAAAGGTTGTGATTTCATTCCAACTTTGCTGTTGACACAAACAACTTTGAAGGTGATACAACTGATGTTCTAATCCACAAAAGTTGTTAAATTACTTATGTACTTGGCATATTCACTTTGGTCTTGGGCAGAGATAATACAAACATGTTTGTCACTTCCTTAATGTCGATCAGTAGTACAAAATATGTGAGTGTTCTGGTGACAGAGAACTGCCTTTCTCTTCTCCATAACTTCAGCCTCATACTTGCTTGAAGGGAATTGTGTGCTAGGTGCTAGCAATGCCACTGTGCCAGTTCTCTTCACATACCCTTGCAGCTTATATGTGTGCGTACACAGTGCTGGGGGCCAGAAAGTCATCTCGGTTATTTTCTACTGGCATCTGTATCTGGAATCAGCTATGAGACTCTGGGCTGGCTGGCCATGGCTGGCCCTGACAGGCAGCTGGGAATCATCTCCATCCTCCCTGTATGAAGGGGATTCAGCTGGCCGTGCAAGGTGAACCTCAAGCTTGCAGACATTGACTCCTGCAGTCAGTGTCCTTGTAGTACCTTGTTACTCTGCAGAGCCGGGACCGTTAGGTTTTTTTCCCCTTAGACCAAAAAAAGAGTGGAGCAGCACTATTATTGATGCACCATGGGTGTGCTTTCAAAGATGTGCATAAGTGCTCAGACTTGCTATGAGTGAGGACAGAGTGATTTCTGCCTCTCTTTGCGTGACTGCTTGTCGTGTGTCACAGGTCTTCAGATTGGCACAGGGAAAATCTAGCTTTGTCTGCTGTGGTGTATGCAGGTTTTCTCTCCTTTGTAGGTTTTGCTGCAAATGCCACCAAACAGGTTCATTCCTCTAGAGCTGGAGGACTCTGTTTTACATTGAACAGTGCTTTTCTTCCTGTTACATCAGCTGGTTACGTTAGATGCTTCTGGTTTGTCGTACTCACAGGAAAGACACAAACGGATGAATCTGAGTGTGTAAGTACAAATTTGACTTTTGGAATATCTATGAATATCCCTGAAGTTAGCCTTGTGATAATTTGGACTGAAAAGATGTATGTTAGTGGGTTAGAAATGCTGTGATAGATACCTAGCTAAGGCAAAGAATAGAACAGGCAATCCCAGCTACTTTAAGCCTTAGGTTTTTGAGACTTCTGCCTGAGGCATTGTAAAATAATAGATTTGCAATTCTTTCTACTTGGCTTGGAAGGTCTGAACGTTTAAGGGTTTTCTTCTTTTCTGTGCATACATTCAGCACTGATAATCTTCTGTAATGACTTAATTCCAGAGCGTGGTTCTTCAGACAAATTGCAGATACTGTAAATACAGCAGGATGGGCCATTCACTGACATTGGAGTAGTTTGTTGGGACATTCTCTCAGCTGGCCTTTATGACTGATAGGAAACCGTGGACTATCTTAAAAAGAAGTCCACCTCCCAAAGGCACAAAGAAATCTCATTACTTTTCCTTGTATTTCTCAATTCTTGGTTTTTATTTG